>NC_088179.1:2400000-3092500 GCF_028769735.1 Zonotrichia leucophrys gambelii
TCAAAAACTGTTTTCCCCCGATTGGAAAGATGACATTTTAATAGCCGGGCTGTGAGAGGCGAGGCAGGGATGGGCGGGGGGACCGACGGCGGAGCTCTGAGCTGCCGGCAGCGGGACAACAGAGGGCACCAAAGGCTCCAGCCCGAGGAAGTCAGGGCATAAATGAAGCGCTGGTGTTCGCACGAGTTCAGTGCTGGGCTCAGCCCTGCCGGGCTGTGACAGCCCCGGGACAGCAGTGACAGCACGGCCAGCACGGATCCCTTCCCTGCCGAGACATCCGCGGCCTGTGTGAGGAGCCAGCCCGCCTGTGGAGCAGGTAAAGCCAGCCCTCCCTTCCCTGTCCCACAGCAGCGACCGTGCCCTGCCCGGCCCCTCAGGGAGCGCCTCATCCCCTGCTCCCCTGCGCTCAGTGCCGCTGCCCGGCTTCCCTGCTGCTCCCACAGCTGCTCTGCCTCTGTTCTGCAGCCACATCCCGCTCAGGGGCTCTCTGCCCCTCGCTGCAGGTCCCATTATTGCTCCCTCAGCAGTGGGGACAGCTGGCACACGGCCTTGGAGCTGCCACACGGCCTTGGAGCTGCCACCAGCTCCGCGCTTGTGTGGGGCTCCCTGGGGCTGGCATGTCCAGCCCGGAGGGCTCTGCTGTTCCTCAGGCCATTGATATGGCAGAGTGGCTTTTTCACTGCAAGGTGACCACAACAGGCTGCCAGGCAACAGCTGCAGCATAGGCTGAAACCACAGAGTGGCCAAAACCTATGAAGCTGAAAGCCCAAGAGCACCAGGACGCTGGCTGTATGTTAATTCCTTCATGAATTCCACCCTAAAAATGACTGTACGCCTGGGGTTCAGCGCTGCTGTACCAGTTCTGGTGCTAGGGCAGGTGTTGTGCTTTCCTCTGCCAGATCTGTCTCCCAGTCTTGGACACTAGAAACAGTTCACTTACTTAATGCAATCATCTATTTTCACTACAATTTGCATGTTGATGTTTAGAAGCTGCTGACTTATAAGGCAAGGTATTGGTAAGAGATTGTAGGAATCTGGGCACTTTCTGTGCCCGGCTCATTGCAAACCCTACCTATATGAGCTGCAGACAAAATCTGATTCATCCTCTTTGCTGGTGGCAAATGCCCTGAGATATTTAAAGGAAGAGCAGGAGATATGTTCTCAGATTCACGTTTTCTGACTAAAATTTTTGCTTCCTACCTTTGAAGGCTGAGATCAGACACATGTGCTCATTTGCTCACTTTCCCTTCTTTCTCTGGAGGCCTGTAATCTGCTAGGACTGCTGATACTCCTGCTGAGCTGTTCCTCCCCACCAGAGGAATGGATTTGTGTTTGGGGGCACAAATCCTGCTCACAGCAGGCACCCACCCACCCAGCAGCCTGCAGTTGCATTCCCACTGTCCCTGGGAGCAAAGCCACTGGGCTGGAAGGGCTCAAGCCCTGAGGATTTTCTCAGGTCTGGCAAGACTCAGAGTAAACCCATGGGGTGGCTTCAGCAGCAAACCAAGTGCTGTGGAGGGTGAATGGGGAATGCTGCTCAGGGCAAATGGGTAATGCTGCCCAGCTCTGGTGTGGGCTGTCCTAAAGCCAGTGTCTCTGACAACTGCAGCAGAGCAAAGGTAACAACGAAAAATAGTATTCTGCTTTGCTGTGACCCAACTGTTCATACCAGGACTGGAGGGATGGTGAGGCAGGCTTAACCCTGCACCAGCAGCAAGAGAGGGCAGTCTCGGTAGTTTTGTGGACTGAACAAAAATCAGTTCAGGTTTTTGAGGCTGCCCACATGAGCAGCACATGGACACAAGGAGCTGCAGGGCCATGAGAGGAGGGCACAGCCGCAGGACACTGCCAGTGAGCCCAGTCTCATGCCTGCACTCTTTCCTTGCAGAGACAGCCCAACATGGAGAACTGCACTGACAGAGATG
The DNA here is from genome assembly GCF_028769735.1 of Zonotrichia leucophrys gambelii. Taxonomy (NCBI): domain Eukaryota; kingdom Metazoa; phylum Chordata; class Aves; order Passeriformes; family Passerellidae; genus Zonotrichia; species Zonotrichia leucophrys. The sequence continues at coordinate 2,401,926 of NC_088179.1, forward strand.
CACATGACAACGTTTTGGTGCTTCAGCTGGTTGTGTACATCCCAGCGCTCGTCCTGGGGATCCCACTGAACGCAATTGCCTTATGGGTCTTCTGCTGCAAAATCAAGAGCTGGACCGAAACCAAGGTGTACATGATCAACCTCATCATGGCAGACTCTTCCCTGCTCTTCACCCTACCTTTCCTTCTGTATTTTGCCATCTACAGACATCCCATAGACCGGCTGTGTTTAACCATACAAAACATCTATTTTACAAACATGCCTATGAGCGTCTTCATCATCACCCTGATTGCGATTGATCGATACCTTGCAATCAAGTTCCCTCTAAAAGCAAAGATCCTTCGATCCCCGCTGAAGTCAGCTTCTGTCTGTGGCTTATTCTGGATAGCAATGATAACTTATTCCATTTTCTATCGCACACATCGCGGTAACCAGGATGGTTTTTGCTTTCAGAAACAATCTCTTCTACCTAAATATTCCTCCTTATTCTACAGCATCTGTGGGTACTTTATTCCCTTAGGGATTGTGATGTTTTGCTCCGTACAAATCATCAGATGTCTAAAAAAGAAGATGGCCACAGGTCCTCATGAGACAAAATTATTCCAGAAGGCAGTGCAGATAGTTTCTGTGAATTTGTGTGTGTTTGCTGTCTGTTTCTCACCTCTCCACATCTCACTGCTCTTGCGGTTTGCGGTGGAAACTGCTGGAGCTTGTTCTCTGATGCCAGGAGTTATAACCTACATTAAGGTCTCTGCATGCTTAGCAAATTCTAACTGCTGTCTGGATGCATTTTGCTATTATTTTGCAGCCAAGGAATTTCCAGAGTTTTCTTCTATGTTCCCCAAGTGTATATTTATCAGGTCCAAGATGAACCAAAGCGAGGAGTCACAGCCACCCACGGATCAAGTGATGATATGAACAAGGTGTAGTGCATGGCAGGTGTTGAGTGCCACAAAGCTGCTCAAGTTTTGAGGCACAGGCAGTGGAGCCACATACAGTGTTTGCAATCATTGTAGGCACAGGCATATGGACAAAAAGGGGCAAACCCCTCCAAAGGGTCTGATGTTAACTTGAATTTTGTCCTGCTGTCCTCAGTGACTTGACTCCAGCTCTGACTACTGTCTTGTATCGTTGCATCGCAGCTCCAGGCGCCTCCTGGTGGCAGCTTGTGTTGGTTGGCTTCGTGGTCCTTCACTTTCAGTGTCTTCTGACTTGTAAAACTCTAAAACATTTCCTCCTGGGACTGCAAGCTCACATTCTGCTGATGTAAACTTAGAGACAATTAACTTCCTTAGTGATAACTGACATCTAGTTCCCCTACGAGTCTGTCACCACGCCAAAGTGACACAGGTTCAGACCACAGTCTGAAACCACTGACTAGACCTTGCTGAAATAAACACACAAAGGACTGTTCCCAGCACGGAAAGTGTCCCATATCCAGACATTAGATCCACCTGCTTTGTGTCAATGCTTGGGCAGGCAACACAGCAGAACCTGCAGTGAGCAACGGTGCCGTAAGAACAGATGAAACTACTCAGGTCATTCAGCTGATAACTCCAGTCCCAGTTTTCTTCACTGGTGTATTTTCTAATGCTCTGTCATTACTGGTGCTTCACTGCAAGCAGACAAAGTAGCCTGTGTATGTATGTGACCAGTTTAACCACTGCACACTGTTTAGTCCTCGTTCTGCCTTCTAAATGATCTTTTCAAAGACAGGAGAAGATATGGGAGACAAATAGTGCCTGATCTTATCAACCATCTATTGCTTAAGGAGATGTGTGAGTGTTGTCACCCATCAACAAATATGCTGCAATTAACTACCCCCAGAAAGCAAGAGGCTTCTTGACAGCCATCTCTTACAAGCCAGGCAAGTGGTGTTCAGCAAGGAAAAACACTGCTACTTCAGGAACAGCACAGAGGGCCTTCAAAAACATTTCTGGACCTAGGATTCCCTTCTGAGACCTTGCATCTCATTGCTTATAATGAATGCCTGTTCCAAAAAGATTATTATGATTTTTTTTTTATTATTTTGAAAAAAGAGATAAAGATTCATATCAACCTACTGTTCATCCAGACAGCAAAAAACTTGCTTATTTTTGCAGATTCAGTCATGCTCATGTTTTCTCCCAGTTAACATGGAGAACTTGTTCAATTTACAATGGGCTCCAAATAGGTTATCTACTCTGAAATACTGATCAGCAATGCTTTTTATACACATACAGGTCTCATAAGTGATCCTTTTTCTCATTGTAAAGGGAAAATTAGTTGATTTCACAATCTCTGTTATCATTAAGATTTTTTTTGCTGTTTCCACTGAATGTATGAAAACAAACAAAAAAAATCCATACTTTTGCAAGTGAAAATAAAGATGTGTCATAGTAACATATCTATAAATAAATATTTATTTATTACCATTATACAGCAGAGTCCTCTACTCTTAATGCTAAACCTATACTGGAGATTGGGAGAAAAGCCTTTGCCACAGAGATATAAGATCTGCCTTCCAGCAGGGTATTTAACAGTGAAACCCAAAGATGAGCAAGGAACTTCCTGATTATCTGAAGATATAGGTTCTACCTTGGACAAAAGTTATTACCTGGTTTAAATGTCACGTTTAGGATGGGTTTCTGGCATCCTGCTTCAATCTGAACAAAGCCTCAGCTCCCTGAGTGCTCCCAGTAAATAGAACAGATGAGTTATCAGACCCTGGGCCACAACAAACTGCTGGCCTCCATCCAGCACTGCAATAGCAATCCAGGAGGATGGCGACATCCTTAACCCCAAATCTTTTCCATTTCCTAGCACAAGAGTCTGGGAAATGGTAGTGGGGACCAGCCATAGCTGCCAGAGTCCATCAGCTGCCCCAAACAGCAAGGCTGAACCACTACATTTTACCAACATTTCTGCAAGATGTAACTTTCCTGTCGCTTAAAAGAAAAAAATGCTAATAATAGTTTCCACTTCAAGCTTGTGAGGGAGAAAAAAAACAGAAGGAAGGAAAGGAAAGGAAGGAAAAGCTTACAAAGTAATTCAGAATCTTGCTTTTATGAATCTGCAAAAATAATCTGCTTTTATGTGAGTGAGTGAGTGAGTGAGTGAGTGAGTGAGTGAGTGAGTGAGTAGCCACCAATATAACATTTTTGGCCCTCCTATGCATGGAAGGCAGGGGCTGGAATTAGACACTATTTTGCTGTTTGGTGGCATTTGGGCAGGCCTGAGACCTGAGTTCTTATCAGAGGTTTGATCTCCAGGGGGCTGAAAGGACAATACTGGGGAGCTGTGGCCTGGGTGCTGCTTTCAGGTGCTGGAGGCATCTCTGATTTTGTTTCCTTGGCACAGCACAGCTGTTCCAGGGGTGAGTGCTGCCCAGCAGCCTCCAGGGAACTCCACAAGCCCGGGAGCAGCATCAGGCTCTTGGGAAGCACAGGCTTTTCCATGCCCTGCCCAGTGTGTGGGCACAGATACTCAGCTGGTCCCTGGTGCTGCTGATGCCTTAGAACTTTAGCTTTTGTGTTGTTCATGTATTTGTAATCCTGCAGTTCTTTAATGTAACTCTAAACTCCACACACAGTGTCAGCTGCTGTTTTCCAGTTTTGGGCAGACACAACGATTCCTCTCCAGGCTTAGCAATCAAGGACACCTCACTGCCTCAGGCCCTGAGAGATGTAAAATAAAAGTGAGTTGGGGGAAGCAAACTTGGGGTACATGGCTTCATTACCTGAAGCTTTAATTGGAAGATTGACCCCCAATATCAAATGGACAAATTTATAAAAGTGTGAAAACCTGTGACCCATCATCCATTTTTGGGGGTAGCCCTTGTGGGTCTTCGTCTGCCCTAAATGTACCTGAAGGCCCTACAATAAATACAGCTGCTTTTTATTCTCTTAATTTTGTCTGGCCTCTGTTTTTAGGTAGCCCCACAAGGCATCAGTGCAGGAGCATGGGGAGGGTTGCAACACAGGAGCCCCAACAGCATTTCCTGCCATAGGCAATTCCGTGCAGTGCTGGGGAAGGGAAAGGGGAAACAGCCCCAACAGCCATGGCTGGTCATTGTGTGGGATTGCTGCACTTAGCCTCAAACCACCATCTGACATGCTAAAAATTAGACTGACATGTTTTGCTCTCAACCCCACAGTTCTCTTTTGGTCAAGATCTGCTGTTGCACCATCCCCTCTGGCCGTGAGAAAGGCAGGAAAGCAACCCTGCAAGCAGAGGCACTGCAGGGCAGCCAGAGCCCTGTGTCCCTCTCTGTGTGTGGAGATGGTACCAGCACCCCTCCCACCCTGCCAGAGGCTCTGCCCCTGCAGCTGCAGCCAGCAGGACACAGCAATGCCGGGGAGATGGAGATGGAGATATTCCCCAGCAGGGAGAGGAGGCAGGAGCTCATCAGTCTGCCTGACAGCAGGCAATACCAGTGAATATTTTGTCCCACTGGCCACTTTCATTCAGAAATTGCTTTTCCAGGCACACTGTGGTGGATGCTGGTGTCAGTGCAAGGTTCTTTGGGGACAGGCACCAGTGCTCTGCAGTGCTGCTGGGCCCTGGAAGAGCCTGCCCGAGAGCTGCCAGCAGGGACACAGCACGTGTCACCTCCTGTGCGCCACACGGGGACAGCACTCAGCACTGAGACAGGCCGGGAGCTGCAAGGCAGGGGAAATACCAAGAGAGCGTCAGTGGCCCATGGCAGGGGGGATAAAAGCCGTGACTGCCTGGAAGGAGGGGACCCTGAGCAGCTGCAGATGATGGTGGCTGACAGAGGAACAGGGTGCAGAGAAGGATGGGGATCCTGATGCTGCCATGGCCAGGAATCAGGCACAGACCCAAGAGCCTCAGCAGGAGCCATCTAAGTTCTCTGCAGACAGCACTTGATCCTAGCTTTGCCTGCTGGTAGCTGGTGTTGAGTTTGCTTTGACACATGCTGGTGAACCTGCTGCTCACAGCCAGGTGCTTTGTGCCTAGTGACATGGCTGCTCCCTGTCTCGAGACCTCGCTGGGCTGATGGGACCCTCATCTGGCAACCACAGCACCAAGCTCTGGATGGAATCATCACACTGGAGAGGTTCTGTGAGCTGAGCCCCTCCAGGCATGACTTTGACTGCTCATGGTTTACACCACTGGCGATTTCCTGGAAAACAGACAAGAGGAGGCTGTGAACAACGCTTGAGGAGGATGCAAAGTTTTCTATACAGTGATGAAGCTATCACAGTCCAGAAGCTGGAGGACTTTGAAGTACCAACAAGGACCATGACATAAAAATGTTGTTGGTTGGAGATCAATGAGCTGGGCACACTAATATGTCAGTAATGACTTGTAAGCATCCACCAAGGAGCAGCCCCAAGAAAGGCAAAAGCAGTCCCTGGAAATTTAGAAGTTTGTAATATATTGTGATTGTACACTGGCATGGAATTATTTTCAAGGGCTGGCTTGTGATGTGCAGACAGATAATGCAGAAATACTCCAGAAACTGCTCTAATGTGACCTTAGAGCAAAGGGGAAATACGTTTGCCCAAGACAGCAATTCAAGGTGCTAATATCAGCATCTTTAAGCTCATTGATCAACTTGTCTGAGCTTTTCTGGTAAATAGGCTGTCGTGGGGAGCCCAAGAGCACCCTGGGACACAGACACCTGCAACCACTGAGCAGTCACAGAGCCAGCAGGTCACAGGGTCACGGTGCCACGTTTTCTCAGAATTGCTGGCTGAGAAGAGCTATGGAAGACAAGAGAACTACTGTGATTCAGAGTGAAACGCTTTATAATAATCACAAAACTGCCTGGAAACCACTGCCCTCACCTCTCCAACAGCTGCAGGGCTTTTGGGGCTCTTCTGTCCCAGGGCTCAGGCAGTGTGACAACAGAAGCCACTCCTGCTCCAATCCCAGCAGGGGTGGCACTCAGGAAGGCAGAGAGAAGACCTCAGGACATTCCAGGGCAATGGGGCCCCTCCAAGCAGTCTGTTGGGCGAGGAAGGTCAACAGGCATTGCCCAGCGAGACATCAGGCAATGGAAGGCAAAGCAAAGGAAAAAGCCAAAGCTATTCCACCTCCAGAGGAGCTGCTGCAGGGATGCAGGGCAGACAAGCCTCTCACCTCCCTGCAGGGCTATTGCAGGCTCCTCAGTCAGCAGGAGGTGGTACAAGCCACACCAATGGTGATGACAGAGGAAGCTCTGCCCTTTGTTCAGGAGCGCTGTGGGTGCTTTCTTGGCCAGCGTTGCTGCTCTCACAGCCACCAGAAATTGTGATCAGAGGACACCTGACCGGTCATGTGCAAGGAGCACTGCTCGTCCTGCCTGCACAGCACTCCACAGCTGGGCTGGAGGAACTCACTCTCTCTGAGGACAGCAAGAGAACAGGTAATTTCTCCTGGCTATTTGAATTCTGCAAGGCTTCACCTTTCCCCAGCAGTGGTGGGACACCAGAATAGAGATGGAGAAAGAGAGGGCTGGAGCCAATATATTTTCAAATGTTCATTTTGATACTGACCACATCTGACATGTTTTGGGGTGCTTGAGGGCTGTCTCAGCCTTTGCTAGATCTTTTCTAGGTCTCCCTGTTACGATCTTCCCTTTTATCTTATGGGCTCATAACACATTTCTCGTGTCCAGAGGACAGAGCTGCTGCAGGTATCTGCTGTACCACATTCCCTCACCTCTTCAGAGGTGTCCTGGTGTGATTCTGTGATTCCTCTAGATTTTCAAAGCTAACCAAGACCCACAGATGCACATAAATGCTGCAGCACTCCCTTATGGTTTGCTCGCTGGTGTTGCTTTTGAGACCCATGAACCTTCCCCCATGGAGCCACGTTCCCTCTGCAGGGAAAACCCAAAAACATGTCAGACATCTTGGGCTTTTTGTGTCCATGAACAGTTGCACGTGGAACGTGCTTCTGCATTAACTCCTCCAAAGCTGGAGGGCAAACAGCAATATTACCCTTAGATCCAAGGTGATAAAACCACCTGCTAGACCAAACATAGATCACCTCTTCTACATCACATTGCTGCCATGGCATAGGTGAGTTTGTTTTGTCTTGGAACAGTGGCTGTAGTGCTTTTGAGATAAAGAGCAGCTTTGACAATCCTGGAAAGGCAGCGAGCAGACCCAGCACTCCGATTCTCAGTGCAGCCCTCTGAGTACAGAATTTGAAGGCAGCTGAAACCAGTGAGAGATACACTAATAAGAGATACACTAATAATTGCTCGTGTCACTAATGAGAAGTGATGCAGAGGCATCTCAGGACTGAGGGAAAGGACAGCTGTCCTTCTGCTGCACATCTGGGACATTTTAAGCTGTGAGGTCACTGGCTGGCTTCCACTGAGCCCTGCTATAAAGGAAGGGATGAGAGCTGGGTTTAGGGATCCCCTTCCCACTATCAAATGTTTGCAGTGGCTCACATAACTGCTTGCTGCAGGATATCTGCTGCTGCCTGATCCAAGTCTGAGCCAAAACAGGGGCCCAAGCCTTTTTCCCTCCCACCCTCCAGGAGCAGTCTTCCCCACACAGGGCCCAGGGAGAATCCTTAAGTTTTTCTCTCCTTCACAACTGATCAGGCTTGTGTCCCTGTCCCTCTTCTTCCCACTAGGTACCCTGCATCAGGCAAAAGGTGGCAAAACCCCAATCTCTCTCAATTAGAATTAATCACTAATCCAGAACCTCCCTTGTAAAAAGCTTAATTTGCTTTTGCAGGAACTGTACGTTTTGATACCCTCAAAATGAACCACAGCAGCTGCAATATCACAGCCTATGAAATATTCTCAGTTTTCCAGCTGTGTGTTTACATCCCAGTTCTGGTTTTGGGCATTGTGCTGAACGTGTTGGCGCTGTGGGTGTTCTGTTACAAACTTGGCAAATGGACAGAAACCCGAGTGTACATGGTCAACTTGGCTGTGGCTGACTGCTTGCTGCTCTTCACCTTGCCGTTCAAAACTCTGTCCCAGTTCCAGCGCCTGAAGGTGGATGGCTGGTGCCTGGTTCTGGAAGGTGGCTATTTCACAAACCGCTTCATGAGCATCGGCATCATCACCCTCATTGCTGCTGACAGGTACCTTGCAATCAAGTACCCTTTGAGATCCAAGGCACTCAGGTCTCCTCTGATGGCAGCTTTTGCCTCTGGAGTCCTCTGGACAATCATCATCTGTGAGACTTCTCTCATTAAAAGCTTTGAGGACCGAAGAGAAGATGATTTTTGCTTTGAAAAATCTTCTGTGACACCCTCAGTGATCACGCTGTGTACCATTATTGCGGGGTTTTTCATACCACTGCTCATCTTGAGTTACTGCTCCATACAAATCATTGCAGAGCTCAGGAGGAAGAAGACTGACAACTGTTGCAATGAAATGCTGACCAGGAAAGCTGTCTACATTGTGTCTGCAAACATGGCTGTGTTCATCATCTGCTTTTTACCTCTTTATCTCGGGCATCTCCTCCGCTTCGTCCTGGACTCCGTCAGCTCCGACTGCTCGGCAATACAGAGCGTCAACAACTTTGTGCACTTCGCCTCCATCCTGGCCAACACAAACTGCTGCCTGGATGCCATTTGTTACTACTTTGTCAACCAGGAATTTAAGGAAGCATCTCCCAAGCTAGCAAAGTCCAAATCTGAGGCCGGTGAAGGAGCTGAAATTCAGCTCTCACTTGTAACACGTTAACACAAAACACATACAGCACGCATTTTATATTTGCCGTGTTCAACTGGGACTCACTAGCAGGGTTTCACACTTGCTTTTCATAAGAGTGGGGTGGAGGGACATTGTACTAATGGGAAACATTCAGATACATGATTCAGCTCTGAATCAGATAACCACAGCAGTCCAGGTTCTGATCTAAGGATCTAGATTGCCGTTGACAATTCTCTGCCTTAATGCAAATTTGCGTAAAAGGGTAGGGTAGATTTCCCCTGCCAAAAACCCCCATCTTTCATTTTCCCATGAAACCCAAAAGAAGCACAGGCACTGGTAAAAGATTGGGTTTTGTCTCTCATCCCCACCTTGGATAAGTTCTTGTGCAGCTGTGACAAAGAAATAGGCTATTCCATATGTCAACAAACTTCTAAAAAATCAGAGTGAAAGTATGCAAAAAAAGAAAGGAGGGTGTTTCTGTAAGTCACAATCTTACTGGTTTTTAGTTGCCAATAATGCACAATCCCATAATAGGCATTTTTAGCTTGCTTTAAAGAACTTTACAGCAATGTAACAGCAACCAAATGGTCATCATTACAACACATGGTCAGAAGAGATTGCAATTGCTTGTACTGGGGAAAAACTTGTGTGAGTCAAAATGTTTGAGTCAAATGGCATTAAAATTAAAGAGTTGGTGCGGGGCAGTGGGAACAAGGACTCTGTATTAGGACTCTATTCAATCTTATAGTGTAAAGTAGTAGCAAAGCTGTTCCAAAGAAATCAACCTGAATAAAGTTGTGTCTCTAGCATGGAAATTCACTTTTTAATGATTTAAATGGAAAAGGGGGGAGATGGGGTGGTAGAGGACCTGCTGTGCTGCCTGTCCAGGAGGGACAGCTCCCTGTTGTCCAAGCCAGGGGCAGTGGGTACGAGCTCTAACTGGGACTGGGATTTTTTTAAGGCAGAGCAGAGTGTCCCACCCTGTGGTAATTTTACCACAAACATCTAAAAAGTAGATGAAACCACTCAGCAGCTTCAGACCACACGCCCTGAGCTGGGCTGCACCATGCACACACCTCCACTCACACCTCCTAACCCCAGGCTGGGCTGCTGGATTTGGTTTGGTTTAGGGCAAATTTGGGATGAAACTTCCAACAGGGTTTTCCTAGAAAGCAGATTTAAGTGACTCTTTTCCCAGCTGGTTCAGGAAAAGATTTCTTTGGAGAAAAGTAAAAAAAAACCTGTTTATTTAACAAGGAAAGCATTCACAAGTATATTAAAAAATAATAATACTACACAATAAAATTTCTTGTTTTTCTGAAGAGATGGCAAATTCAGAAAGCTTTTTTGGCGGGGTGTAACTCGGCTCACTCAGTCTCTTATCAGTCCCTTCTGTGCTGGAAATGCAGCGTCCCAGTCCTGGTGGACCACAGGTGTGAGCTCCTGGTGTTCTGGGTTTGCAGTCCACAGCAGGCTGATCAGTTTCAAGAAAAAGAAAAATCACAGTCTGGGGAATTTCTCTGCTTCAGTTAGCTAAAACAAACTAACTAAAAAGCAAAGGAGAGTTCTTTCTTTCTGTTTGTGCTGCAGACAACACAGTTCGTGAGAAGGAATGCAGAGCAGCAAGTGCAGTTTCTGCAAACACACTGCACGCTTTTTTTATTCCCCTTCACTTTCAGAACCAGTCTTAGAGGTGCAGAAATTAATATCCAGCCTAAACAGGACAGATGACTGGTGACACAAGCATCATAAAGTCATCCTAGGACAGCTGCTGTCCATGTGCTGCTGCCACAGAAACATCCCTACAGCTCCTACAGCCAGCCCTGCCTTTGTGTCTCCTCCTGTTCAAGGCCATGGCAAAAGGAGGAACCCCCTGCTGCAGACAATGGTTGAGCAGAGCCCTCCATCCACCTGGGCAGTGGCTGCTCAGTGCACAGGACAGCAGCAAAACCCTGCCAGCCTCCCAGGGGATGCAGGATTCTCAGCATGCTGCCAGAGAGTCAGACAGAAATGGGGATATCTGCTCTGTGAGCACCAAAATCTGAGCAGAATCTTTCCTTTGCTCACGACTCAATGGGAAGTGAAAGGAGGAGAAAGGGAACGGAGGAGAGGTTCTGGCTGTGAAGACCTCCTAAGGAGGTTGGTTCATCTCCCCTTTTCTACACTTGCATTTTCTTTGAACAGATCAAAGCAGCGACGATGGGTGAAGTGCATGCAGAGATGGATTTTGTGCTGCTGGCTCAGCCCAAGGGTCACACCCTGCTTCCCCAGCCCTGCTGCTGCTCCTGGCTCTCCTGCATTTCTGAATAACACCTGCACTCTGTGATCTGATGGATTGTTCCCCAGGAAAGCTAACAGAGCGTTAACATTCTCCCCCCAGTACAGGACCTGTGGGGTGATTTGAGAGATCACCTGATTGCCAGCGTGTTTATTCTGTACCTCTGGTCTCACCAGCACGGGTGAGAGCTCCTCAGAGGCAAAAGCTCTGCACAAACCAAGCTGCTGTTTAAAATGGGCAAGAAAAAACCACTTCTACTCCACCAACCGCTGACACAAAGGGTGGGGGAGATGCAAAGCAGCCTGTAAACAAAGCACTTCCGAGCACGCTCTGCTCAGCCGCATAACTTCCAGTGCCGCCCCTTCCTCTGGTAGCCCAGAGATACTCACCGTGAGTGCCTGGCCTGGGGCAGCCAGGCTTCCTCCCTGCAGAGCCTCCAAAACTTTGTTCTTCACCATTCAGGCAGGGATTCAGGAGTGCTGGGGCTGAAATATGTGGCACAAGGACTGGGAAAAACGCCAATCACTTGTTTTTAAATTTTTTAAAAGTTTAATAGTAATAAAATGGTTAGGACAATATATGAGACAATAAAAGCAAAGAGTTACCGACGTCTGGGTGCCTTTTTCTGGGCATCACTAGCCCGAAAAAGGACCCCTGTTAACAAAGGATTAACCCTTAAGAACAACAGCCCGTTGCATATTCATACACCTCATACATGATGCATAAATTCCATTCAAACACAGGATTCTGTCTGGTCATCATCAACTTCTTCCCTCTAATCCTAACAGCGCCTTCGAGGCAGGAAGAAGTTCGTTTCTTCTGATAAGAGGGCAATAAATTCTTTTTCTCTGTAAGATCTAGGTGTCCTGTGGCTGCTATCTCGCTGCAAGTCCTTTCTCTTAAACAAAGCATCTTACATAGCATAGTTTCTATTTTAACAATTTTTATAACCTAAAACTATATTTAACACAGTACTTAAGAGAATTAATACAGCATTGCTTTCTAACACAACACATATAATATTCATTTTAATATTTGTGAAAAGCCAATCATAAAATACATGCATTTTTCACAAGGACCAAGAAAGTCCCTCAAGTTCTCCAGCTAGAAAACTGGTTTCTACTGTTCTATTTATTCACTCTTTTGCTTTTCCCATCTGCAGCTTTCAGGGTGATTTAGTAGAAAGAGTGTCCTCCAAATTCATGAGCCACCTGGCCAAGCCCACCTGCCCATGCAGAGAAGAGGTAAGAGAAGATTTTAGCAGTGAGGAGGCAGCAGTGACATACAGGTATTTCAGTGATATACAGGCATTTCAATGATAGACAGGTATTTCAGTGTATACAGGTATTTCAGTGATATACAGGTATTTCAGTGATATACAGGCATTTCAATGATAGACAGGTATTTCAGTGTATACAGGTATTTCAGTGATATACAGGTGTTTCAATGTGTACAGGTTTTTCAGGGATATACAGGTATTTCTGTGATATACAGGTATTTCAGTGTATACAGGTATTTCAGTGATATATTGGTATTTCAGTGATATACAGGTATTTCAGTGTGTACAGGTATCTCAGTGTGTACAGATATTTCAGTTATAAACAGGTGTTTCAGTGATATATAGGTATTTCAGTGTGTACAGGTATTTTAGTGATTGACATACAGTTATTTCAGTGTATACAGGTATTTCAGTGATATACAGGTATTTACAGGTATTTCAGTGATTGATATACAGGTGTTTCAGTGATATACAGGTATGTCAGTGTGTACAGGTATTTCAGTGATTGATATACAGGTATTTCAGTGTGTACAGGTATTTCAGTGTATACAGGTATTTCAGTGATTGATATATAGGTATTTCACAGTGATATACAGTTGTTTCAGTGATTGATACACAGGTATTTCAGTGATGTACAGATATTTCAATGATACACAGGTATTTCAGTGATTGATATACATGTATTTCAGTGATACACAGGTATTTCAGTGATTGATATACAGGTATTTCAGTGTATACAGGTGTTTCAGTGTATACAGATATTTCAATGATACACAGGTATTTCAGTGATTGATATACAGGTATTTCAGTGTATACAGGTATTTCTGGTGGGCTCAGCAACCTCTGGGAGACCAGGGGGATCCAAGCACTTGCCAAGAAGGTGCTGATTGTTCCACCACTGTGTGGAAGGCAGACCATGACTATCCAGGCAGTGCAGGCCATGCCTGGCTTGCTTTATCTTGCTGCAGAAACCTCTCACCACATCCGCCAGCTTTCGAGTATGTGCAATTGAGCCTTCATAGCACGGAATGCACTCTGCCTTTCATTGCTCTGCAGCCAAGGCTGGACAACACCAACGCTGGGCTTGCCAGGTGAGGAGGGCACAGGTGTGGGAAGGGCTGGAATCTCCACCTCTCACACTCCCAACCCTGGCTTCACCCTGCCCTGGTCAGGCCATGCCACCCCCAGCAGCAGCAGGACACAGGCAGCACAAACATCTTGCACTGGCAGCTCCTACATTACAATAATTCTGTGATTCTATGACAAAGCTGGATGCAGCCAGTGTCACACCTGTCAAAAACCCCAAATGGGTTTGTTACACAACCAGGAGGAGCCAGAGCAGCTGCAGCACTGGAGGTGGCTGCACAGGGAGGACACATACAGGGTGCAGGTACACATCCAGACCTCCCTCTGACTTTCATGTTGGTGCTCACAAAGCTCTGCTAACATCTCACAGCAGATCTCTTGCTTGGGGCTTTCCATTTGCTTTTGTTGCTACATTTCAGCAACGAACCCTGTGTCAGCTGGGGCGGCTGACTGAAAAATGAGAGTTCAGCTGAATGTCAGGTGTGGGGGGAAAGTGTGAAAGCTGCTACCAAAAAGCTGTGACATACTTCAAAAACATTTTCATCTAAGACAGAAAAAGAGGGCACTGCTGGGGAAGTGAAAACTGGGGTGGCTCGTTATCGTTAGCTTGAAGCAGAAGCAATCTCTCAGTTTCTGAATGAAGCTCAGAGCCATCACTGTGTCACTCCAAGGGGATGAGCTGTCCCTTGTGCCCCAGGGACAGTCTGACACCAGGCAGACATGGATGTTCCTCATTCCTCAGTGTGCTGAAAGGCTGCAGCATCTGCAGCCCTGTCCATCAGAAACACGGCACAGGCTGCCAGCAGCTTTGCTTTGCTAACTTCTAAATCCCACTTCTGCCTGCTAACATTTCCTACCAAGGCAAGCGCTCTCTAATTCTACCTTTCTGGCCCTTGGCTTTCCAGACAGGGTCCCTGCTTTGGTTCAGTAAAAATCTGGCACAGATATTTCAGGCCTGACTTCCATCAGCCTCAAAATTGCAAGAGCAATTCTCCAAGTCTTTAGCCCTTGGTGGGTACCACAGCCCACAGTTAAACCCTTGCTCTGTGTTGCTGTATAAAAACAGGCTCCAGAAGCACCACATTTTCCCCAAAAGTCATCTTGCAGTGCCTGGGGACCAAAGGAGCAGCTGTTCCCAGTGCCACAGCAGAGGCTCTGTGCCATGTCCCCAGCACACCACCAGCTCTGCATTGCTGCACCTGCTGCATGACTTCCCTGCATTTACACTTCTGCCTGACATAGAGGTCATTTATTACCTGTTTTTCCTGAGAAGAGCCCTTGTGGCAGAAGGAAAGGAGCTGCCTGAGCTGATCTGGCTCTGTGGCAGCCACAGGCATTTTCTCAGCAGCCAGTGTGGGCAGAAAGCCAGGAGTGATCTTGGGGCAGGAAGAGATTCTTGTTTACGCTGTCATTTAACAGTAACATCTTTTATTGCTGCTCACTTCCTTTCTGATTATTCTGCTGAATGGACGAATGCAGCTGATGCCCCAACACCTTTCTACTCCCCACTGACAGCTGAGCAACCAGGGAGAATTAAATCCTTTATTTTACACTCCCAGGCTGCTTGCTGGCACATTCTGGACACTGGCCATGCCAGGCTGGGGTGCCCAGGGGCCAGAGCAGGCTCTGGGTCTGGGAGCTGCACATCCACCAGGGCATCTCTGCTCTCTGCCCCTGCTCTTATAGGTTCCATCTCAATTCATGGCTTCATTCACAGGGCTTTCGTGATTTTAGAGAGTGAGGTGTCACAGACACCTTTTATGGAAAATCCTTTCCTTAGGATTTTTCCTCCTGAGAAGCTGAAAGGCCTCAGGAACAAAATGTAAACAATGATTATCTGCTGCTGTGGAATGCAACAGGTGCATCTGTGATTGGTCTCATGTGGTTGTTTCTAATTAATGGCCAATCACAGTCAGCTGGCTCAGACAGAGAGCCCGAGCCACAAGCTTTTGTTATTCATTCTTTCCTATTCTACTCTTAGCCAGCCTTCTGATGAAATCCTTTCCTTTAGTCTTTTAGTATAGTTTTAATGTAATATATATCATAAAATAATAAATCAGCCTTCTGAAACATGGAGTCAGACCTTCGTCTCTTCCCTCATCCTCAGACTCCTGTGAACACTGTCACAGGGAGGGGCTTTGGCTTCTGTTTTGTTTTGAAAGAAACAGAACTTTGAAACATGTTAAAGGCTGAAATAAACTGGGTGATAATCAAAGTGCCTTTAATAACAGGACTGGAATTCTCTCTTTTGCCACTTGGCTGGACTCAGATGGTGAGTTTTGCCTCTTTGGGAAGGGCAGATGATATTTTTGGTAGGCAGAGAGCAGCAAGGGATGATTTCACCTCCTGACCCCTGGGGGGATGGATGGTCTGCAGCACTCCCAGCTCAAATACAACAACAAATACAACAAAACTGCTCCAGATACACACATTTGGGGTCTGGTGGGCACTTTCTTTTGTTTTTAAAGATTCTTCTGCTCTCACCTCTCACATCAGGGACCCCAGATCTGTTTCAGTCACAGCAGGGAGTTTTCAGTAGAGGCAGAGCCTTTTCCACCTCCCTTGCCAGGCAGAGCCCAGTGTAGGAAATGGAAGCTCTGCAATGAACTCCCCTGGTTTGAGATGCTCAGCTCCTGCTGGGCTGCCCAAGGAAAGGCCCCTGGACATCCAATCTGCCTTCCCCAGAGAAAGGGAAGTGGGTGGCACCACCTGCCTGCCTGGGACAGGGATCCTAACCTGTCAGCATTCCCCACTGGTTTTCAAAAAATAAAATAAAGATTTAAAAAAAAAATTAAAAAGAGAGAGGAAAGACCTCCCACAAAGATGTGAGCACAGCAGAAAAATCACTCTGTTTCAAAAAGCTAAAGGTTTTCCAGAGTTTACGTTTAAAGACTCACCCCAGGTTTGGACTGTGCTGCTAGTGGCAATTTATCTACATGATCATTGTGAAGCAGATTTCAAGTGAAAACAGTAAAACCAGTGAGGATATCCAACCCATTTCTGGTTGCTTTGGGTTTTTTTTTATCAATTCACATGAGCTTTTGTTCACCAATAGACGTCAGGCTGACTCATTTTCACTGGTGTATTTCAACACTTCACATCTTCTTCCTCATAAACACACATCCTCAGAAACACAGATCCTCACTTCTCCCTTTACCTTCCCTTCAAACATTTCCCTATTTAACATTTAAACATTTTTATTTTCCTGGTAGAAGTGATGCAGGGAGGGCTTGACCTTCCGCGTTCGCCTGGGGCTGTGTAGAAGTGTGTGAGTCACCTCTGGGCCAAAGTTTCCAGCTGCACAAAGGCACAGCACGTCAGATGGCACAGACAGAACAAACAAATCACAAAAGCTGATTTTTGTGCAGTTCAAACTTCTCCCCAGTGCTGCCAGTGCAGAGCTCTCAGCTGGTGTCAGAGGAGGGACCCAGGGGACACTCAGCTCCCAGTGCAGCACACACCCCGTCCCTTGCTTTTGGCTGTGATGGCTCTGCAGGGGCTGTCCCCAGCACAGGCACTGGCCTGGCCTCTCCCCCTGCATGGCTTATCCCTGGATCTGCACTGGAGCCACCCCACCAACCTCTCCTCTGTGGGGGGATGCATGGGGAAGCTCTGCTATCAGGCACCAGGCTCATCCCTGATGCAGTAAATGCCCTCCCTGGGCTCCAGGTGTGCCTTTGCCTGCCCTTCCTCCTCCAGACTGTGTCATGGGAACCACCCAACCAGTGCCACTTTCCATGCCCAGCCAGTGCCGGGCTCCTGCTGCAACTGGAAACTCTTTTTGCCTCTTTGTGCTGTGACAGAGGAGAGAAATGGGGGGTACAAGGTCCAGAGAAAAATGGGGGTGCAAGGTCCAGAGAAAAAGCAAGCTTTACAAATTGCTGTTTCACAGAATCACAGAATCAATTAGGTTGGAAAAGACCTCTGAGATCATCAAGTCCAATCTATGACCAAACACCACCGTGCCCATTAGACCATGGCACCAAGTGCCAGTCTTTCCTTAAAAAATTTCAGCGATGACACTTTCTAGAGAGCAAACTGTGCAGCAATTTTATTTTTCAGAGCCTTTCCTTCCTCAGGGTGCTCTGTTTCACCAGAAGCCAGTGCTTGCCATGGCCACCCAAGTCACCAGAGCACTGCCAGCAAACAAACTGTCCCCAAGGGTCCAGCTGCTCAGCAGAGCCCCCCTTGCTCCCCTGCCCTGGGAGCAGCTGGGCATGAGCTGAGCATTGAGTTCAGCTGCCCTGGCCATGGAGAGGGACAGGGAGACTGACTTGGTGATCAGAATCCCATTTTATTTATAGTGGGATGCAAACATTTCTATACTATTTCAGGGACACTAGTAATGTGTACTGCAATGATTAGGTTAAAATCACATACACAAATTTATGCACATAACCTCTCTTGCTTGCAGAGTTTATTGGGATTTTCTTTTTCCAGTAAACCCATCTGATTTAATCAAATTCTTGCAATCCAAGTCTAATTTTCAAAGTTCGCTTTGCTTTTGCCAAGGCATCCCGTTATCAAATCTCTTATGTTAACCCGGTCCAAAGTCCATCATCTGTCTTGTGAGAGACAACTGCTCACTTTGAAAATGTAAAGAGGTTTATTAAACCTTAACAAAAATACAACAAAGGACTACATAAGGAAAAGGCTGCAGCACTGGGTGTTGGAACTCAGTGCATCCCTCTGGGTGTCCAGAGCTGCCAGGACCCTGCCAGGGGGCTCAGGGACCCTGGCACACAGCCCAGAACACCTGTGGGGTTGATTATGACCTGTGGAGCAAATTACCAGCTTTGTATGAGGACCTGAAAGCCACAGAAGTTTAAATAGTGTAATAATAAAAGTATCACAGGCTGAAAATGTAGATTTTAGGATTTTTGGAATGGGGGTTTTGGGGACAAACCATGTGTGTTTCACAAAAGCGTGTCTTGCTTTTCAGTAGCTCAACAGACTGTCAGATACACAAAAAACTTTGCATCACTTCCCTAAATTTCCTCCCACTCCAAAGCATAACACAGGGCCGCTGGGAGCAACTGGGATCAGACTGGGAGCAACTGGGAGCAACCAGGACCATACTAGGAGCAACTGGGATCATCATGGCATCAGAGTAGGATCATACAGAGAGGGACTGGGTCTGTGCTAGAGGCAACTGGGATCACATTGGGAGGAAATGGGGACATGCTGGGGACAAATGGGATCATACTGGGAGCAACTGGCACCACACTGAGGGTGACTGGGATCCTTCTGGAATCATACTGGAAGTGATTGGGAGCAGGCTGAGGGCAACTGGGACCATGCTGGGGCAACTGGGATATACAGGAAGTGACAGGAATCATGTTGGAGGTGACTGGGAGTGGTTATGAGCAACTGGAATAATGCTAGAAACTACTGGGAGCAACTGGGAGTGAGTGGAAACACATGAAGGACAACTGGGATATACTGGGGGAGACCAGGAGTGACTGGGATCACAGAGGAAGCTTAAAGTTACTGGAATAATACTGGGAGTATCTGGGAGTGACTGGAATCATACTGGGGGCAAATGGCACTGTACTGAGAGTGACTGGGTTCATATTGGAATCATACTGGGAAGGACTGGAACCATACTGGGAGTGCCTGGAACTATGGTAGGGATGAATGGGAACAGCTGGGACTGTGCTGGGACCATGCTGGGATCATACTGGGAGTGACTGGGATGATACTGGGATCACACTGAGTGTAACTGGAAGTGACTGGGACCATCCTGGGGGTGACTGGGAGCCACAGGGCCCATGCTGGGAGTGACCTGGGGGGAACTGGGGGAACTGGCCCAGCTGGGGCTCAGGGTTGTTCTCCCCCAGGGCTGCCCTGGGTCCTGCTGCTGTCCCTGGCCCCACAGAGCCGAGGGACAGGGGACAGCTGAGGGACAGGGGCAGGGACGTGGAGAGGTAGAAGGGAGTTCCAGGGGGTCCTTGAGCCCAGGAAATGGGAGTCCAGGGTTTCCCAAAAAGGGGGGACCAGGGTGGGGACACTAAGGATGTTCGGGAAGGGGGAGTTCAGGGGGTCTCTGGTTTTGCAGAAAGGTGGGGCTGGGGGCTGGGAAAGGCAGGAATGGGGATCCAAGGTGCTCCAGGGCATCCTAGGGTGACGCCCATGGCAAGTCTGGAGGCTGGGAGCCATGGGATGGCCGGGAAAAGGGGAGCAGGGGGTCCTGATGTCCAGAATGGGGGATTCAGGGGGTGCCTGTGCAGGATGAGGGGAGCTGGGGGTTCCCGGTGCCGGGGGTGCCACTCCCCCCTGGCCCCCCAGGAGCGCCCCCAGCCCCAGCGCTGGAGCCATCGCGCTGCTCCTCCTCACTGCCAGTGTGATCCCAGGATGATCCCAGTAGAACTCAGTCACCCAGGAGCTGCTCCTAGTATGATCCCAGTTGCTCCCAGTCATTCTTTATTATGATGGGATTTGCCCCTGGCACGATTTCCAGTTGGTCTCAGTTGCTCCCCCTTTGATCCAGTGTGTTCCCAGTTCTTCCAGTTCCCCAAGTAACTCCCAGTGTGATGCCAGTATGATGGAGGGACTTGGGTGTGTCCAGCCTTTCTCCTTCTTCTTTTTGGTCCCCATCTTCTGCTGTGATGTTGGCACTTTGGGATTGGTTTGGAGTAGAAGTGCACTGTCTAACACAGGTGACAGGTACAGGGAATTAAGTGTAAATATGTTGTATGTAGTTTGTAGTATAAAAAGACAACACCACCCCAGGGGCAGTCAGAGTGCCTGTGGCTGCCCTGCTGAGCAGATCTCAGCTGGGCAGAAAGAAAATTTTATAGATAAGAATTAATAAACAACTTCAAGATGGAAAATTGAAGAGCTCTGACTCCTTCTTCAAGCCCCAGGCTGGGAAAAGAGACTTTGGAACTTTTCTTGGGGTCACTCTGAGCACCTAGAGACCCAACACCTGGTAACTGC
Organism: Zonotrichia leucophrys gambelii; assembly: GCF_028769735.1. Classification (NCBI taxonomy): domain Eukaryota; kingdom Metazoa; phylum Chordata; class Aves; order Passeriformes; family Passerellidae; genus Zonotrichia; species Zonotrichia leucophrys. Next base: position 2,422,121 of record NC_088179.1, read on the forward strand.
CTCTCATGCACCCCACATGGCCAGTTCCCTTCAGGATGGATGCTCAGTGTTTTACACCCCTGGGGTTGCATCAGCCAGCCCTGGCCCCTCCCAAAGTCTGTCAGGCAGCTCTCCTTTGCCATTTATCAGTGCAAACTGCTTTCTTGTACCTGGATTGGAGCTCAGGTGTTGCCATGCCCACCCCCTGAGCACCCCCAAGCTTTTCCATTCCCACTGCCCCATGCAAGGGACACCTGTGCAGCTTCTTTGTACCTGTCCCAGACAGCCCAGGCTGTGTGATGGCAACAATACAGGGGGAAAGGGAACTGTGGGGAGAACAGAGGGCATCTAAACTACAGTAACATAACTGTACATCACTAAGGCTTTTCTTAATATTCACACAATAGTTATCTTTTAATTGTGAGAGCCAATCATCTCATTATCCATCTATAACAGTCTTGTGGGCACCAACATTCCAACACCCTGGGATATTCCCAACCCAGCCCCAAGGTGCCCAGTGCAGCTCTCAGTGTGGCACCACGAGAATTTCCATCAATGCAGGCGAAAGAAAGAGAAAGAAAACAAAAAAGAACCCAAAAAACCCCTCACCTAAAAAACAAGAGCCAAAACAGCACACAAAACCAAAACAATCTCAGCAATAAGAAAACTGATCTATCTACTGGTTCTAGAAAAGGTGACTCATGACAAATTCTTGGGTGTGCAGAGATATGATCGCTGAACAAGGAAATGAGAGTTCATTGGAAAATTACTGCTATTTCCATCAGCCATTTGGACTTGGCATGCCAAGCCTGGGGGATCTTTTCTCCCTTTTATTATTCTCATCATCATCATCCTCTTTAAATGATCCCAGAAGCAGCTCAGCCTTTGCAGCACCCAGAGGCAGATCTTGGTGGTCAGAAGTGGTTGCTGCCACTGAGTTATCCTGAGCAGTGCCAAGCATCCTACCCCAGCATGGATCAGTCACCCAGCCCAGGGCATTTCTGGTGTGCTATCAACTGCAGCAAAATCAATCTGATAGAAAGCCAAAAAACCACTAATAGCAAGCAAGCAAGCAAACAAAAGCTCAAAAAAAAACTTTTCTGCAAGAAGCATGCAACTTTTATCTGTCCATTTGGCACTGACTCACACTGCTTTCCCTTTCCTTTATTAAGAGTAAAAAAAAAGGTCATTCCTGACCTAAGGACAAGATGAGATGGTCAGAATGGTCAGCATGTGTTTATTACAAACAGGACCAACAAATTCAGGGATCTTTCCAGGCTGCCCTGTGTACCTAGAGCCCCATCTGTCACACTGGAGGTGTGAGCATGCTGACAGCCTGAATCTGCCATGGCAGAGGTGAAAACCACAACAGGAGGACATTTATCTTCCCCAGTGAAGTTGAGCAAGCCCCTTTGAACTGTGCAAGCCCCTTTCCTCCTGCTGCAGGTAGTGCCACTGCTGTGGGGCAGGGACATGGGGAAGGATGAGCAGCATGAACACCTGGTAAACAGCAGCATTTTGGCCTGCAAGGTAGAAACAGGCTCTCTCTTCTCAACAGGGTGAAGTCAGTGTCATGGTTTGATGCTGGTGCAATGCCAGTGCCCCCATGAAAATACATTCTCCCTGGTGTCTGATGTGAGATGTATGACCAGGAATAAGGAAAGCAGGCTTCCACTTTAAAATAAAGAGAAAACTTTATTAACTAACCCACAACTATATGTAAAAAGAAATACACAGGGAAAATGAAAGTCCAATCTATGACCAAACACCACCGTGCCCATTAGACCATGGCACCAAGTGCCAGTCTTTCCTTAAAAAATTTCAGCGATGACACTTTCTAGAGAGCAAACTGTGCAGCAATTTTATTTTTCAGAGCCTTTCCTTCCTCAGGGTGCTCTGTTTCACCAGAAGCCAGTGCTTGCCATGGCCACCCAAGTCACCAGAGCACTGCCAGCAAACAATTTCCTCCTCCCCCCCCACCAAATTTCCAATACATCTATCCCCCAAATCACCAACTCTCAGTCCATCACTACCCTTTAGATAATCAATTCTCAGTTCATCAAGGGGTGAGGAGTCCCCCTTGTGCCATAGGGTTTCCCTGGAAACAGAGTTGAGACCTCGTGTGTTTCTCTGCTTTTAACCCCTGTGTTCTCAGAGGTGTATCCATGTCCCCAGTGGCCACACCAGGTGCCAGTATTCAAATCTGAGCACCCATTGGTTTGACCACAGCATCCCAAAAACTCACTTCCTCTCAAACCACGACACACAGATAAGGGCAGGAGGTGCCAGAACTCTTCCTCAGGCCTGTGCTCTCCCTCTTGTCATTAAAGATGTTCCTAAGCAATGCTGATACAGGGGGCTGGGGCCTTGGTTCCATGAAAATCCACTCTTTTCTCTAAAGCATTCACAGCTAATTGTGGTGCAGCCTCACCCACCTTCCAGGGACAGCAAAGAGCAGCCTGAGCTCTCCCAGTGTAGGGCCAGTGGGGTCTCACAAGACCACGAATCCCCCTCTGCTCAGAACTGGGAATTCAGAGTGTCCTGGTGCTCACTCAAGTCCCTTCACTGTCACAGCTTGGCAGAACAGCCCTCAGCTGAAGAGAAGAAGGTGATAAACCACAGCCAGCAATCCTGCTCCTCACATGGAGCAGCGAATTATTCAGTCTGTCCTTCCAGCCCATCCCTGTAGCAGTGAAACACCCAGCAGGGCAAAATCCCAGGTCCCTCCTTCTGCACCAGCATCCCCCACTAAATTATTTTTTAGACAAATTACCAAGCACCAACCTGCAAAATGCAGGAGGAGCCACCTCTCAACCTTCTTCATCTTTTGCTTCTCTCCCTTGTTCCAGAGTAGCCTACCTCTGATCAACAAAGCCGAAGCCACCAAATGGTTTGTTTCCAGCACATCTGGCTCAATAAATACACATATAAGAGCAAATAAGCATAGATGTCAGTAAATTCAGGAAGTTCAATCAACCAGAAAGTTGTCACAAAAAAACAGAGAAAAAAATATTTGAGGTTTCATTTTAAGACAATGGTTAAAGAACAACCTCCATGAGTGCTCATCTGTAATTTCTAAAATCTTGATTTGAGGAGAAATATTGTGGACACAAACCTCAGTCTCCAGTGGAGAAGTAAATAATGCATCAGTCAGAATAAAGAGAAAATAACTCCTTTTTCTGCCTGTTCTCCTGTGCTGGTGACGAAAAGTAGTGGTGTGACATAAGAGGAACAGAAAGCATGAACACATCTAGGAGATGATAATATATAATATAAATGATTTATGTTTATATTATATATGGTTTATGTATAATATAAATAATATATTTGTATTATAAATAGTTGTTTATTTATAGTATATTTATATTAAAAATGTTTTATAATTTATATATAATATAAAATCATTATAAAAATAGTAATATAATTAGAATAATAATAATTTGGACAGTTTGGATTAGGACAATATGAGACAATAAAAACAAAGAGTTACGGATGTCTGGGTACCTTTTCTGGGTAAAATAAGCCGGAAAAAGGACCCACATTAACAGAGGATTAACCCTTAAAAACAACAGCCTGTTGCCTATTCATACACATCATCCATGATGCATAAATTCCATTCAAACACAGGATTCTGTCTGGGCAGTGTCAGCTTCTTCCTCTGAATCCTGACAGCGTCTTCATGGCTGAGCAAGGCAGGAAGAAGTTCATTTCTTCTGATAATGGAGCAATAAATCTCTTTCTGAAAGATTCAGGTGTCCTGTGGCTGCTATCTCGCTGCGAGATCTTTCTTTAGAAAAAGTATCTTACATAGCATCGTTTCTATTTTAACATTTGGTTATAACCTAAAACTATATTTAACACAGTACTTAAAAAAATTAATACAGCAAAACTTTCTAACGTAACACACATAATATTCATTTTAATATTTGCAAAAAGCCAATCGTAAAATATGCATTTTTCACACTGGCTGTCCACAGCACCTGAGCCCAGGGAGCCCTGCAGGCTGGAACATCATCCTTGCCTTGGCAGGCTGCAAAACCAGCCCATGCTTGCCCAGGCTACTGCAGCCTGTGTCACCAAGATATTTTCTGAAAAATCCCTTCACCAGGATTTCTTCTCCTGGAAAGCTGAGAGGCCTCAGAAAAGAAGGAAAACAATAATTATCTGATTGCTTGGGATGTGGTTTGGAGATCATTTACCAACAGGTGAATGTTTGATTGGTTCCATGTGAATTGTTTTTAATTAATGACCAATCACCATCAGCTGTGTCAGACTCTGAGGAGTCAGTCACATGCTTTCTTGATCATTGTTGTGAAGCCTTCTGATGCACCCTTTCTCTTTCTTTAGTATAGTTTTAGTGTATCATTAATATAATATAATATAATATAATATAATATAATATAATATAATATAATATAATATAATATAATATAATATAATATAATATAATATAATATAATATAATATAATATAATATAATATAAATGAATCTCAGCCTTCTGAGGACTTGGTGTCAAATTCTCATCTCCCACCTCATCCTGGGGACCTCACAACACCACAAGCCTGGAGCTGAGGAACCTCCCAAACCAGAGACTGCTCCTTGATGTCAAATGGCCCAACAGGGACATTTCTGCTTTCCATGAGCACACAGAAACACATCAAATTAATCCCTCTGTCCACACAGGGCTCCTCAGCACATCCCTTGGTGCAGCTTCAGAGCAGGCACAACCTGCAGCCAGAGCCCACCAGGGAAGTGCTGAGCTGGATCCTGCTCTGGGTGGAAAACTCTGCACACCCCCGAGCTGCCAAAGGCCAAGGTTGCTCTCCAAAAGGCCCAAACTGTGCTGCTGCACTGCAGGGTTGAACAGAGTGTCAAACCACCAAAGGGGAACCTCACCTCTGTCTGACACTGACTCCAGCAGGCCTGGGAGGGGAGGGAAGAAGGGGCCTTAGAAAGCAGGAGATGATATTTGGGGCAGATCTGTGCTGGGCTGTCCAAAGGAGAGTGCCTAGGAACTTGCACCTCTGCTTGGACGTCTACAAAGACATTTAACAGGACTCATTTGCAGTATGGCTAACACATTTGGAAGAGAAAAATAACCTAAAAACTGATTTCGTAAATGTTTTTTCCTTATCTTCCTTTACCTTGTTCCTTTCCTCCCAAAGTCATTTGTGCAGTAGCTTGGGAGACCTCAGCTCACCTCAAAGCCAAGCAAAAGGGATTTGGGGTAAGGGGGGAACCACACTTGGGATTAAATGAGAGGGAGGTGGAAAGGAAGCACAGGTGTGAAGCAAACTATGCCTTAGTGTCAGTTTGATACATTTGAAATGCATTCAGCTCCTCTGAAATGCTCCTGCTCTCACTCCGCTCCCTTCCATGGCAGAAGGGATGGGAAGCAGTGTAGGGGGACACAGTATGGGCAGATGAAGGTGGTACAGAATGTAATCTTATCCCCCAATGTGTTGCAGCTGAGCCAATTACTAAAGATTAGGAGCTGGCCTGATGTTAACAGGCCACACCTGTAGCCAATAAGAACAGTGTTATAAAAGAGTGGATTGGTGGGAACTGGAGTCAGTTGGCTGCTGCGAGGACCAAGAACAGTCAGTGCTTAGAGGTGTTGCCCACAAGAAACATCAAGGAGGTGTGAAATTCTGGTGATATGGAATCCTTGCACTATAATGATAATAGAACTCTTGATATATGACAACAAATGATGACCCTGATGTGATTTGGGACTAAACTATATTGCCCTGTGGATTTGGGGAAACGGGATTTGAATACTAAGCTATTGGCAAAATATATTAATTACAGCTATTAGTGTTTGTTAAATATGAGTGTAAAAGACCTTGAAGGTAAGTGCTTTGTAAAGTGGGAAAAGCTATAAAACTGAACTAGCATTTAGAAATACATATATGTATCTGTGCTGTAATATGCTGTTTGAACAATTATATAACTCTTAGTTCTAAATGAAATGTACAAATATGTCATAATGATAATTTATTTGAATATGTACTTCTGGTAATGCTGCAACTCTGTGGTTAAAAGAAAAAGGGGTAATTGTAGGGGGACACAGTATGGGTAAATGAAGGTGATATAGAATGTAATCTTATCCCTTAATGAGTTGCAGCTGAACCAATTACTAAAGATTAGGAACAGGCCTGTGTTAACAGGCCACACCTGTAGCCAATAAGAACAGTGGCATAAAAGAGTGATTTTATGGAGTGGAGTGAGAGGGGTTAGATGACTACTGTTAGGACTAAGAACAGTCAGTGCTTAGAGGAGATGCCCACGAGAAACAGTGAGGAGGCCCAAAACTCTGGTGATATGGAATCCTTACACTATTGCCCCATAATGATGAGAGAACTCTTGATATATAAGACAACAAAGCAGGGTCTAACCTTAACCAAGAAATGTCTTGGTTAACACAACTCCCTCTCTGCTTCAGAGGGCTAATCTAAAAAAAGGACAGTTCTCATAGATATTGCTCCAGCCTTACTGATAAGCTAATAACCCAGGAAGGACTACTTCAGCACAGCCTGCTCTGGCCTCCAGATGACAAAGAAGTATCTGAAGAAAGCGCATTAATTCTTTCCACATCTCTTTTTTTCTTTTCTCCATTTTTTGTTGCTCTCTCTTGCTGGATTTCTCTTTATAGAATACAGTGATGTGTGGGGAAACTCCTGACTTCAGTCAGCCACAGCCACTGGTGAGGAGACAGGGAACAAACTGTGCCAAAGTGGGCAGGGAGTGACAAACTCTGGGGTTCCACCACTGCTGAGGGGCTCCTGCCATAGGCAGAAAACAAGGAGGACTCACGCAGGTAAGAGTTTGTGGGATTGTGGTGATTTTTACTCCAGGTGGGGCAGCACACTGCTCTGCCCCCAGCAGTAACATGTTATCCAAGGAAATAATGTCATTTATAATTTCCTTAGTCTCTGCATGGGAGAGCACAGACTTGTGCAAAAGGCCTGTAGAGCCCATCTAACAAAGGGCAGCCCAAGCACTCCCCTAGCTGAAGAATTTTGTCTTACCTGCTCTGGATAACACCTCCCAGGGAGGTGCTTTCATCTGTCATCAGCATTACAGAGGTTTGTTTGAATTTCCAGGCAGAGTACTTCCAAGTGCAGTGTCAATCCATGATTTCTTTTTCCATTTGCAGTGGATATAGCAGACTGTTTATTTCCTTCCCCTTCACAGCTACCATTAATGTATTTGCAGACCTATTTGTGTCCTCCTCACCCCAACACCCATGCTCTAAATACTCTCAGCTACTGCTGTGCTTCAAATGTTGCTTGCCTCTGTTTTTTAGACCCTCTCTTGGATTGAGCTGGGTTTTCCTTTTTCCTCTCCTTTCTCCTCTCCTTTTTTGACACTCAAGACTAAATGAGGTTCTTCCTACAACCTCAAAAAAATCAATATCCCATAAACACATTGACATTTTTCCTACAACAGCATAATCTTCTATTTCATTTCTAGTCATGCTCCATTTACAATCTAAGCTGCAGATCCCCCTTTTCAGATCTGCAGCATATCAAGCTCGCCCATATCTCACATCTGTGCTCACAACTATTCCCAGATGTGTGTAAAACTCTGCATGTGTCTTTCTGCCTCGTTGAATTCCTCTTTTTCTAAATCATTTACCCAACTTGTCAACACCATTTGAAATACTAATTTTGCTTTTACTGTCTTGTAGACTCTCTCATTCATGAAATAACTAATCCCATTGTGTATGGAGGTAAGTCTTAAGTTAGGTGACCACAACCAGACAGGCACTTTTCTTAACATTTATAATAGTAGAGGGAAATATAATTCTAAAAGAGTCTGCTCATACAGTAATGAACTACAGCCATTTTTTTTATACACTTATGAATTACTCTAGTCACTGTACATAGACAAATATCTGGAAACACTACTGTTTTCTATGCAAAAATTTCTTCTTTTTTCACCAATTTCTTGACTGTGTGTTGTCAGAGATGCACGAAGGCAGAGCTGGTGCTGTCAGCACCCTTGTGTGAGATGAGAGGGGCGCCTCGTGCAGGACAGGCTGGCTCAGACAGGGCTGAGGTGACATTGCCCAGGCTCCAGCTGCCCTCTGCTGCTCAGCCCCGGAGGAGCCCTGCCCTTGTCCTCCTCCCCTGGAGCTCCATCCATCCATGGCTCTGCAGCTGCAGCTCCATCCCTGGGAGCCCTGGGGCTGCTCCAGGAGCACTCCCATTCCCGTTCTGGAGCACGGGCAAAGCCCTGAGCTGGGGCTGGACTCTGAATCATGCAGAATTCACAGAATAACCAGGCTGGAAGAGACCTTCAAATCATCAAATCCAACCCAGCCCCAATGTCATAGACATCTTTTATGGAAAATCCTTTCCTTAGGATTTTTTACTCCTGAGAAGCTGAGAGGCCTCAGGAACAAAATGTAAACAATGGTTATCTGTGACTGTGTTCACAGGGGTCTCAGGATGAGGGAAGAGATGAGGATCTGACTCCATGTTTCAGAAGGCTTGATTTATTATTTTATTATATATATTACATTAAAACTATACCAAAAGAATAGAAGAAAGGATTTCATCAGATGCTAAGAATAGAAAGGAAATGGAATGATAACAAAGGCTTGTGTCTGGGACAGAGAGTCTGAGCCAGCTGACTGTGATTGGTCATTAATTAGAAACAACCATATGAGACCAATCCCAGATGCACCTGTTGCATTCCACAGCAGCAGATAATCATTGTTTACATTTTGTTCCTGAGGCCTCTCAGCTTCTCAGGAGGAAAAATCCTAAGGAAAGGATTTTTCATAAAAGATGTCTTTTATGTCTGTTGTGGAATGCAACAGGTGCATCTGGGATTGGTCTCATGTGCTTGTTTCTAATTAATGGCCAATCACAGTCAGACTCTCTGGCTCAGACTCTCTGTCCCAGACACAAGCCTTGGTTATTCATTCCTTCTTTTTCTATTCTTAGCCAGCCTTCTGATGAAATCCTTTCTTCTATTCTTTTAGTGTAGTTTTAATATAATATATATCATAAAATAATAAATCAAGCCTTCTGAAACACGGAGTCAGATCCTCGTCTCTTCCCTCACCCTGAGACCCCTGTGACCACCGTCACACCCCAACACCTCAACTCACCCTTGGCACCCAGTGCCACTCCAGTCTTGTTTTAAACACACCCAGGGAATGGTGACTCCACCATCTCCCCAGGCAGCCATTCCAGTGCTGCACCACTTTTTCAGTAAAAATCCTTTTTGTAGCCCAAATTTCCCTTGACACAGCTTAAGACTGTGTCCTCTCCTGTCAGTTGTTGCCTGGATAAAGGAACTCGGGCAGGTTGAGTCTCCCAGCAGCTGAAGTATTGAAGTATTGGGTTTGCATGGCCAAGGTTTGGCAGGGTGGAGCTCCAGGGTGGCTCCTGTGAGCAGCTGCTGGGAGGTTCCTCTGTGTCCAGCAGAGCCAGCCCTGGTAGCTCCAGAGAAGGACAGGGCTGCTTACTCAGAAATGGCGGGAACAGATCTGAGAAGGGAGAAAAGGGAACTGCACAGCTGGGACCAGAGCAGAGTGGGGTGGGAATGTGGGAGAGGAGCAGCTCAGCAAGGGTAGGGAGGAAGCGGGCAGGACTGCTCCAGGCACCAGAGCTGGGATCCCTCTGCAGCCTTATTGGAATACGAATCCCAATATAACCAGTTAGATTGTGCCTGGGCCAGTCTGAACCTCGCTGCTGAGCCAAAGGCAGCAGGTGTGGTGTATCACCCCAGAGACACCTTTAGCTTGCTGATGGTTTCAGCTGGGCACCAAACAAGTCCAGGCTTGGTAGGGACTCCATTTACCTTAGGAAGAGGCTTCAGGCGAAGGTGAAGAGAAAAAAGGAGAGGATTCTGCCGGAGGGTTATATGCAGTGGTTTATTCCATGGTGACAGAGGTCTGAATCTTGGGAAGAGCTCCAACAGAATGGCGAGCACATGGCTGGACTCACCTTTTAAGCTCAGGGGGTGGGGAGTGGAGGGGACAGGTGAGCCACCAACCAGGTGTGGGGGGGCGGGGTCTCAAGGGGCGAGGGACACCTAGACAGGCCAATGACCTCTGGGCCTGAGGGGCATCCTTTGAATTCGACCAACCACACGACGCCTTGTTGGCATGTTAAGCCTGATTGACAGGACTCACTCAGCAAAGGGCGAGGGGGAAGGGGAACGGGTATTGCCACATCTAGGAGGTGACCTGGAAATCTAAAACAGGACATTACAACACACTGCAACAAGCCTGAGGGGAGGCAGCTGTGCCCTGCAGCCCATGGAGGAGCCAGAGATCCATGGGGATCCATCCACAGCCCATGGAGGAGCCAGAGATCCACCGGCAGCCCGTGGGGATCCAGTTGCCATTGCTCACCTGGGTGCTCCAGAACAACCCTGAGTGGAGATTTAGGCTCAGGGAAACAATTTTCCTCTGGCCCAGGAAATTTAAGGCCAGCAGCACAGCCAAAGCCTGTTTGCAAGGAACAAAACCTCATGGTGTGAGGTATTTCTGGGGGTCAGGCAGGACTCCAAAAGCACAAGACTTCAAGGCAATGTTACCATTTGATTCCTAGAGCACAACCTACCTCCACAGATCCCTGTACAACCACCCTGGTCTCAGCAATCACCCTTCCCACCAGCACAGGCAGAAATGGGGGTTATTCAGGGCAGCCTGACAGAACAGCACAGTGGGGTTTAGTGGCTGCTCACACAGCTTTATCCTACCCCAGACACGTGAGGCATTCAGCCTCCTAGGACAGCCCTGATTTGTGGTACAAGAAATGAAGGCAATCCATCCTGGGGAGAGCTGGTTGGCCAGCACACATTCAAGGCCTCTCTCTGGAGGCTATGTCCATTGAAATTCAAAAGCTGTCATCTCAGACTGACATTTCAGTGCCTTAGGTTACAAGGTGTGGCTGGGGGGGTGTATTCTATTATAATCTGATTATATTTCATCCTTTTTAAAAAAATATTTATTTTTTCTGATTATATTTTATATAATCTGATTATATATTATTATTACCATCTGTCAGAGCTGGGGCAGCTCTCTGCTGTCCATGGGGCAGTTTTTTCTTTATCTCTCCCCCAGCCAACCCTCCCTCCAGGAGATCTCTGCTGTCCACGGCCACTGAGTGTCCCTGCAGGGCTGATCCAATCCCAGCATCCCATGGGGAGATGCTCCGCCCAGGGGAGGAGCCAAGCTTTCCTACCTGGATCCAATCTGAGCCTGGCACAGCACAGCAGCCTTTGCCCCCTGCATTGCCAGAGGAGCAGCTTTCTGCTGCCCTGCATGGCCAGAGGGAGCCCAGGCCCATCTGCAGCAGCCCTGGAGCTGCAGAGGAAAACTCCCCCCTTGTGCAGGATCCCTGCTGCAGCAGAGCCACAGCTGGCACTGCAGGAGGGCTGAGCCCCATGGGATGGGGCTGGGACACCCCCTGACACACAGGGGACAGGGACTGCTCTGACTCAAATTTTTTGATTTGTATTTTTAATTTTCCTAGTAAAGAACTGTTATTCCTATTCTCATACCTGTGCCTGAGAGACCCTGAACTTCAGAATTATAATAATTCACAGGGAGGGTGATTACATTTTCCATTGCCAGGGAGGCTCCTGCCTTCCTTAGCAGACACCTGTCTGTTCAAACCAAGACACTCAGTAACCAAAACTTCTGTCCTTTAGGATTTTTTTTTTAAATCTTAGCTTTGTTCTGTTAAAAAAAAAAAAGAAAAAAGTTTGCACTGATTATGTGATAGTTTTTACCACTCTAGCTGTAGTTCATTCAAGAGGTTTTCATCTGTTTGAGGTTTTTCACTTTCCTGCAAATTGCTTTTTTGAGCTCTTTTATGTTCTGTGGCTTTTCTCTGCAGGCTATTTATAGGAATACACCTGTGCTAAAGGGAAGAGAACTTTCCAGCATTTCAAATAAATGTCTAGCACTCGCTTTGAAGTGTAAAGCTAGAGGATTATCAATGTAAGTGGTATGATTATATGCAAATGAAGTGCAGTTTTTATTTCCAAAGCCTCTCTTGTCAAACCTGTGTGTGCCAGGACAAAGCCAGCCACATCCACTCAGCTAGACTAACATTACACAGCAAAAGTTGTTAGATATCTCACCCCCATTAGGCTCCAACACCACAGCCTCTCTGCACACAAAGGAGGTTCAATTCCCCTCTCAGAGGAACAAGCCAGAGTGCTTTTCTCCCTGGAGAGTGAGCTGGGCTGGCAGCACATTGCAGCACCCAAGGCCCTGAGACCAGGATAAATTGGTTATATTTTAAATATTAATCATATGTCGCAGACATCTTTTGTGAAAAATCCTTTTCTTAGGATTTTTCCTCCTGAGAAGCTGGGAGGCCTCAGGAACAAAATGTAAACAATGGTTATCTGCTGCTGTGGAATGCAACAGGTGCATCTGTGATTGGTCTCATGTGGTTGTTTCTAATTAATGGCCAATCACAGTCAGCTGGCTCAGACACTCTGTCCAAGAGAGAGCCTTTGTTATTCATTCCATTTCTTTTCTATTCTTATCTAGCCTTCTGATGAAATAATTTCTTCTATTCTTTTAGTGTAGTTTTAATGTAATATATATAATAATAAATCAAGCCTTCTGAAACATGGAGTCAGTTCCTCGTCTCTTCCCTCATCCTGAGACCCCTGTGAACACGGTCACAATCATATGCTGACAGCAAGGGCAGATAACCCACATGCAAAGGGGAAACAATCTGCAGCTGATTGAACTTAGCCCCATTACTGTTCCCTTCTGATGCCAGATTCAAGGATGGCCAATTAATTCTCTTTGGGGCAAGCACCACTTCTGCAGTGGAATAAATTAGGAAATTTGCACAGTTGCTTTTTCCAGAGGACAGACAAAGCCATGTCTTCCAAAGGGACATTTCCTTCAGCAGTATAAAACAAAGTTCCCACAGGTCTCAAAGGCTGGAAATCTTACTGAAATAAAGAGTGTTTCTTTATTTATAAAGCCAGGACAGATTAGGAGAGATGAGAATGAAATGAAGCTCATAAAGTAACCCACGTGGTCAATGTAACAACTGTTGCTAAGTCGTGATGGTATCAATGCTTACACAAATACACACACACGTATTTTGTCATATATATGGAGAGGAGAGAGGGCACCACACCAAGGAGAAGTCAAGTTCCACTCTGATACCTCTTGTCCAACTCATGGGATGCCTTTTCTTTGGCCTTAAAATTAAGAATCAGGAATGGTTAAGGGATAAAGGGTTTTTATCTTGGTATTTAATGAGGATCCTTATGATGCACCACTTTGCCAAGGTGGCGCGCACTGAAAGGCACACACTCAGTAGATCGTGTATACAATTTTATAAACTCTACAAATCAGCATATCTAACAAAGATACCTTGTGAATAGCATGATATTCCTCCATCACGAGGTATTCTTCCCTGGATGGGCTAATCCTAGTTTACAGGATAGATTTTAGGGAGAACCTTGGTTTCTCAAGGGTTTTCCAGCCTCCAGGTGCCTTTAGGATGTTTGGTCCCCTAACCCTAACAGAATACCAGGATTATGCTAACTTATCAGAGTTAAGGAATTACAAATTTGCATGTTATAGAGCACTGAGAATGCACAAAAGGGATGTAAAAGACAAGGCACAAACTGCTGCTGGCATCTCACGGAGATGAGGTACCCGAAGATGGCACTGTGGAGCAGTGTTCCCGCAGCACCGGCACCGCCCAGGACCGAGACACTGAATACAGCTGGGGATCCGAGCTGGGGGTCCCTCACAGCGTTTTCTTCAGCTCTTTTTCCTTCTTTCTCAGCCACACTCACTGCATCTCCATGACACCACTGTGTGGTTCAAACTGGGATTCTATCGCTGATTGGGATCTGTGTACAAATCACCAACAGGACAGGACTGCTGGAAACAGGCCTTGAGCTGTTTGATTTTCCAGCATCAGTCTCATTACATGGTTATGACAATGGGAAGATGCCACCAGCTCACATCCAAGGCAGAAGAACAAGAACTTAATGTGACCATGTTCACAGGGGTCCAATGATGAGGGAAGAGACGAGGATCTGACTCCATGTTTCAGAAGGCTTGATTTATTATTTTATTATATATATTATATTAAAACTATACTAAAAGAATAGAAGAAAGGATTTCATCAGAAGGCTAGCTAAGAATAGAAAAAGAAGGAATGATAACAAAGGTTTGTGTCTCAGAGAGTCTGAGCCAGCTGACTGTGATTGGCCATTAATTAGAAACAACCACATGAGACCAATCACAGATGCACCTGTTGCATTCCACAGCAGCAGATAACCATTGTTTGCGTTTGTTCCTGAGGCCTCCTCAGCTTCTCAGGAGGAAAAATCTTAAGCAAAGGATTTTTCACAAAATATGTCTGTGACAACTTAATGTTACAACTTACTTTAAAAGTTTTTTGACCAATCACACAAAGCAAAAGCACATTGACAGTAGTTCTATCCAACCACTATAAGCACATGTGCCTTTGGTTAAACAATGCTTGCTTATTTCAGATACAATACCTGCTTGTGAGCCTTAAAACACAATGCACAGAGCTCCATTATTAAGCTTCAAACTTCCTAATATCTCACTAGATAAACTTTTCTGCAGCTTAGGGAGTTATTCTAGACAAGCATTATTTGTTCTATTTGTCCTTGCTTTTCTACTTTTTACATTATTTTTCTGCTGACCAATCTCATGGCTGCTGCTTAGCTCTAATCACAGTTCTGCTATATCTGAGGCCTGCCTTTTGCAGCTTTCCCAAAACCTTCTGATTTTATGGATTCTCACAGGACCTGCTCTGCTGGCAGCAGCTCTCACACCCTCAGATCCCAGTGCCAGGGCAGGGGACAGGCTGGGCACGTGGGCTGGCACAGCCTGGCAGCACACTGGGCTGTGATGGAGCAGTGCCACTGCCTGCAGGAGCCACAGGGGAACCAGGCCAGGCAAACAGGAGCGCTGAGGGCATGTGGCTGCCATGGCCAGGTGAGACACAGCCCCCACAGCAGCTCCAGCAGCCCCAGCCCTGGCACAGGAGCCACCCTGTGAGGGACCAAACTGGCCTCACTTCTCTGCAGCCCTTTGAGACCTCTTTGAGAGGTGCCTGGCTGGGGCACTGCTCTTAAAACCACTGAATGTGCTTGGCAGCACAGAGCTAAAATGGGAAAGGCATTGTCAATGCCTCATTGTCAAAGAACCAAGGATTTTTAATTCCTGGGGTTCAGACACTGCTTTGGGAAGTTCTTTGGTCCAAATGCTGTTGGGGTCTCTAGCTGGTCAGAGTGACCCCAAGAAAAGTTGGAAAGTTTTTTTTCAGCCCAGTGCTTGAAGCAGGAGTCAGAGCTCTTCATTTCTCGGTCTCAAGGTTGTTTATTGTTCCTTATCTATAAAATTCTTTCTCCTGCCCTGCTGAGGTCCATCCATCAGGGCAGTCCCAGGCACTCTGCCTGCCCCCAGGGCTGTGTTATGTCTTTATACTGAAAACTACATATACAATGTTTGCAATTACTTTCCAATACCTGTCACCTGTATTAGACAGTGAGCTTCTACTCTAAACCAATCTGTCAGTGCCACCATCACAGCAGAAGATGGAGGCCACGAAGAAGAAGGAGAAAGGCTGGACACACCCAGTTCCCTCCATCTTGCCTGCTTAACCCCTATACCAAAACCCCCAAAATCTACTTTTCCACCCTGTGACAACTTTACTATTATTCTACCTAAACTGTCGTGGCTTGCTGATCTTCAGATAAGGTTGGTAATTTGCTCCATGGGTCACAATCAAACCCACAGGTGTTCTGGGCTCTGTGCCAGGGTCTCTGAGCCCCCTGGCAGGGTCCTGGCCATCCTGGACAGCCAAAGGGATGCTCTGGGTTCCCACAAAATGCTCCAATTCAATGCAGGATTGCTCCTTCTGTCAGTTTCACCAGGCTTACAATTGAATTGTTTTCTGATCGAGGGCAAATCCTTTACTGGCACACCAACCAGACAGGTTGAGAAAGGCTTTTCTGGTTCCAAATTAGACAAACATTTGGTATCTGACCCTGCTGCTGTGGCCAAGGTCACCCAAACATTTGTTTTTGGCTGTTCCACAGGCAAACCTGCACTACAAGAAACAATTAAAACCAACCAACACCAGCATAACATTCGATTTCACTCCATCCTTTTCATGAGCTAATTTTTGGCAAAAGATCTTCCCACATATATCAATTTAAAAACTTTCCTTTTTGACCTTTAATAAAAGGGGATTTTTGTTGAAAATCCAAGAGAGAGGATCTATAACATAACAAAACCCACACTTTTGCCGAAAGAGCTCTACGAAACCAACACCTGAGTGCAAAGAGGACATGCATTAATGAAACAGGGCACAGCTCAGCTCTGGAAATAGTCCTTTTAAGCCAGTCCAGGATCTTAATTTGACACTTGAGTGGCTTGAGTGGGTATGGCTTTTCTGGAAAGAAAAGTCAGTCCCTCCACTGAGGAGGGATGGATGAGGAAAAGCTGAACGAAATGGAAAAAATGTGGTTTCCACATGAGTCGGTGGGATGGTGTTCACAGGAAGAGGAAAGAGACCAGGATCTGACTCTATATTTCAGAAGGCTTGATTTATTATTTTATGATATATACTATATTAAAACTATACTAAAAGAATAGAAGAAAGGATTTCATCAGAAGGCTTGAAAGGAATAGAAAGGAATGGAATGAATAACAAAAGCTCCTGATTCTCAGAGTCTGAGCCAGCTGACTGTGATTGTCCATTAATTAGAAACAACCACATGAGCCAATCACAGATGCACCTGTTGCATTCCACAGCAGCAGATAACCATTGTTTACATTTTGTTCCTGAGGCCTGTCACCTTCTCAGGAGGAAAAATCCTAAGGAAAGGATTTTCCATAAAACATGTCTGTGCCAAGTCAGCTCCCTTTCAAAGCAAGCCATTCAACAGAACTGAGTCTCTCAGAAAGTTCTAGCATCGAGAGTGCACAAACCCTGCAGAGGAGCAGCTCCCAGCCCTGGAGCCAGGCTGGCTGTGGGAGGTACAGGAATGACTGTACAGGCAAGGGTGCCCTGCAGCTGCACTGGCACCCCTCTGGTAATGAATGCTTGGTGGAAGAAAAACACACAGGAAATAATTTTCATTTTGTGTTTCCCTAGCACGCTGCAAAGGCTGACAAGAAAATGTTTTCTATGGGGAAAAATCTAGATAACATCACTTATCAGAGTTTATATGGTGAAGATGGGTGAGCATTACACAACTCTGATCTGATCACTGCCTGTGTCAGGAAAAATAATAGCATGCAATAACCCCACACTGGCACTGGAGTGGTGAGGCAGAGCAGATAAATGTCCTGTTTAACTGCTCCCTCAGAAGCCTGAGTGCTTGGGAGGCCTGCTGGGAGCTGTGTGAGGTTCTGCACAGGTGCTGGGGTTGTATCCATCCCATCCTACCCCTCAGTTCCCTCTGCAGGCTGATTGAGATTCCCTGGCAGTTTCACCCAAAGCCTTGGGCTGGTGCACAGCTCCCGTTTCCCCTGGCAGTGCCAGGCTCAGAGAGCATGGCTGTTGGCAAGGATGAAAGTTTGACAGGAAAGTCTCACAGATATGTGTGCTTAGCAGAAAGATTTTTAAATGTGGACTCTGATGAAGGAATAGAGTTGGAAGCAAGTTTTGATATAGAGGAAAAGAATTGCTGGGCCAATCTTACTGGATAACCAAGGAGGCAAAGACTGTGTTAGTTAGAAGGGGTTTTTATGGCTTAGAACAAAGCATAAACCCACCTCAAACAAGAAGATGTTTTTACCAAGCAGAAAAAGAGCACAGGCAAACAAGCCTGCTGATGTGGCAAGTAGAAAAAAGGTCTCAGAATTTTCCACTGCAAGAAAACTGAGAAACAACTTCTAGCTTAAACTGTAATGTACTGACTTAGTGATTGGAGAACAGTAACATGAATATGGTAATGATAGTAGTTATGGTAGGCTATAGGTAATAGTTAAGGTATAGATTGGTTCTACTGTGTTAAGATGCTCAGCAAAGAAAAGTATATAGTGCATTGTAACCTAAACTAAGGGTCTCCAGGGCTGCCTGCAGCTGGAGCTGAGAGCTGTGGGCACAGCTCTGTCACCCACCACCCTGGGCTGCTGTAACATCTGGGATGGAATGAACTGCATTTTGTATACAATAAACTGCATTTTGGAGAGCCCCTGGAGTCCCACATCCCTCATTTAGGCTCTCAGCCATGGCACCTTCACCTGCAGCAGCCCAGCTCTGCTGAGCAGCCCCAGAGCCCTGCAGCTGGCACAGGTGGCTGTGCTGGGGAGCCTCAGGGGCACAGTGCAGAGCTCAGGGTGCAGGAAGCTCTGTGTCTATTCTTGCACAGTTTCACTAAAGCTGAGCCTTACTGGCTGCTTCTTCCTACAAACACCCAAGAAAAACTTCTAGCCATGGCACTGGCCATGTCCAACTGGCCTTTTGGCCTCTGGAAGACAAAAACTGAACTGGAAAATGGGATCGTCAGCTGTGGACAAAACTGAAGCTGTGAACATCATCTGGAAGACAAAACTGAACTGGAAAATGGGGAGTGTGGGTATCTTAAGTGATGGCACCATGCAAGCTTGGTTTTCTGATGGTGAACTTTTGAGTCAGACACAGCTGAAGATATTCTGGACCATGATTTTGCTCACTCAACCATATTAGTGTGAGTCTGGCTGCTCACCAGACTGCCCAGTTCCTTTCCTGTCATCACCCAACCCTGACAAGCCTTTGTAAGGTTTCTCATATGTAGAAATAAGCCTACCCTCATAGCTGGACAGCTCCAAACAACTAAAACTGTACTTTTTGCTCCATCTGGGCTGCCTGTAATTCCTTGCCTCATCTTGAAGAGGCTGAGTGTGGTTGTTCCCTATAAAATACAGCAGCTCCCAGGTTTTCTAGTTTGCAGTCTCCTGAACTCAAAAAACCCAAAAAAACCCCTGGCTCCATTGGAAAAAACACAACCCCTGAGATATTCAGAGCTCCCAGTGAAGATAGCTCACTGTTTGTTGGGCTTTGGCTGCTTAGGAAGGTGAGGATGAAGAGGGTGCTGAGCACTGGTGTGGAGTGGAAGGTTTCCAGATAAACAAAACTCTGTACTCCAAGCCAAGTGCAAACAACAATTTTTAAGCCACCAATGAAAATTAGGCTCGTTCTTTTATTTATTTGTTCCTTGGACAGAAAGAGCATCACATCTTCAGGTAGGTGAGAGCACCATAAGCTCCTGGCATTTTCCTTTCCATGTTTTGCTGCTGCTCAGCTGGAGTTGGATGAGCCTCCAGGATCTCCCCTCTTAAAAGAAGGCAGCAAATCCCTTTTGGGTTAGCAAGCTGTGGTAGCCTGCTCAGAACAGGACTTGTTGGCTTAGCTCACTATGGCCATCCAGTCTTTGAAGCCTTTAAAAACACACCAAAATATCAGAAACCATTCACACTCAGCAGAAAAAACAATTTAGAGTCAGGTTTCCAAGTTTATCAGCTTCCCAGTTCCCCACTGCCTGCAGCACTCTTCCCAAGGACAAGGACAGTTTGTCACTCACCTCCTGGCTCTCTGCTGAGCAATGACTTTTCCTGGCTCATTTTCCTCTGGGTATTTAAGTCTTGTTAGCTGAGATGATATTTTATATGTGTCTGGGAGAACAAATCACACATTCATTCAGAATGGCCCAGAAACACATGGACCCTTCCATTGAATTTTGATTAATTTGCATTTGGGCATCTAATTCTAATTCTAGATCTGAGACCCAACTCATTCCATTCTGGCCATTAAGTACAAGCAAACACATAATTCAGACACTTGTGAAAGCTGGACCTCAAAGCTGCTACCATATATTTTCCACTTAAGAAGAGCAGAAGAATTCGTGTTGGTGTAATGCAAATGAATGTGGTTTAGCACTGTATGAACATGTTTCCTCTGAAAGAGATTTTGATTCCTTGAAAACAGCAAATGCTGGTGCCTGACTTAGCAAGAGCAGCACTTAATGGCACCAAGAGGATAAAAAAGTAGAGAAAGTTCAGAAAACTTTAAAAAACAACAAACCAGCCAACCAAAACACCAAAACACCCTACTCACCTTTGCCACGAACATTGTGAATTTTTTGGTCATACCCTTCCTTTCAGTTGGATTATGGTTCCTCCAGCCACTATTCATTTGCTAACTGGAACACAATACTGGCAAACAGATAAAGTTGTGAAGATTCCTGTCTCTAGGTAGCACAAAAAGTACACACCCAGTGCATTTTATTGTTTAATTAAAATAAACCTGAAGCTCTTCTCCTACCCATTGAGAACCTCAGAGCCATGCAGCCACCTGGATCCCCAAAATCCAGCATTTATCAAGCAGCAGTGCTGGGTGAAAAGGCACTGGAGCACAAAGGGTTCACTGAAATAATTCCTGCTGAGCATATTCACGTGCAGCACCTGAGAAACTCCAAAAGCATTCACCAGGGATGGGGGGAACAAACCCTAATTTCCCAGCCAATAATGCATTCAGAACTTGCCCTCATTAAACATGCTCTAGATGGAAGTTGTCCTCATTTAAGCCAAAAAGGCCAACCTGCAAAAGGATGATTTCTGTGCTCACCTATGAGTGGTGAGCCCACATGTATCACAGAAAAACTGCCAGCTCAGCAAACGTGCAGAAATGTTTGTTGCGTGCAGAAATGCTGATTTTTTCTTGTCTAGGTCTGATGCATCAAGTGATACCAAGTGGGAAGTTCACAGAGCCACAAGGAATGAAAATAGTGCTGGGAGTGAAGGCAGCACAGAGTATTAAAATTCATTCTTAAGCTAAGTCTGGAGGATTCCTATGCCAAGAAGATTAAAGAAGCAACCCCATTTCAGCTGCAACATGGCACAGAATAACTTGTTCAAAAGTCACTCGGAATTGTAGGATGTTTGCTTTTTGCTAATATTTAGTTGCACTCTTAGGTTTCTTCCTGTGACTCCAGATTCATTTCAGTCTGTTGCTGAGCTGCAGGCAGACCACAGTTCTGAGAAGACAGAAGTTGCAAAGCCCTTGAAACCTCCCAATTCCAGAATGTGTTTCCCAAATGTTATGAATCATATTGCCTTCATTTCCTCTGCCACACCATTTTCTGAGGAGGTTTACATAAACTTTGTTTGGGGTTCTGCTTTTTTTTTTTTTTTTTCCCAAATCCCATTTTTAAATGAGACAGGAAGAAAATTACAGGTTTTTTTCTTCTCCTACTCCTGTGATACGAATGCTGATGCTACTTTTTCTCCAGAAAGATGAAATTACCTCCAAAACCAGATTGCAATTTGAAAACTGTCACTTAGAGCTGCATTTCTTCCTGTACTTTTCTGCAGAGGGTTGCAGCATGTCCACAGGTCAGGAGAGGGGCTGTGAGCACCAGCCAGTGAGTTTCACACTTGAGCAGAGAGGTTCCAGAAGGTTCTGGAAGCTCATCTCGAGCCAAGTGAGTTTTGGCTCACGTGTGACTCTCACGTGTAAGGCACTCGTTTGCTGCTCTGTGCACCTCAGTTCTCTCCCAGATAAACACTTGTTTGCCAGCCTGCAGTTGTGAATCACACACCTGAGCTGGCTAAAAGTGGCACACACCCCTGAAATAGTTCAACAGCTGCATGTGTGAGAGCTGCCCCTCTCAGAAGCCTCTGAGTGCTTCACTGGTGATCCCCAGTATGCAAATGGAGCAGAAACTGGGGCAAGAAACCCTATTTTTATTACAACCTCTCCTACAACTTTCCACTTTCCAGCTCCTCCCCAGCTGAAGGAATAATTGGAAATTTGGAGGTGGCCACCAGGAGCTCACAAAAGCTGCAGGTAAAGGCCAGGCTGCACCCCCTGACTTAGAGAGGAGTTGTTGCTCCCCACCCTGGTTTGACTGCTGGCTGCAAACAGCTGAGGATTCAAACATCTACACTTTTTCCACCTTCACTTGCCTTTGTAAGTAGGCACAGAGCATATTTAGAGACGGAGGAAAAAAAAAAAAAAAGAGAAGGATGTGGTTGTGTTTGCCGCTTCGAAAACTGTAAGGCACGGGCTGTAAGAAAACGCTCTCATGCTCTCTAGAACAGCCTGGGCTGAAGCAATGCTGCTGGTCTGCTTGCCAGGGGTCAGGTAAAGTAATTCCTGTTTTAGTTATTGACTTCTATTTTTCCCACAATTTCGTAGCAGCATTGATTGCAGACACTTATTAAGCTGGTAAGATGACTGTTGTTTATAAAGTTCAAACAATAAGATCAAACGTAGTGTTGTTTAGCTTAGAGCAGAAAGACTTCTGCTTTAGTGATAAATATAAATCTATTCTGTTATAATCAAAATACTTAGGAAAAAAAATTGTAAGAAATTATCCAGCTATAGGTGAAATTCATGGCAGGACTGGGACCTGCTGCTCATTGCACTGAGCCATCTTACTCTTCTCCAGTACATCCACAAGAGAATAACTTACAACTAACATCAATAATGTTCTTGGAAATAGATATAAACACAGCATGTTTCTGCTAATGAAGCTTTCACGGACAAGAACATCCTTAGTGTAACATCTCTAACCAGTGCTCTCACACAGATTTGTGCGAATCCCAGATGAACTCGGGCCCGAGCTGCAAAGAGGAAACCATTAATGAACTAGTGAGGGGATTACTGTAAAACCCTGCTGTTCATTTCTAGGTCAGAACACCTTTGCTGCTCACTAAACCACAAGCTCCTGATATGGCAAAACCCAATTAATGAGTTCAAAGGAAGTGGAGAATCCTCAGCAGGAGAAACAGAACGAAGGAAGCAGTGATGACACAGAGGCTGTGCCAGCTAAGGCACACTCTCTTCAGTACTGTTAATTACAGGTTCTTGTATTATCTTTTGGCTTCTAGGAGTTGTCTGAAACAATCCTAAAGCCACGGAAGATTCCTTCAAAAAACCTGAGGACAGAAATTTTCCTCAGAAGACTGGAAAAGAGCAAACGTGGTACCTCTCTTGAGAAGGTGGATAGGAAAGAGTTGGAAAAACTAAATCTGTAATCCTGGCTTTAGTATTTGAAAGAAATACTGGAATCACTCACCAAAGAATCTGTTTGTAAGCATGCAGAACTCGAGCCAGTGGTAAGTAAAAAACCTGCAGAGATTAATCTGAAAATGACTGAAATAGAAGTTATTTGACTTCCTCTGTGAACTCTTCAGCAAAGGGAGATGGGGCTGTAGGAGGGGGAACAGGCTCACACACTACCTCTAAAGAACTTCTCATAAGCAAAGGAAACTTGAGCAGTATGAAACCTCTGTATGATTCGTGGTACCCACTGAGATTCTAATCACTGTCTACACTATAGGAAAGATGTCTCTGCTACAGTTCAGTTTCTTTCAGGATGAGTATTAGCAGTATTTTTACTAATAATTTGGACAATGCAGTAAAGATGATGCTTGTGAAATGACTGCAAGGTTATTTGTCAATGAAAATGATTCTTCAAGTGAGCCCTAAGCAAACATTACTTAGTCCAGAACAGTTGCGAACAATTCCCATTGATTACTCAAGATGCGAATTTTAAATTTGAGACACTAAAATGATAAAAAACCACCATGTCTTTGACAGGCAGACAACTATCAATTTAAAGGCTCTTTTCTTGAAATTAATAATTTTCTGGGGTAATGCTACACTTAATTTGGTACCAACGAATTCTAAAGAAAAGGCATTCAGTGAGCTAGTGATGCAATAAAAGTGGCACCAAAGTGTTTCAGCAGACACGAGCCAAGACACAGACTCTCATTTAACAACATGAAAAGGGTCCTGGTTTGTTCTTCTGCACAGCTCAGCCATCCTGACTGAGTGCAGCAAGCTCCTGCTGCTGCCTATTCCTGCTGAACATGACTGCAGTCACACCCAGCTCAAACATCCCTGCAGCTCCAGCTCCATCAGAGCCACGCTGAGCTCACAGCACATCTGCAGCAGCAGCAGCAACTCTCTGCTTTGCCCTGTTCTTTGTCTCTCTAGCTCCATCCTTCTTCCCCCAGGCTCCCCCTGCCAGGCCAGCCCACCCCTTTTATCACACGGATCTGGATCAGTCACAGCTGGGACCCATGAAGGGCAAGGCTGTTCTTCTTTGGTAATTAGTACAACTGTGATTTATCAGGGGTGAGGTCACTTGTAATCTCTCCTTCTACACCTACACCAAACCTCAGACTTTGAAGAGTCATCATGCCTGGTTTTCTGATACATTTACAAAGCACACCAAGTGCTGGGTTGTCAGGTGTTGTCACTGCCCCAAAATGTTTCAGTTGCCTGGTTTTCTCCCCAGGCAGATGGGTGCCCTTGGGCACAGAACATCCTGCTCACACTAAAGCTGTGTTCCCATGTCCCCTGCCCTGGCCCTCAGTGGCAGCAGCTTCTCCCCAGAGTGAGCCCTTGCACACACAGCACCAACTCAGCTCCGTGTTCTGTGTGACTTTCTCACTTCTCACACACCACAAACACGTGATTCTCCAAGTAGCCGCCACACACTGCTGGCTCAAATGGGCTGATTGAACCTTACCCTGATGACCAAACCAAGGTTTTCCCTTTTGCTCTCGTTTCTGGCAGATAAATCCAGCCCATAAACCTTGGTGATAACATCCAGCTTTTGCAGTTCCCAAATTGCCTCTCCAGAGCTCACCCTCACTGCCACAGGGGCTCCCACAGCCAAGGAGAGCCCCAGTGCTGTGCACCCCCTTGGTAACCCCCATCCAGTCTGTTTGTAATCCTCACCAGCTCCAGGCAACCATTTCATTACTGAACTGCCCTTGCTCTAAACCCTGCTTTTTCTGGTGCTATCCACTCGTTTCTAGTACACTTTGCTGAAATGCAAGTGCCTAAAATCCTCAGCCTTTCTCCTGTATGAAAAAGCAGATACTTCATCAAAGATAAGGGTCTGGTAAGAGCACTCAAAGACTTACTTAGCATTTTTCTTTATAAATCAGTGTAAGTTTAGGCTCATCAGTTACTGAACTGCTTTAATCACACTTGACACTCTCTCCTACAACAGATAGAATAGATTGAACCTTTTCCAGTCACACTAATAAAATCCAGACTTCATAACAACCACTGAGCTGGACCTTCAGCTTTATGTGCCTGTCCCTTCTGTAGTCTGAGCTGGAAATTCATGTTTAATAGGAGCATGTTAAGCTCTGAGTGCATTCGGTGTTCAGATACAGTTATTTCCATTATCACTCACTGATTCCCACCAGCCATCCCACATCTGACCTCCAGCACAATGTCAGCATTCCTGTGGTATTAGAAATAATATTAAGAAATAATAATAAGAAATTAGTGGTATAAGAGTTGGCAAAATGCAAGGCTGTCTCTCAGCTGTTCTCTGTTTCTCTATACATTTTTAAATATTTTATTTTAGTCACACGCACACAAAAAATCTTTCACTAGTTGGTTTTGGTTTCTTTAGCACAGTTTAGCTCTTTTTGGCAGTGCTTAAGGGCTGTCACTGTTCATCCTCCAAAGCAAAGATTCTCCTCTTGATCAAACTCTTCTTAAAACATCCTCACTTACTCCTAAAATTTCTTTTGAGCTATTTGTTTGGCTGAACTGGACTGGGAACTTCAACTACCAATTTCCTCTGCTTTATTAGGACTTTTTGTGGTTTTGATTCAAAGACCACTTATAAAAAGCACTTTTAAGGCATAGTTTGTTAAAGCATATGTATGTTTTTAAAAACAGTGATAACATTCAAGACAAAATAATTTTTTTTAAGAATTGCATTATGAAGATGTCATGACTTCCACTTGCTAATCTTTGCTGGATTGTCAAAGATAATCAGTTAAAATTTAAACTGCATACCCCAAATTTAAACAATGCTGAAAGTTAAGCACAAGTGAAAAAAAACACGCTTACTCATTTTGCACCTAGATAAAAGATCAGTCTTCTTAAGTTGACCTTTTAAAATACTGCATTGGATATAAGCACTGTATGAAACTAAAATATCATATAAATGTGGGTGCAGTAAAAGCACATCAGCAAAAGCTACTGATGCATGGGGATTTAGATGTAAGAGTAAAATCCCAGCTATCAGATCAACATACCTTAATATGGAACAGTAATCTCATTAATTTCTGTGTAGCAACAAAACTAAGCATGATGTTAGGGAAACTTCAACAGGTGTACAAATTATTAAAGATAGCCAGTAGTCTTTAGAGTTTTTGAAAATACGTGTTTGAAGGAGTCAGTCTCTTTGATATCTGAATGGGATTCTCTGACATGGGAAGGTAATCAGAGGATGTTGACTACTTTCCCCTGAGAATCAGGCTCCCCTGTACATACCAAGCCAGTCAAACTGGAAACAGAAAGCTCTGTGCTTGAAAGGTTTCACTTTCTGTAATAGACACAGGCTGACCAACTGTCCAGCTCAAAACCAAAAAATTCTAGAACTATGTTTGGAAGGATCTTGGTTTGGCTTTATCATGGCATTAGCTGTGAATCTTACACATTTCCAACACTCTCTTTGTCGTTTCAGGGCAGAAATGACCAACAGCAGTGAGAATTGCAATTTCACAGCCATTGACAACCTGGCACGGAGGGTGCAGCTGGGGCTCTCCATCCCCACCTTCATCATGGGGCTGGTGCTCAACATCCTGGCCCTGCGTGTGTTCTGCTGCTTTTGGAGCAATCAGAGCAAGACCTCGGTGTACATGATCAGCCTGGTGCTGGCAGACATCCTGCTGGTCTTCTCGCTGCCACTAAAGCTCTACTCCTCTGCCACAGAGGTGCCTGGCCTGCTCTGCTCCTTCATACAGGCTCCTTACTTCGTCAACACCTACATCAGCATCTTCATCATTGTCTGCATCACCGTGGACAGGTACATCTGCATTAAGAACCCCTTTGAAGGCCGAGCTAATCAATCCCCCAAGTGGGCTGTGGTCATTTGCTGCGTCATCTGGGCAGCAGCTTGGATCTGCAGCATCCCAATTTTTGCGTTCCAGAAGGAGGAACCTATGAGATGCTTTCACAACATGTCAAGCCAGACGTGGAGTGTCCCCTACATTGTTTCTGTGGAGATATTGGGGTTTCTGATCCCGCTTGCTGTGATGGTTTCCTGCTCCGCTCAAACCATCTGGATTCTCCTGAATCGCAACACTCATGACAGAAGGGAGGTGAGAGTAATTGTCATCAACCTGGTGGTGTTCCTGGTGTGCTTCACTCCCGTCCACCTCGGGATCCTGCTGCAGTGCCTGGTGAGGCAGCACGTGATCGTGGGCTGCAGGGTGAAGCAGACCATCAGCCTCTTCCTCCAGGTGTCCATGACATTTGCCAACCTGAACTGCTGCCTCGATGCCATCTTCTACTATTTTGCTGCAAAGGAATTCTATAGGAGAGCCCAGCTGGGGAGGGTCATTGAGCTGTGTGCCATGCGACAGCATCGCCAGCAGTGGGACAATGCCCCTTCCCAGGACACTGACAGTGCTGTGCCTGACCTGGCAGGGACTGTGCCACAGGGACAAGGACAGCAGGGACAAGGACAGTGAATTTCCCAGTGAATGCAAACCTGTTCCGTATTTTTCTCGCCTTTAAAGACAGAGGAGAAGAACCAGCATTAGCAAAGTGACAGACTGATCCCAAAAGAAGCATTAGCCTTGACAGTACCTACCAGATGTGAAAAGCTTGCCAGAGGAAAACTAACCAGATCATGGGAATGCCTTTTAACATCAGCTTTAGTCATAGCTGCACCAGTTTTCCCTCTACATATGTGGGCAGAAAGGTGTTGCTGAAAGCAAAACTAGAAATAACTGTTCATAACCTTTCTAATTTAGAATCTGTCTTGGTAGTTAAAAAGTAATATCCAGCCAGAAGTCACTGCTGGGGCTCCTCTGCTTTGGGCAGCTTGGCCAGCCTGGGACAGCAGGGAATCCTCCTTCCATGGAAGCATCATGGACTGCTCAGGGCTGCTAGGAGGGACAACAGTTTTTGCTCTTTCATGGAGGTCATGCTGCCTAGAATAGAAACCCAAGGGACTACCTCAGGTACCAGCCATTCCTGATCACCTGTGCTGAGGAGTCATCGTGCCTTTCTCCTGCAATTTTAAATCAGGTTTTGCCCACGTAAATCCAAAGAACCCCTTCAAATATGAGATTTAGAGGAAGACTGAATATGTTGAAACTGTGTTTCTACATCAGTGCCTTTCTGTCTAAGATATAACATGTATGAATGTTATTCATTTGTATAACAATTCACATGTATTCTTCTCTCTGTCTCATTCTTTCTTGGCCAGGGGAATTAGGGAAGCAAGCCCTGCATGACAGAAGATGAGGGAGTGATTGACAATCTCCTCTCTCTCAGCTCAAAGCCTGGACCAGCTCTACCCAGCTCATTCCTTAGGGAAGTCCTTCCAGCCTGTACTGTGCACTTCTCCAAACATTTCTGGGCTTGCCTGAACTCTTCAGGTCAGCCCTTCTGGGTTGTCACCACCCTAATGCCATTTGCAAGTTTGGCTCTGACTCTGATCTAAAGGTTTCTCTGTTGCAATTTAAGCCAAGCATTTCTTGCACCCTCCTCTGGGCATGGTTGGTGCTCGTAGCCAGAAACACTTTCACAAAAAGAAATCATTTTCTTCGCCTTTCTAAAAAGAGCTGTGAAAATAGTCTAAGACTGCTGGTAGTCAAGTTTCTTCCATTTATTCAAAATGTGAAAAGAAATTACCTTCTCTCAGTAGCAAATTAAAAAGAAGGAGGTCCAGTTTTGAAAATACAATTTGCTGTCCATCAATTTCCATAGAAATTATTGACTGTGCAAATAGGCAGCTGCACATATCTTATAGTGCACCTAATATATGAACATTTTAAAACTTGTTAGTACTAAAACTATGACCACAGCTGAAGTGAAAAAATATTTTTGTCATCATCTTCGCTGCTTTCTGTAAAAGAGGAAGAGGATGAACTTTCCAAAAGAGTAGATTTTCTAAACATTATTGAGTGCACTGAATCCATCACTCAGAAACTTACAGATTTTCAATATGGGTTAACCTTTCTTCTTTGCACTTTTCACATTACTTTGCATACAAAATATGTGTGTGAGAAAGAAGTAGTTTTACTAAATAAACTGTACATGCGAAGTGTATGATTTGAAAATACACTTTAACTTCCCAATTTGACAGCAGTGTGTAATTCTCCTTTACCTGCACAAGATGCCTAAAAAATTACTCAGCAGCAGCACCTGTGACCCCTCAGAAAGGCTGGGATTATTAAAGTCAGGGTTAATTAAGCTGCAATAATAGGCAGTGGTGGAGCCACTGTGAGCTACTGCTCTCAAGGCTCTGTGTGCTCCTGGCTGCAAACCCAGACTACAAAATCTGGAAGTTAAACTGGGCTATTTTCTTCCCATTTAGTGTCACTTCTTTGTTGGCCTAAAATGTTTTTGTACGTAATTTCATTGGTCTGAATTTTGCCTGTTGTATAAGTAAATGAGAGCAGCCTCGCTAAGCCTGCTTGAAATTTGAGAAATGAAATTAAAATGAAATTAAGAGAAAGAAGGAAGAGCACACAGCTGTGTTGATTTTACAGGCTGTTGCAGTAGTCCTGTTTTTTAGCACAAAAGAGCACAGGTCTTTTGAGCAAGAAGGTGTCACTTTCAATTCACTGCTTTTCAAGATGAACTTACATTCAAATAATGCACTCAAGTCCTGCCTTTGCCCTGCAGCTACAGTTCTTTCTAAAACAGGATTTTACACAGAGGCTCCTGTGGGGAATCCACTGTAAACTCTGGAGCATCTCCAGTTGGTTGTATTTTTATACCAGGACAAAGCAATAAAAATCCTTCCGCACCTTGGGAAGGTACAAAGCAATTTTGATGATTAATAAAACTGAAAAGCATTTGATATTTTAAAAACCCAAATCTTCCTGAGCTGATACACAGGTTGAGTGCAACAGAAGCGGTTTCTTCTCTCTTGGTGTTATTTTTAATACACGGAAAAGTGATGGAAACCTGAATGTGAACCCCTCACACACTCAGGTCTCCTCACTGCATCAGCTGTACTATAAAGTCAAAGAAGCACTGTCTTAGTGGAAAAAAAATAAAAATAAAGTGCTAACGAGAAACACCAAAAACAATGCCTTTAAAAATTGCATTTTCAGTTCTGCCCTCTTCTGTGAATTGGACAAAACCAGGATTGCACAATTCAATTAACCACAGATCTTTTAGAGGAGCTGTATTGAACACTCCTTTTTCTGAACACGCCATTTCAGGCCACAGGTGAGAATATTCACCACACAAAATTTTGTTTTCCTCCCATTAAACTTCTCCAACTGGGTTAAACTCCACAGGCCTCCACAACAGAGAAGACAGCTGATTTTTCTTGAGGGCGTTTTTATCAATGGCAGATCACTCCAATATTTACGATTAGCATTTGTTCAACCATCAGTGTGATTCCCCAAGCTGTATTTTATAGACTCACCCAACTGAAGGACAGAAGAGCACAAAAGCAGTTTGGACAAAAAACCCAACCCCCAATTTAAACAAGAAAACAAAAACTCCCAGCACACAAAACCACACAGGATTTGTTCCCCAAATTCTTTTCCTGTCTGGGTTATATCATCTTCATTTCCCTACTTGAGCACAGAACTCAGTGACACTAATTTCTAATGTTATAAAAGTAGCATCAAAACAATGCCAGAATTTTTGAAAAATTCTATTGGCCGGGAAGTCCCTTCTGAAAGATTTTCAACAACAATGATATGAAAAAAAGGAAATTCAACTGGTTTAATAGCAAGTAGAGGGTCTAACATATGAACTTTTCTAGCCTTCATACACTGCTTTTATGATGCATGATTTATGAGCTCAAAGGCACCTGAGGGAGGGTCCAAGCCTGGATCCAAGCACTGTTGGTGTCCTGCCCTCTCACAAGGAGCCACAGAGGGACATGGGCCCTGGAGAGTCAGCCCAACATCTTTTCACTATGATTAAATACATTAGTTAAAAATATAAACCAGACACTTTTCCATGTGAGGATGAACAATCACCAAAAAAGCCTAACAAATGTCGCTCTAGTAGTTTGTCATATCAAGTAATTTTGAGTTTTCAGGAAACTCCAAAGTGAGAAGAGCAGCCATCTCACTGCCTGAGGCAGCCTCCAGATCATGACAAAAGGCTGAAACGGGCTGGAAGATTGAAACTGATCTTCAGAGAGACCCAAACCTCCCAGGATATGTCACTCAGGGGTTGTTCTGCAGCACCACAACTTAGCCTGCCTCAAACACAGGCAAACAAGAGACAGACCCAGGCTACTCAAACGTACAGACTTGTGACTGTCTCACCAAAGTGGTTTTGCTGAGGTTTTCCTCCTCACATTAATTTTCCACTTCAGACTAGCTGCTTTCTCTGAGCCTTGGGCACGCTCTCCATCCTTCCACTCAAACACAAGGAGAGGAGCAGGGGCAGTGTCCTTGGAGGAGCTGGCGAGTGCAGCAGGGGAAAGCAGAGCCCGGGCAGCTGCTGAGGGGACTGTCACCTGCCCTGGGAGCCTGCAGGGACCTGCTCAGCACCACAATGGCCAAGGACAGCAGCTGAACAACCCCTCTGTGCGACCACGGGGACCAAGAGACTTCGGCACCCAAAGGTTCCCAAGGACTTCCCACAGGGAAAAGGGGCAGAAAGTGAGCCCAGAGCAAATGTGCTTGTCCTGGGCAAACTGAAAACAAACCTGTCTGTTAGTGACACAACAGTGCAAATGGGAAGGCTGGCTTGGCTGGCTTTCAAATTAGTGTGCTTGCTAGACATGTAGAGAAGCACAAACTCCTCACACACTGCTCTGTCTGCTCTCCTGGCACTGCCAAAGGCTCCGTTACCAAAAGGTGCAGCAGCTTCTCTTGCTGTTCAGCTGTGATGGTGTTCACAGGCGTTCTTGGATGAGGGAAAAGATGAGGATCTGACTCCATGTTTCAGAAGGCTTGATTTATCATTATATTATATATATTACATTAAAACTGTACTGAAAGAATAGAAGAAAAGGTTTCATCAGAAGTCTAGCTCAGAATAGAAAAAGAAAGAATGATAACAAAGGTTTGTATCTCAGACAGAGTCCGAGCTAGCTGACTGTGATTGGCCATTAATTAGAAACAACCACATGAGACCAATCACAGATGCACCTGTTGCATTTCACAGCAGCAGATAACCATTGTTTACATTTTGTTCCTGAGGCCTGTCAGCTTCTCAGGAGGAAAAATCCTAAGGAAAGGATTTTTCATGAAAAGATGTCTCTGACAGTTCAGCTGCTGTGTGGGCAGGGGGGAGGAAGGCAGAGGAAGAGGAGCAGAAGATGCCACAGCAGAGCACAGAGGGTGAGCTGAGCCTGCTGCCAGGGAAAGCATCAGCCTGGGCAGTCCGAGGTGGCTGCAGTCCAAAGACACAAACCTGCTCCCAGCATAAAAGTCACACAAGGCACAGAAAACCCTTGTTTGACCCCTCTTCTTGCTCAAGGCAAGATTTTGGGCATCTCCCCAGAAGTGTCCCCAAGCTGCTCTGTCGCTGTGCCTGCCCAGCACTCTTAAAAGTTGTGCCTTTTGCCAATGTATCTCACATTGTGCCTTTCTTCAGCTGCTTTTGTGAGCAGCTACAACTATTTCTTGAGTAAAGTTGTGTGGGAAACAAAGAAACCAAAAGCAAAACCCATCTATTTCTTTTAAGTTATTTAACATCAGACTATGGAGAACATTAGATGAAGGCTCTCGTGCTGCTTCTGATCACACAATTAAATGATCTTCTGTCTGCAGGAAAGCTATTTGCATTGGAAAATCACTCCTAGGAGCTGATTGCCACAAAATGGTACTGTGCAATGAGCTTTCACAGCTCTGTAACCTCAGTGTTAGCTGAAAACTCCAAAGAAATCAAGCTCACCCCTTCCACGTGGATACGACAGCTTCACTCAAGCAATCTTCTATCTATTGAACATCAGGCCAGCACAAAGCCTTAAAGCAAGTGTTAGCACTGAAGCACACCTGAGCAGACTAAGAATAGTTGTATTTCTAGAGTGCCTTTCATGTGAGGAAGTCAGAGTGACTGAAAGTGAGACACGATCCCCGCGGCACAGGCGGCTCTCCAGCAAACACAGGAGGGAAAAGGTGAAGTAGGTGGGCAGCAGCCAAGCAGCTGCTGTGCTTCAGGCCCTGCAGGGTGATTCTGTGCTCCTGGAGTGGCACAAGTTATTGCCTTTGGCCCTGCCAAAGGTTTTGCTTTCATTTATTTCATTTTAAAATATATATATATCAAATAAAAAGCCACACTGGTAGTACTCACTGCAGCATATGGCATGACAGAGGGCTCACCGGAGCCAAATTCATGCTGGACCTGTGGATTTCTAATTCCTTCTTTTTTTAATCACTGTCATTTCTGCCTCACCTAGAGGTCTTAGGAACAGCACTGCTTTCTCCAGCACCCACTGCTCCAAGGTGAGGACTCACCCTGCCAAGAATGAGCTCAGTAACTGAGTCACACCTGCTGTACATCTGTAAAGGGCACCAGGATGGCATCCACACGGTCTCATTTACAGCACCTGAGACACTGCACTGCAAAAAACCCCTCAGCCAGCCCCTGGCAGCCTTTCCTCACCGTGCCCACTGTCCTTGCCCATGCTGCCTCCACATGCTCACTCATTTAAAGCACGAAAGGCAGAGCTGTAGGGAGGCAGGGCACGCTTGCAGACCTCATGACAAGTCTCACAGCTTGCCCATGGTGCAGGTGTGTTGAAACAAACCCATCCTGCCATTTATCTTCTCCTCAGCCCAGCTTGGTGCTTCTGCAAGGTTTCCATTAGCCATTAGGTTTCCAAGCCCCATTTCTGGAGATACATGCAGTGGCCAGCTTCCTATGGGGCAAAGAATGTCCCAGAGGCATGGGAATGAGATTTCCCATGAGAAATCCCATCCCCACAGCCACCCTGCAGTCTGCTCCATGGCACCCAGCTCGTGAGCCATTACCTCTGTTGGAGATTTGAAAAAGCACTTGGTTTTCCCCCGCTTGCTGAAGCACAGCAGCTTCAAGGACAGCTGGATTTCCACGTTAAAAAATATAGGGGAAAACACCTTTTTTTGTTCACATTAAAGCTGTAGCCTACTCATTCCACTTTCATATTTCTGACACCTGGAAAATGACACTGGTGAGTGAGAGATGTTGTTCCACAGTTAATCTTCATTCCAGCCAAGATGGAATTTACCCAGTTCAGCACATGGGTGAAGTCCAGTTGTGGTTCTGGGAACTGCAAACACCACGGATGCCCATGATCACCACATCAAGGCCCCCATCCAAACCCACTGTTTTCCCTTTTTAAAAATGTGACTTCAAGTCAACCCACGAGATATTCATGTGAAAGCTAACAGAGAAACTCTGCAGGTTGTCTGCTCCCACGAGCTATATATTAAAAATATATGTTTTATCTTTTGTGCAATGTGCTGAAATGAAGCTCAAGTTTCATTTTGGCACAGCAGTGCCAGTGCTCAGTGCTCCTCTCCAGTTTTCCAGAAGTGCTCTCAGCTGCATTTTGCCACATTCTGAAGAGGGAAACAGCAGCTCCACCTCAAGAAATGCCCCCTCCTGCAGTGCCAAACACAGAAAACAGCGAGGGTCCCTCAGCAGCCCCTGAACAGCTTCTGGCATCTGTAGTTGGAAACTCAATATTTTAACTTCTGCCCTCCCGAAGGACAGCAGGGTATTTGGACATCTGGGCTCTCAGATCAGCTCTCTGTGGATTTGGATATCTGCATCCTGCAGATGAAACCATATAGATGCTTATTAAGCATCTCTGCCACCCCAATCAAGTCATTACTGAAAAAGATACAGCCAATAATTATGGCAGATGCTGGCTGAGCTCTGGAAAGGAGACCACACATGACTGCCCTTGTGGGTTAATGAGAGTTCAAACAACCATCAGTATCTGTATTAATCTACTAATTGGTGTTACTGGGGAAAAAAAAAAAGCAGTTTTTGGTGTTTTTCTGATGACTTTGATATGTTTATTTGCTGTGTTACTATGGTTCATTTCCCCTTCACTCAGGTTGACACTGGCTGGGTAATTTTTCTCAATATTTCATCATACAAAAAAAATTTTAAAAAGAATATGCCATGTCTTTTAGAAGAGCCTAATACCTCCACTTTGAACATTTTTCAGACAGTGCCTTTTCTGTGCTACCACACCAAGTCTTACCCAAAGGCAATTCCAACCCAGTGAAAGCAAGACTCGCTCTCCGTTCCTACAGCGGCTGAAAAAGTTGCTGAAACACTGCAAAGTCAACAAAACAACTGCACTGAATCCTAGCAAATCTTTGTCCTTCTTTTCCCACTGCACTGAATTGTCCTAGGTGTGCCCAGCATGCAGCAGCTCCCATAAAATCAGAGATTTCTGCATTTTCCAGCTCCCTCCTTCTCATGTACTGAGATCACACTGCAGAGCCAGGCTCTGTGACATAATTGCCTTGACACCATAGATCCCTTGGCAGCATAAAATACTGAAATCTGGACTCTGGTGTGATTCTTTTAGGGGTTTTTTGTTGTTTCTTTTTCAGTGTAACAACAAGCCCTAAGTGTAATAAAGACAGTAAAATTGTTAGAAAATTATCACCTTTAAAACCCAATTCTCTCCAGGCTTTAGTAGTAGAAACATAAAGATATCCTGAGAACTAAATCTTTCTCTTGAAAGTAGACATGATTTGAGTCACAAGCTTCTCTAAATTACTCCAAACCACATTTGCTAAATTTACACAGCAAAACCTTCTTTTCATTCTTCTCTTTTGACTTCCAGCACTAGAAATTCAGCTTGGGGAATTCAGCTGGATCATCTCTCATTTATATATCTCTGCCAAGCAAAGTCTGTACCAGCTAAATCTGAGTTTCTCAGGTGATTTCTGGAAACCCACAGACAGAGGAGGGACCAGAGGCACAGCCAGAGCTGAGTGTGAAAACAAGCACAGGCTCCCTTTCCATGCCCATGCTGCAATAAAAATGCTGCTCTCTCTTGGACCATTATTCATTCCCAGCTCAGCCCAATGCCTCAAGTGTCATCACTGGCAGATTTCAGTCCAGCTCAGCAGGAGCTGCCTCTGTCTTGGCTCAATACTGCAGGCAGGACAAAGAGAAGCAAAAATAATTAAATAAAATTATTCTGCTGTCTTCTAGCTGCACCAAGTACCAGGCCTATTACATAAAAATGTGTCCATGGTGATTTTTAGGACAGAAGAAATAAAAAAGCCTCACTCCAGCAAATCAACCAGTGAGAGCTGTCCCCTATGGAAAGCTGACAAGGTTGAACATTGAATTTTTCAGCAAAGAACATGCACCATGCACTGTCTTGCAGCTTGCCTCCAGCCTTCTGCCCCTGAAACACCCCTGGCCACACAAGCCATGGTTTGGTTTTCCTGCCACCCACATTTAAGCTGCTGTCTCTTACTTTTTGCTGCATTCTTCCTACAGTTTGACCCTTGCAAAAATCCGGAAATATCACCAAATAAACCTTTCATCCTGTTTGTGCCCAGTTTACCCACTGATGGAAACTTCTTTCAATGCCAACACCAAATGCTTTAAAAATGAATTAGAGCTCTGTGTGGCTGATTCCATCACCAAACTCTGCCAGTGTCAGTGGTACACCCACACCAGGCTCTCACCATCATCAGCCTGGTCTAGGAGACCTTGATTTTTCAGTTATCACTGTAAAAGGAGCAGTCAGATGTTTCCTCAATTCCTCTGACTGAAAGGAGAAGAGGGCGCCCACGGGCTTCAGTAAGATCTGTAAGTGCCAAAAGCTCAGAGTTACATTACCAAGAGGCACCTGGGTTTTAAAACCATTTCAGATTATTGTAATTTGCAAAGTATTTCTAAAATAATTTATTTTTTTTTAAGAGTGGGTATCTGCAGAGTTAGGCTTTTTGCTTTTTCTTACTGTAACTAGAACTCAGAAACCAAAAGTCAAGCCCAAAGATCTACAAACACAAAGATCTACCAAGACCACAGGTGTCACTCAGCCTTTTTAACCACCCAGACATGAAGTCACAGCCAAATTTTAGGCATTGCCATTAAAAGGACAGGTGCTTTGGGGCA
The DNA here is from genome assembly GCF_028769735.1 of Zonotrichia leucophrys gambelii. Lineage (NCBI taxonomy): Eukaryota > Metazoa > Chordata > Aves > Passeriformes > Passerellidae > Zonotrichia > Zonotrichia leucophrys. The sequence goes on from NC_088179.1 coordinate 2,459,153, forward strand.
GGCTGTGGGGCTGCAGCTGGGAGCCTCAGTGTCCATCCCCTTCCACAGGGTGCACCCTGCTCTGCCTGAGCCTGGGCAGATCTGCAGGGAGGTTGTAGACAAGGAAGATGTTGCAGAGCCCCTTGGGCCATGACAGTGACACTCACAGCTGAGCTGTGCTCCTTTTAAACATGCCTGACAGTTCAAACCCAACAGCAGCCTGTTGGGAATCATCAGGGGCTGACATTTCCTCAAATTTTTAAAGATTTTAACTCCGCTCTGTCCTATGGTTGCATATTTCTCTAATATAACCACACACACACAGCATAGAGAAGACCTGGCACATGGCTTCACACTAATCCCTTTGCAAAGGTTGGAAAGTCAGAAAAATACACATATTGGAAAGGAAAGCCAGAAAAATACACATATTGGAAAGCAATAAAGAAACCACTTTCTGCTCCCCATCACCACAGGACCAATACACACTGGGAGTGATCCAGAGAATTTTCAGTCTCTCAGCAAGTCCATATTTTGGGCTAGTTCTGCTCTTCAACAAAATCTTTAATTTTCCAAGTGGCTGTACCATCTAAAGTACCCTATACATCACAGTCCTTCTCCAGGTCCTACAATAATAGCAATTACTCTAAATTTTAACATTCTGGGCAATGTGTTTTTGTCCCTGACCATGGCCTCAGCTGAAATTCAAACCTTCTTCCGCTCCTGAACTTTGCACCTAAATTTTGGCTCCTCAGCCTTACCTTTCAGTTCTCAAAACTGGTTTGTGACTCACTTGCTTAAACTGAATAAGGTTCCTTACAAAACTTTCCACTTTGCTTGTCCTCTTACCTGCACCTAAAGTAGGAAGTTAGGTAGGCAAAGGAGAGGCATCCCTGTGCACCCACTGGGGCCACCCTGAGCAGCCATCCCTCCTCCTGCCCTGCAGCATCCTCTGTCCTCTTTCACTTGGTGTTCTCACCCTCCCTGCCAGTTACCTGTCCACAGAGCTCCTTTCCCAGGTTTGATTCTTGCCAGCAAGCCACAGCTGGGACTCTTCTGAGAATCTGCCCCAGATTTCCCTCAGCAGTGAGAAAAGGCTGCTTTTTCCTGTACACTGAAAGCTGTGGGATTGAGTCACCTTTCTTCTCATGTCAGAGAGCTGAGAGATCCGAAGGTCTCATGTACATGTGGAGCTGGAGCACAGTGAAATCAAAGCTAAAGGGGAAGAACTGGGGGTACAGAAATGACTGACGTGCAGCATGAGGAGAACATGAATATGAAAGCCCTGCCTGGGTTTGCTTCTGGCTGAGAGCTTCACTCACAGCACCCAGACCCTCTGGTTTGCCTTCAGCAGCCGTCTGCCTCCTAAACCTTAGAGAAGGCATACTTGCATGGAAAAAAATACACCTTTAAATCTTGAGAGCACCTTAAAGCACAGCCCTTCAGCACGGGCAGAGAGGTTCCTCAAGTGGAGATGGCCCATCTCTGAGCACGGCTCACCAGGAGGAGGGCACAGGGTGGCAATGGGGCTCCCACACAGCCAGAGCCCCTTTTCTGGTGGTCAGCAGGCAGCTCTGGACCCCTGGCAGCTGGGATGAGGCTGAAGGCAAGCTAGGCTCCCTCAGTGCACCCCAGCACTGCTCGAGCTGTGGAAACACAGCTGGGTGCAAACAAAACCCAGCCCTCGCTTTGTGGCTCCAGTGTGTAGAGTAAAAATTGTCTTGGTGTAACTAGCATCAAGTTAACAAATAGAACAGCATCCCACACCCTTTCTTCCACCCCTACTTTGTGGCTTACATGCTGTTAAGACCTGGCTGAAAATCTCTGTCCCGCTGAATGGCAGCTGCCCCTACCAGGAGTCCCTTGGACGTTGATGTGGGAGGTGCTGTGGAGCAGAAGAGGAAAAAAACATAATTATACAGTGCATCCATTTGTTTGGGGGAGAATTCCACTTAAATTAACATTTAAATTTTAATTTAAAGTTAAATTAACCTCCAAACATGTACCTTCTCCTCAATCCAGAATCATAAGAGCTCTCCTGCAGAAATAGTATTTCTCAGTTTGATAAACCAGGACAGGTTAAAAGAAAAAGAAATCAAGCACAAAAAATAGTTACTCTTTTTAACAACTCAAGATGAACAAATTTTAAGCAATTTACCACCAGTTACAGTTTCAGGTAGAGATTTGGCTGAGATGTGGCTGGCTATGTAGATGTCATTAAACTGCAGTTCTAGAAGCTTGGATTCATCTTCATCTCAAATTTGGTCTGACTTTTCACAAGTTTATGAGATCAAAAAGAATGGAAGAAACAATGTTCTAGATGCTGGAACAATTTACTGCCAAGAACCAGGTGTCAACACTGAAAAACATGACCCAAGCATCATCTCTGCAAAAATCAGATTACGGTAAGAATATTTAAAAAAAAAAATAGATTTTGTAGTTAAAGAAAAATTTACTCTAACCACTTTCTCCAGCTCCCCACTCAATTCAGATCACAAGCCAGACTGCTAAATCAGCATATATAGCCCTATTTAGTATTGCTTCAGTGGTTGTGGTTGTTTACAAAAAAATGCTCAAGACCAGAGAAAATTTTATGCTAAAATATTTTAATACTTGACTTTAGAAACACTTACCAGGAAAACAACAGGAAAAGGATGTGGCCTGATAAATGCATGTTACATCTTCATCAGTGTCATATATTTATTCATTGAATTTGATTTCACTGAAATTAATAAGAGTGAGAAGTCTGAAGTGCAGGCGTGTCCCGGTACCAAACAAGCAGCTCTCAAGTTCCATTTTCAGGAAGGAAGATGGGCATTTTTTTAACTCACAGTGGATGCTGTCCACTAAAAACCCTTTGAACTTTTCACTGAAGGGGCATTTAAAAAAGGAAGAGAATGGGAAGGCTCAGTCTGTGCACACCAGGTCTGAGGGAAGCAAAGCAGTGGGAAGAGGAGGGGGAGATGGCAGCAGGGACAGGGCAGGAACAGCAGCGCTCCTTTCCTTTGGTTGAAATACAGGTTTATTTTTTCTTGTGGAGACACTGGCCCCTTTCTCTGGGGACACATCTCTAACTTTGCATACTGTTGAAGATTGCAATGCAAGATGTTTTCCATTCCCATCTGTATGGCAGATTACCTTTGTCAAGTGGGCAGTTTGCCTTATCTCTCTCTTTGAGTGACCAAAATCACTCCTCCCTGGGGGGGGGGACATTGCTGATAACAGCTATTGAATGTCCCTGCATGGCTGATAAGAACTGCAGCATCCCACTGGGAGATGTGAGCCCAGAGGGAGGAGCCAAGCATTCCTACCCAGATATAATCCAGAGGTTTTGAGACACCAGCACGGCTTCTGCACCGGATTCCCCAGAGGAACAGCAGCTGCCTCTCCTTCCCCTGGATCTTCAGAGGAAGAATCCATCCTTCTCTACAGGATCCCCGCTCCAGCAGAGCCACCCCTGACACTGCAGGAGGGCTGAGCCACAATTCCAATGGGACTGCCACCAACACCCTGACCCACAGGGTGTCAGGTTGGGTTCTGACTCTGTCAGTGTTGTTCTAGTGTACAGCATTGTTTATTTTGTCTTTTTTTTTTTTCTTTTCCCTATTAAAGAACTGTTATTGCCTGCTCCCATATTTTTCCTGAGAGCCCCTTAATTTAAAATTAATAGCAATTGGGAGGGGTGGGGAGGGTTTACATTCTCCATTTCAGGGGAGGCTCCTGCCTTCCTTAGCAGACCCCTGACTTTCCAAAACTAAGACACATACACAGATAGCATCCTTTAGATATGGTTGGCACAAAGCTGTCCCTGCCCTCCTCCACACAGCCTCACCCCAACTGAAATGTTATTGAAATTAATCAGAAAGGCTGAAAGATTCAAATTAATTAGGTGATCACATACATACGAAACCTGAAAGGAAATAAACCAACATCATTTTTAATACTCCTTTTTTTTTGTTACTACATACTATCAACACAGTTTCAACAATTACCACCCAAGAGTAGTTAATTCTGAATAGGAAAGGGGATGCAGAAAAGGTTTTTAGAAGAATGTAGGACTTCTAGAAGGGTGTGAACACCCAGACATAATTGATGCACTCCTGGGCTGCAGTCAGAGCTGGGGGGCCCCAGGAAGGAACAGGTGAAAAATTGTTTGGTCTTGGATATCTGGATCTGGGCAACTGCACTTCATTGCAGGTGTCTTGTATAACCTTTGGGAAATCCTTCTTATTATCCCTGCTTTGATTTCCCACACATAAAATGAAAAAAAAAAACCACCCAAACTCCAGTCCCTCTGAATGCCAGCAGGACAGGACCAGAACAGGTACATTGACAAGAGGACAAAAACCCCAACCTTGGCTGTGCCCTGTGGGCAAAGCCTGTCATGGTGCATTGAGATGTTCTGTGCAGAAACCTAAATCACCCTGAAAGTGGTTTGTCCAGGCACAAACACCACACCTGATCAGCACAGTGTTCAGCAGGGATAGTATTTGATAAACAGGTTGTAAGGTTAGCAAAGCACCAAACTGATGTGTCCAACTATGCAGCAGCAGGAGGAAAGAGATTTTCATTAGCAGCCAAATCCTCTGCGTGCTGAAAAGTTAAATTTTACCAGTACATCATGATATCATAAATGCATGCATTGCTGTTGGTCTGTTAACATTAAAATAGACTGTGAGGTGATGTTTGGCACAACAATAGTACACACAGTTTACATAATGAAGTAATAGAGCAGAAAACAGAGAAAGCAAAATGAATTCTAGTAAAAACATTTCTTTAAATTTTCCCTTTTTCCCCTGCAAGCAGCTCTTTTGCAAACATACAATTTCGTAAGAGTATTTCCTTTGAGGAATATCTTATCTATAGAAACTCAGGGAAATGTAGATTTGTTAGCTTTTCACTGCTGTCACTGCATTCCTAACTAATTAATCTCTTAATGCTAATTATCTAAACTTGGAGGTTTGATGTCTTTAAATTTCTGCTACCATAGGAACACTGGAAATCATGATTCAGCTGCCAGCCCGAGTTTTTCTCTTCATATAGTTTTTAACTCTTTCCTTAAACATCCTCTGCTGGCTCTGGCCACTCGAGCCACACTTTTTCTCTTGCCTAAAATGACTCTTGGGTTCTTTTTGCATTCATTATTTTCTTGTAATGAAATGACACTCAGAGACCTTCCCTCCCTGCTGTCAATACCTCTGGCAGTTTCTCACAGACACATTACACACCCAAAAACAAGGCAAGAAAAACTGACTGTTCCCCTTAAGAAGAAATAGAACCATGAGATGTGGGGTCTGACTGAGACTCTTTGGTCACCACAGGGTGCATGCAGTACCTTAGCCATCTAAGAGCACAGTTGGCTCAAAATTGAGTGCAAGTGCCTTTTGGAAAAGAGCTCCAGTCCTGCAGTTATTTTCCTACAGCTCTACGTGCAATTCACTACTGCGAAAAATAAAATGAGATCTTGACCATCTTCAGTAATGGATTTTTTTCCCCCCTACCTTGCAGAATTCCAAAGTGCCTGTCTGACTTTGCCAGGTCAGTCATATGGTTTGGGAGTTTATCTGATCTCTCAGGAAATACTAGATTTGCGAAAATGCTGTCGCAAGTCTTTCAAGGGTAATGATAATTTGAAGACCAGTGTAGCTAATGGTTTAAACAGGAAAAAAATACCTTAGAAGTGTCAAAATGACTCAGCCATTAGGCAGAAGAGACACACAGGCTGTGATGTGTTATTCAGGTCCCACAGATGGGGTGCATGAGCCTCTCTCTAACGCCTGCTCTGCAGAACCAGAGAACAACTGAAAATGCAAAATCTGCAACACCACAGACAGATCTCCACAGCTTCAAATTTCACCATTCTCAGGGCAGCGAGATGGAAAATACCCACCCTGCTGATCTAGACTCAGAAGTCCCACAAGAGCATCCTCAGATGATTTCTCTGTGGAAACCAAGACATGTCTCTCCAAAAATATCAGATCAGTTCAACACTGAACATGTCAAGGCTCAAAGAGCCAGAGCAGCTCACCTGCTTGCCCAAGCAGCAGATTTAGCTCCTCCAGCACTGAAGGACCCTTGGGGAGTCCTTGCACAGCCAAGGTTGGCTGGTCCTTCCCAGAGGCCACCAAACATGGGTGACAGACATCAGTGCCTGCGGTCAGAGCGCTGATTCGCCTCAGCAGCTTCCTGGCCCTCGGCCCCACGAGCCACACACAGGCAGCCCTGTGGCCACTTCCTCTACAGAACAGCTTCATCTCAGCCCTGCTGTGCTTTGGTCCTCCCACCCAGACCCATCAGAGCTCGGGCTCTGCCTTGCTCATCATTCCAGCGAGGACAAGAAGCGGAGGGCTCGGCTTGTGGGGACAGGTTGGGATAAACTGTCTGAGCTACACGATGGTGTCACAGACATCTTTTATGAAAAATCCTTTCCTTAAGATTTTTCCTCCTGAGAAGCTGGAAGGCCTCAGGAACAAAATGTAAACAATGATTATCTGCTGCTGTGGAATGCAACAGGTGCATCTGGGATTGGTCTCATGTGGTTGTTTCTAATTAATGGCCAATCACAGTCAGCTGGCTCAGACTCTGTCTGAGACACAAGCCTTTGTTATCATTCTTTCTTTTTCTATTCTTAGCTAGCCTTCTGATGAAATCCTTTCTTCTATTCTTTTAGTATAGTTTTAATGTAATATATATTATAAAATAATAAATCAAGCCTTCTGAAACATGGAGTCAGATCCTCGTCTCTTCCCTCATCCTCAGACCCCTGTGAACACTGTCACACAATGGTGTTCCTCCCGGTGGCACACCACAGACAGACAGACATACAGACACATGGCAGGGCTAAGGCTGAGCTCCTCATTGCTGTGGAGGAATGCAGAATGGCATTCACAGTGCCTTGTAGAAAGGGGAGTGTGAAAAAATGCATGTATTTTATGATTGGCTTTTCGCAAATATTAAAATGAATATTGTATGTGTTGTGTTAGAAAGTTATACTGAGTTAATTTTCTTAAGTTGTGTGTTAAATATAGTTTTAGGTTATAACCAAATGTTAAAATAGAAATAATGCTATGTAGGATACTTTTTTAAAGAAAGACTCGCAGCAAGATAGCAGCCACAGGACACCTGAATCTTTCAGAGAATTTATTGCTCTCTTATCAGAAGAAATGAACTTCTTCCTGCCTTGCTCTGCCATGAAAGCACCATCAGGATTCAGAGGGAGAAGCTGACACTGCCCAGACAGAATCCTGTGTTTGAATGGAATTTATGCATCATGGATGAGGTGTATGAATATGCAACAGGCCATTGCTTTTAAGAGTTAATCCTCTGTTAACGTGGGTCTTTTATCAGTCTTGTGCTGCCCAGAAAAAGGTACCTGGACTGTCGTAACTGTTTGTTTTTATTGTCTCATATTGTCCTAATCCAAATTGTCCAAATTACTATTATTCTAATTATATTGCTATTTTATAACTATTTTATTATCATTAAACCTTTAAAACTTAAAAAAAAAAAAAAAAAAAGTGATAGGCGTTTTTCACAGAGAGCTTTGAGCTCGCTTTGCCTTTGTGCTGCTCCTGCCTCCCAGCACGAAATGAGTGCTCAGGTGATGAGCCCATACCGAACCCACCGTGCTCATTGAAAAATCTCAAATTAACCAACCGAAACCACTACACTCCTGTGCCACGAGATGGAGCAACTCAGTTGCAAACAGCTCTGCAGAGCCGCCAGATGAAGGTGATGGGACATTTCACCCCACCTCTGGCTCACCCAGAGGCTGCAGGCAGCTCTGCATCACAGCAGTGGATGCTCTCTCTTCTCAAGCAGGGCAAATGCTTTTCTCACTGGTTAGGCTATGATTTAAATCGAGAGAAAACTTCACCGTTCTTCACTGTGCAACCCTGTGTGGTTACTGACTTGTCATAAGCTGGAAGGCTGACAGCAGCATCAGCCCCATGTTGACACTTCCCAAGAGCCAGGACCAACAGCAGGAGAGCCAGGAGGACCTTGGCTGGCACAGCCCAGCACTGCAAGGAGAAGGTTGGCATTAAGGGCAAGCACAGGGAAGCAACAGAACTTCTCTGGCTGCCACTGAGGGACGTGTGTGTGTCCTGAAGATGAGGTCTGTGTGTCCTGAAGGTGAGATATGAGTGTCCTAAAGATATGTGTGTGGCCTGAAGTTGAGATAGGTGTGTCCTGAAGATGAGATATGAGTGTCCTGAAGGTGAGGTCTGTGTATCCTGAAGGTGAGGTCTGTGTGTAATGAAACTGAGATATGTGTGTGTCCTGAAGCTATGTGTGGCCTGAAGGTGAGGTCTGTGTGTCCTGAAGTTGAGGTCTGTGTGTCCTGAAGCTATGTGTGTGTCCTGAAGGTGAGGTCTGTGTGTCCTGAAACTGAGATATGTGTGTGTCCTGAAGTTGAGGTCTGTGTGTCCTGAAGATGAGGTCTGTGTGTCCTGAAACTGAGATATGTGTGTGCCCTGAAGGTGCGATCTGTGTGCCCTGAAGGTGAGACGTGTGTCCTGAAGGTGAGACATGTGTGGCAGCAGTGATATAGCAAAGTCCTCAATACCAACAAAAAAGTGCATGTGAAGCAGCTCCTTCATGAGGAAAAAGGCACAAGATGGTGCATTCAGCATCAGGAATCATGTGAAACAGGAGGTGCTTCACAGACTGGTGGCATTGGTGACGCACACAGATGTGTGGCATTGGTGACACACACAGATGTGTCAAGGACAGAGAAGAAGGTGTAGAGGTGGCCCTCTTCTCCCACATCTCCAAGAAAAGGGACCCACACTTGGACTTGGGGACTTTGTGAAGAGACACATCCCCTTACACAGAGCAGAGCCTGAGCTGAGATCACAAAGGTTCCTTGCTGCCCACTGATTTCCTCCTGCATCCCAAGTAATGAACACTGTGGGAGTCCTTCAGGGGCTGTCCCAACCTTTCCACTGTGCTGCTCACTGGGATTCATGTCACCCTCCCCAGCAGCCCTCAGCACCACACCTTTTCATCCATTCCATTTGAAGGGAGAGGAGCCTTCACACCCTATCCCAGGTACCCCTGCCCGTGCCTTCCTGGCCATTTCTTCCCTGAAGAACTCACAAGGATATGTCACAGACATCTTTTATGAACAATCCTTTCCTTAGGATTTTTTCCTCCTGAGAAGCTGGGAGGCCTCAGGAACAAAATGTAAGCAATGGTTATCTGCTGCTGTGGAATGCAACAGGTGCATCTGTGATTGGTCTCATGTGGTTGTTTCTAATTAATGGCCAATCACAGTTGGCTGGCTCAGACTCTCTGTCCCAGACACAAGCCTTTGTTATTCATTCCTTTCTATTCTATTCTTAGCTAGCCTTCTGATGAAATCCTTTGTTCTATTCCTTTAGTATAGTTTTAATATAATATATATCATAAAATAACAAATAAAGCCTTCTGAAACATGGAGTCAGATCCTCATCTCTTCCCTCACCCTCAGACCCCTGTGAACACCATCACAAGGATTCTGCTGGAACAAAAGCAGATCCCTCACTGGAGGTGGCTGAACCATCCCTGCTGAACCTGCCACTGCTGCTTCCTCATCCTGCCTTTCCCACAGCATCTGTCTCCAGATGTGGAGTCTCACAGAGCTCTGTGCAGCCAGGGGACACCTGGCTGGGGACACCTGGCTGGGGACAGCCACCAGCAAGGTGGGCATGAGGGTCACAGAACATGAGGGTCACAGAGGAAATGAGACAGAAGAAAAAGCCCCGAGCATGTGAGGGAGGGGAAAACCTCGAGTGGGAGGAGAGAGCCCCCTGTGAACGTCAGTGGCACTTTCAGAAGTGGCATCTGCACAGCCCAGGGCAGCACCAGGCTAAAAATGAACACTTTGGTGTCGCTGATGAAGAGGAACAAGAAACAACACCTACTGAAGAAACTCCACCACAAAATTAATCAGAAAGGCTGAAAGATTCAAATTAGTTAGGTGATTAATTAGTCCTCATCCAAACTACGCTAAAAAAACCCACAAAAACTCCAAAACATCTACAATATATAAATATATCTACATACAATATATCAACATCTACAATATATCAATAACGTCATTGTGGGGAAAACCACAACAATGGAAGTATTTAAAAAAAAAAGTCATCCAAATTCTCCTAGAAACCAATTTCACCATCAAAAAAACCCCCACCAAAATTAAAAAACCTACCCAATAAATTCAATTCCTAAAAATAAAATAACAAAAAAACAACATCAAATTCCCACATCATTAACAAAATTACAATATCTCCACCAACCAACAAAAAAAAAACCCACAAACTTTCCTAAACATCATAATTTTTTAAAAAATACACATTCCCAAATTTAACCAAATTATAAACCCTCTCTACCTAATCACCCACAAAAAAACCCACTTTCCAATAAAACCCTAAATAACAACAAATAAAAAATTTAACTAACACAATACACCTATCAAAACATAACACAAATATCCTAAAACAAACTCAAAAAAACCAAAAACCTCCCACAAAACAAAAAAAAAAAACCAACAACCAAAAACTCACTTAATTTTCAATGCAGATACAAACCATCAAAACAAAACCTCACAATCCTAAGTTTTTTTAATTTTGAACAAGAAATACTAAAAAATTACCACAAAAATAACTAACTTATAACAATATCACCTTTTAATCCTTCAGTATCAAGGAAGGATTGATATGATTACGAACCAGAATTCACCAGGTGTTGGATTTTGGTGTTTGTGGTGCCAAATGAGCCCATGTGAGCTGAGGGTGCTGGCCCAGCCCCAGCCTTCCCTTCATGGTGCTGGTGCCTGCTTGGGCTGGGCTTTTTTCACACCCAGAATGCAGCCACGCTCACAAGACCACCACAGGATACACAGAAGTGCAACCTAGCTGAGAAATGAGGTAAGGTTCTATTCATTCAGACTTTGATGGGTTTTTTCCTTTGTGTTGCTTTTTTTTTTTCCTTAAATAGAGTCATTTCAACTAAAATACCCTGGGGAAACCCCAAGGGACTGTTTCTTCTCTCATCTCCTATCCCTTATCTCTTCCACAGAGTTAATTTAGCCAATATAATCCTCAGTTTTGAAATGTAAGGAGTATGCAGAAGACCAGGCAAAACTTCATCTGCGGCTTTTCTTTTCCTTTTTGGAAAGAGCACTGGAAACATGCATACAACAGCCAAAAAAATTCACTTTTCCCCCCTTTCTACCTGAACAAAATCATCACCTGGCACTCTCCATGGGTATATTCCCTGCTCCCTAGGAGTATAAACAGATGTAAGAGTAACCCTTGACTCTTTTGAAACACCAAGTTGAACATCCCAGATCACCACTGAAAATCGGCAATCTCTTTTTCCTTTCTGACATCATGAAAAGTAAAGGAAACAATGACAGGATTTAGCTCAAAGCACATTTTGACAACTAACACTCTACCCATGGACGCTATGTAGAATCAATAAAATCCTGTATTGGAGAAAAAAATTTTAAAAACTACCAACAAAAAAAATTTACCAACAAAGAAACCAAGCAACTAACTGAGCAAAAAAATACCACAAAAAAAAAAAAAAAAAGCCACACAAAAGAGGAATAAAAACACAAACAACAAAAAAACAAAGAAAGGTCTGTAGAGCCAGATTTCTTTCCGCGTTTTAAAGGGTGACTCACAGAGGTGTGAGTCCCACAGATTTGCATCCTTAAATGAGCTGTGTGACTGGCTGTGCACGATGCAGACACGGCTGGGGAGCCCCACGCTGCCATGGAAATCTGTGATGGAACAAAAAGCAGCAGCACTTGGTGCTTTCTGACATTCTGAGCAGCAGCTGCTCTGCATGCAGCTCACTCTGCTGCCTTAAAAGAAAACACAAGGCTGCAGGATTCTACAAGCTGAGAAGGAGAAAAAGCCAACGAGCAGAGCACGAGGCAGCCCAAAGGTAAGATGACAAGAGATATTTCACTATAGCAAAAACCTTGCCTTAAAAGCTTTCCTCTTGTCACAAGAGCCAAAAACTAATTATATTTTACATAACTTTCATTGCTTACAGCATAGCTAACTTTTTTAATGACTGAACAAAACTTCCCTTTGGATTTATGCTTTATATAATATTTTTTCTGTTTATTTTTAAATAAATCTGCACAACAGATCCTAGTCTGAAACATCTTTAATCATAGTGAGAATTTTCTTAGTTAAACATCTTGGTGAGAAGCTGAAATTCTATTTCTCTAGACCCAGAACTTCTTAGACACACTATCAAACAAATTAGAAGCAAGACTGAAGAAAGAGGAAGGTAGTAATGAAATCTCCTACAGAGGCATTGAAGTAAAGAACTTGGTCAGTATTTATTGCTTTTCAGAAATTCCTTAATTAACTTTTCCTTCCTTTGGCTCTCAGTAACGTGCTTCCTCCCAGCATCAAGCCCACAGTGCTTCATGCTGCTTTTCTTACTCCTGTCTAAGCCAGGAATTTACAGAATCTCACCTGCCATTACTGTGTCTTTAAGGAGCAAAGAACTAAATTTCCTTTTTTGCTGATCTGAATCTCACTCGAAGAGATCTTAATCTCTCAAACCACAGCAAGGGAGAGTTTACCTGTGAAATACTCACAGGGGTGGCTTGATCTGCAGGACAGAAACTTTGACTGCTCAGCTGACAAATCTAAAATAGAACAGCATCAAAATCAGCAATTCATGTCGGAAAGACACTGGTTTGAAGTAAAAACTAGAGAACAGCAGGAGAAATTAATTTCTGGCTGCTGACAGGAATATCTCTGGCATACTTTATTTACAGGTTCCATTTGCTGTCATGGAACTGACTGGAGGAAAAGGTCTGGTATTCCTGGCCATTTGCATTTTTAAGTGATTACAGCACTGCAGAAACCAATGAGCACCTTCCTGGTCCTTATCAGCAGAGTCTGAGGGCAGGATCAAGGCAGAACCCTTCCTCTAAAGAAGGCAATTACTTTGTGACCCCAGCTCAGCTCAGAGGGTGCCTGCCTGACTCCTTCAGTCCCTTCCTGCAGAGGTGAATCCAGCTGCATGTTTCCTGTAACCCCTGTCTCTGCTCTGGTAAGTCTGGCTGATTTAGACAAAATCTCATCCTTCTACCAAAGATTAACCTCTGCCAGAAATAGCCTGTTGGAAGCTTCCTGCCTGCAGCTTTTAAACAGCCTTTAGAAGGGCCAGAGGTACTCACAGTCCCTCTTTGCCCAGGGGTGGTGGGAGGGAGTGCAGGATGGCAGTGATTGTATGGGATCTTCACATTAATAAATGTGGGGGACTCTTCTGTACTTGCTTCCCTGAGATCTCATATGATAGCTTGATGCAGGAAACAGGATCCAATAATTGTTCCACCCTCGTGATCCAAGAAACATCAAAATCAGGGTCTGCTACCTTGGTTCAAGGGGATGGTGCAGTCATACTCTGCCCAGCCAGAATACAGGACAGCACAGTCTGGGGTTACAGCTAACAGTGCAAGGGAGGGTGGGCACCAGAAAGCCCCATCCCCTCCTTGAGGTACAACCTTGCCCCAAAATCACTGGCACTGAGCAGCTCCGTGTACCAGGAGCTGCAATTCAGCACACAGCAGGGGAACAAAGTGTTTCCAAGACTGTGGACACATAGAAACCTCATTAGCCTTTGTTCTATGTTTTCTACATGATCTTCATCCTTCCTTGTGTGATTTTCTTCTCTTCCAGCACACCTGGAGATATGAATGACACCCATGGCAAAGGGAATATCAGTGCTTCTGTGGAACTGTTCCAGCTCATCATATACACCCCCACTTTTATCCTGGGATTGCTGTTCAACATAATGGCTCTGTCATTCCTGTTTTGTAAGGTTAAAAAGCTGTCCGAATCTACAGTCTACATGATAGCCCTGATATTCCTGGATACTTTGCTGTTGTTTACCCTTCCTTTCAAAATCATTTCCTACCACCTTCAGGACCACTGGAACTTGGGGTCTGTGTTTTGCTCCACCTTGGAGAGTCTGTACTTTGTGAACATGTACGGCAGCATCCTCATCTCCCTGTGCATCTGCGTGGATCGCTACATCGCTATCTGCTACCCCTTCGTGGCCCTCACCCTCAGATCCATCAGGAAAGCTGCCATGGTCTGTGCCCTCATCTGCCTGGGCACCTCTGCAGGGACACTCTCTACTTTCCAACTGCATGGAAAGGGCCACAACATCTCGTCCTGCTTCCACAACTTCTCCAAGAGCACGTGGCAGAACGCAGGGCTGCTCAGCACCCTGGAGATCATCTTCTTCGGCAGCATGGCAGCCATGACTTTCTGCACTGCCCAAACCGTCCGGTGCCTGAGGAGGCACAGAAAGCCAGACAACCCCCAGACACACAGCACCAGAGCAGAGAGGATCGTGGTGACAAACCTGGCCGCCTTTCTGGTGTGTTTCACACCTTACCACGTGGCGTACTTGATGTACTTTTTGGTGAAGAACAACGTCATCCACATCAGTTTTCAACAAGTGCTACGAGACCTTGTTCAGGTCACCCTTTGCTGGGCAAACCTGAACTGCTGTCTTGATGGGGTGTGTTATTATTTTGTTTTAAAGGAGTCATTGGAAGACCCATTGCAAAATAGTGAAAAAAGAGCCATGCAAAAGCCTTGACTTATGCACTGAATGTTCATTACTTGGGATGATGTGTGGAGAGGTTTTGTGGAAAGTACAGGGTTCTGAACTTCTTGCCTAAGCAGTTTGCTTTAAATATTCACAGCTGAAAATATTTCCTAAAAACCAGAACTAAGTCAATTTCCAAGAGACTCTTCCTAACATTTTTATTTCTTTCCATAATGTTTCCTGCTATTATTTATGTGTAAAAATATATTTAATTATTCATATGAACAGTGATGCATATCTCTTTGGATATGATTCTTCTTCACTGAAAAGAAAAAAATGTTCACTTATATGTGGTAGCGTATTTCAGCTTCCCTGTCCATCCTGTACCTGCAGAACTTTAGTCACTATAGACTTGGTCTGGTGAGAAACAAAGCCTTGAGGTTCATGGTAAAAAGCTTCAGACTAAGTTCTGTTGCCTCCCCTGTCCTGGTCACGTATGCTTGTCCTCACACACACATGCCTGTCAGATTTAGACTTGCACATGCTATTTAAAAAAGAAAATAATGATTGTAACTCTAAATGCAAAGGTAGCTTTAGGTTCATATGGGTATAGCAAGATCTCCATATCATTCCTCCACTGCTGGACTTCAAGGTGCAGCCCATGTTTTAGTGACAGGTGTTGTGGCAGCTTGTCACACATCTAACTAATGCTGCCACTGGCTCCAATCCCCACACAGCACACAGTAATGGACTCCCCCAGTTCCAGGTTTCCTCATCAGCTCCTGTCCTACTTGCAGGCTTTTCACGTCTGTTACTTCCTGCTTGGTTACAAACATAGTTTCATGAACAGAGCCAAACCAAACAAGAGCATGAAATAAATTCACCATGTCCAATGCAATGGCAAACACATGAACCTGAAAGAACCACCCCCACCTTATGGGGAAATAAGATAAGAGCAGCCCTGATCCCTAAAGCAGTAGCCAGAAGCACACAGAACCCTGGGGGAAAGCAACCTTTTGGACCTCAGAGCACTCCCATTCCCCAAGCAAACAAGGCAATAAAAAATAATCAAGCAGTGAGAGCCTAACATGCCAGTCAGTTCTTATCAGTGCTCACAGGCACAGATAAGCCCAAAGACAAGGAGCATGCAGCCTGCAGAGGGGCACCCCACTGCTCTGGGCCACCCCCACTGCTGCCTGCAGCCCTGTCCCAGCCATCAGCTGCCACCTTCCTGAGGGATGAGGCTGACTTAGCAATCAAAGCCAAGAGTTCTCATATTCATGCTGAGCTGGATCCTTGCTGTTCCTCTCTGAGGCAGGGACACTAATCCCAGCCTTTGAACTGTCTCTTTTCCTCATACTTTTGACAAGGCTAATGCACAAAGTGTGTATTGATTTCTCCCCTGAGTTGGAGATTTACATGTAGGGGCTCCAGTCTGTCACAGGGAACGTTTTTTAAGTGAATCTATGTATGAGATTGTACCAAAGAAGCCCAGTTCCAGCTGGGAACACTGACCCAACACAGACCTAAGCATGTGCTGATGTTGACAGAGTCCTTTTGGTGCTCAGGTGATGAATTGTGCTTCTGAGAAGACATGGACTGTGTATTTACCTTATGTCCTGGTTATGAAAAAATGCCTGAAAATAAAATTCACCAGGATATTCCAGTAAGAATTCCCTCCCCATAGCAATGGCCATTTCTATTGATTCCTTCAGTACCTTCAGAATATCTGATTGAATATCCCTGCCAGCAGACCAGGAATCCTCATCAGGTCCTTGCGCATAACTTACCTTTTAACAAACTATCCTTCAGTAGACACAAAGATTTTACCATTGTGACTTCAGGCTCCTTTTGGAAAAAGAGTTAACAAATCATAGAAGAAAATAGTGCTGAGGCAAAAGAGTTATTTTCCATCTCAAAGCAGTGGGCCATGCCAAGAGGGCCTCCAGCTTAACTGACAATGCCTGAACAGAGGGAACAGGGATTGCGTCAGTACCTGGGGAGGCAGAAAATGCCAAAGTGTATGAGAAAACTGATCTCAATTGCTCTTCTGTAGCCTGAGGCAGCTCCATTAGTTTCACTGACATGACTTTGGGCTTACACTGCAATAACTGGGAGTAACTAGAAGCTCACCTGTAGTTTTATCTTCCTCTGTTGCTCAGCTTTTTTCTGAGTACGCCTGTTCTTTGGTTTTTACCCTGCTATCCTTGATCCCACAGATCATAAAGTAACTTGCACTGTAATTTAATTTAGAGTGCTGGTAGACAGCAGGGAGATGAACATTAAATTTAGGAATTTTTGGCTTCTAGGCTACCTTCCTCAGCAACAACATACTGCTTAGAAAGGGCTGGGATGTTGACCAGATTAAGCATTGTTAACACTGAACAAAGGAAAGTTAAAAATGCTTGAGGCATTTCTTCTTCACCTGAGCATCTCCTCTGTGTTTCTCCAGTGAATCTGGCCACTGAATTTTCTAGAAACAAACAGTCTGAGGTGTGGAAAAGCAAGTAGCTGTCCATGACAGGGCACAGCCAGCGCCTCTGCCTGCTATGAGAGCACCACTGATCAGGGCACAGCAATGACTCATTCTACATTCCTGGAAGAAATTAGAATTTTGTAAAGGCAACACTTTCTACTCAAAAGTTCCCTGCTGGATCTGTTTCTGGCCCTCTGAATATTGACTCTCCAGGTCAAATGAGGTGTTGTCTGATCCTTTTTTGCTCAGATGGGTGACTGCAGCAACTTGCTCATTGGCAGGCATTTGTATCTAAACCATGACATGGGGTATCCCCAAGAGAATATTAAAAGATGCAGAGTGCTAAGAAATAAAAGAAGAAAAAATCTGAAAACCTGAAATTCATATAAAAAAAAGAAAATTTTGTTTGGAAACCATTTGCCCCCAAGAACCAAGGACTGATCCTTAACACATACAATTCTTACCTTAAAATCATCAGTTTATTCTAAAAAAAAGGCAGTGGGGGCTAGAGAGCTGCTATAGAGTTTTTTACTTGCACTTGGCTTTGCATTTGGATAGTGAAAGGCAAAGGATTTGAATCAGCACTGAACGCACAGCAGGTCATGGGAGCTGATGAAGCTGCACTGCTGGGGAACTTCACCCTTTGGGCCAAGCAAGGCATTTCAATTGAGAGGCCTTTCAAAAACGCGCCCTGAGGCTGCCAGATTTCTTGCCAAGTGTTGCAGAAGTTCAAGCCTGTATCCTGTTCACATAAGCTATTTTCTCACTCACTTCTTTGCAGGTTTCACTGAGAGACTGGGCATGTGCTTCAGCAGCAAATGGTCTGTTCCCTGCAGCTTCACTCACCTGGGAAAGCAGTGAGACTCAGATTAAGATTAACTCTGCACATCTGTCCTTTGCTTTCCAAATTTCTTGTCTTCTAGTACAACTATTATCTTATGTGTTAGGCTCAGCAAGTATCTGTTTGGCTTGGGAAAGAATAAAAGGTTTAAAAGAAAAACATCACCAATGATATTTACAAATAATCATGGAAATCCCAAACAAAGCATTCATCTCCCAAATGGAAAGAATCAACACAGGTACCAGGCATGCAGAAAATTCTACAGAGTTTTCACTATTTTGGAAATAAAAAATGAAAAAGTAAAAAAGAACTCACTTTATATATTTTTTCAAAGATGTTCACATACAATGAATGGAGAAAAGTATTTACCATGAACAATATCATATCTGTGATCAGCAGTAATGAGAAAAAGCTTCAGAAAATTAATTCTCAACAGAAATAAAAAGGGTTTCATAGAGATTTTCTTATGCTTCACTTCTCTAAAAATGTTTTAGCATTTTTACTGCTGCTTGCCCTTTGTTCTCTCTGCAGAAGGACAGCAACATGATCTGAAGATTAATTTTTAGAGCTAGGCAGAAGCCCTCTGAGAAGTGAAATAGTTAATTTTGCTGTGAAAGTGAAGTGCTGCAGATAGGCAGAGGCAGAAATCACACCCCAGCTCCCTTCACAGCTATTTCCCCACAGAGCAAAGCTGTTTCATGCTCTTTCCATCTGCTGCATTTACTGGTGGAAGCCTCACAAAGAAGTAAAATGTCCTAAGTGGGACCACAAAGCAGTGGAGAATTCCCACAAGTGACCCTGGAGTGCCAGGGACACTCCACATAGCTCCAGTTTTGGGGTGGGACATTGATTCCACACATGAGGAGCAGTTTGCTCCTCGATCTGCAGCTGGCCAGTGCAAAGCCACCATTCAATCAGGGGCTCCAGCTTGCCTTATCATCCCTGTCCTCATCCTTCCTTCCCTTTCACAAGGCTCTGCCTTCAGCTTTTGGAGGCACTGAACCCTTTAGCAGAGATGAGATTTCTCCCTCCATTGGGTTTCTTGCTACTGAAAAAGGTCTACCATAGCAACAAACTAATGAATCAGTGTCTTTAGTTGCTGGGAAATGCAAAGGACGCCTACAGCCTCCTTCATTCTGTTTATTCTTATTATTCTGATTTTATGCACTGTCACTTTGTAAGAATGGCATTTATCACGTTTTCTAATGTTCCTGTGGGACAGTGCTAAAGTGAAAAATCTACGAGGAATCAGAAATGTGTCCCTGGAAGAAGAGCTGAATCAGTGCCATGTGCAGACATCAAACGATGTAAAACCTCACATCTGCTGTATGCTACAGATTCCTATTAATCCTTCTCTCTATTCCAAGACAAAAAGAGCATTACACTGGGACTATGTTTGAGAGCAAGCATCAGCAGTTTAGAGCTATAAACACTGGTGGGCAATTGTTAATCCAAAACTAAGCATTACAAACCCAGGAAAGCCAGTTTAGATTACACTTTGGAGTACTCCACAAGAATCCCAACTGTTCCTGGCTTAAGTATTAACTTTGTGACTCCAAGTGAAGCCACCTCCCAGAGCCCAGCACTTAACCTGGGCCTACTTGGCCTGCCATCACTATTGAGAGTGAAGGACACTGTCTGACACAGATTTTATCAGTTTAAAGAAGAGCTTAGGAAAGAAAACACAAGAAGTTGCAGACAGTAGAGACCTGACTGACTTCATTCATACTGATAGGAAGTGGTGTGGTTTGAAAAAGTTGCAGCTGGAAGGGGGAAGAAACAAAGGACTGTGACTTTTGCCAGACCCAGCTCGGCATAGCAGTAAAAGCCCTGCATGTGGGTTTGTTTCCCTCATGCAGAGCAAAATAACTTGGTATTCATAATAAACATGCTATTTAGACCTTTTTGTCTGAGCAGTGACAGAGGTACAAAACGCTCTGTTTTGCTCTGAGCTCAGCTCTGGCTGCTGCTCCTGCCTGTGACTGCACAAAGACCTTGGGGTGGGATTGTGTCACCAGGGGTGTTTGTTCCCTTTTGAGCTGCCCCGTGGTATCCCACCCAGCCCCCAGTGTGCAATCCAGCAGGGATGGGGTATTCCTGCTCCATCTCACTTCTGCCCATCTCTCACGGCAAAAAACACACAAAAGGAGCCAGATTACCCCTAACAAACCCACAGCCTGACACACATTGCCTCATGATTGCTCAGAAAAACCACATGTAGGCTATCAGGAAAGGGAGGAGGTAAAGCGATGCCATGGCCATATTTGTATTTGTAACCCACTCCATGAGTAAGAAAAAGCCCAACACACTCAGCAGCAACAGTGAGACCTTTAATGCCCCTCTCCTTTGGAGCACAAAATACTGAGGCTGGAATAATATGTTACTTTGGTTTGGAGCAACAGGGCACAAGGCAAGCAGTACCAGTGACTCTTATCCCGGCTTTCATTTCTGCACATAATCACACCATCCAGATATTTTTCTATGCTCTACACTATTATGGGTTATTGCTCTGTCAAATTAGCCTGTGTCATTTGCTTTGGGGTGCCCACATACACCTGTCACAAAATGTCTTTAGAAGATGTCCCAAATCTCTCTCCCACTTTTTGCCAATCAAAAATCCAATCCTGTGGGTAAATACATCCATTCTAACTCTCAGGCTATCAGATTGTTTAACTTGAACACCACAGCAGCCAGACTCCTGTACTGAAAACTATCCTGTTTGCAGAACAGTTGAAGCATTTGTTTTTCTAGAACTCTCCTGCACGTGCCCAAGAATTTTATTCCTACCATTCTCCCCAGTCACATTACAGGTTTACAATCCAGCTCCCACCTCACGTCCATAAAACACAGATGCAAAGAGAACCACATGGGGAACAATCTCTCTCATCAAAGTTTTGGCAAAATTGCTCAGGATAAAAAATACTATTTTCTTGGTTGTATACAAAATGTCAAAACAGCAAAGCTTGAATGTCTTTCTGTCAGGGAGCCAAGAAGAAGGAAGGAGTTTTCTTTCCAGCTCAAGGACAGCTGGAAGTCTGGTGATGTTTTGAGGGCTAATGAAGACAGCACAAAGAACCACCAGGCAAGTTTCTCCAATCAAAGAAGATGAAGAAGTAGCACAAGCCAATTGCAAGTGACAAGGCAGCCATGGAGCTGCATTGCAGGTGGCCCAGTGGAACAAAGGGACAGCAGATCAGGGCCTGCAGCTCCAGGATTCTCAGCCCCCAGGGAAAGAGTGGGGTTTCAAACACACCTGGAAACAACACATGAAAATTTCATTTCTGTAACAGCTACATTTGGCCCTTGAAGGACGCTGGGGAAATTCCTGTCAGAAGAGTGTAACTTCCACTGATGGAACTTACACTTGTGGTATTGCTGCACCCCACTCTCCATTACAGCCACGTTCACTCAGCCTCTGCTGCATACTTAATCCACCTGAAGTGAAAAACCCTTTCTAGCACAGCCAGAGGCTGTGGAAGTGAGCCCAGTGTCCCAGAGGATTACAGTCTAGAGGATCTGAGTTAATTGCACTCTCTGGGCAGACTCAGGCTCTGATGGTCAGTGCCCAAATGAGGAATAAGTAGCAGCTCTTCAGAAACAAAAGGTCCCATTTTCATGCAAATAGCATTCACTAGGAAGAATAATGAAGAACAAGTAAAGAAAAATCAGACAAAGCAACAGAATTCTTACGGTCTGAAGATTTTTAGGAGGTATCAGCTGCTCCTTAAACTATTAAAAAGATTTCAGAGTGGTTTTGTATTTCCTTTTGCATCCCTGGGTGGGAGTTCATAAATGCAACCAAAAGCAAGTGTCCAATTTGCTTTGTTTTTGTCACCTAGAGCCTATTCACACCCTCAGATGAGAACACATTTCAACATCTGTTACCCAACTTCTGAAGGAGGAAGAAAGAATAAGAAAAAAAGGAAAAGGAGGAAAGAAAAATGCCATAAAAAGCAGAAGGATGGCAATGCCAGCAGCTCTCCTTGGCAGGCTCTGGCTGTGAAAGGGGCTCCTTTGGAAGATCTTGGCAGCATGGGGCCAAGGTGAGTGAGGGCCAGGAAAGGGGTGGTGGGAGACAAGGGAGGGCTGAGGGAGCCCCCAGGCACAGAGAGCTGGCAACAGTGGGACAGCAAGGGCTGACACCTGCAGCACTGCTTCATCCCTGGGGAAAACTCCAGTCCTCAACTGTCACAGAGGGAAAGTGCCAGGAAAATGTATATACAGTGATAGTTCTTAGAATAAATCACAATAATTCATGTATTGCTTTGCAAATTTTTCCATGCTAAGCCTTGGTGGCAGAGGACATCTTTTTATTTGTTTGCTTGCATTTTGGTTCAGTTTGTTGTTGTTTTCTTGCTCCACTGACACCAGAGCACACCAAGAGCTCATCACATCCACCATATGAAGGGCTCACTGCTGCCCAGCATTTGACTCCAACCATGCCAGTCACTTTTAACACATTTTTGAAATGACAGAGCATTCATGGTGCCACACATCCCTGAGTGCAATCTGCAGCCTCAGCCCTTTCTCCTCCTGCTCCTGTCACCGTGCTCTGACAACCCACCCTAAAGGTGCACCTTCACCTTAAGGGTGGGTCATCACAAACAGCTGTTTGTTTGGTTTGAAAAACAAACAAAAAGAACATTTAAAAAAAAAAAAACAAAACCAACCAAACAAAACAAACCACCCTCAAATACTTTCCTAAATGCACCATCACATGCAGGACACTGCCTCCACAAGGTGTCCCAGGGTCCAATTTTGCAATGAGCCAGGGGACTGTGAGGGCACTCCCAGCTGCTGACAGACTGGGCCTCAATGCAGCATCACCAAAGTCTATTTTAAAAATGGACAGCAAAGGATATTTAACTTCTTTCTCCTCAAAGCCATTTGCCAAATTCAGGAACACTTTTGGTCAGAAAAGCAGTGTTACTTTTAAACGCCCGGTGTGCCCAGGGATGATTTTGCACAGAAACACTCACAGCTCTGGAGACAAATTGCAGCCTCTGGTGCCTCATCTCTGTGAGGGAAAACCACGGGTTTGGACATTAAAATATTAATTTAAGCTTTTGACATTTCCTGTGTGTTTGGGTGAGTGCCAGGACATGGCCACAAGTGAGGGCAAGGCCCGTGTGAGGGAGGAAGGACATGCAGGTCACCCTCGGCCACCGCCCAGCACCTCCATGGCCCAGCTGGGGAGAGTGGCAGTAGCAGGGCCACAAAACCCACCATGAGGGGGTCCCTTGATGAGATTACACCACGGTAATGCCAGCAGCGTCACAAAACCTGCCATGAGGGGCTCCCTTGATGAGATAACACCATGGTAATTCCAGCAGGGCCACAAAACCTGCCATGAGGGGGTCCCTTGATGAGATTACACCATGGTATTTCCAGCAGGGTCACAAAACCCACCATGAGGGGTCCCTTGAGGAGATTACACCATGGTAATTCCAGCAGCAGCCTCTCTGGCACAGGGGCTGGGCAGGCCTGGGCCCTGCTGGCTCAGGAGGCCTGGAGCCACCATGGCAGCAACCACCATGGCCTCAGGAGCAGGAAGCATGATGCCTTAAGATTTTAGCCTGTATATTTTTCAAATCCTGTGCTGCATTAGTGCATAACTCTAAACTTCATATAAAGTGTTTACTCTCTTCACATTTTGGTCAGACAAAACAATCCCTCTGGGCCTGAGATCCAAGGATACCCCACAGCCTCAGGCCCTGAAAAGTACAAACAAAAGTGAATTGGAGGAGCAAACTGGGGGTAAATGATTTCATTATCTGAAGCTGTAATTGGATTAACTCCTGATATGTAAATGGACCAAACTTATAATTGTCTGAAAAACTGGTGCCCATTGTCCAGCTTGGGTGTAGCCTCTGGGAGGCTTTTGCACTGCCCAGGGTATCTATTGAAGGCCTTCAATAAATACCCACTTTATTATCTGAATCTTGTCTAGCCTCTGTTCTAGGCAGCCACTCCAAGGCATCAAGCAGACACAGAACCCTCTCCTCACCTGGAAAACCACTCTTTTTGGCCGTGCAGGGGGATGTAAGCAGTGCCAGGATACCCCACAGCTGCGTAGGGCTAGGGTTACCCAGGCCACAGGTGTCACAGCACACAGCTGAACAGGCTGAAGCACACAAATATTAGAAGGCCTTGATCAGTTTTACAGCTCCTGCACACAGCCCTGCATGGTGCTGCCCTTCCAGCTGAGTGTAAGAACAGTAGCTGTTAATGAAAAATACAGGGAAAGAGGCAAACTGAAGATGTAAAGCCCCACCAGCTCCCTGTACGGACGAGCACAACACGCTGCTCTGGCAGAGGTGGCGCTTCAGGAACAGCTACAGCAGATGAACTCAAATTGTCAAGGAGATTAATATCAAATATTTACCTTTTAGGGCACTTAAGCAACTTCATCAAAAGTACTGAATGGAAGCAAAGTGCCTTTCCTTTGCAAACCTTTTTAGAGAATTGTCATGCTTTCCTCTTCCCACTTAATATTTCAGCCAGCCGTTTGATATTTGGTAGCTGCTGTTATAAAGGCAACTGGGTTTGAGTTTGCTTATTGCTGGTTCATGCATTTCACAGGCTAACACTAAAATACTGGGTCAGGGAGAAAGAGCGAGCATTTCTATCCATGACATCTTAATTTAAACTTTTTTTAAAGCTGTTAAAAAGCACAGAAAGAAAAGGTCCAAAAGGATTAATGCAAACCTGCTTCATGCTTCTGAGGGGCTCGAGCTACATTGCAACTGTCTGTACTTCTGCAGCATTCATTTGTCTTGGAGAGGGGGATGAGTGTCAGTTCTAAGCACCTCCTTTCCAAATACAGCAAAATGCTTCTCAAAGCACTTTGATCAGGCATTTCTTTTTCCCAGCCTGCTGCTGCCAAGACAGGAGCCCCTCCTTGCAGTGCTGGGGATCTGGATGTCTTCAACTGAATGGGGAACTGAGACCAAAATAGGGCAGCCGACAGAATATGCTTAAATGGCCCTCATTTCCTTCCCAAGTCCTGGGCTCAAGCCGAGGCAAGACTGACAGCTGTGACCCTTCAAACAGGCAGCTGTCCCCAAAATACAACTAAAAGCTTGATAAGAACCTACTTAGGGCAGTGTCTGTGGCTGGCAGGCCAGGGAGGGAGCACAGAGACAGCCAAGGCCTGGGGCTTGGGATGGAGCTCAGTGCTCATTCTCAACAATCACCATCCCACATGACAAAGGCAAATGTGCTCCAGAACGGCTGCCATTCCCCTGGCCATCCAAACAGCTCCCATTCCCCTGGCCATCCAAGCAGTCTGGCCATCCAAGCAGCTCCCATTCCCCTGGCCATCCAAACAGCTCCCATTCCCCTGGCCATCCAAACAGTTCCTATTCCCCTGGCCATCCAAACAGTTCCCATTCTCCTGGCCATCTGAGCAGCTCCCATTCTCCTGGCCATCTGAGCAGCTCCCATTCTCCTGGCCATCCAAACAGTTCCCATTACCCTGGCCATCCAAACAGCTTCTGTTCCCCTGGCCATCCTAGCAGCTCCCTAGCCTGTGGCTAACCTCATTTCCCCTGACCCAGACCCTGACCTGGAGCACAGTTTCACAACCACCCTGCCCACAAAGGGAAACACAGCACGTGCAAGCAGTTCCTGCCAGCAGTGGGATGGGAAATCACCTGTTTGCTGTTCCCAGCCCCATTCACAGCCTGCCGTGCATTGTCTGCCACGTTCACACAGCAGGGGCTGCACGTGGTGTCACGGGATCTTTCCAGCATTGCTCAATAAACGGGTGTACTGTTGGTTTTTAAGGAGGATGTTGTGCTATCCTCTCGTGCCTCAGTGAGCAGCCTCAGAGGCAGGGGCTGCTGCAGCCCTTCTGGCTGTGTGCCCCATGGCAAGTGTGTGCAGACTGTGCCACAACCAAAGGGCCATCTGGGATATAAATAAAGCTCCTTATAATCCAGAGACTCCTCAGGAGCACTGGAGAAGGCAGGGATGGGGAGTGCTTTCAGAAATTTGGAGTCAACATCCAGCCCCATACACTGAGCCCCCCTCCTGCTCCCTGTCCCCACAGCTGGTCTTGAAATAAAGATAGGCAGGAGACCTTTCTCCTTTTTAATGCCTCTATTAAAAGTGATCAGCTCCGGTGGGGAGAACGGATGGGTCCAGAAGAGTGCAGCTTTGTCTGCTGGTCTGTGGGCAGAGCTGGGGATTCCATCCTCATGAGAGCATTGGGAAATTACTTTGATTTTTTGTTGAACATTCAAGGTCCTCTATCTAGCCGACATAGGTTAGGGTGAGGGGTAAAAAGGGTCTTGGTGGATACTGGATCCTGTTCCTCCTGTCTAGACATTGCTTTGATTCGTCAATTTTGTGTTGGCTCGTTGTTTTTAGGGTTTTTTTGGCTAGGTTTGGTGAGGGGTACCTCCCGCTGCATGCTGGATCCAATGTCATTTGCATGTTGACTCGATGTCCCTTCCCCTTCAGGTGCCATCCTTCAGGGAGCAGCAAGGTGCCACTGACAAAAGGGGGAATTTTTAACCATCAACGACAGGTAGTTAATGAAAACAACAGGTGATTACAATAACAAACAGTTAGAACCCCACCCTGGCAGCAACTGGCCCAACCTGTGACTCTGCAACCTTTTAAAAACATGGGCAGCTTTTCTACTCATAACAGTCTGACAGCTCTATCTCACTCCAGGTCTTGCTGAAGTGGTTACAAACTCAAAAGCAATCAGCAGCACAACCTGGAACGTGGGGCTGCCAGCCCACACAGCCTCCCCTGCTCCCCTCCCCAGGAGCTGGGGCTGCAGATGGCCATGCAAAACCAGCCTGTAGGTGTGGGTGTCTGTGCATGGTCTGTTCCATCCTGGGCTTTTTTTTTCCTGGATGTTTATGCAGTGACCTCCTATGTTTATTCTTAGCTTGTATAACAACAATGCAGCAGTTTACTAAGCTGCTCCCAAATATTTGACCTACAAAATGATCAGTATAATTTGGAGACCAAGCTGAACTCAGCGAAGTCATAAAATTCTGTCTCACATTACTACTTGCAGTCCTTAAAACCTAAACCCCCAGCTGTGTCAGATTCAAGCCTTTCTCCAAAGGGTAACTGCATTGGCCTGTATTTTCCTACACACCCCCCAGAGGCCATTAACATGGTGCTGCTGGTTTAATTGCCACAGAGGCTCCTGTACATTCAAAACCACCGAGCTGTAAATCCTTCATTTCTCAAATCCAGCTTGCAAAATTTCTTTGTGCATTGCGAGGCACAAAGTGCCACTGCCCCCTTGCCCACAGGTGCTTCCCAGGCCTCCTCAGTGCCACCAGACCCAGGCACACTGCAGGAGAAGGTACCCAAGGGCCAGGGACAGCTGCAGCTCCCAAAACCTCTGCAGAAGGTTTGCTCTGATGGCACTGCTGACACTGGGACATTTTCAGATGGCAGCTCTGAGTATCACAGTACCAGAGCAAGTCAGCTTGCAGATGCTTCTCTGAGTTTTACAATTTTCAGAGAAGGGAGAATGACATAGGGGATTGACTGTTGTTCTGGCAGTGGAAAGCACATAATGACCATCTGAAAAGGGGCAGAAACAAGATGGGGCCTGACACAAAGCCTTTCCTCTTACTTCAGAGAGAACAAGCTACTCCATGAATAACAATTGGGGGAACAAAGTGACATTCCAGAAAAACCTCTTGAAAAGAAAACAAATTTTAATTTCAGAGGTTTTCTTCGACATAAAGTTACCTTCTTTTTGGAAACTTCTTTCCCAGTCAGACCAGGAGAATATTCAATCATTGCATAATGTGATTTCAATTCAAATACAGATCTAAAAGTTCAAGTACAAAATTATATACTTGGCCTTTTCACATTAATTAATCCAAATCAGTAGAGTAACACACTGGCTTTCACTGGAGAACATCTTTGTGCTAGTGAGAACAGTTAATTAGAGCTGGCACAAACACCTTCCATATCCAGCATGAATAATAATATTCCCAGAGCAAATTTTCTCAGCAAACTTGAGGAGACAGTTGATTCTTGATTCTTCAGCCCACCCACTTCTTCAGAGATTTTAATAAGAGAGAAGGAATTGATTGATGAGCAGCCCCTGTGCTCTTCCTGCAGCAGCTCCAGCCCCTGCTCTGCTGTGAGCTGCCAGCACCAGAGGTGCCCCAGCCTGCAGATATGCAGGATCTCCTCAACTGAGCACAGGCATCCTCTAGGAGATGTCCTTACTCTCCAGAAACAAAGACTTCTAAATTAAATATGACAAGCTGGATGGTCCAAACATTGCTTCAAGCTCCAGTTCTCTTCCCAGTCTCATAGGGCCCTGCTGGCAAGTTGACCAAAATGTTTACTGTTTTGTAGATATTTTGGTCAACTTAAATGTTTCTTTTAACACAAAATGAACAGTGTTTTATTTATTCACATGCTACTTCACCATTTTGATTCAGCATTTTTGGATAAAATTTGTTTTGAAACAACAAATAATAATTTAATTCCTAAAATGTCAAAACAAATGCTTCAGCTCAACATCAGGAAGTTTAGCTGCTTCCATCCCTTTTTATACTATTGGATTTTTTAGCTGGAAATATTCACTAAAGCTCAACCCATATTAGAGGCTCTGTTCCCTCACACTCTGCTTTTTGTTCCTTTAACCCAGAAAACACTCCCTGAATGGAGCTGCAGCACCTCAGTGATTTCACTGGGACATCAGGAATTGTACTTGCCAAAAGAGCAAGAAGCAGGCATTTACCTGTGACCTGGAAAGCTATTTTTGTCTATCACAGAGCTGTCCAAACATGCCTTTTTCTCTCTGGGAAGCTGTGATAGCACCCACAGTACTTGTTCTTGTAACATTCCAGGTGGGATTCAGAAGGAGAGCAGCAAAATGCTTTGGGAACAACCTGCACATCCTAAGGCACATGGATGAGCATGAAGAGGAGAGAGAAGAGGCTTTCCTTAGCTTGGCATCATAACACACAGAGAGCTGGTCAGATCCTGGTGGGACACATGAGCAGGATGCACCCACCAAAACAGGCTCTCCATGGTGCTGCTGCAAAGCCAGGTCCTTCATTCTCCATCAGGGCCTGGACACTCCTTGTCCCAAGGCTGCAGAGATCCCAAAGGGCTGCACAGCACGGGATGGGACTGGACTGTAAATGCAACTTGTAATAAATAAAAATAAATACATCATATAAATAAATAATATATGAAATAAATAAATTAATAGAAAAATATAATAAGAAATAGAAAAAGAAATAATAAAACATCCATTTAAGTTTTATAAGTGACACTGAGGTAGCTCCCCTCAACTGCTAAGTTAATAATTTTATAGCACTTAATTTTTCTTTAAAAAAAAGACACAAAAACCTCCAAAAAATCCAACAAAACAGAGCTTGGAGGTGGATGCTCCTAGAGCTAGACCAACTTTGACTTTCTGTGCACTGTCTGGCAGAGCTAAACACCTGCCTGAGCCATGCTGCAATATGCAAGTATTAGAAAGTAAATTATATTAAATGCCAGCCATTATCACAGTGACCCATTTTTAAGGGTTTCAGCTGCATCTCTGCCAGTCTTCCTAAAGCAAGTTTTATTGCCAAGCTTGTATATGTGCCACTGTGCAATCAAATAAAGCAGCCTTCTGCCAGAGTGAGCAAGATTAGGGAGTAGAACTGATTTAAGTTCTCTTAAGAGCAAGAGGCAACAATGAAAATGAAAATGAAAATCTGAACCCTGAGGGAAATTTGGAAAACACAGGTTCACAAAACAAGCTTTTTTGTTGTTGTTGTTGGTTTTGTTTTTGTTTTTGTTTTTTTTTTTTTTGTAGTGGACAAGTCTCAGTTGCTGACTCACTGCTATCTGGATTTATTGGAATGCATCAATCACATTCTCAGTATCAGCATTTCAGCCTTCCAGAGGCATGTCTGAAAGGTTCAGGTTTCCTACAAAGAGCTGCAGAGTTGCTTCCTCAGCCCAGAGCTGTGGAAAAAGAGGCCAGCCTGGGAGAAGAGGCTTTGGCAAACAGAGTCACTGTAAGGTGCAGCTCCCCTCAGAGCCCCAGGATGGAAAAAGCACCCATACACTGAAGAGTTAAATGCAAAATGCAGCCAAAATGACTGTAAGGAGCAAAACATGAACTTCCTCCCTGACTGACCAGAGACTAACTGTGGAAAGAGGAACAGTCAGGGTCAGGAAAAATATTCTGATGCTTTCCAACCAGAAGGATAAAACAGGGGGAGAAAGCCTGGGAGGGCACTAAGGGACCCCTTAATTTCTGGGTGTAGTGAGGAAAGGAAAAACCCCAAAGGCTGGCCCTGCAGAGCCAGCCAGGAGGCAAATGGAGGCTTAGGTCATGTTGGACACATTTCCTGTAGAAATCAAACAGCTGGAGAAGCAGGGCTGAGCACAAAGATCCAGTGCCCATGAGCCACCTGAGCAGCAGAGGGATCTGTCTGCTTCAGAGAGCTGAGCTGGGCACCTTCCCCACACAGGCTGTCCTGGGTGTCCCATGGATGGCAGAGGGAAGGGCCCTCAGCCTGCAGGCATGGGCAGCTCCCCAGCAGGGCAGCCACATCCCACAGCTCTCCCATCTCCTTGGGAGGGCCTCCCCACTGCAGCATCCATCCCACTGGGCTGGACCCCCCAGCTGCTGCCTCCCACCAGCCACAGCTTTGTGCTTCCCATTCCAGACCAATACACACTTCACACATCAGAGGTAAAAGACTTTATTATCCCATGGGTTTTTCCTAAGAAGTAAGATTCCCACCAGACAAAATATACAAAGCATCTTATGTTTTCTTTCTACAACTGCATTCTCACCCTATGGAACAGTGAGCACATGAGCTGACCCCAAAGAACCAAGGTTTGCCCTTACAGCTGCGGGACTGCACAGTTAGCACATCCAATGACATCATGCAGAACCAGAGGGGAGGGCAAGAGGCCTGTGTGCACCTGAGTGCAGCCTCAGGCTTCTAGAAATGAAGAGAAATGAGGGCTTAAATTTACCAGTTACTTCCATGAAGTGAACCAATTCTCTGACCCACTTCTTGTCATCCTCTTGGCAATTAAAGGCTGGGGCTAGCAGCAAGTTATTGCTGGGAAAACACAATGCTAGAAAAGTAAATACCCATCTGGCAGTGGGAAACTTTCCACACCAACCTGCAAGAAGTGCACCTAATTCTTCATTTTACATCAAGCTTAAAGCAGAACGAAACCAAAGTGTCCTCCTCTACTTGACAGAAATTAATATTCATAGCTATGTTTATATAAAATAATAAATACTCAGCCTCTAACAATATACTAATTCCTATTGCATTACATGACCATCCTGAGATCCTGTTTTGTTTTCACGTAATTAACTCATAAAATTAACACTCAGAAGTTTAAAATATATTAACTTTGCATTTTGGTTCTGCTGAGTTAATGATTGTACTTGCATTTACTTTATCCTTCCTCTTCCAAAACAACAGGCTCACTTCAACAGATGGTGAACAGGTCCAGATTTGCTGGAAACCAATTAACAAGAATGTGCCAAGTTGAAACTCACCCCATTCTTTCAAGCCAAAAAACTGCCTGCATTTCAAGAACCTAATTAGTTTTAACTACATTTATGGAACAGAGGGAAGAATATTTAATTACTCTGCAATTCTTCTGTCTGATGATCAATAGAAATGCAGTTTTGTTCAAACAATTTCTCTGCAGTATATTGATCAGCTGAATCTTGCTTCTATCAGTATCTGTACTCCACTGCTGCCTGCAAATAATGTGATACACAGCTGGATTACAGTGATTGCTACCAAAACAGCTTTCACTGGAGGAGTTACACAAGAATACACACTGTTAAAAGATTTGAAAAACCTTCTTCTTGACTTGCCAGTAACCACCAGTTCTGCTGCTGGCACCTCCTTCCCTCTGCTGAGCTCTCAAACTGCCCTGTCTGTAGCCTCACAACTATTCCTTTCCTAAGTGCACCTGGTTTAGGTCACTGTATCAGCCCTGAAATGGAAATCCTCCTCTTGTGCATACCCCCTCTGTCCCAGAGCAATATCCCAGCCTGAAATTGCTCAGCCAGGAAAAGAGCACCTATTTCCAGCATTTCTATTCCTCTACCCAAACCTGCTCCCAAAGGGGATTTCCATTCTGTTATGTGGAAGAAGCTGCATCTACCCCCAGTTATCTTTGAGCACTGTGTAAATTTAAGCCCAGCCAATGTCTTGGGTAGGTAGCAGGGAAGGAAGGGCCACAAAGGACCCCAGAGGTCAGAGCTGCACAAGCTGGGGGGAGTATAAAAAGTAGCCAGATTACCATGTCTAAAGAGAGGGCTGAGAGCATGTGTGTGCAAGCAAAGCCAAGGGAGGTTACATCTGGAGAGTGCTTCATGACTTTTGGCAGATAACAGTTTCGACCACAAAAGTGTTTTCAAAGTGACGAATGCGATGACAGTTTCCAGCCTCACGTCGACTGATACCTAGAGGTGATTTAAACAGAGGAGAGAGGTGAATCAACAAATGAGAATCTGTAAGAACCAAAGCAAAGAGGGGAAGGAAGGCAGATGAGATGCAACTTCTGAACACTGAAATGGGGGAACAGCATAGCCCATATGGAATGCAGCTTTATCTGGTCTTTGGAAGAATTAACAACGTTCTCTAGGATATAGTCCTGCAGTAAGAGCTGCTATGGGCTGAAGGAGTCATCTGGCAACAGCTGGTTTCAGCTGACAGCATCTCAGTGTTATCTCAGGGACCAGAAAGCCTCCAGAAACCAGCAGAAGTCACAGCCAAGAAGTGTTTAAAAGACCTGTTTGTATCCCTGGGTGCCTGATCCTGCTGTGGCCCCAGCCTGGGGCAATGCTTCCCCCTGGGTAACACCCCCCCATGCCCTCCAAATGCAGGTCCTCAGCTCTGAGCAGCTCTGCTGGCAGCTCCTCCCTCCTTACAGCAAACCTGGGGTGCCCCAATGACTGCCAGGGCTGTGCCAGTTATCTTTGAGCACTGTGTAAATTTAACTCCATGGCAGTCAGTGCAGCTCCCACTGGGAAAGCACCATCAGCTTCAGCCATAGGGACATCTGCACCCTGCAGCTTCCCCAGAGACCCCAATCCCACTGACTGTAGGTCCATGTTCCAGTTAAGCCTTTAGCTATACCTTAAAAGCAAATTAATACAAATACTGGTATTAAAGAGTATTTTGCAGCAATGTTATCATTGCAATATAAGATACATATTGCTAATTTCCATGAAATCATTTTTACACAGTCCAATGTTCCCTCTTCACAACACTTTCCGTACTATTATGAACTTAATTAATTAAAGGCAATTCGCAGATCTAATCTGCTCTGAATAGCTGCCACTGAATCGGGTGCCTTCATTAGGGAAATTTTCCAAACAATTCCCAACAGCACTGCTATTAGTTCAGCCCCAGGAGCCCACGTGGAAATGAATTGCTGGCTCCTGCAATCATTTCTGCAGGATTTGTATCAGGCTGATGGATGACACAAACACAGCACTCAGCACCCGTTTGCAGCAGCATCCTGAAGTTGGGCTTGGATTAACTGCATGGGAAAAGGCAAAGCCCCAGAGGGAAACACAGCTCTGGTCATAAAGAGCCCAGCATGGCTGCACCAGCCAGAGAGGGGCTGTGATGTGGGGTGAGGAACAGGGACAGGGCTGTGATGTGGGGTGAGGAGGATGAGACTGGGCTATGATGTGGGATGAGCAACAGGGACAGGGCTGTGATGTGGGGTGAGGAACAAGGGGCAGGGCTGTGATGTGGGGTGAGGAACAGGAACAGGACTGTGATGTGGGGTGAGGAACAGGAACAGGGCTGTGATGTGGGATGAGGAGGATTAGACAGGGCTGTGATGTGGGGTGAGAAGCAGGGGGCAGGGCTGTGGATGAGGAGCAGGGTAGGCTGTGAGGGGCTGAGGAGCAGGCAGGCTGTGATGAGGACAAGGAGTAGGGGTTGTCAGGGGCGGAGGAGCAGGCAGGCTGTGAGGGGCTGAGGAGCAGGGGCTGTGATGAGGATGAGGATCGGGGGCTGTCAGGGCTGAGGGGCAGGAGCAGGGGCTGTGATGAGGGTGTGAGGAGCAGGCAGGCTGTGATGAGCCTGTGATGACCCGCCACCTGGAGCCATGGAGCCATTTGGCACCATGCCAGCAAGGACTTCATTAAGGGAAAGGGCCATGTGGCTCCAATGACGTCATGATGGCTCCAAGTTCAAAGGTCACTGGCTCCAAGTCAATAAAAAGGAAATGGGTTTTGCTCTATATAAGTCAATGGGATTCATGGCTCCAAGATGGCGGTATATCATATAGTATGAGGAGCAGGCAGGCTGTGATGAGGGTGTGAGGGGCAGGCAGGCTGTGATGAGGATGAGGGGCAGGCAGGCTGTGATGAGGGTGTGAGGAGCAGGCAGGCTGTGATGAGGGTGTGAGGAGCAGGCAGGCTGTGATGAGGATGAGGGGCAGGGGCTGTGATGAGGATGAGGAGCAGGCAGGCTGTGATGAGGGTGTGAGGAGCAGGCAGGCTGTGATGAGGGTGTGAGGAGCAGGCAGGCTGTGATGAGGATGAGGGGCAGGCAGGCTGTGATGAGGATGAGGAGCAGGCAGGCTGTGATGAGGGTGTGAGGAGCAGGCAGGCTGTGATAAGGATGAGGGGCAGGGGCTGTGATGAGGATGAGGGGCAGGCAGGCTGTGATGAGGATGAGGGGCAGGCAGGCTGTGATGAGGATGAGGAGCAGGCAGGCTGTGATGAGGATGAGGATGAGGCAGGCCCTCACGCCGGCGGGCGCCGCGCCGCCGCAGCCGGTACGTCTCCTTGCCGCTACACAGGCGGTAGATGAAGGAGCCCAGCTGCTCCATGTCGCTGACGTGCTCCGTGGCGATCATCTCCTCCTGGATGATGTACGTCTGAGGCAGGTATGTCCCCTTCTGCAAGAACAGAGTTCCCACTGAAATAAGGCACAAACACCCCCAGAACACAACTGTTTCACACAGAGCACCATGAACAACCAAACTGGGGAAAACTGCTGGGGCTCAAGCTCCACTTACTGAGGCCAGTTAATGTGTGACCTTGTCCTTGCAAGAAACTGTCCCTTGCTACTGGCACAGTGCACACAAAATAGATGAGATCCAAAAATGGAATGTTCACATAAGGGGTGAAGTCAGTGTAGGATCAACCTTGTTATAAACTGACCCAAATTTTAGAGCAGGATGCCCAAAACTGTAACTATGAGAGTACAACAAAGCCATCTGGAGAGAAATAAAAGCTTAACCAAAATTCCAGGAACTCCACTGAAATGTGCACTCTACATTTACTTCAAAAGAAAAAAACCAAAACCACCAGCCCAGCTCAGATTTCAACATTCTCCTCTCCTCTCTGGTCCATTGAGCAGAGCCACAGTGATGTCCTGCCCTAAGTGCCCACAGGAATGGGGATTAGAGACGGGCCATGGGCAGCACGTTCAGAGAAGACCTGAGCCCCCCACACACCTTCATTGCCCCAGGAATGTCTGGGGCAGTGACATCCCTGCTGTTGGGTAGAGGCCACTGTGAAGGCCAGGGTGATAAGTGAGGTGTCATGGCAGAAAGCTACCAGGGGATGGATAAAACAGGGTTTCAGTGTGTCCCCAGAGATGGAGGTCTCATCTTCCCCAGCTCAGCACTGGCGACTCTCTGCAAGCTCATTCCCAGGTGCTCAGGGCATCTTTCATGTTTGGACATCACTGTAGCAACAAACAGCTGTGTAACAAGGGCAGCCTGGGCCAGGGTACTTGTGAGCAGGTGCTAAGTAGATCATGAAGCAAAAAATCACCTCTGGTCCCTTTTCCTTAAGAAGAGTCAAAGAAATAAAAGAACTGTCAGACCCTGGGGCCAAGGTAAGCATAACTGTCTCCAGCTGAAAGGTGCAGCTGGGGGCTGTGTGCTCTATCCCCATCTGTCAGAGGTGGGGCAGCTCTCTGCTGTCCATGGGGCAGTTTTTTCTTTATCTCTCCCCCAGCCAACCCTCCCTCCAGGAGATCTCTGCTGTCCACGGCCACTGAGTGTCCCTGCAGGGCTGATCCAATCCCAGCATCCCATGGGGAGATGCTCCGCCCAGGGGAGGAGCCAAGCATTCCTCCCTGGATCCAATCTGAGCCTGGCACAGCACAGCAGCCTTTGCCCCCTGCATTGCCAGAGGAGCAGCTTTCTGCTGCCCTGCATGGCCAGAGGGAGCCCAGGCCCATCTGCAGCAGCCCTGGAGCTGCAGAGGAAAACTCCCCCCTTGTGCAGGATCCCTGCTGCAGCAGAGCCACAGCTGGCACTGCAGGAGGGCTGAGCCCCCATGGATGGGGCTGGGACACCGCCTGGCACACAGGGGGCAGGGACTGCTCTGACTCTGTGACTGTTGGGTTTTTTGTACTACTGTATTTGTATTTTTAATTTTCCTAGTAAAGAACTGTTATTCTTATTCCCACATCTTTGCCTGAGAGCCCCTTAATTTCAAAATTATAATAATTCACAAGGAGGGGGTTTACATTTTCCATTTCATTTTCCATTTAGCAGACACCTGCCTTTTCAAACCAAGGCAATAACCAAGCAATAGCAGCACCATTTCAGGATTCACCTCTTCTGTTTCCCAGGACTGTTTATCTCCACAGAGACACACCTGGAAACACACTACCTAAACTCAGTGCTGAGCTGGCACAGCCAGGTAGATCAATAAGGCTGTCCTCTAACACTGCAGGATTAGAGAATTAGTGCCAGTTTGTACTGCACTAACACTTCAGTTCTGTAAGAAATTCCATTATTGATTCTCAATAATAGAGAAGGCAGGGGGGCTGTGAGATACGTGCAGCTCCTGGCAGGGGCTGTCACAGTGACAGCCAAGGCTGGGGTTCAGCATGTGCCACACCCTTGGCCTGGAGAGAGGGCTCAGAGAGACATGAGCACACAGGCCAGTTTCTTCACTGTCTCAGACTGAAACAGCTGTGGCAGGTGAAGGGGGAATCACCACTCCTCCATGGCAGTGCAATAAGGACAGTACCTTCAAGTCTCTGCCAAGAGCTTTGAGCAAGCTAAAGCTCTGAGCATCTTGTGTTCTGCAGGAGATGTGGATGGTCCATCATTTAACTGGGTCACCTCCAGGCTCCTGCTGCTGCAGTGGGGAGCATCCCTCCATTCTTTTATGCAGCCCTGGTCACTGAACTGTCACACCTGTGCAGAACAAAGCCTGAAAGAAGCAGGCACAGTGCATGTGGCAGCCACTCTGCAAAGGGGCACCTTGGCACCAGGCTGGCCAGGAGGAAAGAGCAAAGGAGGTTCCCCAACTCCCTGTGCTGCCCCAGTCTGCTGGAGCAAACCACTGCTGGACTGTGATTTGATTGTAGAAACAGGGATGCAGTCACTGAACAGATCCAAAACTAAACTTTCTGCTGGGAAAAATTCTCATTCATTAGGGATTTGACTGTATTCAGAGATGCAAAGAAGAAAAAAGTCTCCAAGTCCAAGGACCAACAAAGCTCACCCAGCATCCAAAAGGCAGCAGTTTTGAGCAGCAGGGCAAGTCATAGGGTCATAAAGATTCTCCCTGCAGCAGGAATAAACTTGAGCTTTCTGCCTGATCAGCAAGGCCACCCCCGCCACATGTGGCCACGAAGATGACAGGCCCAAAGGATCACAGCTAATTCAGGACTTTATCCTACCTGGTCTTGAAATCTTCAAGAATTTCAAGGAGGCAGTACAGCCTTCCTGGGTACCCTGTTTCACTGCTTCACTGTTCTCGTGGTGGAAAACTTTTTCTGAACCCAAAATCAAACTAATAATTTTAAAACAATGTCTCTAAGGTACAGGTTAAAGCCTCCAGAGACAGATTGGACACTACTGAACCATCTCAATAATCAGGAGGTCATTTAAATTCACACCTGCTTTGGGCTCTTCACATATGACCTCATATGTGCTTATGTAAGCATAAGCACATCCCCTTTTTAAATCCCCTTTTAAAATTCAATGACAATGCATCATTTTCACTGACTGTGAGTTTATATCTGTTATTTTAGGATGTGACCAGCATTCCCAATCTCTCAGTTGTTTTCTCTCAGCTTGTGCAATCCTGCCTTTTCCATTTCCCTCTGCCCCAGGGACTGGTCACCTGCCAGGGTCAGGAGCTGTGACAGCTCTGGATGAGTTGTAAGTAAATGTGTGTTGTACCCCTGCAGGGTTCCCAGCACATTTGCCAGACTGTCACAGTGCATGAAATTGTGAGGACTGCAAGGAAACAAACTGGGAGTCTGACAGGGACTGGAGATCAGGCTCTCTCCAGGCATTGCTGCTTGTCTCTGAGTTCACACTGCAAAGTTCACCATACTGCACACAGCAGGAAGCGAGCAAAGAGAATTTAAGAAAGAGTTAGAATTAGATTGTCTTTTTCCCTCCTTTTTTAAGCAGACCCTCACAGGAGTGATAAAAGACCCAGGCTCAGTGCCTTGATTTACCTGCAGAAGACTGAGACAGATATGTACCTTCTGCAGTCTGAAAAATCCTGTGCTTTTTTCCTGCTGTGAAGATTAAATAGTATTCTATTTTAAGATGGCTGCTTTCAGCAGCACAGGCTTCTGAACTGAACAAAATCGCTGGTACTAAACCAAATTAATGCTGGCTGTGAGCATAACTGCATGAGCCCAAGCCTGGTGCTGCAGCCCAGAAGGGAGGGCAGCACAGATTCCCCCAGAAAGGTGAGTGCTGAAGGCCTGTTTCTCCCCAAGGGACACTGAGAGCTCTGCAAACCACAGTGCAAAACTCAGGAGGGGAAAGGAAGGAATTTCTTCTTTTTTCCTTTGATTCCTACAGTCAGTGAACACCAGAGGGAGGGAACCTGCTGCTTCTCTGTGTCTCCCTGGTCAGGCTGCTCATCGTGCCCAGCATTACTGTGCTGTCTGCACAATCAGTATTTCAGTCAAACCTGCTGAAGCCTTCACTCTACGTGGAGACTGAGGGCCAAGGCTCACTGCCCCAGACACAGCAGTTCTGATTTGCCAGGAGCTTTCCAACTCAAGGAAAGCATGCAGAAAAGCAGCAGAGCTGCAGCTGTACCTTCACGTTGACCAGCAGCTCCCACAGGTTGCGAGGAGGCATCACGATGGTGGTGTTGAGCTCGATGACGTAGCACTTGTCCAGGGTGATGTCATGGTACGCTGTCAGACCCTGCAAGCCAAGCACAGGAATGATACAAGTGAGCCCTCTGCAATGAGCCCTGACTGGGAAAATGGGTGAGGAGAGGAAATTCAGGGAAGACAGGACACTGTGTTAAACAAACCTCCCTACCCAGCAAGCAGAGCGGGTTGGAAAAGCCCAGAGAGGGCAGCTCAGGAATTGACAGCAGTGACAGTGCTAAGCCATGAACACGGAGCTGTGCACCCAGCCCAGCCCCATGGCTGCCCCCACAGGCCCCAGGAGCTCCTTACCCGCTGGAAATCATGGATGATGTCCGCAGGGTCGCTCCCTCCAAACTGGGGCACTGGCACATTGATTTGCTCGTAGTTCTCCTCAATGTAGATCTTGACATCCTCGTGCAGCTCCAGCTGCCCTTTGAAGGGCGAGTACAGCGAGTCTTCGTACAGGACCCCGCAGTGGAACACGCTCTCACGGGGCAGCTGTGGGATACAGCACAATCCAGGCAGGGCTGCAACACCACCCCCCAATAGCCACAGCAAACAGGAGTGTACCCCTGCTGGGTAAAACACTCATCAGATGCCTGAGGATATTGTAAGATCAAGCTTTTTAGCAGAAAACATTCTTGGTGGACCTAGTGCAAGCTACCCTTGTGAAATGATCACATCTCACTTCATGCTAGCCAGGTGTAGCCAGGATATTTTATGAAAAATCCTTTCCTTAGGATTTTTTCTCCTGAGAAGCTGGGAGGCCTCAGGAACAAAATGTAAACAATGATTATCTGCTGCTGTGGAATGCAACAGGTGCATCTGGGATTGGCCTCATGTGGTTGTTTCTAATTAATGGCCAATCACAGTCAGCTGGCTCAAACTCTCTGTCTGAGACACAAGCTTTTGTTATTCATGCCTTCTTTTTCTATTCTGAGCCAGCCTTCTGATGAAATCTTTTCTAGTATTCTTTTAGTATAGTTTTAATATAATATATATCATAAAATAATAAATCAAGCCTTCTGAAACACGGAGTCAGATCCTCGTCTCTTCCCTCATCCTTGGACCCCTGTGAACACAGTCACAAGCCAGGTCCAAAGGGAATAAAGAATTCCCTGCTGGCTTTTATGAGGAGTAATTCAGCAAGGCAAACTGACTGCCTGCAAGCTCTTATATTTCCTCACCAGGCTGTTCACATCCCTCCATAGCCATGGCTCCCAGTAACTGCATTTTTCTACAGGAGGCATAGAAAAAATGATGTAATTTTTAGGAGGCATAGAAGCTTGGGCTGAGCAGAGAATCATTTCTAGAGGCCCTTGTAGCTCAGAGTGGCAAATGCAGCAAAACAAAGTGGATTCACCTCCCAGCAAAACAGGAGCTGCTGTTCTCTGAGCAGATGGGAGGTGTCCCTGCCAGGACCTCCCTCAGGGCCAGGGCTGCTTCTCCCAGGGAAGTGCCACCACCAAAAGCCCAGGGACAGGTGCCCTCACCTGGGACAGGGCTGTGTGTGAGGGGGGAGCAGCCCTGGGGCTGTCACAGCGTTTCCAGATCAGGTGTGAATGGGAATGGGTAACAAAGCACTGATGATTTCTTGAAACAAAACTGCAAATTAATTTGACAGCAAGGAAATGTATGGAGAAAAGGAGTATATAAAAAGACTCTTCTGCTGAGTGGATAAGTGCTGGCTGCAGAGTTGAAGGCAGCAGCAGTCCTGGGAGAACTCATTCACTAATAGCCACTCCACAGCACAACAAGGGCTCCAGTGCAAATCAGTGCTCTGGGGTTTCTTGGCTAAACACTCAGCAAGCCAGAGCTCAGCAGTTTCCTCCTCAAAAAGCAGTTCTGCCCTGTCTCATTCCCTGTGTTCTGACCCTCCACAGTGCTGCCAGCCCAGTGCCTTGGCCAGGCTTTGCAAAGACAATGTGGAAGAAAAGGTTCTGAATTTAATGGAGGTTGAGGGCTCACTTTCTACATCATCTCCCACTTTGTTCTTACTTCTCTGCTTGCTTTATTAATAGCAGCACCTATTTTTGTCCCACCTACAGAGTTTTTCTGAGCTAGAGCCTACAAAACCTACTGCAAAAAGCTGTTCCCTTGCCTGTACCCCCCAGCTCTCTCCAGGCTTGCTCTCCCCTCACAAGCCATGCTTTCAGACTGCTGTACCCCAGGCAATGGGGTTTAGAAGGTACAACTGGCAGGATATTTTTATGCAGTTAATAAGAAAGCAAAACAAAGCCATAAGGGAAGGGGAGGGTTTCTGGAAGGCCCTTCATGGCATTGGGAATGGAGGTCAGCCTGAGCTTAGCACTTAAGAAATGCCTCATCTGCAGTGCCCAGCAACAAAATCCAGCAGCACCTCCCTCAAAGGCTGCTTGGGTTGATGGAGTCAGAAGTGCTTGCCAAATGTCTCCTACCTGGGTGATGAAGAAGTATCTGTAGACGTACATCGATGCAAAGACCAGCCCCAGCAGCAGCACGAGCAGGCCCATGGTCAGGTAGCACACCCCGCTGAGCGACGAGCGGCGGCCCGGCGCTGCGGGGCCCGGCTCCTCCTGGGGACAGACACTGAGCTCAGAGAGTGCTCTGGGCCACCAGCAACCTGTGAACCCATCCAAGGCTGCTCTGGGCCACCAGCAACCTGCTGAACCCATCCAAGAGTGCTCCGGGACACCAGCAACCTGTGAACCCATCCAAGGGTGCTCTGGGCCACCAGCAACCTGCTGAACCCTCTTAGGGGTGCTCCGGGGAACCAGCAACCTGTGAACCCATCCAAAGTGTGCTCCAGGGCACCAGCAACCTGCTGAACCCATCCAAGGGTGCTCTGGGACACCAGCAACCTGTGAACCCATCCAAGGGTGCTCCAGGGCACCAGCAACCTGTGAACCCATCCAAGGGTGCTCCAGGGCACCAGCAACCTGCTGAACCCATCCAAAGGCTACTGCAGGGCACCTGCAACCTGCTGAACCCATCCAACGGGTGCTCTGGGCCACCAGCAACCTGCTGAACCCTCAAAGGGTGCCCCAGGGCACCTGCAACCTGCTGGCACCTCAAAGAGTACTCTGGGGCATCAGCAATCTGCTGAACCCATCCAAGGGTGCTCCAGGCCACCAGCAACCTGCTGAACCCATCCAAAGGTGCTCTGGGCCGCCAGCAATCTGCTGTCCCCTCCAAACGGTGCTTTGGGGCACCAGCAACCTGCTAAACCCATCCAGGGGTGGTCCAGGGCACCAGCAACCTGCTGAACCCTCAAAGGGTGCCCCAGGGCACCTGCAACCTGCTGGCACCTCAAAGAGTACTCTGGGGCATCAGCAACCTGCTGAACCCATCCAAAGAGTGCTCTGGGCCACCAGCAACCTGCTCTCCCATCCAAAGGCTACTGCAGGCCACCAGCAACCTGCTGAACCCATCCAGGGGTGCTCTGGGGCACCAGCAACCTGCTGAACCTATCCAAGGGTGCTCCAAGGCATCAGCAATCTGCTGTCCCAGCCACCAGCAACCTGCTGAACCCATCCAAGGGTGCTCTGGGGTACCAGCAACCTGCTGTCCCATCCAAAGAAGTTGTGTTGTGCAATGAACAGGGCAAGCACCACCCTGCAAAGCTACTTCACACCTGGCAACAGTAAAACACTTGCGCATTTTTCCTCCCTTACCCCAGGTACATAAACTATTTACATTAAATACCTATATATTTATATGCATTGAAAAAAAAGTCTGTGTGTGTGTGTTTGTGTGAATATACACAGACATGTATCATCAGCTTCCCACCAATTGTTCAGAACAAAGACAAGCTTTGTTTCAGTGGGAGGTAAAGACTGACCAAAAATAAAAAATAAGATCAGGAACTCTTAGTTGTTGGTTACTGAATGTAACAGC
Organism: Zonotrichia leucophrys gambelii; assembly: GCF_028769735.1. NCBI lineage: Eukaryota > Metazoa > Chordata > Aves > Passeriformes > Passerellidae > Zonotrichia > Zonotrichia leucophrys. The sequence goes on from NC_088179.1 coordinate 2,502,012, forward strand.
ATTTATGTACTTATAGTCAAATTTTTTTAGTTGAAGTGCTGTCACTCATGGCAGAATTTCTCATTGGAAATTTTTGTGACGGGAGTTACTGGTAGTCAAAATTTTTTAGTTGAAATGCTGCCACTCATGGCAGAATTTCTCATTGGGGATTTTTGTAATTGGAATTACTGGTACCTCCTGGTCCTGCTGGGGTGAGCTGACACAAACAGATGTGCTGATCTCAACTTCATTTTCAAGCACATTGCAGCACAGCTCCAAAGGAAAATGGACAGGGCATCAGAAGAAAACAGACCTGTCCTCTTCAGAGTGCTGCCCCATCTATACAGACAGTGGCCAGCTCACCCTGTCACAGCCCTGACAACAGAGGGCAGTGCAAAGGCAGGGTTACCTCCCACAGACAGCTCATCCCAACCTGTGATGCTCTTGTTTTTCTACCAAAATAACCCTTCAAATGTTAAGCAGAATGATGCAAGGCCTTTCAGAAGCAGATGAAAGGAGCTGGTTCAGAGATGCCCCAGTTTCCATACAGAAGAGCTGAAAGCTGCCCTCAGCTGAGCAGGCAGGCTGGGGAGAGAGGCACCAGGGAGGGCTCTTGCAGATTAACTCCTCTGTGCTGTTTGAGATCTGATGTGTTTGACTACAGACTCTCTCCACCTGGAGACTGCCACGAATGGGAGGATGACTGAAAAGCAAACATCAGCCTCTCATTCCTAAGGTTCCTCACTTCTTAAAGGAAGAGATGTTTCTCCAGAATAACATGGCCAAGACCCAGAGGGTGCTGCCAGTGCTGAAGCCCCAACAGGACAGGCCTCTGTGTCCCCACCACCCTCAGGTGGCATCAGACCAGCTCTGCCCAGCCCAGCTGGCAGCAAACACCTCTTTTCCCTTTCCCTACCTTGGAGCAGCCCTTGCAGGAGCAGCACTTCAGTGAGACTTGGAGGCACCATTCCTGTCCCAGACTGGGACACCCCAGCATCACTGGGGCACCCATGGGGACCCTGCCAGGTGGGGATTCCCTGCTCCAGGAGCTCCACTGAGATGCAGGAACAGGGGCAGAGCCAGGAGCCTGCAGCCCCTCTCCTACCTGCTCCACTCCCAGCCAATGGGGATTCCTCCAGATACTTTTATTCCTATCACATTCAACCTGATAACTGCCAAGACCAAATTGCTTTGGGGAGCTACAATTCCAGCACATCTCCAGGAGAAATTAATCTACATTTATTTCTGTTTCATCCCAGCTGCTGAAAGACCCACAGCACCTCGATTCACCTCCAGCTTCCTGCACTGAAGGATCACTGCAATCAGTTTGCTGCTGCTGCTCCTCCAGCAAATAAAGGGATGAGCAAGCTGAAAAATATTACATTTTTCCTCTCCTTCTGCAGACAATAGGCAGCAACTCTGACAAGCCACTAAGAACAGAAAAAAAGAAGCAAAAAAATCACATTACTAGAGGAAGTTTCAAGGCTCTCTGACATGAACTGCTAGGACAAGAAAGTCATGCTGGATGTCAAGTGTTTCACAAAAGCAGCTTTCCCCAGACACTTGTCATCACAGAGAGAGTGCAGACAGTGGGGGTGAAGAGGAAGGAGAAGATCTCCTGACACTGAAGCAAGGCTGAGAAAATGTTTAATGCTCTGCAAGTGAACCATACCCAAAGGGTGCCAGGTTGCTGTGGTGGTTAATTGTTGAAGATTGCAATGCAAGATGTTTTCCATTCCCATCTGTATGGCAGATTACCTTTGTGAAGTGGGCAGTTTGCCTTATCTCTCCCTTTGAGCGACCACAATCACACCTCCCTGGGAGGGGACATTGCTGATAACAGCTATTGAATGTCCCTGCATGGCTGATAAGAACTGCAGCATCCCATTGGGAGATGTGAGCCCAGAGGGAGGAGCCAAGCATTCCTACCCAGATATAATCCAGAGGTTTTGAGACACCAGCACGGCTTCTCCACTGGATTCCCCAGAGGAACAGCAGCTGCCTCTCCTTCCCCTGGATCTTCAGAGGAAGAATCCATCCTTCTCTACAGGATCCCTCCAGCAGAACCACCCCTGACACTGCAGGAGGGCTGAGCCACAATTCCAATGGGGCTGCCACCAACACCCTGACCCACAGGGTGTCAGGTTGGGTTCTCACTCTGTCAGTGCTGTTTTACTGTACTGCATTGTTTATTTTATCCTATTTTTTTTTTCTTCCCTATGAGAGAACTGTTATTTCCTGCTCCCATATTTTTTTACCTGAGAGCTCCTTAATTTAAAATTTATAGCAATTCAGAGGAGTGGGGAGAGTTTACATTCTCCATTTCAGGGGAGGCTCCTGCCTTCCTTAGCAGGCACCTGGCTTTCCAAACCAAGACATGAATGCAGCACTGCTCCTGCTGGGGGCTGCCAGTGCTGGCTCCAGGGACGGCCTGGAGAAGCTTCATGAGGACACAGCAATTCAAAGGGCAAAAAAATACTCCCACTAAGAGAAAAGCTGTGTTTGAGGAATGGTAGAGAGGGGAAACCAGCCCACAATGGTTTGCTACTTGCTAGGGCAGCTCTGTCCTCTTTGCATGACCAAAGACACTGTGAGACATCCCACCTCTCATTACCAAAGATGGGTTTTGCTCCCCACAAAACATCCCTGGCTTCAGGAAAATTGCCAGAGCTTTGCCCTGTGGGAGAAGGTGGGAGAGGCAAAGCAGAGCTTTTATCTGGAAGAAGTTATTAAACAAACCCCCAAATTCTGAGGGAGGAAAGAAAAAAATCAACAGCAACCATTCTGAGAGAGCAGCAATTTAGGCAGTGAGGTTAAAAATGCAGCCAGCCAGGCCAAGGGGAACAGTTGACACAGTCCTGCAAAATACTGAATAAAAATCACCTGGAAAACCTGACTAAAAATGTGTGTCTCCATCCCCCAGCCCAGCAGATGGAAAGGCCACCAGCCTTTATCACTGTGAATAAATGACAATTTAAAAGCAGCTACATCAGTCTGAAGCTCAGCTTGGGGCTGGAGGCATCCCCAGCACGACACCCCATCTGCACCAGCCTGCAAAAATCCAAGAAGTTTGTTACACAGGCTGCTGCCCTGTTTGTACCACTAGACCCCTCATTTCCCACAGGACCCCCACTCCCTGCAGCAGAATTGTTTACAAGCAGGGTACTCCAAAAACCAGAAAATCCATCACAGCTGATTTCTGTCTCTTCTTGCCTAGGAATGCCTGGCTCCCCAGCAAGGGGAGAATCAGACTTGGCAGCAGGATTTTCCTGAAGAGCAGTTCATGTCCTCAAGGTGTGCATTTCCAAAGGACAAAAATCAAAATATTAACACACAAAAATGGTGTGCATTCACCAGATATTTAACAATGTTCCAGGGATTCATTAACCAGACACACTGCTTGCAACAAGCTATCCTATTAATTTTCTGCCTTGAAAAAGCTTGGGGTTTTTTTGGCCAAGAGGAATGGCAAAGGTTGGGGTTAAAACCATCCTTGGGAAGAGGTAGGGACAGCTGAGTAAATGGGCTTTCCTCTTTTTGTTGTTTTAAACACAATATTCCAAGAGCTGGATGTATTTTACACAAAGATGAACATAAGGCCCTCCCTCCCCTCCCTGGGCTGAGCAGAGGACAAACATTTATTTGTGACAGAAGGAAAAGCAACAGCAGTGGCAGAAGGGCAGCATGTCCATGGTCCAGGCACTAGAGATGTGCATGTGGGGAGGATGCACAGACACTCCCCAGCTCTGCAGAGCACCTTGCTGCCTCTCCACACACTGATCCCTTCTTTGCTCCATTTTCCTTGGCAGTGCCACTTTGCTGACCCTACAGAAAGGGCTGGGCTGCTCCCTTTCCAGGGAACCATTTCAGAAGAGGCAGTGGGTAGAGCTCCTAATGCTCTGCAAGCCAAGGGGAAGCCACAGCTCACTCTTCCCCTGCATGGACAATGGGGGAAAAAGCACCCACCTGTCACCAAAAGCACCTGCACATCTTGGCATTGTCCTGCTAATCCTTCATTCCACTGGGACACTCAGAGGCAGCTCCACACAGAAGCCTGAGCTCGCAGACATGCTGACTCTGACTGCTGTCAGGCATTCAGCCCAGCACCAGCAGCAGACAGGATATTGGAATATAAAAAGGAATTCCTTTCCTCAGATAAAACAGGCTCTTCACTATGACTCAGAGCCCTGCCAGCTCACAGGGCCAGCACAGCAACAGAGTGCAGGCAGCAAATACCCTGATGGGAAAGGATGGAGGCATGATACAGACTATGGGGGAGAAGAGGCTGGAAAGTAGCCTGAGGGGTGGGGAAAAGCCCTGATTCAGTCTTCGTGGATTTTCTATGGAATTTCAGGTCTTGCTGAGGACATGACGAAAATGGCTGGTGTCCTGTTATCCCTGGTTTGTACTGAATGGTTAAGGAACAGTTCTCCTACAAGGGGGTTGGGGGACAGAAACCTGGCTGGGCACAATGTCTGGTTCAAGATTTGGAAATCAAGTTCAAAGGCCACAGTGAGTCAGAGCAGGGAAACCTCCCAGACACCTGTGGCTGAGCCAATCCCCCCAACTTCACAGCACTGAGCCTTAGGACACAGCACTGCAGGAGCTGCTCACAAGAACCATACCTGGTGAGATGCTGCCTTTGGAATTTCTCATTAATACAGGAGAAGGTTATAAAAATAGAAATGTGACATTATTGCTCCTTCATCAGCCATGCCTTGCTGAAGAGGACAGAAGTGAGAAAATGAAAAGTGTCATGTCATGCCTTGATCCCTTCCCAAGCCACACATTGATTTGGCAGAGATGGACTCAGCTCTGGGCCTTTTTCTGCTCCTGCAGCTTCAGAAACACAGGAGCCCTCCACAAACCCTGCTCCCTGCATTTCTGAAACACATGGGTTTGAAATCTTTCATTTTAGGTGTAGCAAGGCCTGACAAACTGGGGATAAAGATTGGCAAATGTCTAAATATACACCCCCAACAGGAAAAGAAGCGTGGGGTGACTAAAAATAGTAGATGTGATTTTGGTGACTGACAAGTGAGGAGAGAAATGCAATGCAAAGGGATGCAGTTTGGAGAGCAGTGCCATCTAAAATATGTCATCACTCTGTGGGACACTGTTCAAGGGAGCAGCAGCCTGAGCTCTCAAGGTTTGATGCACTGACATAACTGCAGACACTGCCATGGCCTCCTCAAAGGATGCAGGCTCCAAAGTTAAGCAACCCTCATCAGAACAATCTAACTTGCACTCAGGAATTCCAACACAGTGGAACTCTGTGGTGGAGAGCCCCAGGGACGGCCAGAGCCAGCTGGGTGGGCAGGCAGGGCCCAGACTGGAGCACCTGCCAAGCTCTGCAGCAGGGAGGTGAGAGACTACACACAGGGAAAAGGCAAAGGAAGACAAGAAGAGGAACAGAGATAAAATATCACAGCAAAGGCATCCTGGCATCCATCAAAGCAGTCCTGACATTCCAAAGAAGGTTCCTGTGCCAGATGAACAAAAAATGAGTCCTGCCCTCAAGAGCAGTTATGCTTGGAGAGAGGAGAGGAAGCAAAATGAGGAGAATACCAGGTGAGCCCATGGGGGAACACTGCCTGAGGATCTGCCCTGGCTGAGAGGGCTCAGAGCTCTGCACTGGCAGTGAGAGGCCTCTCAAGGAACCCACACTTGCAAGGAGAGTCCTTCCAGGCTGAAGGGCATTTCTGATGCTCTAGGTCTGCATGCACAGACAGAGAGGAAAACACACACACATATATATATATGGCACACAGTTTCCAAGGCAACCAAAGTCCCTGCTCACAGTCCTTGAGCAGCGCTTGCACTGGCCTCAGCATTTCCACAGGGAACACAACTGATGACTTTTGGATTCAAAGATGCCTGGAAGCAAAAAAACCCAAAAGCAAGCCAGTAATTAAGAGACTATCACAGCTGAAGGCAAAAAAAAGTTGCAATAAATGAATCTACTCACACCTTTGAGTGACACCACAGCATGTGACTAGCAACAAAGCCACCTGCCTCAGGAGTCGCTTCACAGTGCTGGAAATTAGAATATCAAAAACAACCACTGGCTAATTAAAACCCCCAGCATTGTTGCTATATGACAAAGACAGCAGGATGTTAAAAATGCAGCCTAGCATGTGGGAGCTCCTAAGCACTCAGTGATCATATTTTCCTTCTCTCTCATTGGCAAGAGAGATATAAATCCCCCTCTTTTCTCCTTTTTTCATCCCTTTATGGAACTAAAGGGCTGTTTCTCCTCCCTCTTCGCACAGGGGTGAGGAATTAATTTCCATATTTTTGTTTTGTTTTGTTTTTTTGGCAGAGGCACAACAACTTCCAGCTGGAATGATTCCAGCCTCCCTTTCCTTCTCCCAGGAGTAAAACCATTCAGAGCATTAGCAGAGCCAACAAAGCCCCTGGTAAAAACAAGACTGTTCTTACCACGCTCACAGCTGAAGCCCTGAGCATTCTGTTGAACAGAGAGGCTGGCAGAGAGAAAATAAACAGCTGTGACAAAGTGGCAAAAAAAAAAAATATCCCAACCTGGGCATTTAACAGCCTGACTGCCAAAATACTGATTCTGATAAACACAGCCTGATTTCCAGGCCACTCACTGCAGTGATGGGGAAAATCAGTCTCTGCCATGGAGCAACACCACAGCTAAAAGGCTCTGGAGCACCAGGGCAGACCTCACTGGGAGAGGGAAGGAGCCAGCACAGCCCTGTGAATGAAGGCCATGGGTTGTTTAGGGTTTTTTACAAAAGACTCCCTGAAGTGGGAGGTGGCATTAAAAGAATTTTCCCCAGGAGAAGAATGGAGGTTAAGCTTTGGCACTGGGTCTCAAACCTCTCTAGAGTAATGATAGGCAAAAGCAGCTCAAGCAAGAGTGAAGCAGAGCAGCTGCTCTGGGAATAGGGGAAGCTCTTAAACTGAGAGGTTGGCAAATTTAAAGAGAGCCTTGACTCAAAAGTAAAGACATATGCAGGTGGGCAGACACCTGACTCCTTAAAAGACCTCTCACAAATGCCAAAAATATCCAAGAACACTGTGAAACTGAGGTAAGGAAATGCCAACAGCTTTCAGCTTGCTCTTGGTGTAGCTGAGCCTTCCTTCCCCTCCTGGGTGGAGGGAAGAGAAGCTGCTACCAAAGCCAATGTGTTTGCTTCCACCATCAGGGCTTGGAAGAAGCAAGCCTGGGTCTCCACCAGAGTGCTGAGCTGTCCCTTGGGACTCACTCCCCTTTTCCCAGCCTGCAATTGTACAACTGCTCCCATGTAAAACAAACCCACCAGCAACCCATGCAAGTGGCCCTGGGCACAAGCCAAGGGAGACAGAGGCTGATTTTGCAAGAGGTGTGAAGGATTGGGTACTGTGGCAACACATCTGAAAGCAGAAAATGTGATGGGAAAAGACACATCCAAAGGTTTCACATGATTTCACCTGAAGCTTTTCACCTCTGGTGATGCCTTGGGAGGCTGAGGAAGCACAGGCCTCACCTGGACACTGCCACTGGCCTCTCCCTGCTTCCCCCAGACAGCTCCATGTCTGGAGAGCTTTTGGGTGTGTGCAATTTAAAACCACAGCACCCACCTTGGAGCTGGCAGAGATGGTCAGATCAGGCATTCTGGATCTCACCAAGAGCAAGCCAAGCACTGCTGATCTGGCTATGGCCAATGAAGCCAGCACTGTCCCTCCTCACTCTTCCTCTAGATGTGACTGGAAGACAAGACACAGGCATACCCAAGATGCCCAAGAACATCCTGCCTTCTGCTGGTTCTGCAGACAAGAGGGACAGTCCCAGCCAGAAACCTGCACTGATCACTGCAAGCAGAGGGGCAGAGTCCAGCATCTCCTGTCATCTTCAAGGAACCAGACTTCAGGGTACAGCATTTGCTTCTTCCCTGAAAATCAGGATTTGCACAGTGTCACACCATAAAATGAAGTCGCTGCTCCCTTCTGGAACACTGACAGCTATTATCTTTTCTCCCAGCAACAGTATAGGAAAACTGTGACAGTCAATCCTACACTTGAAAATTCACCACAAAGAAAAGGTGTCTAGTTTAACAACAGCATGAGAGAGGAGGCAAATTTACCCTTCTCTTTGTTGTTCAAACTGACTTCAAAGGTAGGGCATGGCACCAAGGAAGACAACTCTGAAAAGCAAGTGCAGAGATGAGTGCAAAAACCCAGCACCCTCACACTGTCCTCCTTCAAATGGTAACACTGGCATTAAAAAAAAAAACCAACATTCCTAGGTTCTCACACATCACTTGGGAAGAAAATATGCACCTACAAGATGACTTTTCCATCTCCTGTAAACCTGGTAATGAGCAAACATTTGGTAGCACAAAATCAGGAACTGCAGAGCAGTGCACAAGGACACCTCATCCTCCATCTCTCCAGACCTGGCTGCAGTGCTCTGCTGGATTCAGCTCCCTTCTTCTGGGCTTCTGTCTCATACTTACTTTTGGTTCATTTGCACCCTTTGAAACTCTTCTGTTTAAAGATATTTCTTGGTTTTCTGTGTTTAGCCAAAAAAAAAAACCTCACCAAAACTGCTGTGCTCAAAGCAGGTAAACTCAACAGGTTCTTCCCATGTGAAGAGCTCCTCCATGCAAAGCTGGGCTGGCTCCAGCTCTGCCCCAGCTCTGGGAGAACACAAACCTCTGCACAGCTGTTTCCAGTTCCTCTGGCTCCAGCTCTTCAGTCTACACCTCTTTGGTGAAAGACAGCTACATGTTTCAATATTCAGTTGCATTTATAATGTTTCTGCTTGGAATAGATACTCTCTGTCCTAATCCTTCTGCCAGTTTTAGTCAGATCCTTTGTCATGCTCAGCTGGAATATCAAATATTCATGTCTGGAGTCCTGTAAGACACTGAAGTCCAGTATTTCACTAGAGCAGAACGTGCAAGAGGTCCAGAGCATCTTTTTTATTCCATTTCAAACCTTTTCCTCTGCTTCCAGGGCATCCCCAAACCACAGAGAACCAAAACCAAATGACAGTGCTTCTCTTTAAGCTGACAACTCCATACAGGCCACAAAAAGAAATCACCATGGTAGTTATAGGAGGGTTGGGCAAAGACCAGCAATACCCTTCTGTGACAGGAGGCTGCTTCTTAAAATGAGGATATTCATATTCAACTCCCTAAGCCTGAACAGGGTGAGAATCCCCACAGCTTGAGAGCCTCAAGGCTGGACTCAACATGTCAATGAGCACAATCAATCCACACTGCTGCCAGCAAGCTTTTCCTTCCTCTCTCTGAATTTCCAGCTTGCTTTGTGAAAAAGCCTCTTTTTCAAAGACTCTTCCTCACATCCCCTTCCCTCGCCATCTGTCTCCCACCTCACAACACTGTGCAAAGGAGTCGCTCACCAAACCCAGCACTGCCCTGGCACAGCAGCACCCACAGGTTGGTGTGACCCTGCTTTATGTGCCCTGAGAGCCTCTGCTCCTCCACCTGCCCCTGAGCTGGAGCCCAGCTCTGCAGCATCACTGCTCAAGGTGCAGCAAAGCCCTGGGACAGCCACAAGTGGCACTGCTGTCCTGCTGCCACCACAAAGTGCTGAGCCTCTTGGGCTTGCTCAGGCAAATGCAAAGCATTCCCAGCTGAGCATCAGGAAAGGCAGGGGAGTATGGACAGGGCACCAGCCCCAGCTCTGAGGCACTGTCTGCCTGCTTTAGAGCTCCACATGCACAGCAGAGCTGCTCCTCACTGGGGAGAGGTTCCTCACAGGGACCAGAGGGGTCCTCAGGAATGTGCTCCCCATGAGTTTCCAGGCTTTGCCCTGCTGTTTCTGCCAAGCAAGGGAACCACGCTGGGTGTGGGGCTGTGGCAACAAGGAGGGGGCTGGGACAGCTCAGCTGCCAGCCAGGAGCTGGGGCACCCAGCAGGGAGAGGTGCAGCTACAGAGAGACCACCCAGACACAGAGGGCTGGATGGATCCAGTGCCAGGCAGCAAGCAGCTCCTTGTGGGAAACTCCATTCAACCCGGAAGGGTGTGATCCAAAGGCCACTGAGTCTTGTCAAGGCTTTGGGAATGCAGATGGGATGAAAGACATCAAATCAAAGCCTGGTATTCCTGAAGCCAACCAAGAGCAAAACATCAGTCACAGCCTGCAGGCAGCATTGTGTGCACCCTGGAAAGCTCCTTGCAGCCCCTGGGGCTGTGAGGCACTGCCAAGGTGTTTCCAGCAGGCTCACCAGGCTGTGGGTATGGAGAGAGCTCTGCCAGTCCTGCCTGGCCCGTAAACCCTTCTGTCCCACCAGCCAGACCTGAGCAAACACTGCCCTGCCTTCGACACTCATCCTTCCAGAGACAAACAGCGCTGCAGGAGCAGTCCTTTCTCAGAGGCAGGACAAGAGGCTCCTGTGAAAGCAGCCCCTGGATCAGCCAGATGTGTTTCCTGCAGACCCCCTGTCCCCAGACACCAGCCTGTGTTGGCTGCCAGGCACCAATTCCCCCAGGCACTCTGCACAGAGAGAGGGCTGACAGGTGCCCTCCTCTGCCCACTTCCACCTACTCCAGGTCAGGCTGCAGCTGTTCATGAAACCTTCTCTGGCTCTTGCACTGTGTCTGCCAAATAATGAGCAATTATTAGAGGGATGCACAAGGGATCAAAAAAAAAAACCCAACCCACGTTTTAACCAGAGAGCTCCAGCCATCAGAGTTATTTGGTTCCTGTGGATTTCAACATCCACCTCAATCACAAGGAGCACACTTTCCAGCCCAGTTACAGACACAGCCTATGTGTCTATTTATTTCCATTTTAGACTGCAAATATGGAGTTCAATTAAAACTTCCTGAATACTGTTTTGCATCTGAACAAATATTTCCCAATGAACACAAAGGCTGCATAACCTCAAGCTGCCTTCTGCTCAAGGCTGCTACATCCCTACAGTTCCTACTAAATGACAGGATTGCTTCATCTATAATCCCTTAAAGTCTTGCAACAGTCTCAAAATTACAGGGATTTTTCTGACAGGAGTTTAAATATTCTGCATATTCTTCCTGATTCAAGCCAAGCTGTGCAGGGAGAAACAAGGTTCAGGCACATGCAAGCTTGCTGTCAGGACTGCTCACCTACTACTTTTCAGGACACATTAGCATTACAGACATCTTCCTGCCTGCTGCATCTTTGCATTCACCAAGCACCTGCCAAAATCCCCAGGCTGCAGAAGCTGCCGCTGAATCATCTCCCAGCTCTGGCTCCTATCACTGGGATTGAAGTTATGAGATCAAAGAGGAGAGGAATGCAGAGCATCTTGTTTGCATGTCACCAATGCCATTTTGCTGTGAGGCAGCTCGAGAAAGACACACACAGGCAGAAATTATTGGAGTGTGGCAAAAAAAGCCTGGATATGGAAAGACCAATGCCACAAGCTGGGTGTCTGACAAAGGTAAAGGTCCAGCTAAGCCCAAGCACAACAAAGAATCCACTGTCATCGCCTGAAATCCATTTTCATACTCTGAAAAACACCATCAGGAAGAGGCCACCTGATGTCAGGGGATGTGCTGCTCCCTGGACACCCTCACACAGCACAGGCTCGCTGTAACCCACTCCTGCCCTTATTGCATGGATCTTATGTTGATGTTCTTACATGTCTGTCTGGAATCAAGAGATTGTTGAGGAGCCTTTGTTCCAAATTCATGTTTTTAGGTTCCTTTGTAGCTCACAGAGGTGGGCTTAAAAAAACACCCCCCTGCCTCCCAGGAGTCAGAGGAAGGCCCAAGGCAACATAAAAACCCCAAAATTTACTATTTGCTACCTAAGCCAATTTCACACATCTGGGAGGACCTGAATCAGAGTAATTTTGATTGCTGGGATCTGGCAGCACTAATGATAGAAACAAGTTTCTGTCATCTGTTATTACTTTTTAAACTGCTTTTCTCACAGTGCTCCTGAGAAATGGACAGATCCTGCCTGAACTCATGCAGGATCAACAGAGGAACTGAGTTTCTGGCTGTGGAAGGCTGGTTTAATGGCAGGGTGAGCTGGAAGTCCAGTGTGACAGTCAGATTCCAGGGCTGGATTTCAGAGGCAGGAAGAAAACGAGCACCTGAGTTTGTAATTAGGAAATACAGTCAGGAAATCACTGAGAGGTCACTGTCAACCACATTCCCCCAGGTCTCTGCAGAGCTCCCTGGTGAGATTAACAGATGCAATCATGACAGACTGAGCACAGTCAGACCCTGGCAGTGCAGCTGAGAGCTGTGAGCACATAGAGATCATCATGGTCTGACTCCCTGAACTCTGCAGAACAGGGCAGTCTCCTGAAGCCCCTGCTGCCAAGCACTTCTCCAGAGCCATTCCCACTTGTTTGCTGAGGCACATGAGGAGGAACACTCTGCACTGCTGCAGGAACAGAGCAAAACCACAGCTCCCACATCGTTCTTTGAGTCAGAGAGAGACTAGGGTTCAATAAATGATCAGACCACATGCACAGCCTAGGGATTTATGAGGGATACAGAAATGCCATTTAGGACTCCTTCTGTGAAACAGGAGTGCTGTAACAGGGCAGAGTGGATGCCGTGGGTCAGGCCCAGCTCAGGATGACACCCTCACAATACAGAGTGGAATCTACCCAGCAGGTCCACCCTCACAGCAGGGCTGGCAAGTGGGGCTCTCCAGCACCAGAGACTTCACAAACATCCAGCTCCTGCCAAACACAACAGTGCCTGGTTCGCTGTCCGTGCTGGAGAGGGGCACTGCCCATGCCACCCCTGGCACTGCCCAGCACTGCCCGGCCACGGCTCCCACAGCCCGGGAGTGACCCACACAGCTCTGCCCAGCCCCAGCGCACCTTCTGCATCTTCTGCTATGGATGTTCCAGTGCCTTCGCTCCCCTTGTGCCCGAAGGGATCCCAGCCCTGCAGGCATGAGCACTGGCTCCCCCCTGCTACCCATCACCCGGAGCCAGCAGGGCAACTCCACATCACCGTGTCAACTCTCATCTGCAAAGCATCTACAGCTCTGTGCCCTTAGCCCCTGGCTTCCCATCTTGCTCCAGCACCATCTGCTTTCCTCCTCTTGCCTCTTCCCCGTGCCAACCCAAAGCCTTCAGAGATGGCAGGATTTGACATCCACCCGTGCATGACCAATCCGAAATTACATTCCCGCAGGCTAACCCGCCCGAAGGGATGAGTTCTGCTGCCCCTGTGTGCGCTGGACATTCACTCCCGTGCCCAGGGAAGGCTGCTGGCGCCAGGGCGCCCCTACCCTGCCCCACGCCCTCCCCGCTCCTCTCAACTCTGGGCACCCACCAAGCCCCGAAGCCGCCGGTAAAGCCGGACACCTCTGCCGGTGCCTGTCCGAAGCAGCACCGCAGCACCCGCACCCCTCGACCCCCGCCGCCCCTCGCCCCCGCCCCACTCACGGCGCCCGGGGGCAGCAGCACGGCGCCCGCCACCCCATCGCCCCCCGCCGCCTTCTCCTTCTCCTTGTCCGGCTTGAGCGCCGCGGGCGGCTGCTGGACGCCGATCTTCACCATGGCCCCGCTCCGCCGCCACCGCCGGCCCCGGCACCGCCCCGGGGAGGGGCCGCGCCGCGCCCGCCCTCAGCGCCGAGCTCGCCACGGGCACCGGGCGGGCACCGGGCGGGCACCGGGCGGGCACCGGGCGGGCACCGGGCGGGCACCGGGCGGGCACCGAGCCCTCAGCGCGAGCCCGCCGTGGGCACCGGGCGGGCACCGGGCCCTCAGAGCCGAGTCCTCAGAGCCGAGCCCCCCACGGGCACCAGGCGGGCACCGAGCCCCCAGCTCCGCCCGCGGGCACCGGGCGGACACCAAGTCCTCAGAGCCGAGCCTGCCACGGGCACCAGGCGGGCACCGAGCCCTCAGAGCGAGCCCGCCGTGGGCACCGGGCGGGCACCGAGCCCTCAGCACCGAGCTCGCCGTGGGCACCGGGAGGGCACCGCGCCCTCAGCGCCCAGCCCGCCACGGGCACCGGGCGGACACCAGGCCCTCAGAGCCGAGCCCGCAATGGGAACCGGGTGGACACCGAACCCTCAGAGCCGGCCACGGGCACCGGGCGGACACCGAGCCCTCAGAGCCGGCCCGGGCCCTGCCTGCCCGCGGGGCCCGGCTGCCCCAGCACCCCGGCAGCACCCTCGGGCCCCGCTGTGACCGGCCGGGCTGCGGGACACGGAGCGGGTGCAGCGGCACCCCCGGGATCTGGGGTATGGCACGGTCAGTACTGCCCGGGCACTGCTGCCATCGGGGCAGCAAAGGGGAAAAAACAAAACAAAACAAAATCCAACTACCCCCGAGGCTGAAGCTGCATCAGCCTGCAGCAGATGGACACAGAGAGCAGGGGTGACTCTGGGGAAAGCTGGAAAACCCAGCTGCTCCTCGCTTGGAGGCCACAGAACAGGATCCATGGAGGAACTCGGGTGGCCTTGCCCAGCATCACCTCAGGCAGCAACGCAGATGGATTGCCTTCCTCGTGGGTAATCCACAAAATTGAGAAATCCATAAAATCCACAGTGATCCACAAAATGCCCCATCTGCCAGAAGCAGAGTGTGGCATGCAGAAGAGAATTGGGGTGATGGTTGGGTTGCTTTTGTGCCACCAGATGATAGCTGGGGAGCAGCAGGAAGAAGAAGTAAACTTCCACAGCAAGAAGTAAAAAACACATGTTGACGGTTTTGTTAAGTAAAAAAGGGGGAAAAAAACATTATCAAAACCCTGTCTGCCAGTTACAGGTAATAAGGAAGGTAGGAAATTGTCAGTGGATATACACAGCACTACCCTTACATTGATTTGGTCCACTTAAACATAGTATTTATTTATAATAAAGTTGTTATGAGCATTTTCTTTCGATCCAGATGGGTTCATTATGTACTGAGTGCTTTACATCATGTTTTGAACTAACCCATTGATAAATTAGTGCTAAATTTTATTTGTAAAAGGCATCTTTGGCAAGCATTCAACATTGACTCACAACAACAATTGCTCACAGTGCTGACTTACATTGTTCAATATTTGGAGCTGTTTAGTCCTCCCAGCATCCCACCCTGTGGGAAAAAGTTACACAGGGATTACAAGTTTTATCTCACACAGAGATAAGGAACTGCATTTCCACAACAGCCTCCAATTTCAGGAGCTCAAACTGAGACAAGATGGTCCTGAGTTTATGGAAATTGGACTGTTTACAGCCAGATCCAAACATCTCAGAGTCACCATGCAAACGAGAGACAGCCCAGCAGGGTGTTCCCTGCCTAAAGCTGTTAGGCAAATGCTAACTCTGCTAAAACATCTATGCTGTATCACACATGACCTTAGAGCAAGGAAATGGCCAGAACAGGGCAGAAATGCCCTTGTGTCCCTCTTTTGGGTTGTTTAGCCCACTCTTCCTCAGGGACAGACCTCTGTGTGACAAAGTTGCCTGACCTCCTCTCCTCCAGCCCGGTGCTTCACCAGGCAGCTCTTGTCTCAGAGGAGAAACCTAAAGCCAGGATGCAGCTGAGGAAAAGCGATTACAAAGTCATACATCTGGTAAAACCAGAGAAAGCTCGACACTAAAACCTTCAGTTTAAAGGCAGAAGATAAAGTTAGGGTTTGTTCTTTCCATTTAAGTCTAAGGTGATTCTAGCCCCCAACCCTCAGTCAGTCTGTGGGACTGGTGGGACAAGTCTGCAGTCAGGAGAGTAGAGGATCCTCTTCTAATATTTAGGTCATTTGTGACAGATACTGAGAGAAAGAGGCACAAGGCTCTTGATGTTCACCAGGACATCTATTCCAATCAATCATCTATTGATTTTCTGAGAGGCAAGCAAAGGGGAAGGCAGCATCACACCCTGGCCAAGCCAGCAGCACAGCACCAGGAGCAGTGACAGTGTGACTCTGCCTTCCTTGATCAGGGGCTGGCCTGTCAGCTGCTGGATCAGCCTGGGTCCTCTCCAGAGCACAGCTGATTTCCTGCTTCAGCTGGGGAGCAGCACTGATCAATGTGTGAGACTGACATCAGTGTGCAGGTGTTGGGGTGTCCCCAGCCTGGCTGTTCCCCAGCAGGAAACCTCCCCTGGCAGCCACTGCCCTCCCTGCCCTGCACAGCCTGAACTGGCTCCAGAAGGACATCCAGAGCAAGAACTGCTCCTGGGGAGTCACAGAACCTGCAGGATGCTGTTCATGCTCATGTCTTCTTTAAAATTATTTTTTCTTTTATACACAGTAATATGCACAAGTGCCTCACACAATCCTCAAGTGTCACAGACATAATTTATGAAAAATCCTTTTGCTAGGATTTTTTCTCCTGAGAAGCTGAGAGGCCTCAGAAACAAAATGCAAACAAAGATTATCTGCTGCTGTGGAATGCAACAGGTGAATCTGTGATTGGTCTCATGTGATTGTATCTAATTAATGGCCAATCACAGTCCAACTGTCTCAGACTCTGGTCAGTCACAAGATTTTATTATCATTCCTTTCCTTTCTATTCTTTTCAAGCATTCTGATGTCTCCTTTTCTTCTATTCTTTTAGTAGAGTTTTAATATATAATTTTCTTTTAATATAATACATATAATAATATAATAAATCAGCCTTCTGAAACATGGAGTCAAGATTCTCATCTCTTCCCTCATCCTGGGACCCCTGTGAACACCACCACACTCGAGTTTGCAGTATTTGTGAACATAGCTGGAATACTGGAATATTACTTCTGCTGTACCATAAAATCCTGCAGGGTTGACAAGGAAGGCAAATTATGTTCTCAGCATAACAATGAACCCAAAACAAGCAAAGGAAAATGTCTAAATAATTATAAAATGGGTCAACATTAAGGGTGTACACTGTTAAGCATCTTTACTTGTTTAACATTTCAAGCCTGGGTCTCAGTACAGCCACAGCGTTCTGTGGCATCTCCGGATTTCAATTACATCCCTGGATAAATGGCTTTGCAAGCATTAAGAAAAATCACCCAAGTTATCACAGGCCGAATTTCAGACTAAAAGATTTCTCAGTAAGAAATCTCCAGCTAGAGGCTCTTCAGTTGGGGGCTTAGAGGATGAACACTGACAATGAACTCAACATTTCTAATGCTGCTAAAAACCATCTCTCTTGCCCTGCAGCAGAGAAGTGACATGCTGCTTACAGAACATCTCCCTCAAATCTACTGTCTTTTCTATTTTTAAGTAAGCAGGTTTCTATTTAAAACTGCCACCTTACCGACTTCCTTAAAGCCATCTGCTGCTTTATTAGTCTGTGACAACAAAGTTTCCATCTCTGAATGTTATTAAGTGGAATCCCACGGACAATTTAGTTGCCTGACCTTTCATTAAGAATAGCAGCATGGTAGCACTTCTCAAGAAATGAAGAATTGGTACCTTTATAAGCCTTTATTAAACTGTCCTCTACCTTGCCACTTCTCACTTTTCAAAAAAGCGTTTCTGTAGAAAAACCCCAAACAAACCAGTATTACAGAGAGAGCACAAGATAACTGCTTCAATATATCCGAGCCAACCAAAATGTTTGAGCTGCATCTATTTCTGAGGTCTGCCTGGTGTCTTAGCTGTCGTCCCTGACTGTATCAGGCTGGAAGGAAATGAGAATTTTAGAGTCCTTAAATCATTCTGCTTTTCCACTGCAGTTCTTGTCCTAGAGAACGTGCCTAAAAATGAACAGAACTCTGTAATGTGCTGAAAATATACTTTTATTTTCCCTTCTTATGCTTGATCAACTAAACAGAAAGGTTTAGGTTGGGCAAAAAAAAAATAAACTGTTAAAAAAATCATAATCACTCCTAAAGGAACAGACCACAAACGCAGAGGATGTACTCATGGTTTTTTATTATTCCTCACACAATCTACTTCTAATTATCACACATAATTGCATGAGGTATAGCAATTACCTGTAGCCAAAGGTAGAGAATCAATCCAATGGTTTCCATGGAAAGTTATAGTTTTCACCTGAGCTGAATTTCTTGTCACTCCTGGGTACCTGCCCCACCAGCCAGGGCAATGTGTCAGTCCCTGGGACAGCTATCAGGGACCACATCCTTTGTTCCTTCTTTTCTTTGGAAAAAACCCTGATGGTTCAGCAGCAGCAGGATGCCTTGGGCTGCCTAGGAGGGTAAATGGAAAACTATTACCATTATGTACTTCAAAAATAACAAGAGAGTAATTTTCTCCTAATAGTAGAAATTATCCTGGATTAGTCTGCCTCCTGGAAACTAGCAAGCTCCAGGTATCTTGGCTTTCTCTCTTTTACAAGCTCTGGTGTATAAAAGGCCAACACTTGGCATCCTTCAGTCAGTAGCTGAAAAAAAGTATTCACATTTCTAAAGGTGTGCACAGACCAGGTGCACAATGGCTTTGACCTCCACAACTCTCAGTTAACCACAGCTGGCAGGACTGCTGAAAGCCAGAGCCAAGGGCTTGTTAACATTTGGTTGCCTGTTGTGGCACCAAAACCCCTTCACACAATGTGCCAAAAAGTGGGGAAGGAGGGTGAGAACAGGAAGGGAAAGTGTGGTTTGGAGACAGCACCCAAAATAGCCAAGCTGGATTTTTATGACATGGGATAAGACAGCAAAATTACCAGGACTGTTGTATAGTTTCTACTTTTTATGATTTAGAGGGAGATTTTCCATTGAAATATCCACAATTTACCTGGAAACTTGTTAGGTGTTCCACAAATCAAATGACTTCAACTTTATATAATTTCTGGCACCAGCAGGAGGGAACTCGAGTGAAAAGAACAGGAAACAAACCCAAGAGCCAAGAAAGCCCAGCAAGTGGGAAGGGCCCCCCTATTTCCCACCTTTACATATGAATGCAAGTGTTCAACCACAGCTTAGGCACCAGGGGAGAAAGGGACTGTAGGGAGATGCTGGTTTAGGATCAAAGGCTGGGGCTAGATTTAAGGAGCTGCTGGGGAAAGTGAGTGTGAGGTCTCAGCCCCACAGAGTTCAGCTCATTCCTGCCCCATTCCCCAGAGCCCCAGGTACAGGAGAAGATAACCTGAGCTCTCCCTGCCCCTTCCCTTCTGTCACCTCAGTTCTAGTTCTGTACTCCAGACCTGGGCTTTTTGCTGTACCTGCACCAACCCTGAAATATTCTGCTTGTCTGCTATTGAAAGAGGCCAAAGGATGTGGAAAAGCACAGCCTGACCCAAAGCCCCCATCCTGCCTGCCAGGGCCTCGGACTAAAGTGGGGAGGGGATCTGGGAGGCTGCTTTGTGTTCCCCCCACCAGCAGGACTGTTATCTCCAAGTCATTCAGCCTGGGAAAACCCATCCTCTGGCAGGTGCAGGCGAGTGTTCCCTCACTGCCAGAGCAGTGTCTGAACCAACAGGACCATCGTGGGGGGCTGCCTAGTGCAGATGCAGCACAGAACCTGCCTCACATGTGGGGGTGAAGCACCACTGGCTCCAGTTGCTGTGGTGCCGGGTGCCCAGCCCCAGAAAATGTGCCTGCAATTTCAGTTCTGAGCACAATGCATGTTTTAGTCAGCTGCAGGAGAGCCAGGCAGTTGGAGGAGCTATTGCTTACACCAGCAGCCCCCAGTTTTCACCAGCTCAAACCCATCCATCATGCAAGTAACCTACTGAGAGCAAAGTCCCCACCTTTTATTTCTCAATGTTCCTCTTCTTCCACAGGGACTATTTACAGGTGTATGGAGTGACAGGACATGGGGCAATGGCTTCAAACAGATGGAGGGCAGGTTTAGACTCAGTATTAGAAAGAAATTCTTTACTGTGAGGATGGTAAGGCATTGGAACAGATTGCTCAGAGGAACTCTGGGTGACCCATGCCTGGCAGTGTTTAAGGCCAGGTTGGATGGAGCTCTGGTCCAGTGGGAGGTGTCCCTGCCATGGCAAGGGGGTTGGAATGAGATGATGTTTAAGGATGTAAACCACCCTATGAGTCAGGATTTACTAAGAGTGAGTGACCACATCAGCCTGAATAAAATGCTTTATGGCAAGAGCAGAATTCACTGTAGGGAAAGGAACATGACACTGAACACCAGCAGCAGTTCTCCAGCAGAGTTTAGGCTGGGAAGGAGGAAAGTGTCACCTGCCAGCAGCTTGAGTGTTGAAGAGCTGCTTTGAAAGCTCAGCTACAGTGACTGTGGTGTTCCATGACAGCCACATCCTCTGAGGAGTCTGCTGTCTCTTTTAATTTGCACTCTCCATGAACACCTCAGGATTTTATCTTACACTCCTAGAGAACTGTCATTGCCTTGAACCCAAGAGGGATGAGGTATCACAGGACAGTGTAACATAGTGATAATTCCTAGGAGATGGAGACTTTCCCCTTAACCAGGTGCAGGACTGTGAAAGGAAGAGCCTAAATCTCCTCTGCTCTCTTTCACTTCTTCTGTCTCTGTTGAAATTTCTGTCTGGTGCCCTATCACTACCCAAAATATTTGCACAGCAGGCACCCTCCTGCTTGCCCTGGTTCCTTAGATTTGGTATTTCAGTGCCTTGCCTGAATACACTTCTGAAAATGCACACCAGAAGATGAAAAAAAAACAAGAACAACAAACCCACAGCCAGCATGTTAATCAGAGGTGCAGATTGAAGTGTGCCACTGGGGACACAAGGCAAAAAAAAAAAAAGCTTGTACATCCTCAGTTTTAGCTTCTTCTTTGGGAGGGTGACTCAGTGAAGAACCCTTTTGTTGTTCAACAAACAAACAAACAAACAAACCTGCTTTGTCACACCCCAAACTGCTGCAGATCAGGTGACATGGAAGGAACCTGCCACCCCCTCAGCAGCATGAGACATCCCATCACACCCATAACTGAGTTAATACAAACAAATCTCAGCAGTGCACAGCTGACAAGGAGTTTGCAATGAGAGACAGAACCACTCCTGTTCACAGCATCAGCACATGTTTTACAAATTCAAGCAAGCCTGGAGTCAGCAGAACTGATCTAACCTTGCTGTGTAAGAATCCTCTGCTTCACAGCCCAAATGAAATAAAAGCCAAGGCAAGCAAATTAAATTACACCCAGTAATTGCCATGCTCCTGTTCAGAAGGCCCCAGGGACAAGGGAATGAAGATAACATCTCTGATGATGTTCAGTGATGTTGTTTCTTTGAAAACTGGCATGTGCCATGGAGGAGAGCTGCCCATTGATTAGAAGAGGCTCATGGGGTCAGCTTAGAGACCAGTACATTTAGAAGTCAATAGTGCAATGAAAAATACACTTGGGTTAGTTCTAATGCAGCTGATTACATGGGCCCAGTGTTCACACAGCTGGAAAAAGCTCCCCACACTTTCTTCTTGTCCCCTACACTGCTTGACACCTTCCTGCCCAGCAATGAGGGCAACCCAAATCAGAATGCCCCAGTTCCCCAGCAAATGCCCAAACTACAGCACAACCTTTCTGCAGCCACCTCTCTTTGGAGCATAGGCACAGCAAATCCAGATGACTTCATGCACAGAGCATCCTTTAGTGGCAGCTTCCTTTCCCCTGGGTTTTTTATCTTCAGGGCCTACCAAAGTGTATCCCTGCCCACCAACCACCCCTGTTCCTGGGAATGTGCATTCCACTTCCATCCCACACACGAGAAGCCATCAGCTGGCAGATCATATGGACACAGCTCGTGCCTGTTCTGCCAGCACAGACACTGGTCTGCAGAGCAGTTGCAGTCTTGTCACTGCCCAGAGGCAATATTCAATATTTTCAGGTTGGTATCACAGCTGCAGTGCCATGAACAGATATTCCTCTCGTGCTTTTTCAGAACACCCAACACAGCTGCAGCAACAGCTGCACAGCTGGTTGTGCCAAGGGCAGGCAAAGCAGTTTCAGTACTGCAGGGTGGGACACCAGATCACTCTCCTGAATGTTTCAAACACAACTGGGGTGACTCTTTGGGGCATTGCCACAAATTTGCCTCTAAGAAATGGGCTGTATGTTGTGGCTCCCCATTTATATTGAGATTTGTCTTGGTATAGTCCTGGGGTGCACATGTCGGCCCTGCTCTGCCTTCATGGTAAACCTGCAGTGCCCTTTGTGAGACAGAAAGTTGGCAGCCTCATTTTTAATCACTTCTGGGTTGGATTTCATCAGTGTTTTCCCAGATTTTTATTTATACCTTGTAAAATTTTCCAGAAAGCAGAAAATCTGTTCAGTCAGGTCACATTGTGAAGGATATGCCACTTTGTCCCTCCACAAGTCACCATGACATACTCTCCTTTGTCCCATTCTTCTCTGCCAAAAGGAACTTAAAAATCTCTTGATTTAAGGAATTAAAAATATATAGGAAATAAATATATATATAATAAATGCTTATTTTTTAATTCCTATACTTACAAATATATAAGAATTTTAATATCTCCTACTACCAATATTGTCCAAGTGGAAAAGATAACACAGTGTAGGACTCCTGAAAACACACACCCAGCTCCTTCATAGTGATCAAAAAGAAAACTCCACACAGTTGTTAGGAGCTGCTCTGCCACATGAACCATGAACATCTCCCACCCAGCAGCATATCAGGGGGATCCCTGGATGAACATACTGCACTATCCATGAGCTGAAATCATTGTATGGATTAAAACTCCTTCTTTTCTGGCTCAAGAGAGATGCTGCAGTGCCCCACAAGGCATACACAGAATATCCACATCCCAAACATGACCCTGGCACAGCATTGCATGATGGCAAAAGAATGTGAGAAGCCCTTGTGGATAACTGGCATACATCAATATATATATTTAATTTTTTTTAATTGGCTCTAGCTCCTCTGAAACATCATCTTGCATAGTGAAGGATGGGCCTAAGAGGTGAGGAGCAATAGCATGCCTTTATTTTTTCAAACATCTCTATCCTAAGTTCAATATTTGAGCATAAACATCATGTGTTTTCCAGGACACAATTTCAAGGAAAAAACAGACAATAAAACTCCGAAGTCTCATCTCACAACCCACATAAAAATTTTAAAAGGGCAACAGACAGGGCAAGAGCACCTTAAAACAATGCTATTTGTAAAAATTTGTATTTGATGAGCAATGCAGGCTGCAGGTTACTATAGCAGCCAGATCCATCACCTAGGTGACCAAGCAGCAGTGATATCAGCATTAGCCTATCCCCACTCACAGCCTCACACTGTGCACGTTTGCAGCCTCCCCTTCCTTGGAAGGTTCTCCTCATTCCAACAGATGGACAGCACAGAGCAGATGGGCAGCCTGCAGGAGGGGTGACTCTCCTCACAGCACCAGCCTGCCTTGCTAAGGAGGATTATTTCTGACAGCAGCACCTGTGCAAGTGCTGGGCACTTGAGGCAACCAACATGTGTAACCTGATTTGCTACCAGAATAATGAGTAGCAACTTGCCTGAAAGCTCTGTGGAAAAGCTTCTGATGGCCAAAGAGTGCACTGAACGTAGCAGAGGGCCTGAAGCACAAATCCACACGAAACAGAGGGAATGTCTGGAGGCAGTGGCAAGGTCTTCCCCCAAGGAACCAGGACTTCTGGGAAGCCAAACTTTCAACAAGGAACACCAAATCCAACAAATTCCCAAATCAATACCTTACCTATTCCATGGGAATGATCTGTTCCAAATAAGATGTTTCTCTAATGTTGCACTGGTGCTGTTTAACTCTGGGTATCTGAGGAACACTCCTGAGCAGAGATGTGTTTGTTTACAACCAAGCAACACAATACTGATTACAGGGACAGATTCAATAAATTCCCAAATAAAGAAATTCCCAAATCAGTACCTTACCTATTCCATGGGAATGATTAAGATGTTTCTCTAATGTTGCACTGGTGCTGTTTAACTCTGGGTACCTTATGAGGAACATTCCTGAGATGTGTTTGTTTACAACCAAGCAACACATCACTGATTACAGGGACAGATTCAACTCCAGACTCCTGGAAAATACTGACTTTTTTTTCCTAAAAATGTTACATAATTGGTAGCTTCTGTAGTCTAAAGGGATTTTGGTTGCTTGGGCTAAAGGAAATTAAATGGAATGAAGATTTTTTTCCCCCCTTTTGTTAAAGGCTGCCTTTATATCCCATCGAGAAATTACCCGAGACAGAAATCTCTTTTCCTGCACTTTGATAAATAGGGATGACTCACTATTTCCCATTTTGCTTTAAATATCCTGCCATCCTTGTGGTTTGCTTTGTTCAGCTATTCTCTCATCTTCACATAGCACCTGCTGTAATGACACAGGAAGCCCTCTGTGGTTCCTGTGCCCTTTCAGTGCATCCCCTTATCAACAGAGCACTCTGACCTTTACACATCCCTCCCTTCCCTTGCCCAGCACACACCTGCAATCCCCCACACAGCCTTTCTTTGATCACCACCTCCTAGGCACCAGGAGATCCCATTACCTTGGCAGAGCCAAAAAACATGTCCTACCTTTCCAAGCCTTTACCCTCACTGAAACACACTCAGATTTGGGGCTGCAGTTAAAATTTTCAAAGCAGACGGAGCTGTTACAGCTGCATTGACAATTCAGGAGGTGGGGAAACTTCTTCAATCAAATTTATTTGTTTGAAACCTAATTGTTTGCTTCCTTTATGCCCATCTTTCACTGCCCCCCTGTTCCTTGTGCTCAGCAAAGACAGTGGTGTCCTTTACCTGCTGATCCATGCACAGGTTGAGTAAAGACCATTAGAAGCCAAGCCCTTTGTAATCCTGGAGAACAAAAGAATAACTGTCTTCCTGATAAAGCCAGTCTTCTTCTCTGTCTCTCACTGCCTGATGATGGGATAACACCAGCAAAAGAAAACAAGATCAAAGTCACAGTGCTGGATCTGAGAAGATAAAAGAAAAAAATTTCAGAAAAAAAGGAAGATTGGGCAGATGAGAGAAGTAAGAAATGCATTTCTGCAGCAAAGGATATTTTACACTGAGGCTAGACAAGGGCAGAAGATTCTAGGGAAAAACAGGGCCTCTGTGTTCCAGGGAAGACATCTACTGGGGCCTGAAAGATTCAACCTCAACACAGAGAACACTTGAGCAGTGGAAAACAAAAAAACAGGAGAATGGAAACGAATAAATGTTTTATTGTTAGCTGAGAACTGTACATTCTTTGTTGTTGACAGATGCAGCTTGAATTTTGCAGAGCTTTTGTATCTGCTTGCTTCCCTCATGAAAACTCCCTTCAGAGGTGATCCAGGAGTGCCCAGGGGCTCCCCCCTGTCCCTGCAGCCTCAAAACTTGAGCCAAATCCAGGCTCTGTCACAGGGGGACATACCTGCCTTGATCTGCTGATCTCAGATAGGGAACAGTGTGACCTGGAAACTTGCAGAGGGACTAGCAAGGTGAACACAACACATGGATGCAGTCAACTGCTCAGAAGCTCTCCGTGGTTTTTGTCTGTGAATTATATTAAAAATATTTATTTAGTTCATATCCTTAGCAGTCCTCTTCAGAGGATTTGGTATCCAAGGTCAGGATGCCTTTCAGGACAACTGGGTACCTTTAATGAATAACTGCACTTTAAGCAGTGAATTTAATTAAAATGCATCACTACACTGAAGAAAATATCCAGCCCTTGTGACATTGTGCAATAGTGCACTCAGTGTAGAGATACAAGATAAACAAGGAACACTCCGACCTTGTGTATCATCCTGCATGACTTAACTTCCCATTACTTTTTACCTTTTTTCTTTCTCAAATCCTAGTTACATTTATATATTTAGAAAAGATAACAGGCTAGGTGAACTCTGCAGAACTGCCAGCAGCTGCTCAGGTGGAACCCTGGCCATGATGAGGTTGCAAGCATGCTCAACTGTGCAGAAAGAAAACTTCCTCATGAAGCATCTCACTGGTCTTTCCTGCAGGAGCACTGGAAGGCTCAGTTCTTTCCAACTCTGTGCCCCTGAGAAACTAAATGGGTCCTAAATGCTGTAATCTCATTTTGGTTTTCACTTTTATCACTCTCAAGACTGCAGCAGGAGAAGGCAGCAGGATTTTGTCTGTTGCTGCAAAGTGCAAAGAGCAGCTCAAGATGGCACCTGAGAGGCAGGAATGTAAAACTTCCTCTTTTCTATAATGACAAACAAGAGAAATGTTATTCATCTGTTTCTGTGGGGGGAAGGCTCACACTAGAGAAAACCCAAAAAACCAGGAGAGAACTGCTTGAAGAGATCATGAAAGGAGACCTTCAAAGGCAGGGGGCAAAGAACCTTTGGATTACTTTCTTCCTGTTTTATAATGCATAGAGGACATGAAAGAGGATTTTCAGTAGTTCTTTCTTATTCTAAAAGGAATTTTTTTTTGTTCCTGCTTCTTTTTTACATTAAAAATTCAAGTCTTGCCTTGAATAGAAGGCTCTGAGGCAAACAGCATCAAAGACATGCACAAGTCAGGATCAAGTACATTGGTAAGGACATTTGGTTTGTGCCCATCTTGCACTGAATTCTTAAGGTTGCAGATAAAAGTCAACAAATTTGAAGATTCAAAAACCAAACAAAATTAGTTCAGCTGCAACACTTTTAGAATAGCAAAAAGTTAACATCTTTAAATTACTAATGGTTTAACTTTAAAAAAATTATGTGCCCCCAAAAAATCACAGTTGTGTTTGGGCAGAGGAAACCTGCCCTTCATACTCAAAGTGAAATTAGTGATAAATAAAAATAGTGATAAATAAAGCACCTTTTCATTGCCTTTGTGTCATGGTGAATAGGGTCTAAGTTACCTTTTGAAACAGGCTTGTATCCCACACCCCTTTCCTGCTGAAGGGAAAAATACTTTCTGAGCCAGCTGGTCTCTTTTCTGGGCAGGAAAGCAGCAGCAGAGCTGTTGGACAAGGACTGGAGATTATTTCTTGTGCAACAACAGAACCAACTCCAAGTCTGTTGTACCTACAAAATTCCAGATGATTTTATTTACTGCTTGTAGGAGCAGGAAACCTCTCAGACCCCTGGGTGGTGAAACTATCTGCTAAAAACATAAAAATACAAAATAAAAGCATCTTCTTGTAACACAAACATGTTGGATTTGGAAGTCAGCAAGAGGAAGCAGAGATGGTGCATCTGATGACATTTTCCCAGTTTCTTTCTCAGGGTAGATCTGAGCTTTCAATACTGAAGTGTTATTGTAACACTTTTTCCCTGCTCTGCATATGTGGTTTTGGTGGATTGCCTAGTGAATATTGAGTTAGGGATGCTGAGAGCCTGCTTGTGTTCTCCAATTCCTGTGGCTATGTTGCCCTAGTCAGAATTAAATGATACATTACACCCTGAGTCACCCTCTGCTAATGCCTGCTAGATGTTTGCTGGCATCAAGGTTTAGAATTGGAGCTCATTGGAAATTTTCCATAGGGGAGATTTTCTGTTTCTGAGAAAACAGGAATTTTCCATGAGGGGAAAAAAAAAAGGTTGTTTCTGCCAAAAAAAAAAATAAATTGAAAAGGTTTGTTTGCAAAGAGGATCAAAAGATAGTATTTCATTTTGAATTGACCTGGACTAACCAAAGCACTCAATGCCCCAGGTGATCCATGTGAATTTTGGATATTTTCTGGTGGAGACAAGTCCAGGCAGAGCCCAGCCCCAGACAAAGAGGGGGCTGTGAGTGCAGTTTTCAGGTGGCCCCGTGTGGCTGCTGATTTCTGACACCAGGAGTGTCACAGGTGCCTGCAGGGCAAGGGGTGACAGTGCCCCAGTCACACAGCAGGGTCACAGAGCCCCGTGCAGGATCTGCAGCAGTGACACACAGACCCACACAGGCTCTGCAGTGATGGAGGAGGCACTTCCAGTAACCCCCAGGTGCTTTCTGAGCATTTCCACCCCCACACCCTTCTTCTCTGCTGGAACCACTTCCTCCACTCCTCCATCCCTGTTCCCATCCTCTTCCTCACCCCTCATATCCCAGGTGCCACTCTGCTGTGACCATGTTCACAGGGGTCTGAGGATGAGGGAAGAGATGAGGATCTGACTCCATGTTTCAGAAGGCTTGATTTATTATTTTATTATATATATTACATTAAAACTATACTAAAATAATAGAAGAAAGGATTTCATCAGAAGGCTGGCTAAGAATAGAAAAAGAAGGAATGATAACAAAGGCTTGTGTCTCAGACAGAGTCCGAGCCAGCTGACTGTGACTGGCCATTAATTAGAAACAACCACATGAGACCAATCCCAGATGCACCTGTTGCATTCCACAGCAGCAGATAACCATTGTTTACATTTTGTTCCTGAGGCCTCCCAGCTTCTCAGGAGGAAAAATCCTAAGGAAAGGATTTTTCATAGAAGATGTCTGTGACACTCCTCAGTGCCAAGCTGCTGCTGCTGCCCCTCAGCAGCTCCACACTGGCATCACTGGAGCTGTGCCCTCCCTGCCTGGCTCCCTCACCCCACACAGGGGCACAAACTGTGCCCACCATACCTTGCACTCCATGCTGTTCCTACCAGGAAACTGGATAGGAGACAAATCCATGGATGCCCTCCAGTCCTTTGCCCCTTCAGCAGAAGTTTCTCCTACAGCTGAAAATGCTCCCAAAGCTTGGTTTTCATTTGTTTCTTTTTGTTTAAAAACAAAACCACACAACCTCTCACACTTGTCTAAAAGGAGGCCCCTCCTTTGCCCTCCCAGGAATGCCCTGAGATCTGGAGTGTCTGGACTGTCAAGCCAGCAGTAATCTTCTTTTCCTGTTTCAATGGGCTCTGGCTCAGGCCACAATATGGAGATAAACATCAAGGAAACAGATCCCAAACCTGAAACTGCAGTCACCATGGACAACCAGTGCATGACCGAGAGCTGGTTCTGTGACTTTGCTGCTCTAGGGACAAAAAGAGATGGAAAACTGCCCCCTTTGGAGCCTTCTCTGAAGTGTGGAGAACCTCAGATCAGAGCTACCTGTACTCTGGGTAGGGACTTTCTCACTTACCTTCTCCAGAAGCGAAATGCCACACAGCAGGATGAGGACATTCCAATTAATATCTTCTGGCTGTCACTGGACTTTTGTTCCCTGGTCTATGAACTTCCTTCTTCACTCCCCTTCAGCAGAACCTCCCTGCACCATGAATGTGACCCTGCAGACCTCACATGTGCAGCAGTTCAGCAGCTACAGCAAGGACCTGAAGGAAGCAGAGCTTTTGGGCAGCATTTATTTCCAGCAGCCTTCAGCCAGCTCTGAGCTGTGCCAGAGGGAAAGGCTGAGAGGTGGCACATGCTGGCACAAAACCAGCTCCTAGCAAGCAGCAGGTGACAGTGACACAGCTGTCACCCCCAGAGCTCTCCAGGGAGGTGCAGGTCAGTTCTGGGCACTGCCCTTGTGGAGCCACAGTTTGGGCAACTCTTGGAGCTCCTTTGTCCTCTGCTGTGGCAGCTCAAACTCTGCTGGATTTGCCTTTTCTGTCGCTGAGAGTGCTGATCAATCAGGCACAGAGCACTGCAGGGCCTGGCTGATGCACTGGAGCTGCATGGGAGCTGCAAGGGTCAGTGTGAACAGGGCCATGGGGACAGAGGTGACTGTGACACCGGCACTGCTGGTGACAGAAAGGGTTGGAACTGATGGGCTGAGGGAAGAGTGTCAGTGATGTGATCTCTGTCACAGGGTGGCACTGGCACTGTGTGACCCTGCCAGCTGGCCTGGCACCAGGGGACACTGTCACAGCCACCCCCTACAGCCCACAGGCTGCAATGTCACTGACAGAGCCCATCCCTGTCCCAGAAACCCAGGGCTGAGTGTTCCTACAAACAGGGCAGCAAGCAGAGTTCCTAAAGCACTAAAACACTGCTTTATCAATCTGTTATCAGCTGCAGGAACTGAGTGCCCCACACAGCTCTGTGGGGGTGTGGACAGCACCAGCACTGCCTGGGCACCAACCACACACCAAACCTCTCCAAGCAAAGGGTCCCTTGGTCAAACTGCTGCTCCGAGCCCTCTCCTCATCCCCAGTGCCAGACAGGGCTGAGCCCTCAGGTGCACTGGGATCTCCTCTCACTCTATTTTCTGATAACATACAAGCAGAATTTCCTATAGCACATCATGTTACCTGCATCAATGAGACTGGATGATAAACTCTTTACACCCAGAATAAAAATGATCAGACAAATGACTGCACTTCTTACAGGCAGTTACAGAACAGTTCCTCAAAAATACAAAGAGCCCCTTGAAAAATGAGCTGAAAGACAACTGGCAGAAATCAGAAGGGAAGGGCAAGAGTGAAAGATGTGGCTTGCCAAAAGGATTGGGATTTTCTAAGTGCAGGATCAGACTCAGTAAGAGAGAGATTAACTGACAGAAAACAGAAGTGCAGAAAATATCCTTTACGGACTTGGAAGTTGAGAAGCAAGGAGTGGGAGCACCAAAAGAGCTAAAATGTCGAAGGAAGGGGACCAGGACACCCGATGGTTCATCACAGGTCCAGTTTATTAAAGAAAACATCAAACACTTATACAGCAAATAATAAGCTTATGAATATTCTGTGAGCTAAGCAATCTATTGGATAAACTATACCATGAACTCTTCCTCATTCCTTAGGGGTTACATCTCTCTTTTCTCATGTCTCTTTCACTATTTGTTATCCTACTACAGCTAGGCCCAAGGACACACTATCTTTGCAGGTGCAGGACTTGGAATTAGCCACGGCTTTGTACTTTTCCAGTCTCTTTTCAGCTAAATTCCCAACACTAAAAAAGATTTAAACCATTTTACATCTCCAGAGCAGAAACAGCTGATGAGGATGAGCACACACAGGTAACACAAAGCTGCTGCATCTTTCATCAGCCTGTGCTTCAGTGCCCTGTCCTGCAGGTTGGAGCTGATCTGTGGCACGGGGCAGGAGCCACCAGGTCAGACTGCAGCTGGAGCTCAACCTTCCCCTCCTGGCAGCTGCAGAGCCCCCAGAGCTGGTGGCAATGAGCAAACCCACAGCCAAACACAGCAATGGGGCACCTGGGCTCTCAAAACCAGACTTGAGTCTGCTGCTCATTGTGAAAAAACATCAGGCATTGCACTGATCAATGCAAGCATTATCAACTCCGTGGTTCTGCACACCTTTATTAGTAAAACAAGACTTTCTTTTTGAAACTGGGATGTCTAAAATTGACAATAACTCACTGTAGCCATAAATTTTCCCATATAAACTTCAGACCAGAGCACTCCACAAACATGATACCAAATGTGCACAGTCATGTGTTACTGATTACCAGCCTGCCATGCACAGTCAAGTCACATAATTTACACCATCAAGGCTGTCAGAAAAAGCATTAGTAAGAAGAAACATTCAGCTAAAAGAAATAACTCATAACTTAATGCTCTCTCTTTTTTCTGCAAAAATTTAAATTATCCCAATGTTAGCTTTCAGGTTACTCTTGTATCAAAGACATAAATGGAAAACCTTTTAAAATTGCAAAGCAGCAGTAAGGAATGACTTCTGCAGTATTTTAACATTTTCATTTTTGTCACCATGTCTCTCCCCTTCCACCTGCAGGTTTCATCCAAACTTGGTGAACACACAAGCCACAAGATTGGCATTAGAAATGTGCAAGCTGGGTTCCTGCTTCCCAAGTAACACCAAGAATCAAGAACACTTTCAGCATCTGCCCATCAAAGCTTTTTCACACTTTGGTCCTTGTCAAGTACCTGGGTTTTTAAATTAGATAAAGTGAAGCCAAAATTCCAAGCCTGACTGTACAGTGTGCAGCATATTCCACATATTGCATTCTGATGGCCTTGAACCTAGAATTGCAACAAAAATCACTTTTGAAATTACATAATAGATATTTTCAAGCTACTGACAAGCTCCAGTGAACTCATCTTACACTGTTCCATAGGTCTGTAACTATCCCTGCTATGTTTATCTCTGCTTTTTGTCCTTCTAGAACATCCCTCTGGGATGATTTACAGCCAAGATCAGCTCTCACCTGCACTCTGTGTGTTGTAAGGGCCCCTCAAACCTGCAGCCTGTTCAGCCCAAAGGATTTCCCCCCTGCAGAAACAGGAAAATCCTGCTCTGCCCATACTGGGTTTGTGGGACTCTTCTCCCAGTTCAAGACACAATTGCTAGGGAAAAGTGTGTTTTAGAAAAGGAGAATTATTGTAAATCCTTAAATGCTGTCTCCACATAATTTGGGTATAAGCTGGCACAACTCAGCACTCTGTAATTCCAGAGATGGAAGGTGAGGAAATTCAGCAGCTGCAATCTGAAGTTTTACAGCCAGGTGAACCTCTGCACCTTTTACTCTCTCCAGACTGCATTTCTCAATCTGTTGGATGCCCAGAAACCTGAATTACAGTCTGATTTCTCAAACTGTCACTTCTTCTTTTAATTTCAAACAATCTGGAGATGCTGTTAAAGACCTGAGGCAAAGAGCTTGGCTGGCTCACATCTCAGTTGTTTAAACTGTTCAAAACTGCATGCCTTATTTAGATGCCCTGAATTATAGTTACAAAAGCTTATTTATTAATGTTCCAATATACAACATTCTTAAAACAGATCTAAGAAACCTATACAGTTTTTATTCTTGGTTTATACTCAAATAAATGCAAACTTAGTCTCTGAATAACACTAAGCATATTCAATTCAGTTCAACATCTTTGAATTGTAGAACCTTGTTAAGCAACACTTACATTTTTATTACCCTGAGTTTGGGTAGCTTTGGTGGGATGCGAGGCACATTCCCAAAGAGGAAAAAAGAACTCTTAATGGGATTCTCCATGTCAGCTCAGCACAAGGAATTTGCAAGGGAAGAAGTGGAAAACCACCATGATGATTTCATTTCAGGCAAGGAGAACAGACAACTGCAATCATTTATTTTCTTGTTTTCTAAACATATCCCACTAAAACATATCTAAACTGTATCTTTCTATTACTGCACACTGTTTTTATCTTCCCTTATTCCAAACATGCCCTCCTGGTAAATTCTGCAGTGCTGCCAGCATTAGGAACACTGAGGCCAGTGGCACCCAGTGCTGTCACCTCTAGCCATGGGACACCCTCCTTTTCCTGCACTCTGGAATTATACATCCCACCACAGCACAGCAGCAAAACTCTCCTGCAATGGAAAACTTTCAGCTTTAAGGGTCCCTTTGTGGAAAATGAGGGTGTCCGCTCTGGCCAGGGTGTTTATGAGCAAGGAAACAAAATTTACTTGTGCAAATCAAAATTTCCAACAGAAGCCCTCTAAAAAAGAGCTTGCCTTTATTTTTTGTTGTGAATACAATACACTCACCAAAAATCTAAGCTGGCTGTATAACTTGGGCTTTTGTGGTGGCATTTTTTAAAGAGAGGTGCATCAACAGGAACAGGGAGCAGAGCACAGGACCACAGAATGGTCTGGGTTGGAAGGGACTTTAAAATCATCTCACTCCAGCCCCTCACATGGGCAGGGACTCCTTCCATTAGCCCAGGTTGCTCAGGGCTCCATCCAGGGATGGGGCATCCACAACTTCTCTGGGCAACCTGTACCACTGCCTCACCACTCTTACAATAAAAATATATCCTACTATCTAATCCAAAACTGCCCTTTTTCAGTTTAAAGCTATTCCCCTTTGTCCTGTCACTCCATGCTCCTGCAGGCAGTGTCCCTCTCCATCATTCTCTCATGAAACAGCCAATTCCCTTCAAAGAATGCAATACATTGATGCACACCACTGCTCTCTCCTTTCAGCTTTTTTCCAGGTTGTGATTTTTGGGATGTTTTCGCCTGCCTCTAGTCATGTGTGATTTGAACTGGATCTGCCCTGGTACACTTGTAAATATAGATGATATATGCCAGAAACAACTTATAAATATACTTATAAATATACACTTATAAATGTAGATGATTATGCCAGAAACAACTCTTGACAAGTTCAGTGTGCTCAGATTAAGTTAGACACTGATTTAAAGAGGTAACATGTAAAAGAACAGGGGAATGTTTTCCTCATTATGATACTAACCATCACCTTGGATTGCAATGTGCTGGAAAGCTAAAATAAACAGCACTTAAAACTGCCAAAACCTTTGGGGAAGGGAATACAGATGGATCAGAGAAATAACCACAAAGGTGACAGAAAATAAAGGCACTGCACCCAAAGAGTGAAAAGCCATGGGGAGAAAAGCAGCACAGACAGGGAAATAATTCAACACAGCAGCCAGCAAAGGGGAAAAGGGGAAGAAGCAGAAGGAAAGCTGATCAAGTTGCCTGCAAGGAATAACTCAGAATAACAGAGGGAGACTCACTGACAGCAGCTTTGTCCCAGGGTGGTCCCACAGCTCCTGCTCGGGGTCCTGGAGGTGCCAGCTCAGAGGGCAGGTCCTGCTCATCACCTCTGTGGGGAAAGCAAATTTGAACCAGTCAGGAAAACATCTGCTTGCATTTCATGTGCTTCCTCCCACCAGGGCTGTTTCAAACACCTCATCAAGTGCCTGACTTGTCCACTCAATTCAAATTTGCCATTTGTCTGATTATCTGTAGTAATTACCCCTTCCCACTAAAATCTGGGATCTTCCTTTCCATGAGGAAGAGAAATGCCAACATCTTCTACAGAGGCTCAAACAGGTGTGGTCTCCAGGCAATCGATGAATTACTGACTCTCAACCCTCCAACTATGATTTATCCACCTAGTTACAAAACAACTAATAATGCCCCTAGAGAAAAAGGACACAAACCCTAATTTTAACATCCCTCATAATGTGGTCTTTGGGGGCTACCAATGACCAATGATTTCTGTCTGCAAAGTTAATTATGTTCCTGAAGGGCAACTTCTTGTTCAGGAACGTTGCTGAACAAAACCACCTGCAGAGGCTGCACCAAAAGCTCCTGAATGCTGTTTAAAACACAACACTCCTGATGTTTGCTACACTGCATTAGCTGGGGCAAACACATTACCTGTGACAGCAGCTCCAGAGGACACCCCAGTGACCAATTATAGACTCAGCTCCTGAAAATCAGAGAGAAGTGAAGGGCCAAACATTTATCAACCAACCTTATCAGGGCCTGTCTCCAGCCAGGACACAGGAAACAGCATCTCCTCTTTGCCCTTGCCAAAAAGAATCAGCAATAATAACACAACAAGACAAGGGAGGCTACCAACAATAAATCAAAATTGATTGCATCTTTAATATAGCACTTTGTCTTAATTCTTTAAAAATGTTTGTGCAAGCCAGAGTTTCTCATGACTTAAAATGATTTTGTATTTGAAAGGAAGAAAGCTGAGCCACTCTAAGGCAATAAGGGAGAGCTGATACACATCCACAAGAAACTGATCCTCTTCAGTAATACAGTAAAGAAGACACATTTTTCTTCAAAATTTTATTTTAATTTAAATTATGGGGCCAGCCAGATTTTTTGGGTACGAAACATTTTCCTCAGGAGAAATGAAATGCTACCACGGAAATAGAATTACAATTGTATACATCTCTTATTATTATAAAAAAAAAAAAAAAAGAAACCAAAACAAAACCAAAAAAAAGCTTGCATTTAAATATGTTTTAGTAATACCCTTAAGCCTTCAAGCAGATAAGAAACCACTTCCAGAACAAGTTTTTTAATATGAACAGCACATCGAAGGAGCTTTAATTTAAATACAACTTCTTTTCGAAAGCCAACATTCAAATGTTTCCACATATTAAAAAAGTCACCATAGCCATTGATTCCAAGGCCTAATATAGAGAAACCTCTATCCCAGTCCAAATGTTTTCACTTCTTTACACATAGAAATCTTTAGCACATCTACATCTTTCTAAAGAGGAAGCCTTACATGTTATGGTGAGTAACTTGGCAAATAATGTTTCCTCCACTCAGCTATGATAAACCAAAATATAACAGACAGTTAGTACTGAGCTACAACACCACCTCCTGCCAGCTCTGCCTGGCATCTCTGGGAAGAGTCAGCTACTTCCTTTCCTGTAAGCAAAGGACATGTTAAGAACCTTTGAAAGACCAATTTTCATGTTAAGAGCAGTTTTAACCAACCGAGTGAAAACACTCAATTTTCTGGAGCTCTGGGATTTTCCTTGTGAAGGCTTTCAAATCAGCTCAAACGTCACTGATTGTGAAATATTTCAAATGGGAAGAGGACAGGA
The DNA here is from genome assembly GCF_028769735.1 of Zonotrichia leucophrys gambelii. NCBI lineage: Eukaryota > Metazoa > Chordata > Aves > Passeriformes > Passerellidae > Zonotrichia > Zonotrichia leucophrys. The sequence continues at coordinate 2,537,916 of NC_088179.1, forward strand.
AGCAAGAAACATTTTCTGTAGCATTCACAATCATTCAGTCATGCAGAATTGGAACTTCCAGCCCCCAATCCACGAGTTTTTGCTTGGTTGTGATCTCAGCGTTACTATATGATGGATAGATACAATTTTAATAACATCATTTAGCTATATTTAGTAGATTCCTTCTGTATGGTCACAGTAACAAAAACATGGTGCAAAATCAGTTGGGTTTTTTTGTTTTTATAAATACTGATAGTTTGCAGCAATAAAGAACGAAATCAACAAAAAGGAGATCATTTTGTTATCCTAGGAATACCTATGGAATTGCTTCTTGAGGTTGGAGGGAATGAAATCACTCACACAACTATTGTACTGAGTTATTTCCTGTCAGACATGACGCACTGCAGGCTCCCCAGAAGTCAGAGGAATCAATATTAATTTAGCATAATCCTTGCCATTTGCAGAGCTGGTGAGCACAATGCTAGTGTAATTAAATAAGGCCAATATTATCTGGTAAGAACAGAGCAGAAAGGGTTCCAGTTCTCTGGTTCAGCCTACCCTAATTGATGGCACCCCATTAGACATGTGAATACAGAAAATTTGTTTGGGTTTGGGTGTTTGTTTCCTTTTAAATGCTGCAGTACTTAAGATTGTTAAATCAGCATTTCCATGTGATCTGAAGTATTCAATTACATATGAGCATTCATTTTGCAAAACTCAATATTAGGTAATAGTTACAGACTAATACAATAACATTCCTCTGCTGTACAAATTAAATCATATTTTAAAGAAATGAGCAGCCTAGGAGTTATATACAAAAGAAACCAGCAAGCATTGTTGAAATGAAATGCAAAATGTCACTGCTAGGTCTACTGTCTGAAATACCTTTAAAGTAAAATTAACAAAACCCCTTAGAACATATTTCCAAGTTTACAAGTCAAGTCTCAGAAAAATCAAATCATGTCCAAAAAAAAATTCTATAAAGCAGTGAAAGGCATATATACATTTTCCTTATGAACCTTGAGATTTCACTCTTTTAAAAGTTGCTAAGTTTCAATATCAGTTTATTTGCAAGACAACTGTTTATCCCAATAAGCTCACATCTTAGATACATTTCCCCTTTGATTACAAATAAAGCACTGCACATTTTTTTTTGTTTTAAATCAAGGCATATAATCTTATACTATGGTGCCAGGTATGCACAGGTCACGTTGTGCTCATTATCTCAAACAAGGTAAGTGCAAACATACAGATTTATTCAGATTTGCAAGCATGCAACCTGTTACTTAACTACATGAATACCTTCTCTCCTAGACCAAACTAGTATCTATATGTTTGCTTTCACGAACCTAGAATCTTTCTTTTCAGGACTCCTAAAACAAGCAGTGTCTTTGAATTCTGAAATGACACAAATATCAAGAAAGTCCACATTGTGCAAGAAAGCAGCAGCTATGTTTCTCAACTTGGACTAAAAATGAAAAGAGAAAAAACAAAAACCGTTCACTGAACAGCAGATTAGCAGTAATGTTCCTCATGAATCGATAAGAGTGCCTGATGCTGAATATCTAACAGCAAATGCTGAATTTGGGTTTAATATTTTAAAGGTTTATTGGAGTTTTAAGCTTCTTGCTGTGCTGGTCTCTTCAAATCCCTGATCTGTTTAACTAAATAGGTCTTCTCATCATTAAATTGTTCGTCCTCGGTCCTGTCATTCTGAAACTTGCTGAGGAACTCAATAAGTTTGGTCTGGTTCTTTAGAAGGATGTCTAATATAGGCTGTGTCTTGTTAGGATTGGCTACAAACACCTGCAAGAAAATAAAAGGCATTGAGCACAACAGCGAGAAACATTGGTTAAAGTTAAAAAAGAAATTATCTACCAAAATACTGATGATGATAAATTATGTTTTAATTATTTCAGTATCCCACCAAAATACTTCAAGTTTTTTAATAAAACTAATTTTTTTTTATCAGGGGATAAGGTGAACATCAGTACCAAAGTAAATCTAGTCTGTGTGAGGGGACCAGCCTCAACAGCCTCTGCAGAAACCACTGCAGACACTTTATGGTTAAATTCTATGGCAAATACATGGTTTATATCATGTGCAGCATCTGATGGGAATCTCACACTTCACTGCAAAGTTTTAGACCTCCAGTTATAACTCTTAGCAAAGTCAGAAGCCATCTGGCATCATGTTCAAATGACAATCCAGGTGACCTGACTGAAATACTGCTCTCCTTCAGACATCATGCAGTGTGATAAAACCACTTTTGAACTCCATGATTTTGTATGGGATCATGCATTCCTCCTTATCTAAATGCAATCAATTCCAGAAGTTTCTGAGAGATGTTACTCTGACAACCCCATGGAAGTCCCTAAGTGGTTTCTAAATGGTTTTCAGAAGATATCCAAGGTATCTATTTGTAAAGATGGATCATAATCAAGCAAACATCAGAGCTCCCTTTATTTAATCACTGAGCAGACATTCAGGTCAGCTCCATTTAGGCTCAGCTAAGCAGTTTACTCAATTAAACAACTTCTGGTCAGATTGCTTCTGTTTCCTGGTGGGCTTTTGTAACATACCTTGAACACATGGAAGGCCTCAAACTGAATGTTACGACTCTTGTCTCGTAGAAGGTTCATCATTAGTTTGAGATTTTCAGGTTTACTGATGTACTTTGTCATAATTGTGAAGTTGTGTCTGTCCAGTAACAATTCACCGAGAAGCTGAAGGCAGAAAAGAATGAAAAATGAAAAAATTACTAACAGAAGAATTAATTTGGATATATAAATGCTTTCAGAGCCCCTCAAGTGGTGTGGGGCTCTGGGAATGCAGCACCAGTGGTCAGGAGACAAAGTAAAAACACAACTAAGTGCCCTAAATTTCCATGTGCAGGTGCACATTTTCCCTTATTTCAACTACACAGTTTCTCCTTTTCCTCAGAAAGTGCAAAATCACAGTTCTCCCTTGTTATGAATTGCAAAGAGAAGTCTTTCAATTTTTTCCCCCATGTCTTCATTATTTTTTCCACCTATACAGAAGCTATTCAGCATAGAAAGAATGCCTTTTAAAAAAACCCAAAAACCCAATAAAACAGGTTAGTATATCAGATGAAATACTGACTGTTCTTTTGCTACCTAAAGGGTTTAAAAGGATTTTGCCCACACGGATGACCTTTGCTGCAAGATCTGCATTACATTTATATTCACTATTTCTTACCTACTTGAATGTAAGATCAATATTGCTTTAGGCACATCATGAGAATCTTTGTTAAATTATTTAAATGTAACCAGACTTGTTGAAGGAAAAAAAATCAACAAAAATAAAGAAATTTGAGGAGCTATTTTTTCTTAGGGAGAGAAATTACTTTGGTCTGTGCTGGACACTGAGATATGTAACAACTGGACTAAAAAAGCTGATCCCAAGAATTAAAATGTCTGAAGAGTTAAAATAAATACTGTTCGAGGCTGTTACAGAAGCCATTTCAAATAAAGTTAACTCACCTTGAAAATAAAGGGAATCTCTTTGCATCTCAGAAGAAAATAAAACTGCCTTACCTTAAGTGACTGTCTCTTTGTCACGTAATTTTCTGAATGAAGTAACTTCTCATATTCACTGAAGAACTAAACACAGAATACAGAGAAGGATTAGCACTTTTACAAGTGTCATAGGCATCTTCTTCCAAATTATTGCAACAAAGTGGAGAACATGCAAATCCCTAACAAAACCAAACAGAATCTGAAATCTCAGTGGGTTCCTGTAACTACACTGTCACTACTTAGGCTTTTAAAGCATATACAAAGTTAAACATTGAATATGGTTTAAAGTTAAAATAGATCATATGTAGTTATTATATATAAAAATAAAATATAATCATAACATAATATAATAATAATAGAGTATAATTATAATATAATTACAATACCATTGCATTATAATATATATAATATAATATATTTTATATAATGTAATGTAATTGTAATGTAATTGTAATTGTAATGTAATATAATAATCTGCTGCTGTGGAATGTGGCAGGTGCATCTTTGATTGGTCTCGTGGATTGTTTTTACTTGATGACCAATCATGGTCCAGCTGTGTCGAGGCTCTGAACAGTCACAAGTTTCTATTATTCCTTCTTTTTTAGCCTTCTGATGTCTCCTTTCTTCTCCTTCTTTAGTATAGTTTTAGTACACCATTTTCATAGGAATAGGAAAGGAAAAGGAATAGGAAAAGGAATAGGAATGAATAGGAAAAGGAATAGGAAAAGGAATAGGAAAAGGAATAGGAAAAGGAATAGGAAAAGGAATTAGGAAAAGGAATAGAAAGGATAGAAAAGGAATAGAAAAGAATAGGAAAAGGAATAGGAAAAGGAATAGGAAAAGGAATAGGAAAAGGAATAGGAAAGGAATAGGAAAGAATAGGAAAGGAATAGGAAAAGGAATAGGAAAGGAATAGGAAAAGGAATAGGAAAAGGAATAGGAAAAGGAATAGGAAAAGGAATAGGAAAAGGAATAGGAAAAGGAATAGGAAAAGGAATAGGAAAAGGAATAGGAAAAGGAATAGGAAAAGGAATAGGAAAAGGAATAGGAAAAGGAATAGGAAAAGGAAAGGATAGAATGGAATATAATGGAACATGGACTCAAGATTCTCATCTCTTCCCTCATCCTGGGGACCCTCAAACACCACCACACTTGGCAGATTCAGTTTAGATGTAATGTAACACAGTGTAATGGAATACAGAATAATATAGTAGATAAAGGAATTAATTAGCCTCCTGCTATCAGTGGAGTCAGATGCATCATTCTCTCCCCTGGTCGGGGTTCCCTGTGAATTCCACAAGCTCCCAGGGACTCCCTGGAAAGCACAGCACGGGCTCCCTCTGCAGGAGAAGCCAGGCTGGCTCCCACAGAACCACCTTCAGTGGAAGACTCTGATGTCTTGCACTCAGCAGAGCAAATTGATTTTTCAATCTGTGCAGGGTTTTTCAAATGCCCAAGGGACCAAATGGAGTTGCCATTCAGTGTGTCAAAACGCAAGGACATCACCGAGTCAGGGAGGACTGAGATAAACATTTACCTTGCACATCCTTTAGGTTTTTTTAATATTGTCAAGTTTTACTATTCATGAGTAGTCTAAGTTTCATGGCTGTTACATTAAATACGGTTTCACCGTGACTTTTTTTAGAAACGCATTCATCAAAATCTCTTAAAGTTTCAGAAATGATTACACAGCAAGAAGAACTTTGCTTCAAAGTAGATGAAGAGGTGAGCTAATTTCTCAAAGCCTCTTAATTGGTTTCCAAACAGTGCCTGAAGCACTATTCAGTAGATATTTCAGGGCTAAAGCAACTAGTCAAAAAGGGAATAATAATTTTTGTCTCCTGTTTAAAGCTGAGTCACTCAGAGATTTTGTGAATTAGTGGACATGCCTGGAGACAAACCTTTAAAAATCAATGTGATGCCAAGTTTGTTGGTCTTGGTTTTGTTTTTTGTTTTTTCTTTTTTTAATTGCTTGTAAGTCTGGGAGTTTTAATCAGAATACGATTTAAACACTTAAATATCTTTGTGGAACTGGTTCCGAATAATCTGTTGAAAGGCAAAAGGATGGAAGTCATGTAGCTGAAAATGTCAGGATAAATGAAACTCTCTAACATTCCTTGTTTTGGCTTTGGGGGAGGGAAACTGAACCCCAAGTACAGTATTGTGTGAAAATCCCCAAAACCAGAACTAAACAAGGGAAAAAAACAATTTCTTCAAATAAGATACACAGAACTAGAGAGCTCTAAATATGAGAAGGTGTCTGCTCACCCTATCGTAATGTTGTTCCAAAAATTCTGCACTTAACAACTTGTGTCTTGTAAGCAAATCCTGTAAGAAAGCACAAACCCAGCACTGTCACTAAAAATATTTAAACAGTACAAAAACATTCTCACACATGTAAGACATTCAATCCAAAATTCTGCTATTTCATTAAACATGCTGTATTAGGACATGAATCCAATACCTGGGCACTGCTCAGGATCTTGGCATCCCTTAGGAAAGATCTGTGATGAGTTACTTTAATTCACAGAGAAACAGCCTGTGAAATTATCACTGAAGGGTGCTATTTATGGATCAAGGCTACACTCTGTGCACAACTACACACAACTGAGATTAAGACCCACCATTTAATCTTGATTAATATTATGCTTATTGTCCCCATAACTGATTGTTTTAGGGACACAAAAATTGGGCCACAGAAAATTTCCCCAGACAAAGCAACAGGATCAAATATCCTCAGGAGGAGCTGAAAACACAGATTTAAAGAGCACACCTGCATTCAGGTAATGCATGATACAGCTTACTCTCCAGAACAGGATTTTGGGGAGCAAGTGTACTGTGTGTATTCACACACCAGCATTCAGGTAATGCATGATACAGCTCACTCTCCAGAACAGGATTCTGGGGAGCAAATGTACCGTAGTGCATTCTGAGAAATGAGGAAGAACAGTGTCCAGCTCACCCATCCCCATCACAGCCATGTTCCTCCCCTCTGCCAAGGCTTGTTTTCCAAGAACAGCAGCCAGAGCAGAGGGTGCCCAGGGCACAGAAGCAGAGGAGCTGCAGCTGCCAGGTTTGAGGGATTACCTTGAAGGTGGCGAAGGCGTCGGACGCGATGTCGAACGTGGACATCTCCACGTATCGGAAGAAGTCGTAGAACTGCTCTGACCACAAGATGATTTTAGCTAGTGGCTCATGCCTGATGCATTCTCTGAGCATTATCCCACAATTGAGAGCAATTTCTGGAGATTCGTACCTATCACAAAAGCCAAGAGATTCTTTGTGAGTTTATGAACTTCACAAGTTAGCACTGCAGCACCACACTAATTATAGCCTTCAGTACCATCAAGTAAACAAACACATCAAAATTAGAGGTTCTTATTTCTGCATTAAACTCCATTTTTAAATATTTCTACTAAATACTGATGAAATAGCTACCAGTTACAATTACAGCCAATTAAAAGGATTTTCACAAATGGGGAAACAAGACTAAATAAAAATACTTTCTTTGCTCTCTTGATCCATACTGTGGGATTGCAGACATCTGGAAAAGCAGTAAATGTTCTGCCTTGAAAGCTGCTCACTTAAACATGACAGCAATTTACATAAAACCTTCCATATGAGCATGAGGGGTTAACAATACTGGACATAAATTCAGATCTCCTCTTCCATTAAACCATTTTTCAGCACATCATGGTGCTCCAGCTTCTGGAGCAGTCACAGCCTCTCACATGCCTTCCTGCCTCACACCTCCAGAATGCTCCCTCCTAAACCAGTGGGAGCTAATTGAAATTCTCCACAATTTCAGGAGAAAAGTATCATTGTGAATACTAAGCATTAACTATATTACCCTACCAAAAAAAACCTGAAATAATTTTCATTAAATCCTGCAATACTCTCCATTCAACCTGTCAGGGAGACTTGAAATCTACTGAGCTTTTTGCAATTCATGCCACAGTTTAAATTCACATAAATTTGTCTCAGTTGGAGATCAGATGTAACATGTAAGCTGCTAAATGCCCATTTCAAACATCCTGACTCATCAATACGAGTTTCAATAACCCCTGGGAGGATAAAGCTCTCTGAAGTGTGACAACACAGACTAAAAGTGAGCACCAACGTGTTGCAGGCCCCATTCAACCACTTACCAATGAGAATATGCTGAAAAAGCAGTTCTCTTTCTGCACCTCAAACTTTCCCTTCTTTTGTAAATTAGTTTGAAGATGCACTGAATCAATAATTTCTCTTGCATTATGCCACAACTAATATTTTCTTTAGTCCCTCTGACATTTAAATGACATTACAGGCAAGTAATGCTAGCAACAGGCATATCCCACTGAGATGAGTGGCCCTTTCACACACCCTTGAGTTATCCCAGGAAGTGGAATAAGTACTCCTCAACTACAGCAAGCTTACCCAGAAGCTGCAGCCAGATTTATAAATAGCTGTATTTTTTAAATTGATTATTAATGTTTGATGAGCTGTCTGTCCCAAAATAACACAGTGAAATCGCAATTTTCAGAACTTTCTTAATTAATGTTACTAGAAATGCAAGCAATTATTTTCTGCTTTCATGTCTGGGAGCTGCAGCTCTACAAGTATTCAGTATGGCAGGACCCTCCAATATCCAGCACTGCAGATATTACAAGAAGAGAGGAAGGAACAATTGTCTGACACAATATAACACAAATCATTCTTTTTTGGTCAGGTTTGTGGTGATGTGTTTGTGTCAATACAGCAATATAAATCACTATGAATAAGAAGTCTAAGACAGGCCAGCAAACTGGAAATTATTGTAGTTAAATGGAAAAAGAACAGCCTTCAACTGCTGATGAGTAAGTTCACAAGAGAAAAGGCTTAAATAGTAGTCTTAGTTTAGAAAGGCTCAAATAGTATACTGAAAGGAAAATATCTTACTAGCCCAGTAAGAGTATTTCAGAGTACTAACAGTTCTCACTTTTCAGTTCTTTTTCATGCAAAAGTAGATGGTTGGGGTTCTACTTCTTAAATTTTCCTTTACTTAGGAGAATTACAGACCCCAAAACCAAGGAAAAAGAAAATAAAATGAAGCATATTGCAAAGGAAGAGCAAACTTGTCAGAACTCACTGTTTCTCTGTGTATTTACAAAGCCCTCACTCCATGTAAAAAGCATATTTATGGTTCACAGTGCACTTACCCTTTTAATAGCATGAATAAGATATTCTGTTGAGTGCAGATGTATTCAACTGTGGGAGTTCTTGTACCAATTTGTCTTCTGAGGATGTTGTTGAAAATTTGCGCAACATCTTTCTTGCCCTGTCAAAAACATCAGCAGTTAAACACAAAATATGGAAGTCCACAGGCAAGTGAACAATGAAACATTATCATCACCTCATGCAGCTGCACTGGGGTTCTGCAGTTCAGGCAGCCTCCAAACTCTGATCTTGACCAGATTCTCTTTCTTTATGCCCATTTCAAATATGCCAAAGCACTCAAAACATGACACCACGCTGCAGGCAGATCAGGGGGAATTTACATTCAGAGCTGATGTTTCAGCAGGTATTTCTATGGAGCATCAATCTCCTGGGCTTATTTGATATTTGATTTTGCTAACAGCAGAACAGTTTTTAACTGTGCTCTTGCCTGGAAGTGTATTTCTTCAATATTCCATTATCCTCTCCCCTTCTTTAGGGACACACAATGCCACCATTAAGAGTGTGCAGAGCATTTCCAAGTGCAGTGTTAACATCCAGCTTAGAACTGCAACTTATGAAAGTGGAATAAATAAATGAATGAAAAACATACACAGAAATCATCCACTGACCTAAAATGCAAGTCTCACATTTTTCAGTGCACAAAAGCAGTATAAATAAGGCCAGGATGCTGGAATTCAGCACAAATGATACACACAAAAATTCACAAGCACAGCACCAGACAGTGTAAAAGGAACTGGAAATGTTCTTTGTTGAATAAATACACATCTCCTGTTTATTTCTTCTGTAGGACCACAGCTGAAGAGACAAACTAGTAGACACCTAACAAAAAGGTGATTATAAACATAAACAGCTTCATTTAAAAGCCAGGTTTCTGCAGCAGTTAACTGTTTATAAAGACACCTCCAGGATTATGTTATCAGATCTATTCCAGAAAAAGACCAAGCCAGCTTGTACTAAGCTTGGACCTGCAAATAAAGGCCTGTTAAGCAACTCCACCTACAGGTTCCTTGAATGCTCTACACCAAACCTAGATGTATTTAATGTTTCTTGAGAAGCTCTATCTGTGCTGTAAATCTCCTGAGTAACACCAGGAAGCTTTTGAGTAAAATGCAGGGCTTATTTAACTAGCAAGAATTTTAAAAACATCATCAATTATTTAAAATTCTTTCCATTTTCTAATCAGCGTAAAAAAGAGTGCAGGAAAAAAATGAAATGTTTATGAAAACGTAGGAGGACTGGAGCTTTACAAATGGCATGTTTGCAAATTACCACGGACAGTTTTGCTGGAGTGTTGTTTTCAGGATATAAGAGATTGTTTGTAAACCCTTGTTTTCTCAATTACAATTCCATTGAAAAGCAGCCCAAAGCAACACCAGAACTCTTTGTTCTGACATGAGTAGAGCAGTGTTTGCAGGAATTGCTTTACTCCAACTCCACATAATATAATCATCAACTCCCATCCAGCAGCGCTGCTCCGCTCGCAGCGAGTGCCTGCAGTCCCCAGCAAGAACAGCATTTCCTTCTCACCATCCCTGAGCTGCCTGTGCACACTGCAACCCCACAGCCAGGTTTTGTCACTTTCTTGTCCCTTGCCAAGTGACCTCACGGCCCAACAAGGCCAGCAGTCACCAGAGCCAGAGGTGAGAGGGACACTGTGCTTGTATTGTCTTCCCAGCAGAAGGATTCAGCTCCCCTGGGCAAAAGGCAGGTTTGTTTTGGGTGGGTTTTTTTAATTCTTCATTTAAAAAATCCCAAAACAACAGGACAAGAAACCCAGTTTCACCAGGGATACCATCTCTCTCCATCTTGTGCAAACCAGCAAGGAGATAGCTGGTAAGTGTTAGGATTGGTTGTGTTGACTGCTTTACTGTAAAGCAAGCTTCCAGGCAAGGGCAACACTTTAAACAGGCCTGGGCACAAGGCAAGAGCTGCACAGTTACAGTTCTCTTCATTAAAACATCCAATCTTGGTATTTTTCTAGCTTTTACTTCCTACTTTTCTATGGGTTGTTCTCCCCATAGTGCATTTGAGATAGTTAAGAGTCACAATGAACAGTCCCTGTCTATTAATAAGCTGTCTGTTCCTGTTCTACAAGGAAACCTTCTTCAGAAGTGAGACTGAAAGGGAAAAAGAGTTTAGTTTGTCACTGAATAACATGCAACTGTGGTGGGAAACCAGAAAGAAAAAATTCCAGACCCACTCTTCAAGTTTAAAAACCACCAGAAAATCGAATATGTATTTTCATCAGTCATGGAAAAATTGCTTCAAATGCAGTAAACCCACACAGACATTTGGGATATCAAAGGCAACATCTGGCTGGCTCTGTAACAGCTGGGAAGCTGGAGCACATCTGGAGCACAGGTGTGTTGACATGAATTCTAGGTACCAACAACAGCTGGACACTGCCAGCTGCCAGCCATGAAAAGCAGATGTGGTCCAGCCTAGAAAGCATCAATGACTCCTCCTGCCTCCAAGGGGAACCATCACATCCTCCTGAAACAGAGCAGCAGAACAGGCAGGAAACAACTCCCAACCCTTCCATGGCCCCTTAATGAAAAGCACAGCTCTCCTTAATGAGAGCAAGCCTGTGCAAATGGTTCTCATTCTTCATTAGCAGCACATAATGAAGGTTTCCTTTGCTAATAACTGGGCTGAGTAAACACCAGGCTGATACCAATCTAGAGGTCAGCAGAATCCAGATGACGTTTCATGATTTCCTTTCTTCAGCAATTAAAGGCCAGCCCAGTTCAGCATTCCCTCTCAGCTTTCCCAGGTTTCCTTGCTTATTTAACAACCTGAATGTTTTATGTATGGTATAAACATTTGTGTGGGTAGGGAAAAAATACCACTGTATTATAATTAAACACAAATCAGAGGGAGTTATGGGTGGAGTGGAGGGGAGAGAAGAAAGAACAGGGAAGAAAGCCATTGTTTTTGGAATGTCAAATTACAATAGGACTTTAAACTGTTCTGTTTGTATTGTGAGCAACTTGTTTATGAACAATCCCATTTTTAAGCAATCTGAAGTGGGATGATCTTTATGGTTGAGGCTGTGGGGTGAGATGCATGGATTTGGCTCCTTTCCTAGACAGCCACACGCCTCTTGTGAGACCTCAGGGAAAAGAGAAAAATCCAATTGCACTGCAACATCTCATACCTAAATAGGATTTTTCTCCATGGTGCTAAATTACTCCATGTGATGTGGTGACAAAAGCCACAGAGGCTTGTGGAGAGATATCTTTAAATATAAGTATTGCTATTTTGAATTGATCAACAAAAACTTGGTTTTTTTTTTTAATAAACAGAAAAAAAGACAAGGAAACCAAAAAGGTTGCATCACTTGTTTCTAAAAAAGAGAGAAATAAAGGACTATTAATAAAACTAACAGCTTTAAATTATGTATTTAAGCTTCTTATAAATGCTACAATAATTCTATTACTTTTCCAGTAATTTGATGCAGCAAGATGAACACAGAGACACATCTTGCAGTACTATGGTTTGTGTTAACTATAGGGTTACTACTAAGAGATTAACCCTTCTGTGTACACAACAATTCAGAATTATTCCATAATTATAACAGAACTGTACCACCAGATTAGAGGTTTATCTGCTTCAAATCTGTGGTTTTATGTTTAAATTCACAGATTTTATATTCCATAGTTGCTCAGTCTCTTTCTAATGGATGTGTCATAACCACAAACTGAAAGCTGAAGACTGAAACATCTAAACCATTAAAGTGGTAGGAATTCAGATGTGTTTATTTTAACATACAGAATGTAAGAAATGTCAAACCCTCCTTTCTTACCTCAAAATCAATGAGCTGCAAGTCAGCTACTAGGGTACTAAGAAGACCACTGTTGTACAGCTCCTGAGCAAGCTGTGCCACAGCTTCTGTTTGGGGCTCCTTCTCATTTGTGCCATACAAGATTTCTTTCATGGCAACAAGGTTTTTTGAGACCTCCTCTGTCGCCTAAAGAAAATGGGAAAACAATACAGTTAGAGAACAAAGCCATTTGTCTTTCTGACTGCACACTCCTTTATTCTTAACATCTGCAAACTTCCATTGGGGGGAAGGAATAATCAGGAAATGACAATCTGGTAAAAAAACAATAGATATTCTTTCTGCAAATAAGACTGTTATGAGACTGGTATTTAAAAAAAAAAAAAAACAAACAATACAAAGCAGAGGCAAGACATACACAATTTAGTTACCAAAGGTAAAAATCTCTTCCTTTTTACTGCCTTTTAACTTCCCATTCAAAAATCCCCTAAAGAACAGCAACAGCATGAAAAGAACCTGACAAAATTTCCATTCTGTAAAACAGTTGTGTAGGATCAGACTGGAAAACATGACCTGGAGCCTCCTGCCTGTGCTAGGGAACTGTTCAGAGACACCAAACCAATTCCTCCTGTGGATTTTGCACACATCAGGTTGTGTCAAATACTAGGTTCCCATTCCAGTTACTGTAGGTGAAGTTTTCCAACAAACAAAACCTCAAGGAGAACCAACTTTAACTTTCAGGTTATCTCAGCATCAAGAACAACCTGGCCAACAGACCCAGAAAGAGATACACTCAAAAGGACACAATAAAAGGTCTAAAACCCTTCTCTGCTTGGAGCCCACTTTACAGAAGCCAGACAGGTCTGACCTGTCACTTGTGAGGAATTCCTAAGCTGCCAGGATGAGCTGGAGCAGCATTTAGCAGTGGAAACACAGTTATCTCACAAGTAAAACAAAAAAAATATATAAATCAACAAGAATACTTCTAAATACCCACTTCTAAATCTTAAAACACAGTTGTACTGGACCAGAAAAAGAACTACTCCTTCCAATATATTTGTTTACTGAGCTTGGGGGCAAAATGCTGAAAATTATCATCATAAATAGCTGGTTTAATTATAATGGTTCTTCACATGCCTAAAAAGTCTGAATGGTTTGTAAGTGCACTGATTTTTAGTAATTAGATGAACCTGTCAACAAAGTATGCATACACTTGAATGTAAAGTATTCATGATTGACAGCTTACAGAAAATTAATAAAGTGAAAAAATTACCACTTCCTGGACACTGCCAGTCTCATAAAGAGTGTGTAAAAAGATTTCTCATTTGTGCTTTTTATCCAGAGAGGCTTAGGATCAGCATGACCCATGCACTATTGGAGCTAAAGCCATTCCAGCTTTGCTAGGTATGCAAGCAAGGATTCCATGACCTTTAAGAAGGCTCTGTATCATTTTTAGCTCCTCCACAACTTTCCACTCCCTGTCACTTCAGTTCCTAGTCCCAGTTGTCTCCTCCTCAATCGAAATCCCAAGGGATTTTCTGTGCACTGCTGGTGAGCCAGCAAGAAGCAGGTGCTCAGTAAGAGCCCTTTGATTCCCAGCAGCTCCTCAAGAGGTGAAATGGGAAATCATGCTGGAGCAGGATTACACCACACAATTGTTCTCTGGAATTCAGAGGAAACAGCTCTTTTGTAGGAGAACAAGAACATCTGTCAGACATGAAGATATGAAGAGATATCTTTGATGGACGGCTACCAAGGGAAGAGGAAGCAAAGGCTGTCCCTGCACACTAATGTAGAAAGTAAATGAAAGAGGAAGAAAGGCAGCTCAAGGAACTCCTATTTCAGTTGAAACCATGGCAGTATCGAGGGCATGCCTGTCATTAAGGAGAATTTGTCCTACCAAAACCCCAGGGAAGAGGACAAGCATCCCAACCCCAAACTTCAGTAACTGCACTTGAGGGCTCTCCCTCACTACCAAGACAGACACCAGCAATGGAAATGCTGGCAAACCAAGCAGAAAATAATGCAGTGTCTCCAACCACTGAGGGTTTATACACCAAAAAGCCTCCAGCCCAACATGAACATGCAGTTTGGGAACTTCAGTAGAGGGAGGAGGATCCAGTGCTCCTCACAGCTGCCAGGACCACCTGCACGTGCTTCACTGGAATTGGCACAGCTTTAGTGGGAAGCAGCACTTAGAGACACAAACCCCTGAGTCACTGAGGCTGGGAAAGACCCTGAAGCTCAAGGCTGCCAAACCACATCCCTCAGAAGCAGCACAGCTCAGCCTGGCAGGTACTGCTCTACACTACTGAAATTATTCACCCAGTACAGGTTCAGAGCTATATCTGATTAGCATCTTCCTAACCTTCATAAACATACAGAAGTAAATTCTTTCTTTCTTTTCCTTGCTTTACATTTCACTTTTATAGTGTGGCTTCTCCTCAGATGGTATTGATTTTCTGGCACCAACAAATTTCAAATATGACTTGCCATGAAATTTTTCTCTAAAATTCAAGTTGTTCCTAATCAGTGTTGAGAGCATATAAATACAGATGTTAACACTTAAAAAATAAAAATTTTAACATATAAAATATATACTGTTTTATATATACATATACAGAATATATATGTATATGTATATATAAAACAGTATATATTTTATACTGTTTTATACATACATATACATATATATAAAATATATAGAGAGTGTGGGTATTCTGTATATATAAAATAATCCTGGTCATATATTGTACTGGGTATATTTTATATATTTGTAGATCTGTTGTCTGATTGTTAGTTCCACTTTTGAGCATGGGTTTTTGGATGAACCTCATTGTGTATTTTGATCTTTCTGTCTAGAGTGTTTTTCCCCTCTTAAAAGAGATCAGTGCATTAGGCAATTTAGATCTCAGTATCTTAGAAAATCTTGCAAGTAATGCTAGCCAAGCTTCTCTTCTCTTTCTTGATTTTGTTTGTTTTTAGTGGTTTTTTTACTTGGCTCTTCACACCAATATTTAACGTAGCATTATATTTTTCAGTGTAACTATCTAAATTCCATTCTGCATCTGAAATGGCAAAAATAGGTCTGCACATCTTGTGTTTGGAATATGTCTGAGAGTTCATGGAATGTACAAGAGTAAGGAGGTTCTAGAAGTTTGTCAGAGTTTATTTCTAGTCCTTTTGATGTTGAATTTTGGAGTAGAGGAACTATAAGGATGTTATATTTTATGCAGTGTAGTGCATTGATAGGCATTGGTCACTGATAAAATACTTCCAGAAAACCTCAGTTTCCAGAAGATTCCCAGAAATGAAGCTGGAGTGATGCTTGGCAGCACTGAGGGGGCCCTGCCTCGAGCACCCTGATGGCCTCCTGAGGTACCATCTGAGGACAAGCCACACTATAAAAGTGAAATGTAAAGCAAGGAAAATAAAGAAAGTATTTACTTCTCTATGTTTATGAAGGACAGGAAGATACTATTTAAAAATAAAAGCAGACACCATGAAGTCACACACATGACTGTTACACCAGAATAGCTGCATGTCTTTATAGCTATGGTTTATTGCAGTCTCTGGAAAGATCAGTGAAATGCCCTAAAATTGAGTATTTCCTGAAATGGTAAGCAGTGCAAACCCCAAAGACTCTATCTAGAGTTGTACAGCTGGATTATTTGGGCTTTGTGAACAGTAGAAAAAGACAAAGAACACATGGCCACTCCTGAAATATTTCCAGAGAGCCTGGCAGTCTTCAGGCCCATGGAACCTCAGTGCCTGGGGGTTCTCTACCTACCCATGGATAATGCAGTCACAGAAACTGCACTATTAATGAAAGCATCCATAAAAAGATAAACCAGATATAGCTCTGAACCTGTACTGGGTGAATAATTTTAGTGTAAAGCAGTATCCATCACAACTAAAAAGCATTATTTCAATAAATGTATTAGTAACTACATCAGTACAGTAGCACATCTAAAGGCCAAAAATTATTGCATGATTTTCCAGTGAACATTTAGCATGGAGACAGCACAGAAAAGCTCAATTAGAAGAGAAGCATGTTGTCTCACCTGCCTAAAGCAGGCTCAGCTTTACCCCCTGAGTCCCAGCCCCACACTGGAGGCCAGGCACATGACTTCACCTTTAGCCTTCTTTCAAGCACAGATTAATTGTACACACATGCGTAACAAATCCAGGATTTTACTGCTTTGTGAATGACAGCATGAACTCCCTGAATGAAATCTGACCTCTGGCAGCATGGCACAGCATCACCCTGGCACAGCTGAGCCAAGCAGCTCGTGGTGCTGCCACCACACACTGTGCCATCCAGGAGAGAGAACAGCCACACCAGATCACAGCAGGGCTCCAACAAAGGGAGCTGTGGGCCAGGGCAAGCCAAGGTCACAGGGCAGTGAAGAACAACCTGATTGCACGAGTAAATATTTACCTGCAGCACAGTCAATGTGTGCCACACACCAAGGGAAGTGGAGTATGAGAAAAATGCTGCCAAGATGAGGAAGAGATGTGAATAAAGACTAATGGAGTAGATCAAGGGTAGGTCCTGCTGATGGAAAAGGAGGTTTCCCTTTCCTTTAGGCCCCTTTCTGAGAGAGCACAGGCAATGGAGAACAAAGAGCATAAATGATGAACACTTTTCAGTTGTAAAGCACCTGACATCTCATTTCCCTTCCCAAATACTGACAGACAGCAAGGCACAACCTCAGTGCTGAGCACAGCAGTGCAGCAGCAAGACCAGAGCTGTGGCACAGAGGGAGCTGGGACAAGTGAGCCCCAGCCCAGCTCCTAAACGAGCACCACATGATTAAAAGACATTTCAAATGGCCTGGAGAACTACCTGGTTAATTTTTCTCCAGTCTTCACTAAGCTCAAAAGCTAGATTAACATGTAACTAGGATACACTTGAATTTCAGATTTTTGATTAAAAAACAAATTTTCCAGTGTTACAGGGCAAAATGTTTCATAATTGAACAAGACATTTACTATTATTTTATATCTTTTACTTTGAAGAATATCTTCTATTTTGATTATAAAGAATGGACAGGAACACACACTGTGCCAGATTTAAACATCTTTATTACCTCCTTTGATGTCTTTGCTTCCACTCAAAAAACATTAATGGTTTCAAACCTTTCAGTGCTTAGGTTTAAACTTCAGCCTAAGCACTGAAAAAAATGAGGAATTCTGTTCAAGCATAATTACACTTACAACTTCCAGGGAAAATTATTTGTCTAGTTTTCTTATAAATCTGTATTTCCAATTGTGCCAAAAAATTGTCAAAGAGCATCCTCCATGTAGTAGCAAAGTCAGTATAAGAAATGAAAGCACGTAAGAAAAGTAGGTAGTCCCTTAACCCAAATGGGTATTTTTATAACCAATACTGAGTATTTAGCATGCTGACCCAGCACTGAAATTGCACCAATGATATGTGACAGGCTGCAAAAGCACACCCCTGGATCAAACAGCAACAATGCCAAAATTACTGAGACACACTGTATTTTATACACATCCCATCACTAAAAAACTGAAGTCATAAAAACAAGAACAACTTTTGCATCCTTCTTTCCTTTTAGTATGAGACAGCTATTTCTGTGCTTCATGTAGAGTGAGTTTTTTTATTTCTGTTCTACTGCCCTGCCACCAGCACAGAATTCTTCTCCAAAGGAGACCAAAAAGTTACAGGGCAGAAAGGATCATCATAATAAAAGGGATAATGAAAAAGACGCATAAATACTGAGCTATGGGCACAAAGAAATGTTTGTTCTTTTCTAATAAAGGCCACTGTCCTTTAACTCCAGATTCACTCCAGTCATTTCTACAGACTGGACAGGAAGAGAGCACAAATTCAGGGTGTCTGCTCACAGAGCTGGGCCCTCAAACATTTGATGCCTGGTCCATAAGACATTGCAGAATTTTCTACATCAAACCAGCCAAGCTCCTGAGCTGAAGAGTCACAGCCAGAGTCACCTTGCTGAAGTCTTGGCTTGCCAAGGAACAAACACTTCCTGATGAACCTCTGCATGGAGATGGGGACATTGGTGGTGTGGGTGCTGGGGTTCACCAGCTCCTTTGTGAACAGCAAGGATGATGGGGAACAGCAGCACCATGCCCAGGCTCACTGCCCTGGGTGTCAGGATTTAACCCTCCTCACACTTAACCCAGTGAATGGGGGCTGCCTTTGTTCTCCTGCAGGCACAACGTGTTACCCCCTGTCTGACACAGGAAAAACCACTCCACAGGCTTTATGACTTCTTGTCAGAGCAGCAGCCTCACAGAAATGAGGGCTTTCAAAAAGATGGAGGTGTGGCACCAAAGGCCAGCAAGAAGAAAAGGTAACAGCAACCTCCAGCTGCAGCATCAGGAGCACAGACATGTGCTACAGGACACACACCATGGCATGAGCTGATCTGCTCCCCATTAGGGGTCCCAGCAAAAAGAGGACACAAAAGAACACAGATTTTAAGACCAGGCCACATCTCCAGGAACTAATAATGAGCCCAAGATAAAGGAGGCAGTGCCATGTCTCATCAGAATGCACCTATCCCTCCTCTCCTGACAGAAGGCTCTTTCAGAGACAGAAGAGCAGCAGCAAATGAAAACCTTCCAGCCTTCACACAAGCCTGCAGAACAAAATGTAACACTTTTCTCTACAATAGGAGAGAAAAAGCATCAGAGCAAACTGCTGTGGTACCCTGCAAGACACCTGGAACACACTACATGGTGGCAAAGGGGTAGAAGATGCTAATTATTTAAGAATAACAGAACTAAGATGGCAATTTAATTAGGACCCTTAGAAGTAACAGTGCCAAATCTAGGTGAAACTGAATGTAGAAGACCTGGCCACACTCTGCTTAAAAATATAGGTGAACATGAAAAGATTGTGACTAACTCCTATATGGGACTCAGGGGATGCCAAGAATGGCACACAACAGTTAAATAATGCTGGGAGAGGCTCCAAGGAGGTGCTCATCTCAACCTCTGCCACACAATTCCCCAGGTAGGATGAAGCTGCACTCAGGCTGAACTGTGAGGTCAGTTCCTGTAAAGCTGCAAAAGCCAGAGTGCCAGCTGAGAAGGAAATGACTGGGGACAGGTACAACACACCCATGTAAAGGAAACTGCACCAGCACAGAACTTCTCACATCTTACTGTGGGCTGAAGAAGAGGCAGGAAAGCCAAAAGAGATCCTCTATCCATGAAGACACAAAGTTCTTCAGCTTCAGTAAGAGACACTCTGCTCTGTGAAGATGTGCATGGACAAGCAGAGACAGAACTACTTGTGCAGCAGTGAGGCACTGTGGTGGTCACAAGAGCAGAACACTGCACAGCTGTGAGCTGTTCATTAAAAGAATGCAATGTCCCACAGTGCCAAATCGTTTGAAATGTCATTATCAGCTGCCAGTGGCATAAGCCAACCAGCCAACAGCACACACACCTGTTCAAAGGTACATAAATTACCCTTTATCACAGTATAAACCACCCAAATAATTCCTAATTGTTTCAGTTTCAACAGCTGTAAATTCCCCCTTTCCCCCACTGGAACACCCAGCAAGTGCAACATCACAACTGTACCTTTTCTGCCTTTTTGTCAGAGATGTCTTGTTTTTCTAGAACTGCCATGCTCTCCTTCAGGTTTTTCACTATGTCTGCAGGAGACTTGTGGGACTTGCCAAAGGGGAATGGCATGATTGCAAACCACAAGGTCTTCCTTCTGTGGCTCCTGCTTCACCTGGAAAAGGAGGAGAAAGAAAGTACATCAAAAATAGAAACTTGAGCTCTGCATAACACACACAAAGAGAGAGCAGCAAAGGTATTCATTCATACATGGAACAAATCATCCTGGACAGGTGAACCAGAGCTTGCCATGACAAACTTAAATTCTTGTACTTCTATTTCTTTTGAAATACAAGATACACATAGAAGAACTCACATTAAAATAATCATCTTATGCTTCAGGAGCAAATTAAAGAGTACATTAATTATATCCAAAGCCACAAAGTGCACACATGCCCCATATGGGCAAGACTTACAAGGATCAATTATTCCCATTAGTGCTGTTAAGCCAAATGCCTTCTCCCATGAGGTGTTTGACACACAGCTCCTGGTGTCCCAGGGCCTGCAGGAACTGCCCAGGTCCATGCTTTTGCCCACACTCACTCCATAATCAATTTGCAAATGCACAGCAGACCCCAAGGTGTGCACCTTAGTGCAGGACCCACAAACACGAGCAGGCAGGGCTACAGACAGCAGCCTGAAATACACTCTCAACCTCACACATTTTATGGGAAATAAAATTTGACACCTAGCAGGGATATATAAAGCACTTGAAAACATTAAAACCAACACCTCGTGTATCTTTCTCAAAAAGATAAAACATGTCTTACAGGAGAAGGTTTCCTTCCCTAAAAATATCTGGCTCTTGAATCCAAATACATTTATTCTTCTGTATATTGACACATATTTACTTTCACACACACACATATACATACTCTCTTCTGTGTACAAAATAGAAAAGTACAAGTGGAATAAATGAGTGTACTGGAGCTTTTGTCACTAAACACATACACCCACATTTAAACAATAATAAAACCTTCTTACAAGTGAATTACATGAAGTATACTTCTACAACTCTAATCAGAAAACAGGAAATCCTCCATTAAAAATGCTGACAGTGCTACTTCTGTTAGACACAAAAGACAGCTGAGGCTGGCAGGGCAGAGCAGAGCAGAGCCTGCACTGTCATTCCAAAGAAGGGGGATTGCCCTGAAAATTGAATTTCCATCTCCCTGCAGTGTCTGTGTGGTGAGTAACAAGCCAGCTGTAACCAGTACATGTTAAAGGATCTTATCTGACACAATGCACTTTGCTCCTTGATTAAATCACCAGCTCACCCACCAGGAACTCCAAAACTTTATTCCTCATCTTACTCAACAGTTTTGTTCAGGGATGAAAAATCCCAATGCAATGCTATTTTTTAGTTATTTCTATTATTTAAACAAATAAATTTGGCTGGCCCATGGGCAAAACTTTAAGTTCCAGAAGAACTTGGACCTTCAGCCAAGTAAATTTCCATAAACAGAAATTTCAGGCAAGCAGTTACAGAGATCATACATTCACAATTCCATGCCTACAAATGACTTAAAACATAAAGTAGGTATTTTTAAATTAGATTGCTTCCAGATAGAAGTATCAGCAGGAAGGCTGAAACAAGACCTTCCACCAGCCATTTCCATTCTTTAACACATCATAAGGACTTTGTGTTGCATTTATTTTCTAGAGTGTGTCATTATAGTAACCTCTCATTCACAATCTGCATAAAGAAGGGTCTGTAACACTGAAATTACAAAAGCAAGAGATAAAAAGAGATCAAAAAGTGCCCACAGGTCTTTCTTTTGACAAGAGAATTTTATGCCTCAAACTTCATCACATCTAGCAGAACAGAAACCTACAGCTAAGAAAAGCACCACTACTGACTGTTATTTAATACAATGAAAATACAATGGTATTTAAAACAATATTTAAGGAAAATTGTGGTATTTTCACACAGGATTTTTTTGTTCCTAGAAAGAGAAAGTGTGAAAATAAACACAATTTCCCCACCTCAAGCATCACAGCAACATTTTAAATGTTCTCTTTATTTCTCCCTTTGCCAAATGAAGATGAACCCTGAAAACAAATCTGGATTCTTTCATGTTTGTACATCAGCACTGATATTTCAGTATTTAACAACTACTCTGCCTGTTCATTCTGGATGATGGCTATACCCATGTAACAGGGAAGGACTGGCTCATCCAAAAACCCATGATCAAAAGTGGAACTAACAATCAGACAACATATGTACAAATATATAAAATATATCCCAGTGCAAAGAGAAATTGCCAGTCTTAATTCCTTGGATTAGGTATTAAAACAAAAGCAAATCCACTAGGAATCAAAACAGCTGAGAGAACAAAAATATATGGAACCGTAAAATCTGGTATGACAGCAATATACAAATAAATCAAACCAAAAAAAACAGCCCTGCACACTCAATTTCTGGATCAGAACAATGCTACTCCCAAAGTCTAAAAGACCTCATGGATAACACAAAACCTATGGAAATACAGAATATTGATATTAAACAACTGTCCTCCTGTGTGCCAAAGGTCTAGGTTTGCAAAACCTGATTTGCCTCTAGACAGTGCCTGTTTTTTTCTTTAAATTAACAATAGTCTGAAGCTTTGATTTATTCCTAAAACCTTCCAGGTTCTGTGTAAATCAGATATACATACATGCATACTCAAGTCATAACAAGCTTCACTCTATGTGCTGGCATATGTAGCAGAAAATAATCAATTAATAACAGCTCACTAGCACACATTCTTATTAAACATTTTCTCCCAATCCAGGTAAGTTCCTGTATGAACCTCTCATGAGCAATTTAGAAAAATCAGGAATGACTGTCAGCACTACTAAGAAGGAAAATCTACATCCTTGATTACTGAAGATGACATTTTGCTTCAAGTTATTTCTTTTATTATATAAAATGGAGTAAATACTGTTTATGCCATTTCAGTTTTATTACTGGAAGGAATGCAATGGCACTGCTGGGAACATCTGGGGCCTCAAGACTGAAGATTCCACAAACCCTGAAGCAAAATTCTGTTACTGAAAAACCTGGGCCACATCCTGCCAAAGAAAAAAAGAAAAACAGCAAAAAAGAAAAAAAGAAAAAAAAAAAACTGAAAACAAAAAGGGGGAAAAAAGGGGGGGGGGAAAGGAGAAAAAAAAAGGGGAAAAAAGGGGGGAAAAGGAAAAAAAGGGGGGAAAAAAGGGGGGAAAAAAGGGGGGAAAAAAGGGGGGAAAAAAGGGGGGAAAAAAAGGAGAGAAAAAAAGGAGAGAAAAAAAGGAGAGAAAAAAAGGAGAGAAAAAAAGGAGAGAAAAAAAGGAGAGAAAAAAAGGAGAGAAAAAAAGGAGAGAAAAAAAGGAGAGAAAAAAAGGAGAGAAAAAGAGAGAAAAAAAAGAGGAAAAAAGGAGAAAAAAAGGAGAAAAAAGAGAAAAAAAGGAGAATAAAAAGGAGAAAAAAAGGAGAAAAAGGGAAAAAAAAAAAGAAAAAAAGGCAGAAAAAAGGAAAAAAAAGAGGAGCAGTGCTTTGTCTCAAAGCTGTCCTTCATGCAGCAGAACACAGACAGGCTGTTCCTTTTTCAGCCCAGCAGCAGCACCCCCAGCAGCACCCTGGGCACAATAGACAATGCCAACATCTGTGAGCGATCGGAAGGAGCTGCCCCCAGCACATCTGCAGCACCACACAAAAAGGGAACAACAGCAAATGACATTTGCTGTAAATAAGAACAGGCCTTACATCATGTCAAATGATAACTGATTCACAATACTAGCACCTGGCTGCCTTGCAAATTCAGGATAAAACACTGATTGTGGCCAAACAAAGATCACAGGATTCCTGAAGGGTTAAAATGCTACAAGTCCATGGATCTGCTGGGCTGCTTTGCTTTATCTTCCCTTCCCACAAACCTCACCTCCATCATTTGTTAATGCACAATATTATACAAACCTCAGCTTTCTCAGGCATGCCTTTTATTTTGCCAATATTCAAGTAGGTTAAAGTGACAAAATTTAAAGCATTGGGGTCACAGCCACAAACAGAAATGTGATGTTGATTTATCAGTGCCAATGGACCAACATGGCACATGGCCAAACATGCAGAGATTGAAGTAGCACTGACACACTCAGGCACTCTGGGACATTGGGGCTTTTGTGCTAACCAGAGATAGAAGCCCCACTGTTGTAGATAGTATAGAACTTCCAGCTCTGTCAATGCACCAGGCATCCATGCAGTTTGCTTTATCTAGAAGGCTTTGTGATTTTTGATTCACTGGATTGACCACATAATCAATAATGTCTGATTTAAATCTATAAGATTTTGAAGTGTCTGCTGAGAAAAAAAACCAGCATTTTTCTGTGAGGACAACCCTCCAGCAGAAAAAACAATGCCACAGGAACAAATACAGAGGCATGATAAACAAATTCCTTTAATTAATTTGCATTCTCTAAAGAATAAATGCACTAGTCTGGACTATGGTCTGCCATGTAGCTGAGCTTTTTTTGTTTGAAGGATCAGAAAATATGCTACCTGTATATCAGAAGTGTGTGCCACCATTTAAACCCTGATTACTTACTAGAATTAATGGGTTTTTTCTGTTGTAGGAAGTATATTTTTGTTACAGTGAGATGTCTGCATTACTATTTTCAGAACAATATAGGTACAAGAAATGGTACAATTACACTCCTGACTGCACTAACATGTGTAGTTACTCCTCAGACAAATGAATTTGTGGCACCAGAGTCTCACCAGCACAGACTTTGAAAGGGAAGAAGGGAAAGGGATTCAATTGAATGGAAAACCATACCAGCACCATAATCAAGGACACAAACTCAAGCATTTTTACTTTAGACATACCAGGAATTTACCACAAAATAAAGTTTAAACTTTGTTTTTCTCTGCACAGAAGTATAATCCACAAATAAAGCATTATTTAAATATCCACATATATTCCAGCTCCAGAGAGCAAACCACCATCTATCCTCATGCAAAATGCTCCTTAACTCATGTACAAAAGCCCCACATTTCCAATTCTGTGAAACAAACAGGTACAATAAACTCAATCCTTATTCTATTGTGGCCCTCACCATTTAATTGCACTATATTAACTCCTCAGCTGCATCTTTCTGCCTTATTTATACACACCAAGAGTTTAAGGTGACTGCTTTTGCAAGCTCCTGATGAGGAAAAGAGGAGGAAAAAACCCTTCAGCTATTTCCTGAAGGGAAATGAAAATGCAAGCCTAGTGAGAGAGCCCATGGAACATCCATTTAATGTGCACATAAGAAGAAAACTGCTGCAGATCAAACAAAACCAACATAATTTTAGTAAGGCCAAATAATTACCAGCAAGGTTTCTCAGGGCAGGGGAGGCAAGCCCAGAGCTGATGGGGAGGTCCCGTTTGCCCCCAGCTCCCCATCCCCTGTTTATGGCCAGCTGACCCATCCAGGAGCTGAGGCACTCTTCAAGCTACCAGAAAACTGACATGTAAAAGGAAAATAAACAACGAGTGGTGTAGGGAATGTAGGAAACACATCCCTTTGAGCAGCAAGTAGCTGTCAATCAGCTCCCTCAGCTCCTGATCCCTCCAGAAGAGCACTTCATGGTGAGGCTGGAGCCAAACCAACAGCAGGGCTGGAGGGGCAAGGTCACTTTCCCTCAGTTATTTTGAGAAGCCTGATATTTGTCCCAGTGCCCAGAGTGCTGACTGAACTGATCAAAATGGCAGAAGACAAAGCCAATAAAAAGGAGGGGCAATAAATAAAAATTCTGAAAGGTTTTTAAGACAAAGCAGCACAGGGCACCGGAGCTGTGAGCCACAGCCAGCCCGAGGAAGGGTGAGGAGAGGGCTGAGGCAGCCAGGAGAGAAGGACACAACAGCTTCTCCTCCTCCTCCAGGTAGAGGGGAGCTGCCAACTCCTATCCTGAAATCATATCATCTGCCAATTACCTTCCACAGTGCTGGTAACACATAGGAGAATGGCTTAAGCAAACACACTTCAATAAACTAATCAGTCTACAAAGGCAAAATACCAAGTTTCACAATAAACAGTTGGGGTTGCACTGCATGTGGAGTTTTAATTGACAATTTATCAGCCTATTACTGACACAGCATGTTGCATCTTGCTAAAAAGGGGCACACTGTTTTAAAAAAATATAATGCAGCAAGCTCATGTTTGTCTTGATAGACCTGATGTCCCTCACAAGTCACTCTTTTGCTTGATTAGCAGGGATCATTAAGCCAGCATTGAAAACCATAACATAAATCAGCTTTCTTGAGATGTAATTGCTACAAGGGGCTGTAAGCTCAGCTAGAATTCATCACTGTGAAGCCTGGTTGGAATGATAAAACCAGGAACAGATCAAGAAATTATGCATTTTTAAAAGCACTGTCTCCCTCAGACATGCCCAGCATCCCAGAGGAAGACTGACAGCCATGCCTTTGATCCAAGAACCATTTTTTATGCAAGCTACCATGCTCCTTGGGAAAAAAAATATGAGTACTTCAAAGCCAGAAGCGACACCTTATTAGCTATTCACCCTCTTGTACAAGATGATGAAATGTCACAGCTACCAGTACTGAGGCAGCTGAAGCTCCTGCCTGTGCTTTGTCCCAGACACGTGCAGGACAGCAGGCAGGTGCCACTGGGAAGCAGCTGGAATAGTGCAGCCAGCTCATCACTGCAAATTCCTGCCTAGAGCACAATTCCTGAAAGGCCTCAGCACTTCTGAGTGCATAAATGCAGTGACATAAATGGCAGCAGCCATCATTTCCTTCACTGGGTTATTTGAGTACTCACATTCCTCATTAAACATTCTTGCACATTTTTCATGTGCTGGGCTCTACTACATCTTTCAGTATCCTCATTCTGGCTATTTGGTTTTCCACTAAATTAAAAGATTTTCCAGAGCTTCAGTATTGTAGCAAAGCAGTTCTTTTCTTTTGGATATGTTAAATGAATTGAAACTCAACAGCCTCTCAACCAAAACGTGTGTCGAGCAGAGTTTATTAATACAAGTTCACCTGTAAAACTTTCCCATCCCAAAGGAAATGAGACTGATAAAGAGCAGGAGCAACACCATAATGTATGAACTGCTCAGTGTAGCCATGGCAGAGCATGGCTCTGCTTGTAAATGATAATTACTGATAATTAAAAAAAATTAATAATTGCTATCCTCTAAATACTTCCACACACCTTTTCAGTGTTTCTTTCAATATAACTTTAAAATGTGGATAAAAGAATTACAGCAATGAACTGTTTGGATCTGTTGTGAGATTGATAATTTGGTGAGAAATATAATTCATACATACAAGTTTTCTTGAAGGACAGGCATGTTCATCTCATACTTGGCATGTCCCATAGCATCTTTCTTAAAATTCACTATTAACATATTTTATCAAGTCTGCAGCACACAAAAGCTTTAATGTGATTCAAAAGCAGTTTCACAACTCTGCATCACAGAATTATTTGTAGTGTGACCCACTTAAAGATTAAAATGGAAAAATATCCCCTCTTTAAAAATAGCAAAATTAAAATCATGAAGAAAAAACTTCCTCTTGTAACACAGAAGAACAGTGAACAAAACAAATTAATTCAATGGATTTAAAAAGGGGTAACATTGGAAAAGAAATCTCTGCATAAACATGAAATTAATAATGTGACATAGCTTCTTACTTTCTGAATATTTCCAAACAATTAGAACCCTGGTAGTTCATAACCCTGCTTGTTTCTTTAGCACCAAATGCCACCCGATTCCTTTCATTAAGCAGGCTTCTCTCCTGCCATTCAATTAATTTACTGATCCTTCTGCCTGTCCAAGAGCCTCCTTCTCCAGCAGACACCTGCACCATGCAGGAAAAAGGAAAGGGCAGCCAATGCAGCCCCTAAAGCCACATTACCCTCTGTGACTGGGAGATTGTTACAGAAATTGCAGTTTAACACACAGCTACAGAAACATTCATTATAAACTGATTTTAAATAGCACTGCTGCTTGTAAGGGGCTTCTGCCTAAGCAGAAAAGCCTGTTAATGCTAAAGCTCAGAATGTGAGATCCCAGCCTGTCTCCATGCAGAAGGAAATCCTATGACTCAGCTTCTTTCCCTGGTGTGCAGTTTAGAGTCACCCCACCCATCCATTCCCCCACAAACCTCACTGCTATATTGCAATATGGTATACAGACAGGCATGTGAATGCCTCACCCATTCCTTGGGAAGTATATTGAAAAATTAATAAAAACAATAATAATCCTACACTTCATCACAAAAAACAACTACTATCTCCAGCACACTGGGCACAAAAAAACCAAATAACTTACCTGGAGCTTCAAGGAAAGCTGTCAGACAATATTCTGCCCACTTCTGCCCGGGCAGAAGCTGAAACAATTTTCTCCTAACCTGGTATCCAGTCAATCCCCTGTTGGCTCAGTTGCCCATACTGCATCATCACAAACCCCAGAATATTTGTTACATGACAAAAAATGCTGCAATTCTGTACGTGCCATTCTACCCACCCTTGGAAGCAAAAATGCAAAGCAAGAATCTCCTTTGTAACTATTTCTAGTCCTTTGCTTTATTATTCCCATTCCTTTCCAGAGGTTCTCTTTGTACCAGATTTTCTGATATACATCTAAGGGTCAATTCTGAGACTGAGGCAGTGGCAAAAGTGGAGGCAGAAGGACACTGCAGTTTAATTTCTGATTTATTTCACATCGTGAAATATGGCCTGGAGCTCACACGTTCCAAGAACTCAGCTGAGTGTGAGAAAGTCCCAGGTGAAGGACAGGAAACCAGCACCACACACAGCCTCAGCACTGGGGCAACAGGCTGGGGGAAAACATCACTTTATGCACGAGTTGGTGACACAGGGAAGTGGGGTGAGAATCCCAAGTACCAGCACAAGGGAGGTGCTCGTGCACTTCAGCGCCTTCTGAACAGAAACTGAGAACAATGAAACTGCAAGGTCTGGGGAGGCTCCAGCCACCATCCTCTAAGGCACAGTTTTCTTTAGAGGATATTCTCTCAAACTAAAACCTACACTCACTAAAGCCATTCTTTACCAGCACAAATTCACTGGGTTGGAAGAGACCTTCAAGATCAGGGAGTCCAACCCAGCCCCAACACCTCACCTGGCACCCAGTGCCACATCCAGGCTTTGTTAAACACACCCAGGGATGGGGACTGCACCACCTCCCAGGCAACCATTCCACAACTTTATCACCCTTTCCATGAAAACCTTTTTGCTAATATCCAACCTGTATTTCCCCTGACACAGCTTCAAACTGTGTCCACTGGTTCTGTCAGTGCTGCCTGAAGGAAGAGACCAACCCCACCTGACTACACCCACCTACCAGAAAGTTGTAGAAATAACAAATCTAGGGGGGGAAAAAATCATAATTAATCAAGTATTTACCCAAATACAATTTCAATAAGACATGCATCACTTTTAAAAGTAACTTTAAAGAAATTCCACAATATTTTTCCCATGGTTTCTTTACTTTCTTTGGAGACCATATTCTGTGGCCTGCTAGTAACTTCTAACGCTCGATCCAAGTTTTTTAAAATTTAACACAACATAGCTCTTCATCTAATGTACCTTAAGATGAACACATTTTAAACAAAATAAGATCACTTAAAGAACAACGATATTAAAGCACTAACATTATGAGCAGTAAACCAGTGACTGTGACAGAGCTCAGGAACATCCTAAACACACTGACACAGGAACTGGGAAAACACACCAAGGAGAATCCCTCTTCTCACAGTGATTACTACTGGCCCCTGCCACAGGCAGCATGGAATGAACTCCAGCTTTACCAAACTCTGTCTGAGAAGGTTTCCCTTCCAAAAGAATCCATTTAGGAGCTCACAATGAAAGAATCTTTACGTTATACAACTGTGGAGCTCACCTCAGCTCCACAAGAACAAACCAGCTGGGATGCCAGGCAATCAAACAGAGCTTATCTACCTGGGCTCACTGCTGTGCTTCAGCTGGGCAGAGGCAGGGCTGAAACTGAAACCCAGGCACAGAAAGCTGCTCTGCAAAGAGCTGCTCACAGTCCACAGGGGTGGCTGAGACCACAGCTGACTCCTCAGCTCTGCCACTGTCACCTCAACTCAGTAGAGTGACACAAAGATTAAAATGTAAATCACTGGGAGATCAATTCTTGTGAATCTGAGCTGATTCTCACTACACAAAACCAAGACAATTTGGTGCATGATGCAGTGATCCATATCTCCTCTACAAAAGGGAGTTCCTGACAAATAACCTATGGGAGTTATGTACTGACACAGAGAAAGCAGGAGAGGGCAATCAATAAACAACTGAGAATCATGACACCACCATTACTGGCAATCTTTTCCCTCTAGTTCATCACATCCTCATTCAGTAAAGGAAAAGAGTTGTCCAGGGCTTTTTCTCTTCAATTATCTCTCACCTACTACTGGGAGCTGAAGCACAGGCAGTGTCTGTGCTGATCCACACATCATTATCCATCTGACAAATCTGCTTTCCGTCACACTATTTTTTTTTTTTTTGCCATGGTCCCTGGCACTTAAAAGACAGTTTTGATGACAGTACAAAGGGTTTCCTGACACAGCTCTGCTAGCAAATCCTAGCAGTGCAGATACAGCTTAGATTAGTAAAAACCACAACCTCTGACCATGATAACTGCAACTGTGCCAGGGCTTTACTGGTTAAGTATTTTATAAAGAGTGCTCCTTCCTTCACACTGCCAGCCAGAATCAGTACACCATCAATCAAGTGTCCAATTTTCCCAAGTTAGCTGTGTGGAGGTGCCTTTCAGTACAGAACTCATCCTCAGACAGAATTCCTGCTTCCTCTCAGGTGTGCTGTACCAAGGACAATGTGGCAAAAGGGAACACATCACAAAGAGCAGCAAAATTAGAGGATAACCAGGAGATATTTTTCCCCAAATAACTCAAAAATTAATTTCATGAGCATCACTTGAAAGACAAAAGAGAAAAAAAAAATCAATGCATTACAGGCCACAACACATCTGTGATATCCAGGCACACATCAGTTTCATTGCTACCAAGACATGAAGAGTGAGAAATGAACTCATGAGAAGCAGCTGGCCAAAATGCAGCCTGATATCCAGGGTTCAGGAGAGAGACAACACTTTGATAATGCATTATGCCCCACAAGGAGTGGTTCAGATGTGTGGGGCTGAGCAAAGGTGGTGGTCACAGCAGGCTGCAGGGAAGGGACACCACCCACAGGGTGACGTGGGCTCATGCAGTCCTTACAGAGCTCAATGAGCACAGCAAGTGCAGGGACAGGGAATCCTGAGCACAGACACAGTGTGGGCACAGAATGGACTGAGAGCAGCCCTGCCCAGAAGGACTTGGGGGTGGTGACTGGTGAGAAGCTCAAGGTGACATGGCAGTGACATGGCAGCGACATGGCAGCCCAGAGAGCCCCCCATGTCCTGGGCTGCATTGTCAAAGGAAGGGGACCAGGACACCAGTTGGTTCATCACAGGCCCCTCAGGTCCGGTCCAGTTTCGGTCCCTCAGGTCCTTCAGGTCCAGTTTATTGAAGAAAGTATCAAACACTTATACAGCAAATAATAAGCTTATGAATATTCTGTGAGCTAAGCAATCTATTGGTTAAACTATAGCATTAACTCTTCCTCATTCCTTAGGGGTTACACTCTCTTTTCTCATGTCTCTTTCACTATTTGTTATCCTACTACAGCTAGGCCCAAGGACACACTATCTATGCAGGTGCAGGAGTTGGAATTAGCCACGGCTTTGTACTTTTCCAGTCTTTAGCCAGCCAAACTCCCAACACTGCATCACAAGCAGCACGGCCAGCAGGGCAAGGGCAGGGATTCTGCCCTGTGCCCACCCTGCTGAGACCCAGCTGCAGGGCTGCACCCAGCCCTGGGCCCCCAGCACATGAGGAACATGGAGAGTGAGCCAGAGGAGATGAAATGGTGATCAGAGGGCTGCAGCACCTCTGCAATGGACACAGGAGGAGAGATGGGGTTGTGCAGCCTGGAGAAGAGAAGGCTCTGGGGACACCTCAAAGGGGCTTCAGACAAGGGGGAATGGCTTCAAACTGAGAGCAGCCAGGGTTGGATTAGATATCAGGAATCAATTTTCCCTGTGAGGGTGGAGAGGCCCTGGCACAGGGTGTCCAGAGAAGCTGTGGATGCCCCATCCCTGAAGTGTCCAAGGCTGGGATAGATGGGGCTCTGAGCAACCTGGTCTGGTGGAAGCTGTCCCTGCTCATGCTGGACAGTCTTTAAGGTCCTTTCCCAATCCAAATAATTCAATGATTCTATTATAAAATTATCTCCATTTAAAACTAAACAACAAACCATTACTGAATAAGTGACCAGATTTTGTGCCAAGTAAAAAAACTAGACCTTAAAGTAGAATTCACTTTGTTCTCCCAAGAAAAGAAGCAGCCATTACAGTACAGAAATTTCACATAAATAATTTCAACATCACAATATACCTTAAGAGGCTGTAGGAAAGTGTACTTTGCACAGTTCCCCTAAATGACCTCTCTTTCTTCTGCCAGTTTAAATGTTTGGTCCAAATCTACAAAGTCACTAATGGAATTCAATTCTGATACATGAACCACACCACATCTCAAGTGCCAAGATAGGTGTGCTCCTCTGGGGCAACACAGAGCACAGAGAGGCGTGTTTAATGGCAGAGGTGATGCATCCCAGGATTAAGAGTTATCAGAGTCACAAACCTTCAGAAGAGATGAGGTGAGAGTCACAACATTCAACACCATGCCATTGTATTTCACTTTTATAGATTTTGAGGCAGAGGGAGAAGAATTTCAGCTAACCCATGAACTCCACTTCATGTAATGAAATGCTTTGCAGCACAGGAATCAAAAAGGGGGAATGATCTAGATTGCTCCCAAAATGTGCTCGAGCTCCTGCCATAGCAACCTAATTAAGAGTCCTTCTGATGACTCACAAGACACCAGTCCAAAGATCTGTGTTACAGCAGGATACTTCAGTCAGCCATTCCTGAGAAACACAGGTCAAAATCCTTTTCTCTCCTGACACCACCTGAGAGTGTCAGCTACTCAAAGTTATTATATATCAAAGAAAACACAAGATAAACAATGTGTCAGAGGTCTGTGCTGATACACACTACTTTTCATCTGTCTGTCTCTTTTTGGGGACACTTGAGTTCTCTTTCCATGTAGACCACATCACGCTAAGCAAACCTCTGCTTCCATGAGAGTAACAACTACAAGAAAATGGTTAAAAGTCTTCATAAAAAGTTGAACATCTAAATTTATTGCAGCCAAAACTCCCAAGGTAGTACCTTACAGTTCCTGTTTGCTGTGACCAAAAGTTTCAAAAAGATTTAAAGAAAAAGGAGGCTGGAGGGAATCACACAGCAGAAAGGAAAGACACCCTTCCAAAAGTGAGACTTCCCAACTGGTTGGACTTCAAACAACTCACAGTGGCTGCTGCAGACAGGGGTCTGCAAGGCAGAGGAGCCCTGAGGGCTCACAGGTGTGACAAACAGACACTGTTGGTCTGTCCATACAGGAATCAGCACTCCCTGACACACGGACAGGCCCACAGGTGGAAAACTGGCTGAGAGCTACCTGGCTGCAGCCAGCACTGAAAAACAAGGTTTGCTACAAGATGGGACTAAAATTAGATCAGCTAACATGGTGGGAAGCACCTCTGAGGGACAGTTCCCTTAATTTATCTGCTTAGAAGAGCTGGACTGGAAAAGGGAACTACCAAATTGTTTCACAATACTAAAACAAGAACTCCCAATTTTCCTCTTAATGCAATTACTGTGCAATGCTACCAAGAGAAACTTCAACACTTGATAAGAAGTTTCCATCTCTACAAGTTTACCCAAAGAATGACCACATATTGTACCTGAAATGACTGAAAAAACATTCTGCAGGACAGTAATTCTCCCAAAGGGCTGACACCAAGCTTGGGTGGAACAACTTGCAGATTAGCTGATACCTATACTCCTAACACTGTGCAATTTTACTTATTCCAGCTATGTCAGTATCCTTAGGGTATGTGGAAAAACAAAACAAAAACCCCCAACCCCTGAAATTATTAACTGGTGCACCAGCTTAACATAATTTTATTTAATCAGGGATTACAAAAATTACTTAAATTACTTACAACAGTACAATATCATCACTTTCTATATCACTAAGAGGCTTCAATCAAACAAGAGCTCTTAAATCAAATGATGAAATGGTCAAGAAATCAAAATTCCCTCCCTCGCCCTGCTGCCCTCACTGCTTGTGATGCAGCCCATAAACTGTAATGCAACCTGTACATTCCTCAGAAATTACAAAAATAAAAGGCATGCAGCGACAATTTTGGAATCTGACCAACCATCCATTAGAAACAAAAGTAAATGAGGGGATTTCACAGAATTCAGATGTACTGAAATCTATTAAAATAACTCTTTGCTACTAAGTCAAAGAAGATTTAAATAAACAATGTGAGAGACCCTGTAACTTTTGGATTTTCAAACTATCCCTTTTAGCTCCTAAAATATAGATTTTCATTTTCCCTTCACAGTCATTTTGAAATTAGTTTAGCTTGGTTATCTAATTAAAGGACTTGCTCAAAGTCTGGATTGTCTGAGTTTTGGTCTAAATCTCACAGGCATCAATCCACAGCACTGAAAGTCAGAGTACCACAATGAATACAAGACAAGGTATAAAAACTTCTGTTGTGCTTACTAACATTTTTCAATGCTTGCTAGTAATTCTGAAAGCTAAAAACAGCCTATTTCAAGAGAAAAGCATCTGTATTTCTGGCCAACAATCATTCTCCTTGTTCACTGAAGCTACTTCTGAAACACAGATCTGACATTTCTTCCTAGATTTAATAGTGTTAAATCTTCAACCTGCATCAACAGGAGGAGTGACTGCCATTGCTAAAGGGAGAGCAGAATTATTCAGACTCCAACAACTCTGAGACCCTACCCAGTACAATTCCTAAGGGAGGCAAAAAGCCTCAAAGCAAAAATCTAATTAATCTTTGCTGGATGTAAACTATAAATCCAGCTCCAAATGGCTACTAACATTTTTTTTTACTTTTACATATCTACACACACACATAAGTCCCCAAGTAAGAGGGAAAACTCACTAAACAGAGTTTATTTAGTTTATTTCTCTTTGTGACAGAAAAAAATGATCTATATACAGGCAGGTAGTAATAATTAGAATCACAAATTAAGAAGCTGGGGACTTGAAGTTTGTTTTGTTTTTCCAGGTTAAAAGAATGAAGAAAACTGTCAGAATTTAAAACTTAAATTTTAGTTTTAAGTTTTACTTTACATTCCTAAGTTTGTCAGCACGCACAAATGCCCTGAAGTTTTTGTGACTTTTTGGGAAAATATTCCATAACCGTGTAACGAAGAGGTTCTTTTGGATGTAATGATGTCAAACCCATCACCATAACAGGAGTTAAGGGAACAGCAGTCAGAGAGCACAGCTATGCCAGGACTCTGCCCAAAATGCTCCATGAACGGAGGCAGCTCCTCAGAGAAAAACTGTTTACTCCAGCTCCACCCTATTACAGAGGCAGCAGAGTTTGGATATTGCTCAACGTCAATTACAGACATAAAACGGAACTATGTTAGTCAATTCTGATGAGTCAATCTACTGCTTTTCTTAGAGATTACAAATCTAAATAATCACCTCCAGAACAGCACTTGTTTAGCCAACATATTCTGCTCTCAAGAAGCTGTCTTGGCTGTCAATCATTACCTCTGTGATGCATGGAAAAAGACTATTTACCCTGGTGACTGCAGCTTGTGTTTGCTTTCAGACATATTTTAAGACAAGCTGAACTTCTAAGGTTCATATTTGAACCCTCAAATCCAACAGCCAACACTTGGTTTAAGGTTTTCCAATTCTCTTGATTACTGAAACCTTCACTCATTCCACTGATAAACTATACTAGACTATAAAATTAAAACTTCCATAGGAACTTTTCCTTTTTTAAAGCTGGAAAGGAGGTAACAAGGCAGAGGGCAGCAAAACCAGTGTCTTGGATAAGACTCAGGCAGCAGAATTTGATCCCAAATCTTCCTTTCTCCTGAGGCAACACAGAACCCAGGTGCCTATAACATGGTCACAGCCTGAGTGTTCATCCTCTTCTGCATGAGATTCCAAGGCTAACAACCAATATCAACAGCTGGGTCTCCAACTGCCCTTTCAGAAAATCACAAACCTCTAGGGCAGGTGCTTTGGAGTACCTAAAATATAACCAGATATCTATGTTTAGACAACTTTATGGGTGTCACTGGAAAAAAAAGTTTAAGTGTGTGTTCCTCAAGTGCTCCAGCAGACAACATGCACAACAAATGTCACACACCCAAAGAGAGGAGGAAATTCTCTGCTTAAGCATCATTCCCTGGAAAAAGGGGGGAAAAGCATCATGCTGCTGAAGAACACTGAAATGTACTGTCATGAGTATCTGTGACCCAAAGAAAAACCCCCAAGGATCTGGAACCTCCTGTCCTCAGTTGCAGTGTATTTGGTGTATTCACTAAACAAGTACATTCAAAGGATGTTATGTGCAGTGAGCTGAAAAAACCTGGAAACAACCACAGAAGGATTTTGTACCAAATCAGCATAAGCAAAGCAAGGTTTGGGATATTTGCTGATTTTTCAGAGATTGACTTTGCTTTCTTAACATTTTTCTAATATAGTACCGAGCATACACAAAGTCTTTATCAGGAATTGTGCCTCAAGTGACCTCCTCCAAGGGGATCTCTTTAAATTCTCCTGAGAAGTTTCTCCATCACTACCAAACTCCAGTCAGAAGAAACTTGGGACTTGAAGAGCAGGTGTGACAGGTTAGAAGAGCCAGGCATTCATAAACCATGTGGGAGAGACTTCTCAGGCATCCCTAAGGCCTCTTTTACAATAAAACCCCCCACATTTTCTTGGCTAAAATTTTGTGCCTCTGTGAACAGACTTTACTTGTGCTTATTCTTTGTCTGTACAATAAAGTCATAATGTTATGTGGCTGTTAATATAGTGGTTAATTTTATAAATTATTGCAATACATAAAAAAAATTAAAATGAGATCATTTGCCAGAGCAGTAACTTCACATGTAACAGCCAAAAATAAAATAAAATGACCAATAACTTTTACATCATTTTTGTAAGTGTAGCAAAACCTGCTGAAACTGCTTAGGCAGGGGGAGATCTCAGAGCTCCAGTGCAGGATGCTCTGCATGGGTGTGATCAGCACACACATCCACCACTCCATACTGGGTGTCACTCAGAACTCTACAGACTTTTTCTCACAGCAAGCTCCTCAGCAGATGAGCTGAGAAGCTGCTGTGGCTCTGAATGAATATTTGGAAAAATAAATCCATCCAGGAGGAGCTTCCCAGGTGCACCTGGCCAGGAAAGCAAAGAGAAAATGACAGAAAGTTGCACACTCAAAGCAACACTGGTGCAAGAGCCAGCTGGGGTGTGAGAGGGACCTTCCCCAAATCTATGCACTGCCATGCTTCACTCCAAAATCAGTAAATAAAACAATGAAAACTTCTCAGAAAGGTGTTTCTTCAGATGTCAAGCTGTTTGTCTGGGCAGCTTTAGCAGCCAGAAAAAGATCACACATTCACATTGCACATTTCTGGAAATGCTTCTCCATTTTTTCATTCTGTGTTTTAACACAGATAAACTTCAAAGGAGATAAGGCATTTCACACATGAGTGACTGAACATAAGTACTGTTCTCACAGTCACATACATTCAACTCCCTGAAAAGCTGACAAATTAATTCTCTTTAATTTATAGCCAAGTTCTATCTTAGCTATTTTTAAGCCTCATGTTTCAAATCTTGCAGGGTTTGCAGTTAAAACAATTTGTTACATTCTCTTAGTAAGAAAAAACAATTTGTTATCAATAAAGACTGACTAAAAAAATACACAACAGGGCAAGGATCAAAAGCAGCACAGAGTAATTTTTCACTGATGCAGCCATTTCCCACACTTGGCAGTATACCTGAATGTTTTAAAATATTCAATGTTTTAAACATCTATGTAGTAACTCCTAAGTATCTTCATCCAAAGATGTTTGTGAACTTAGAAAAACATCTTACACTAATACTACAGTCCTCTACTAATTATAAGTCGCCAGTTTTTGAACTGTCTTGCTATATTTAACTTTCTGGTGAAGAATTCTCTGAGTGTTTGAAGGGGAGGGAAGGATTACAGAGGAAATTGATCTTTAGAAAGGAACTTGGAATTTAACTACAAGTAGCAGAATTTCAATAAACAGAAAGATTAGCTACAACATTCAGTAATATCCCCCAGAATTTTATGTCCTTGCGGATAGGCTTAATATTTGCTTCTTTTTAGCAAATTTGAAGTCAACAGTCAGGAACTTTTTGTAGTGTCTTTTGATTATACCAAGCATAGCTGGAATGCTCAGACCAAGGGAGTTAGAAAGCAAATTGCAGTTGTTTATTTAAACCTAAGCCATTTACTTCCTAAATTAACACTGTCTGAAAAAAGGAGGCCACGAAGGCTGTTGAGGAACAACCACATTTATTCCTGTAAACACACAGAATTTTGGCTGCTTCCAGTTTGGATCAATCCTGAATTCAAGCCTTTATGAGGAGTATTTAAACAGGGCCAAATGAATGTGTTATTTTATCACAAGGTGCAATAAGGAAAGCACATAACTCTGCTCAGGCTAAAGAAAGCCCAAACTCACATGACACCAGTGGAAGCCTTTGGTACTCCTGATCATGCATTTAACAGCCCAGCTCAAGTCCTTTAAAATAATTCAAGACAGCCTCATCTTCTAATTTAACCTTTGTGTTTGCACTTGGGGGTGGGGAGGGATTTCAGCATAAAGTTTCACCTTCTCACTGCAGACATTCAGCTTCCCTTTGGCTCACACCTCTGCACCTCGTGGTGCCAGAAGCATGGTATGGACAGAAAACACGGCCAGAGAGAGAATTAAACACATAAAATATCAACTGTACAATGCAGAAATGGGAATATTTGAAAAATATTCAACTCACATTTTTGCTTGGCACATTATTTACATAAATAGCTGCAGGGTGTTGTGGAACTATTAATTTTGAAGGAGCAGATGAGTCAAATCTTATTTTTGATAGGTAACTGCAAGATGCCTCCAATTAGACTAAGATAATCATACTTTAATAGCTGCTCTTGTAATTAAACCATATTACACAGTGTCACAAGTACAGAAAAGCAGGGCCAGAAGGGAATTCAAAAAAGGCCACCAGGCTTCTTCCTGCCCCCTGCTTCAAAGCAGCACCAGCTAGTACAGCTTTCTGAAACTCCACCAAAAAAATCATTATTTTAGCAAGTGTCTAAAGCCTCTAAAGCACATACAGAGATTATCAGCTTTCAGAAATATTTTACACAAAAAAAAAAAACAGGCTGCAAACAATTCATGTAAAAAAATTTGCAAAAACTGAACAAAGAAATGATTCAGAAGGGAAGACATTGGCCAGTAATTCTTATATTCACCAAAATGCCATAAAAAACCTTGGGAAGTGCAGCACATACAGGGCAAGAGTCAAGTCTCATTTAACTATCAGCCATTAATTAATAAGAGCTACAGGACAGAATGCAAAATAGATACCATTCCCTCCTGAATAAGCCAATCAAGGAATTCCAAGAGGTGCAGTTTTAATATTATCACACCCCACTGGGAATATACATTTGTCTGGGCTTGATAATACCCAAAGAGTGTAATTATCTCTCAAAGACATACTGTCACAAAGTATTACTCAACTGCTGCTTTTATTTGTAAACACATCTATTTTTACAAATATAAATTCTGTTTTACACAGCTGTGCACTCAATGCACACAGAACACATCAAAATTTCACAACTTTGTATGACCATAAAGAAGAGAATGTCATTAAACTTAAGAGAAAAAGAAAAATCAATGCTGTCAGCATTCAGAAAAGCTCAGCAGCATAGTCCATATGTACAAACTCACATTCTAACACTGTCCTGCTTGTTCCCAACACCACCAGGCACAACCTCTCCTGTCCCAAGGTGCCTCTGCCTGACCAAGGAAAGCCCCAACAACAGCAATGTTACACTACTGATGAGATCCACATCAAATATAAATAAATTTAAGCCAAAGGCATCCTAGCTGGCTGACCCAATAGTTTCTCACACCACATGAAAACCATGAAGCTAAAACTGTGAAATACAATATTCTTACAGCAGGCAGAAACCTATCAGGTCACCTTAGCTGCCAATTTCTACAGGACAACTGAAAATAACAAAAAATCAACTTACTCCTGAGCCCAGAATAGGTACCATGCTTATCCTACTTCACAAAATATTTTGTGGCCTTTTTTTCCTTCTGCAGTTAAAGGCATGTGCCACATCAACAGGTATTAAGTAATAGCTATTAAGTAAAGGTACACAGTGTTTTAAATAGTAAAAATCTATTATTTAAAAGCTGTGATACCAAGGTGCAAGCTCAGGATGTTAAATTTCCTCTGCCTGCACGAGCTCTAGGTGTTATAAAGGAAGGCACACTTCCTGATAAACCACACTGCTAAGGATCTTAAATTAAGAGTTTTTGACAGGTAAGTTTTAAAAATAACCCACGCGCAGACAAAACTTTACAACATTTCGATGTTAATCAAATTTCATTTCTGATCTACACTGAAACTGTTCTTCCACGCATTATTTGCCTCACTGAAACTGAAGAGCCTAGGTCATGTAATTTAATCTTTGACTCATCATGCAAATTAAATCACACCATTCCCACAAGACAGCATATAGGTTTTAAATAAATCCTGGGCACCTACATGATCCCTCACCAGAAATTGGAATTTAAACAAATTTTTCAAATACCAAAACTGGATACATCCTAGCTTCAGTCCCGGTAGCATAGCAGGGATTTGCAGGGAAAATAACAAAGGTAAAACTTTCCTTATGGCACGGAGCAGCGATGAGGCCGCGCTGGGTGTCCGCGGGTCAGTCCGCAGGGAGAGCAGGCTGTGGGCAGCCCTCCCGCACAGCCACGGCCGCGGAGGCCTAGCGGGGCCACCCCAGCAACAACAATTGTAGGAAGAGGCCTCGGGGCCGGACCCCGAGAGGCCGCGCAAGGCAGTGCCGGCCCCGCACCTCCGGCCGCCCCGAGCGTGTTCCCGGGGCCGAACAAAGAGCGGTGGTCGCGGGCAGCGCCCCCGGCCCGCCGCCGCTGGGACGGGACAGCCGCTGCCCCTCCGCCCTGCTCGGCAGCGGCGCGGGCGCTGCGGTTCGCTCCGGGCCGGGCCGTGCGCGGCTTTACGTTGATCGTTCCCCGGCTCGACGTTGGAGCGGCTCGGGGACCGGGGCGCTGCCGCACGGGAAGCGCAGCCCCGGCCGTGCCCTTTCGCTCCGCGCGGCACCCCCGGAGCAGCGGCTGCTATCCCCGGAGCTGCCCTCCGCCCAGGCCGGCGGGACTCGGCCGGTCCCTCCCAGCGCCCAGCGGACAAACGGGCCCGAAGCGCGGCGGGCACCGGCCGGGCCGCGCTACCCGCGGCCCGTAGGGCACGGCCCGGCCCCGCGCCGGACAATGCCCTCACCCCTCGCAGCCCCGGCCGCCCCAGTACCTGTGCGTCCGGCGGGCCCCGCCCGCCCGCTGGCGGCTCTCGGCTCCGGCGCTGCGGCTGCGGCAGAGGCGGCGCGGCCCCGGCTCGCCCGGCCCGTCCCCCCCGCCCCGCGCTCACGGCGTCGCACCGGCCCGGCCCTCCCGCCCGCGCTTCCGCCCGCGCCGCAGCGCCACAGCGCCCCCTGCCGCCGCGGAGGACCCAGGGCGCTGCCGAGCTCGCCGCGCCTTTCGTTATTTCCTCGTTTTATTGTTCACGGCGCTTTTCCTTATTATTGGAGTCACAGAGCCAGCAGGGCTGGAAGAGACCTTTCAGATCACCCGGTTCAACCATGGTGCACTGCCACTGTACCCCTAAGCCACTAAACCACATCACCCAGATGTAGGTGTCTGTTGAGCACCTCCAGGGTGGGGACTCCACCACCTCCCTGGCAACCTGTTCTGATGCCTGACCCCCTGAACAGGGAAAAATATCTTTTAATATTTCATTTGATTCTCGTGCTTCAGCTTAAAGTCATTTCCTCTGGCCCTCTCAGTGCAGA
Source organism: Zonotrichia leucophrys gambelii (assembly GCF_028769735.1). NCBI lineage: Eukaryota > Metazoa > Chordata > Aves > Passeriformes > Passerellidae > Zonotrichia > Zonotrichia leucophrys. The sequence goes on from NC_088179.1 coordinate 2,580,174, forward strand.
CATGGCAGAGGAGGCAGGCCCCATGTCACTACAGCCTCCTGCCAGGGGCTTGTACAGAGCAAGGAGGTCCCTCCTGAGCCCCTGGAGACTGAACAGCCCCAGCTCCCTCAGCCACTCCTCATCACACAAGGGTTCTAAACCTTGGTGCCCTTCTCTGGACATGCTCCAGCACTTCAATGTCCTTTCTAAAGTGAGGGGCCCAAACCAGCATGCAGAACTCAAGGTGCAACCTATTCCTTTATTCTTTATTAGTAGTTAACTGCCTTTGTAATTACTATTTAAATTTATCCATTGGTATTTATTAATTTGTTATTTTTATTGACTGGTTTTTTCACCATTTTTACCGCCCTCTGCCCTGTCCTTTTGCAGACCCTTTACACCCTCTGCAGTGTCACAAGACTTCTTTTCCATGCCGTGACCCTCAGGGCCTCAGGGTGGGGTTGGAACTCGTGCCTTGGATGTGCTCTGATTGTCCTGATGCATCAGGTGCTGCTGATTTACAGCCTGCAGGTTTTCTGCACTCCCCAGCATGGCATGGAAGGACTCCAGATGGTTTCCTGTCCCTGTGTGTAATACTCATCTATTACTGGCACTGTGACAAATGCAAATTAGCCTGAATGGAGAAAAGCCCACACCTCTCCCAGCACAGATCGAGTTGATATTGCCCATTATAATACATTTAAAGCAGAAGATACATTTCTAATGGAACAAGTCATGAATTTCTTACAAACCTTGCCCCAGGAGGTCTGATGCAGCACCGGCATGCAGCCACGTGGGACCTGCTTCCCAAAATGTCCATAACAGCTTCTATCTTCAGCTCCTTCTTGATAACCTGGCTGCACATCCCTCTGCTGCACTTCTGCTGGGGAGGTTTGGGTTGGGCTCCACACATCACAGTTCCCTGGCTGCTGAACCTCTGATGTGGGTGAGCACAGCTGCCTCTGGCCTCTTGGGGGGTCTCCATCAGCTCTGGGCTACAGCTCAGACATGGAAAAATGCATCTGTGCACACCTGCAGCCACCCCAGCATCCGACAGCAGGGGAGCAGAGGGGCTGGCACTGGGCAGTGGGACAGGCTGGGTCACAGGACACTTCCATGGACAGGGACCAGGGGCTCCAGGTCCAGCCTGGCACCAAGCTGGTGCCACACGGGGCTGCCCCAGCCAATCCTGCCACGCTCAGCTCCCCAGGGGACAGGACATGGGGGTAAAAACAAGTGTGCACGCATAGCATTTGTTTATATCTAGCATTTATTTATATCTACCTCCTAATGTTTATTATATTTATTTCTTAATATTTATTATAGTTATTCCTAATTTTATAACATTTATCCCTACTATTTATTATATTATATAATATATTAAATATATTATATGTATTTACCTCCTAATATTATTTATATCTACCTCAAATATTTACTTGCTGTTGCAGGAAGATGGAAGAGATGCAGCAGCACTGGACCTGAAGCAGGAGGGGTTGTGGTGCCTGGGTAAGTGATGGGACCTCGACTCACAATATGTGGTCAGCAAAATTTTGGCAGTTCATATATCCCACTTGTGAGCTGGGAATAGTTGATCTCAAAGCCAGCATGGAAAGGGTGTGTATATCTGAGTTCAAATTGTGAACCCATACTTAGGCTAAAACCATTGGAGTTTAAACATAATAATCAGGGTACTGAGGAGAGAGGAGGAGGAGTTAAAGGAAAGCACTGTTAAAGGGATTCAATATCAGCTCCTGGAGGATAGACACTACTGCTCTACAAATGACCATTGGAAAAGAGACCAGGCCAGAAATGGGTTCAGTGCAATCACCAGCCCTGCACACTGCAGAGAAATCCCTGAGCAGAGAGAGCATGATTTTCCTAAGCTCTTAGAAGCAGGGATTAAATACAACATGTGAGAGGGCTCTTGGCACACTAATGATTCGCTAATTCACAGCCATGACTGAGAGAGCCATTGTGCATTAATTAATCCTTGCAAATTAGGAAGTGAGTAAACATTAAAAAAATCCAAGTTACTTCACTGGGGAAAAGAAAAGGTATTTAGAAAGCCTAGCATGCAGGTGCTTTGCTTAGGAAGGACAGAGCTGAATGGGATCCTGGGGCTTTCTGCTGCGGATGGGAGGCTCAGGGAACCCTACAGCTCAGCTCTAGCTCCTCCCATCACCATCCTAGACTGAAAAATAGCAAAACTGGGTAAAAACAATATGTCAGCCTGTGAAATTACCCCTCATTCAAGCAGCTCCATTTTGCTGCCCTATTTTCTCCCTTCAGCCCTTATCTCATGCAGGGCAGCCATTCCCTCTTGGGGTGCCATGGCAGCTCTGCGAGGCTGGCCAGCCCAAGCCCTCCAAAAGGGCCTGTAGCCATTTCCTGCTCTGTCTTCTCTTTTCCATGGCACACACGTGCCCCTTCCCCTTGTGGGTTCCCCTTCTGTCCCCACTGTCCTGCTGGCAGCAGGCCCTAAGTGCCCCTCACATCCCACACAGGCCCCATGTGCCCCTCACATCCCACACAGGCCCTAAGTGCCCCTCACATCCCACACAGGCCCTGAATGCCCCTCACATCCCACACAGGCCCTAAGTGCCCCTCACATTCCACACAAGCCCCAAATGCCCCTCGTGTCCCACACAGGCCCTAAGTGCCCCTCACATCCCACACAGGCCCTGAATGCCCCTCACATCCCACACAGGCCCTAAGTGCCCCTCATATCCCCCGCAAGCCCCGAATGCCCCTCATGTCCCACACAGACCCCCGGTGCCCCTCACGTCCCCCACAGGCCCTAAGTGCCCCTCATATCCCCCGCAAGCCCCGAATGCCCCTCATGTCCCACACAGATCCCCGGTGCCCCTCATGTCCCCCGCAGGCCCCAGGTGCCCCTCACGTCCCACACAGATCCCCGGTGCCCCTCACATCCCCACACAGGCCCCAGATGCCCCTCATGTCCCACACAGGCCCCAGGTGCCCCTCATGTCCCCTGCAGGCTCTGGGTGCCCCTCACATAGCACACAGGCTTCAAGTGCCCCTCATGTCCCCTGCAGACCCCAAGTGCCCCTCATGTCACACACAGGCCCCAGGTGCCCCTCACATCCCGGGTGCCCCTCACATCCCCTGCAGGCCCTGGGTGCTCCTCACATCCCAGGTGCCCCTCATGTCACACACAGGCCCTGAGTGCCCTCATATCACCTGCAGGCCCCGGCTACCCCTCGTGTCCCCTGCAGACCCCAAGTGCCCCTCATGTCACACACAGGCCCCAGGTGCCCCTCACATCCCGGGTGCCCCTCACATCCCACACAGGCCCTGGGTGCCCCTCACATCCCCTGCAGGCCCTGGGTGCTCCTCACATCCCAGGTGCCCCTCATGTCACACACAGGCCCCAAGTGCCCCTCACATCCCCACACAGGCCCCAGGTGCCCCTTGTGTCCCTCACAGCACGCCCCCAGCCCTTGCAACTGGCCGTGCATTTTGGGTGTCACTGCCCAAAGTTTTACTGGCGGGGTCACAGCTGGAGCTGTGTCACACAGGTGTCACAGGTGTCCAGCTGTGCTGGGAGCAGGGCAGGGAGGCCTGAGGTAACTCCTGTGCTGTGGATGTGTCACACACGCCATGGGATGGAGGGGCTCAGGACGTCCATGGCCTTCTGACACAGATCATCTCAAAATGTACTCTGGGACCTCTTGCCAGTGGTCTGGAGGGGCACACGAGCAGGGGAGAACAGAACCAACCCCCAGGTGATGTTTAACTGGGCATGGACTGGTGTGATTCCGAGGGCATAGCCTGTGTTCCTGGCTCCTGACAAGGAGTTGCAGTTGTGCTGAATTTCTTCTGTTTAAAGTTCGGCAGAAGAAGAATCCTGAGTCTTTCCACGGACTTTGAACCAAGCTGCAGTGGCTGAATTTAATCACCAGCTTTCACAAGTGCCTGTGACAGTTCCTGAAACTGCGTTTCAACCATTACTGCCTGGGGACATTCACTGCAGACTCCTAAAGCTTTTCTCAAAGAAATGTCTGTGGGTATTTTTTACCTTTCAGTTCATTCAATTAATACATAACAAGCAGACTCACACCCCCCAAAATCCTATTTGCAGTAGAAAAGACAATTAAATGTAATTGTCTTTCATATCAGTTAGGAGTTTTTTTCCTCATGGACATTCCATGATTTATCTTTAATTCAAGGTTCCATTTCAGAATTAGAACACATTTAAAAAACATTATAGCAAACCACAAGAACTAGGGGTTAGCATGTAAATATTGTCAGAAAAAAAAAATTACCTGAGCAACTAGCATGTAAATATCGTCAGAAAAAAAACCCAAACAATTACCTGAACAATCATAGAAAAAAAATCTGCTGCAAATCCCTTTACCTGGACAGCAAGTCATTTTAATAAACTTTTTACTACTGTGGAACAATTGAAAGTTATCTGTAAAGCACAGTATCCATTCCAGGGAAGATCTACTACTAAAGCCAAAACCAGGTTTCCATCAGCATTGTAAACATCAAAGAAAGTAAAAGTCACCCCAAGAAACAGCACTAGAGAAAAATGTATTTCCTGAGCTAGAAACAGCACTAGTGTAAAATGTATTTCCTGAGCTAAAACCAAAACACCATACACAAAAAAAACCCAGTGAAATACAGCCATTAATTCAATAGAACTGGAAGCAAATACAGTAAGAATCCCAAATCAAGCAGAAAGACAAAAGGCTGTGAACACTGCTGAAAATCACTGTTGGGCTATTCTTTTTAGATACTTTCCCCTCTTCTTTTACATTTTAAAGAAATTACAAGGTGACTAACTTGGTTCATATTTAAGCAGTGCCTGTTAAACTCTGAAGCTCACAGCCTCTGGATAACATTGCTGTGCACTTGCTTACCCCTTTACCCCTTCAAAAGGCTTTGCAGAAATGAATTTATTAGCTCTTACAGCACAAACCTGTGAGGGGCACAGGCTTAGTGCTGCCCTTCAGCTGGATTCAGGCTCAGCTGGCACAGGAGCCCTGGCCACATCACTTGACAACACCAACAAATACACACACGACCTGTCCTGAGACTCTAAAGCTTTTCTGCAGCTCTCCTCCTGCTCCTGATGGGACCCCTGGCTCCCAGCGAGGAGAGAGCTCCAGAGCTCTGCTGTCCCAACCTTCCAAGGCAGGCACTGCTTTGGAAAAGGGCTACAAAACTGTATCATCTGAAAATTGTCTGTGTGCAGCTGTGAGAGGGCATCACTGTCTGCATGTGTGTGTACAGACACACCTGGAATGGGGAGAGGGGGTGAATAATCATCTTTGAAACACAACAAGAAAGGGTGAAACATCACCTTTGAAACACAACGAGACACCCAGCTGATCACAGTATTCTTCTGGAAAACCCCTTAGGGAACTCATGTGTCTCATGGCCTCTTTTGCTTCTTGACAGAGCAAACCCAGGGCACAGCTCCTAATGTTAAAAATCAACAAGCAAGAAAAAAAAAGTTGTGGCAGTGGGGGTTTTATTATTATTTGAATTAATGGCCTAATTATGGAGAAGACAAAACAAGTGCAAACTCTGCTTTTCTTCTTCCCAGACCATCCCATGCAGCAGCACCCACCTTCTCACAGCTCCTGCTTGCTCTTCATTTTCTCAGGGCCATGGTTTTCCTACCCCAAGGTGACTGTGCCCCAAGAGCTAGCAGGACTTCCTACACCTTTTGGTTCCTCCACAGCAATGAGAAATGCTCATCCCTGTAACAAAGGAGTGTCTCCTAGGTATGCCTGAAGAGGGGGAGAAAGTGAAGAAATTGAAGAGGAGAGTTGGTTTAAAGCAGACAGTATTCATAACCAAAACCAAAATAGTATAAATCCTTTTGCTTTAATTGGTAAAAAATTAGTTACAAACATAGAGATTAAAAAAGAAATCTTAGAGACCATCACAAGGCTTTATACACCATGCAGGATGGACTTGGCTCACACAGAGCAGAGCCCTGCAGCTCATGCCTTCCCCTCCTCAACCCTCCCATTTTCCACTGTCCCAGCAGCAGCCAGGCTGTGCCAAGGCAGGACCACAAAGTGCCAGACACCCAGGTGAGCATTTCCCAACCCCTGGGGTGCTGCAAGCCCAGCCCTGCAGCAACAGAAGCGGGCAGCAAGTTGGGAATTCTGCTATAAGGGCAGTGCCCCCCTGGCAGCCCCAGAGCTGGGCCAGGACAGCACACAGGTCACCCTGCTGGCAGAGCACAGCCTGTGGGTGCCCCATTCCTGCTGACAAGGTGTCCTGTGCCAGGCCTCAGGATGTGGTGACAGCACACGTAGACACACGGACTATAAAAAGCAGGCATTGGCGTGGGGCCAGGCTGGCACAAAAGCCACATTTACTCACAGAAGAGATCTTTTTCTCACAAAGATGAATCTTAACCCACATCCCTCTGCAGCTTCAAGAACTGAGAAGCTAAGAGGAAACAGACAGTGTGGGGTGTGCAGGGTGCTGAGCCCAGGGCGAGTCAGGCATCCATGCTGCTGTCAAAGTCAAGCTTACTGAATAAACCAAGCACCTGGTTTATTCCATTACAGATTGTTATCAGGTGACATCTGGTAACATCTCACACACAGAGTGTGAGAACACCCAGCACTGCTCTCCTGAATGAAATAATGCACCCAGAGTGTGAGAACTGCTGCTCTCCTGAATGAAATAAGGCATACTGCATAAAGAGAGTTCAAGTGATCTCCTTAAATGGTCCCTCAAAGTCCGCTGTGCTCTCCTCATGAAGCTTGGCTCTTTTCCCTTGTACCACCTCCGCAGCCTGGTCCTGGTCTGTGTGAGCCAAGTCCATCCTGCCTGGTGTATAAAGCCTTGTGATGTCCTCTAAGATTTTTTTTTTTAATCTCTATGTTTGTAACTGATTTTTTACCAATTAAAGCAAAAGGTTTTATACTATTTTGTTTTTGTTATGAATTGTTTGCTTTCTAAAACCAACTCTCCTGTTCAATTTCTTTACTTTTCCCCCCTCTTCAGGTGTACCTAGGAGACACTCCTTTATTACAGGGATGAGCATTTCTCATTGCTGTGGAGGAACCAAAAGGTGTAGGAAGTCCTGCTAGTTCTTGGTCACCTTGGGGTAGGAGAACCATGGCCCTGAGAAAATGAAGAGCAAGCAGGAGCTGTGAGAAGGTGGGTGCTGCTGCATGGGATGGTCTGGGAAGAAGAAAAGCAGAGTTTGCACTTGTTTTGTCTTCTCTATGTAAAATTCAGCACAGGCAAGGGGCTAACCCTTACAGCCTGCCACCACCCACACAGCTTATCAGATTTTCTGCTTCCTATAAGGTGCTTTTGGCCCAGGAGCTGTGTTTCAAGCACTCTGGCTGAGAAGCAGCAGATAAGATTTCCTGTGGGGCCTGGAGCGCTGCTAACCTGCCAGGCAGGAGACAGCTTGAGCAATGGCAAAAGCATCAGCTGATCCTTAACACCAAGGCTGCATGGGGGTGTGTAAAAGAAAAGCTGAGAATTACTCAGCTGGTACCAGCCTTGTAATTATTTCCTGTCCCAGGAGTTCCCTCCCAAAGATGGCAGAGCCAGCTGGTACCCAGGAGGCTGAGCTGGGGCCAGAGGGGTTTGGTGCACTTGGTAAAGGAGATGGATTTAGAGATGTCAACAGAATTTCCAGATGTTCAGTGCTCCTTTGGAGCTGGGCTTTCTCTGTAATGCAAATATTTCATGTGGCACTGTCCAATGCCATGTATGACCTCTCTCTCCTCAGCTATAGCAGGAGGAGCAGGTGAGCTCCCTGCCCACACCATGGTGAACTCACAGGTTTGATAGGCCACCACAGACACCAACCTCATCTGCCAGATGCCCTGTGCCTCTTCCCCAGCCACCACACAAGGCTCACCTAGCCCCAACCCCATCACCTGCCAGCCCTGTGCCAGAAACCGTGACCTGGCACACACAGTGTCACTCCGTCCCCAAGGATCCCAACACAGAGGTGTCAGGAGCAGCCTTCCCAGCACAGCCATGGCTTCCCTCTGCCAGCTCTGATGGTGATCTTGGGCCCACATCCCATTGGGGGTGGTGTCTGCTCATGAGGACTGTGCCCTCAACACAGCAAATGCTCTTCCTCACATCCCAAGAACAGATAAAGCATCCTTTGCTTTTCTGACCAACCCATTTCCAGCACCATCCTGTCCTGGATGGGCTGCAGGGCATGGGTTCCTCCTGCAAACGGGGCTGAGATGGGCCATGGCATGAACTGAGGCCAGTCAGGAGAGGCAGCCCTGGTGCCCCCGGGCCATGCAGCAGTGAGTAATCTCCAGCTGGGTGCCTGAGTGCCCGGAGCCACCCGCCTGCCCCGGCTCCGCCTGCACCCCAGTCACTGCACTGGCACGTCCTGCTGCTCCTCACATTCCTCCCGACCGAATACCTCAGCAGCACAACAGCCCTGGTGAAGCAGGGCTTCAGCACAGCCTGCCTGGGGGTTGTGGTTGCTGAGAAACATCCAGATGTAAACGTTTTGAAGGAGAGCTTTACTCCTTTTAAAACCTCAGCTGGACAAAACCCTCTTTATTGAGAGTGAGTAAAGCCCCTGTAAAGCAGCCTCTCCTTGGGGAGTGTTTGTTCATGGCAGGGCAGGGCTGGAGCCCGAGCCCAGGGAGGGGGCACAGGGTGCAGAGGGTGCCCCATGCTCACACATCAGGGCCAACCACAGCCTGTGCTGGCAGCAGCCGCTGTCCCCTGTCGCAGACGTCTTTTCATGAAAAAATCCTTTCCTCAGGATTTTTCCTCCTGAGAAGCTGACAGGCCTCAGGAACAAAATGTAAACAATGGTTATCTGCTGCTGTGGAATGCAACAGGTGCATCTGTGATTGTTGGTTTGTTTGTAATTAATGGCCAATCACAATCAGCCGGCTCAGACTCTCAGACAGAAGCTTTGTTATCATTTTTTCAGATTCTACTCTTAGCTTAGCTAGTCTTCTGATGAAACCTTTTCTTCTATTCTTATGCTATAGTTTTAATGTAATATATATCATAAAATAATAAATCAAGCCTTCTGAAACATGGAGTCAGATCTACATCTCTTCCCTCATCCTCAGACCCTATGAACACTCTCACAGTCCCCACCTCACCCTGCTCACTGCCAGCCCTGCACTCTGCTCCTCGCTGCCCAGAGCCCACAGCACATGGTGAAAGCAGAGCTGCTGTCAGAAACCAGCCCCAGCAAACCCACAGACACCTGGGAGGGAGGGATGGACTGCAGGACCCTGGAGCAGGACCCCTTTCCCTGCCTCTGACAGCCTCTCTGGCGCTGCTGGGGCCAGGCACCCCACATCCCAATGGAGCTGCAAGCAGTCTGGGACAAACGCAGCCTGGATGATCTCCAGGCTGGAAAAAAGAGGGATCAAACAGTCCTTCTGTGACCCCCACTGCAGACTGAGCAGTGCTCAGGAACCTGCCCAGCTCTCCTCCCACTCTCCCACAGCAAACCCATCCCTGCCAAAGGCTGAGCTGCCTTAACGAGGCCATTCATTAACCAGCCAGGGCCGAGGTTGGGCTTGGGCTTGCCTCAGTACTGCACGAGCCTCCTTGTGAGCCCTGTCAGGGTCTGAGTCGGTGCCCACAGCGTCACCCCAAGCTGCAAGAGGCAGGGGGCACCAGCCTGGGCTGTGCAGCATCCTTCCTGCAACGTGGAGCTCCTCACCCAGCTGAGATGCCTCCTGCTTCCCAGCTGCCATGCAGAAAGGGCTCTGCTGGCAGGAGGAACACAGCTGGCACCCCCAGCAGGCTTTGGGCTCCTTGTCCCCATCTTTGGCCTCCAAAGCAGCAACACAGCTCAACTCACCTGGCTGTCCCCTCCGGCCCTGAGCAGGGAAGAGGAAGAGCTGTCCTGGCACATGGGCAGGAGCAGCTCTGCCCTGCCCAGAACCCAGAGAAAATGGACTGGGCCGGAGATGAAGCAGGCTGAAAATTGCAGGAATTAGAGGAACAATCACAGAGCTCCTCAGCCTTAACATCAACCTGGAATGAATTACTCTCTTATGTGAATTCTCTTGGCTCGGCTTCTTTTTCTCTGGGCTTCTCACTTGTTTCCTACAAAGTGCTTCAACAGAAATATTACTAGCTTTCATGGAAAAAAAAATCTTATTTGAAATTATTTTATCAGTCATAAAGAAGGGGAATGAAAAGTTCTCTCAAAATTTTTGCTTTCATTAAAATAAACTTTTTTTTCCTCTATCAAAGTCAGTTTTACAAGGCTATTTCAACTGGATGTAATCAATAGGATTGGAAGCTTATTATTACTATTAACAACAATTTATTATTATTATTTAATTATTATTTTTATTATTATTGTTGTTGTTATTATATTGGTAGAAGCTGTTAAAATAAACTTTTTTTCCTTATCAAAGTCAGTTTTACAAAGGTGTTTCAACTAGATGTAATCAATAGGATTGGAGGCTTATTATCATTAACAAGACTATATTCATATTCATATTCATATTCATATTCATATTCATATTCATATTCTTGGTAGAAGCTGCTTCTTAAAAGCTTAATCGAAGATGACCCTGCTGTACTATTATTATTATTTATATTATAACTATTATTTTATTGGTAGAAGCTCTTTCTTAAAAGCCTAATCGAAGATGTCCCTGCTGTCCCACAGTCCCTCCTGTCATGCTGCCTTGTCCCGAGTGTGGGACAGCCCTGGCCAGCCCAGGGGTGCCTGCCCTCCATCCCAAAGGTTCCATCCAGCCCAGACGTGCCTGCTCTCCATCCCAAAGGTTCCATCCAGCCCAGACGTGCCTGCTCTCCATCCCGAGGGTTCCATCCAGCCCAGGAGTGCCTTCCCTGCATCCCAAAGGTTCCATCCAGCCCAGGGGTGCCTTCCCTGCATCCCGAGGGTTCCATCCAGCCCAGAGGTGCCTGCCCTCCATCCCAAAGGTTCCATCCAGCCCAGGGGTGCCTGCTCTCCATCCTGAGGGTTCCATCCAGCCCAGAGGTGCCTACCCTTCATCCCAAAGGTTCCATCCTGCCCAGAGGTGCCTGCCCTGCATTCTGAGGGTTCCATCCAGCCCAGAGGTGCCTGCCCTCCATCCAGAGGGGTCCATCCAGCCCAGGGGTGCCTGCTCTCTATCCCGAGGGGTCCATCCAGCCCTCCATCCCTGTGTGGGACAGCCGGGCTGCAGAGCACCTCAGCAATGATGGATCCCTGCCTGCATCTCCATGCTGGATGCCCGGAGGGAGCACAGAGGGCAAGGAAGGGACACTGCTCTTGCAGCCCGGTCAAATTCCCTCGTCCCGTGGCCACCGGCTGCCCCCGAGCCCTCGCTGGGGGCTGCTGCCCATTTCTCTGCTGGTGATTAGATTGTTCACGGCTCCGGGGTTTGTTTGAATGGGCGCCTTTGTTCGGCGGCGCTTTCCCACGTCCCCCGCCCGGCCGGCAGTCGCGTGTCCCGAGGCTCAGCGCAGCCCCGGCCGCCGCTCCTCGAGCAAAGCCCCGCTCCGAGCGGGACATCTGCGCCCGAGGGAACCTGCCAACATCTGCCACACTTTCCCCCTTTTCAACAGCCTTTCTTTCCCTCTTAAATACTGCAGGAACAGATGTTAAAAGTTGTTCTCTTTCTCCGCAGTGTGAAGTGTAGACAAATAGCAAAAAAACAGAGAAAACTCTAAGCAGCACTCACCCCTCTCTCTTTCCTTTTTTTTTTTTTTTTTTTCTTTTTTTGGAAAGCCCAGGAAAAAAGAGAGGCTTTGTTTACAAAGGAGAATCCCCTTTTCAGTGAAACCTGGCAGTGGCACCGCCAAAGGAAAGCGGGAATTCGCAGAAAGCTCCCGTAATGCTCATTAGCATAGGGCTGTTGGGTGCCTGCAATCCCCGGCACAGATGTCAGCCTTGCCCAAAGCCAGGGCAGCTCTCCCGCCCGCACCCCCGCCTCCCAAATAAAGCCTTTTGCCGTGACTGAGAGGTGTAAAATAACTGTTTACAGCCAAAGCTGCTCTGCTTTTGCACCGCGCCGCTGTCTTACAAATGAACCTTGAAATGAGCTCGCCCGCAACAGATGCCCGTGGGCAAGGCAAGGGGCTGCGGTGCTCGGCTGGGCTGGGCACAGGCTGGCACCCGGGGCCACCGTGCTGCCCGTGCCCGGTGTCCCCCGGCCACCAACTCACCTGGGCTCCCAGGAACAGCCCCGGAGCTCAGGCAGCTCGCAGGACACTCAGGGCCACCCCACTGCCCATGGCCTGTCCTGCCGGCCCGCTGTCCCCTGGCCACCAACTCACCTGGGAGGGAAAGGAACAGCCCGGGGAACAGCCCCGGAGCTGGAGCAGCTCGCAGCACAAAGGGAGCAGGAGGGTGGGCGAGACAGGGCCAAGGGAGGGAGAGAGGCTGAGGAAGGAGGTGCTGCCATCACAGACACTGAGAGAGCTGTCCTGGTGGCACTGTCCTGGCCAGCCTCCATGCCACCAACATGGGGCACACACTGCACCCTGCAGCAGTGCCACTAGGTTTGGGACATGCTTTTCAGAGCTTTGGGTAATTCTGGATTTGCTGACCCCCCTGCTGTGCTCAGCTGGGCCAGATCACCTCAGCTCCTCCCCGCTGCCCTCTGCACAAGGTGGAGGGAGATGGGCAGGCACCACCAGCCTGGGCACAAAACACAGAGTGAGCTCTGTGCCCCCAGCCCAGCCCTGGCTGCTCCAGGCCGAGCTGCTGCAATCATGTGGCCTCAGCTACACCTTTTACAAATAACAGCAACAATCCATTTCCTTGGACTGGAAAAAGCTTGGAAAACCAAAGGAGTCTTCACAGGTGAGGAGCCTGGGCTGGCTGATGTGGGGCATCCTGCACGGGGTGGTGGGATCTCCTTTGCTGTCTCTGAAGACAACACCCCAGAGATAAGGATCCCACCCCTTTACCTGGCACAAAGGATAAGTCGTGAACCTTCCCCTCCCAACCCTCCTCTCCCAGCACAGCCACCACCCCAGCTCGTCCCAGGCCATTGCAAAGTAGGGTGCTTATAAAAGCAAGGAACTGCACCCCAGCTCTGCATGTGACTGCCAAACAGCCTCTGCCTGCCAGTTCCCATGGCTGGGGACGTGTTTGGGTGCTGAGGCCAGGCAGCAGGGCGTGCAGACATGCTGCGGGTATGTTTGCATTGACACTCTCACACCCACACGGCGCTTGAGCAAGGAGCAGCGTGATGTCCTCGCTGCTGTCACTGGGGAATGTCCCCACCCAGGGCTGGAGGGACACAGGGCTCTGCAGTCACACACCATCTACCTCACAGACATGTTTCTGTAAAACCCTTGTGGAGTGTTCTGTTCCTGTGGCTGTATTAAACACCTGGGAACTTCCAGCCAAAGCAAACCTATGTGTAGCCTGCATTGTAGAATACTGCTCTAATTTTTTATTTATTTATTTCAATAAAATACTTCTTTTTCCCAGGAGCTGGGAAATCCCCCCAGTGCATTGGAAGTGCCTGCAGTGCTTCTGAACCGCTGCAGCTGCTTCCTCTCCACTTCAATAAGGTGACACATTCGACACCAATCCACAGGGCTTCACCTGTGGGACCCAACAGGACACTGCCAAACCCTGCTCATCAGCAGAGCAGCTTCAGAAAGCAAATGCAACGTCATGAAAATGCCTTCATACTCTCCCCCAAGCCAGGCAGAAGTGAGGAAGTATAAAAGTGCGTTCTCACCCCACACCAGGCCTCCTCAAAAGGCCCCTCATGCCCTGCCCCAGCATTCCAGAGCAGCAAACAGACAAACCCCCTTCCTCACAAAGCCACCCAAGCCTCGCAAAAGGGGGTAAAAACCCAAAAAAGTAAAGGTTCCACAGGACTAGCTCAGCTCTAGGTCTGTTAGTTTCTAAAGCTTCCACAGGACTAACTCAGCTCTAGGTTTGTTAGTACCTTCAATACCCTGTACATTTAATATTAAATTCTGCAGAGCAGCCAAAAACTAGAGTAATTACATATTACCTACACCCACCCAGGTGCAACAGATAATTCAGGTTCCCAGGAGGTAAATAAAGTTCCCATGTTTTCCCTAGAGGATTTCTGAGGATTTCTGTGATGGAAACAACCTTCCTTCGGGTGTCTGCTGTCAACAGTTTTTAATCGATCATCGTTTCCTTGTAACAATAATCCCTGGGAGCAGCAACTCCTAGCTGAAGCACTCTATTCTTAAATTAAGAACCTGTTACAATGATGTGAAACGACTGGGGTCAGCTTAGCAGGTAAAAACAGGCCTGGCTTCAAGGAGATAGAGGAGAAAACGATGAGTGGAAGGCATTTTCCCAGGTGTAATTCAACCGCTTCCCGGCCATTGTGTCCCTCCCTGGGAATCTGTGCGAATTGAACGAGGAGCCGTGCAAGCTGCTCCGAGCGCGCCCATTTTCCTGCCCTTCTTCCCGAACAAAGGATCCCTCCAAAGCCCAGCGTCGGAGGCCGGACATCTGTCGCCGTTTGGGGGGGCCGCCGTGGTCATTGAAAAGAAGCAGTGACCTGTCAGCTTTGATTGATGGCCACAAACCTCCGGGCTCGACCCCTCGTGTGGGAAAAGAAGTCCCGCCAAGGAAAGTTGCCTTTCAGATGCTAATTTGGGGTTATAAATACAGCCGAGGAGCAGCGGAGCAGCAAAGAGCCCAGCTGGAAGGGGAGCGAGCCACTGCCCCAGCGCCTCCTTCCCTTCCCTTCCTATCCTATTCCATCCCATCCCATTCCATCCCATCCCTTCCCATCCCATCCCGTCCTGCCAAGCTCCCTGTCCCAGGATGACAGCCACGGCCACCACGGGCACGCACAAGGTGGCCAGCACCAAGGAGGAGAGGAAGGTGAGTGTCCCTGAGCTGGGCATGTCAATGAAGGGTGCCAGCCACTCAGGGAGCGCTTTAGATTTAGAGCGATGCTTTTGCTTTTACTGATAACAGCTTTTGCTGTCACAAACGCTTTTTCTCCTCTTGGAAAAATGTTTTTTCTCTGATTTTAACTCATGTGGGTGTTTTTCTGCTTCCTTTCTATGCCTCCTCTTTGTTTTTGAGTTTCTGTGTTTGAAAGGATTGGAAGTAGGAGAAGGGAGAGGTGATGCCACCTCAGGGATGGGCACAGGCTCCATGCACACCTTGTCCCTGCTGAGCTGTGTCACCCTGCGCTGGCTTCACACAGGGAAGGGATCTCTGGCCTTGCTGGACTGCAGCAGGGAGAGGAAATGAAAATATCAACTGAGATCTTTCCTGCTCCTTTTCTTTGCCAGTTAAGGAAACCCCTCATAGAGCGGAAGCGAAGGGAAAGGATTAATAACTGCTTGGACCAGCTGAAGGAGACTGTTGTGGGTGCATTTCACCTGGATGTAAGTGCTCATTTTATGCTGCTTTTTGTCCTTCTGCTGGTGGGGAATTGGTTTGTGGGGGGAAGAAGGGAAATGCATCATCTTTAGAGAAACTGGGCATGGTGCAAACCCTTCTCTGCCTCTAACTGCTGCGTTCTTTCCCTATCAGCAGTCTAAACTGGAAAAAGCAGACATCCTGGAAATGACAGTGAAGCACCTCCAGAACATCCAGAGCAGCAAGATGCTGGGTGAGTGCTGGGTCCCTCACCCTGTGCCAGCAGGTCTGATGCCCTGGCAGCCTGGCACAAGCCCCTTTTAGACCGCCCAGGCCCAGCCTGCTGCCGGGCTTTGCCTTTCTCCACTAGATGGGGAGATGGAGCCGGGCACTGCTGGATCCACGGAAGGCGTTTTTCCTTCCCTTCCTGAGCCGATTTCTGCTTTTTGGTGCAGTTTTGCCTCGGCGCCGGGCAGCGGGGCACAGGGATCACCTTTTCCCCGCACACAAAGCATCTCTAAAGCGCAGGGATGCTCGGACAGGTCTCTAGGTGACTCTGCCCTGCTCACCCTACAGGGCACAGGGCTCAGGGCTCAACTTTTCCCCGCACACAAAGCATCTCTAAAGCCAGAGGTGCTCGGGCAGGTCTCCAGGTTACCCTGCCCCGCTCACCCTGCAGGGCACAGGGCTCACCTTTTCCCCGCACACAAAGCATCTCTAAAGCGCAGGGATGCTTCAGACACCACCTGGTGACCCTGCCCCGCTCACCCTCTGTGTCTGTCCCGCACAGCCGACTCCAAGGTGGGGCTGGAGGCGCAGCAGAGGTACAGCACCGGCTACATCCAGTGCATGCACGAGGTGCACAACCTGCTGCTCACCTGCGAGTGGATGGACAAGAGCCTGGGGGCGCGGCTGCTGAACCACCTGCTCAAATCGCTGCCCCGCTCGGGGGATGAGCCCGGCAAGGCAGCGCTCCGCTCCTGCAGCCCGGCTCTGCAGCCACTCCAGACACACAAAAATGCCCCGAGCCCCAAGGGCCGAGGCACAAACCCGGCGGAGAACAAGCAGGCTGCCAAAAATCCCCTCCAGCTGCCCTCGCTGCCGCTCTGCAACCAGGCTGATGCTGCGCCTCCTCCCAGACAGGTTCTGCAGCCAAATTTTTCCCATAACAACCCCAGAATGGGGTCATTAGATATGTGGAGACCGTGGTAAAGTGTGCTTTTCATTTTTGTCCTAACCTTAGACACTCTTTACGTATGTATCTTATAGATATGTTGCTTTAAAACACTTGTGGAGCAAATCTGTTCCTGTAGGTGTACTAAAGACCTGGGTACTTCAAACGGAAGTAAACCTATGTGTAGCCTGCATTGTAGAAGGCTGCTATTATTTCTTATTTATTTAATACATCTAAATTATTGTCTAGAATCCTCTCGTGCTCTTTAGTGTATAATAATGATATAGTTTTCTTGTCTTACATTCTAAAATAATTAACTTTCTATTAATAAAAATACAAGGCAATAAGCAACAAACCTCTCTGGAATCAAATTTACCTTCAGATCTCACATAAGCCATTGAGATCCCTTTGTTGGATAAAAGGGTAAGCAACTGGTGTCTTCTGCTTTGTATTTTTAATATCATCCCTGTGCCATGTAGGATATTCCAGTGTTGAGTCCTGTAAAAATGCTGCAATTATTAGGAGGAAAAAACAAAAAAAAAGAGAAAAAGGGAGAGACTTGGTCTGGACTTTTTAGAAATGCTCTGTGGGTTGCTCACTCAGGCTCTGCTGTTCTCAGCCTGCTCTAGAGCTTATGAGTACATGTGTGTGTGTATATATATATATATATACATATGTTATATATATATATGTTACATATAGTTATATTTAGGGAATTTTTTTGTTTCCATAACTAAAAGTTCTAAATAAGCCTTCTGAAGATAACGACTGACATTTCTCTCAGCCTTGTCCTGTGTGCTCTGAATAAAGTGTGTTTGAGGAGCATCTGCTTTGATTTGCTTCTTTCACAAACAGTTTTCCCTGGATGCAGTTGGAGGGCTGGTTTGGGGGCTGCCCCCGACACTTTGTAGGAAAGCAACGTTCACCACACACACAGACAGCCCTGCCTGCATCACAGGGACACTTAATAATTTATGAAGGAAATAGGGAGCTGGGTTTATCAGGCTGGATTAATGCTTTAGCTTTACTGATAACTGAGTCACTAAGATCATCTAGAGAGCAGAAGGTGAAATTCCCTGCAAACTGGACAGAGGAGATTGGGACAAATCTACTCACTTGCTGGCAACATTTGGTGCCCGTTTTTCATCTCAGAGGCAGTTAGAAGCTGCTCACAGCAGAAATAAAAGAGCAGGGAGCTCTTAAACAAACACGGAGCATACTAATGAACGGCCCCGCAGTTCAGGGGCTCATTATGCAGGAGATCTATTGGGTGAGGTGCTGAAGGAGTGAAACCGGCACCTCCGGGTTTAGCATCTTTTCCTGGGAAGCTTTTCCTTTTATCCAGCCGTTAGGAGCAGTGGCATGAGGGTGGCAGCAGAAACAACTGGCCCACACCTGGCTGGAGGGAGGTAAGGCAGGTCAGACATCAGGTGAAGACACAGAATTGCACAGATCCAGAACTGCACAAACATCAACCTCAGCTTCCACCCTCTGCCTGAAAATGAAGATTCCCCCTTTCCTGATGGGGCCCTTTGGAGTGATCACTAATGTGAAAAATGCACATCATCATCATCCTCATCCTGATCCCACTGCGAAGTCCAGGGGAGGTGGGGCCAACCCAAGCACACAGAATGGTCATGGGTAGAGAAACCAACCAGGCAAAGAAAACTGCAGAATCCTGGCAGAGAAAAGGCATTAAAAATCTTCCCAGCTTACTGTCACAAATACAGGGAGGTTCAGATAAAAACCCATGCCATGAGAGCCTGTCACAGACATATTTTGTGAAAATCCTTTCCTTAGGATTTTTCCTCCTGAGAAGCTGAGAGGACTCAGGAACAAAATGTAAACAAGGATTATCTGCTGCTATGGAATGCAATAGGTAGATCTTTGATTGGCCCATGTTGGATGTTTATAATTAATGGCCAATCACAGTCAGCTGGCTCAGACAGAGTCCGAGACAGCTGCCTTTGTTACCATTCTTTCCTTTCTATTCTTAACTTAGCTGGCCTTCTAATGAAATCCTTTCTTCTATTCTTTCAGTATAATTTTAATGTAATATATATCATAAAATAATAAATCAAGCCTTCTGAAACATGGAATCAGATCCCTGTCTCTTCCCTCATCCAAGAACCTCTGTGAACACTGTCATACTCCTGAACTTCTAGAAGGTGTCACCAATGCATCTCATGGCACTCCTGGCCACCTCCTTGCTATGCTGGGACAGACTCTGATGAAAATATTTTACTTCAGTTTGACAGCATCATCTTAAAAACATACATTCTTCTAAAAGCTGTAAATCCCCAGGGACTATAATTATTAGCTATGGTTACTGTGCTGAAAGGAGATCAGCAGGAAATATCTATTTCCCACTATCTCTGCTTGTTTATTTTGTGTCTTTGAAAATGCTTTGTGGTTAGTGAGTTTTATTGTTTCCTGTTTCTAATCAGTAAGGGCTTTTTTCTCTTGTGGGTGTGGAGGGAAGGGTCACATCACAGCTGGTGAGAGAGTTTTAAAAATAGGAAAGTGAGACTGCAATACTTGGCCAACAATCTCCAGCAACACTTTTAGTACAAGGCACTCATTTTTCATTGCCTTCATTTCAAACCAAGGGTGACTTTTTTATGACCTCCTTGTCCTCTATCCAACCAGTACTGCAGGAATCCATTGTAGTCACCAGTAAAAAAAAAAAAAAAAAAAAAAAGATGTTTCTTCAGAAAGAAAGCAGAGGATTACTCACAGCACTTCAAACACACGAATTGCAGCTTCTAATTACATTGGACAAAGGAACTCCATACTTACTTCAAACCCATCAGGTTTCGCCAAAGCCAGGACTGTACAAGAGCAATAACACTTTGCTCTTCATTATGATCACCTCTCCACTGACAACCCAAAAATGCATTTCCAGCTGCTCCCACCTTGTCCCCAGGAGAAGGAAGGGAGCAGCTCCAGCTGTGCAGTGCAGAGTGGAGAGCACCAAAGGGCTGGGAACACAAACCCTGAGGGAGCTGGGGGTGCTCAGCCCAGAGAAAAGGAGACTCAGGGCTGCCCCCATCGCTCTGCACAGCTCCTGAAAGGGGCCTGTGCTCAGCTGGGGCTGGGCTCTGTCTGCAGCAGCACTGACACAGCCAGAGCACACAGCCTCAAGCTGTGCCACGGGAAATGCAGGCTGGATATTGGGGAAAAGCTTTCACAGAAAGAGTGATAAAGTTGTGGAATGGCTGCTCAGGGAAGTGGTGCGGTCCCCATCCCTGGGTGTGTTTAACAAAGCCTGGATGTGGCACTGGGTGCCAGGGGTGAGTTGAGCTGTTGGGGCTGGGTGGGACTCGATGATCTTGAAGGTCTCTTCCAACCTGGTCATTCTGTGATTCTGTGAATTCTGTCCTTGGCAGCTGTTGGTGGAAGCTGCCCCTCACTCACACAGGCTCTGCCCAGGCAGATGTTCCAGTCACATCTGCAGCAGTGGCTGTGACCCTGCCCTGCCAGGGCACAGCCCAGGATGGATCCCCAGCACCTTCCAGGCTGCACCCCATTCCAGCTGGGACTTGTCGCAGACATCTTACATGAGAAATCTTTTCCTTAGGATTTTTCCTGCTGAGAAGCTGGGAGGCCTCAGGAACAAAATGTAAACAATGGTTATCTGCTGCTGTGGAATGCAACAGGTGCATCTGGGATTGGTCTCATGTGGTTGTTTCTGATTAATGGCCAATCACAGTCAGCTGGCTTGGACAGAGAGTCTGGGACACAAGCACCTTTGTTATCATTCTTTCCTATTCTATTCTTAGCTAGCCTTCTGAGGAAATCCTTTCTTCTATTCTTTTAGTATAGTTTTAATGTAATATATATCATAAAATAATAAATCAAACCTTCTGAAACATGGAGTCAACATTCTCGTCTCTTCCCTCATCCTCAGACCCCTGTGAACACGGTCACAGGGACTGCAGTCCCAAGGCACATACAGGGTTTGGAGGCACAGACACCTCATGTGCAGGCTGAAAATAGCCAGCACCAGCTCCCAGAGCAGATTCCTGGGCTCAGGCATGGCCAGACAGACCTGTTTGGATGCAGCACATCCCCCCAGCACAGGCAGGGCTGGGACACAGCAGAGCTGGGCTTTGTCCCCTGCCAAAGTGCTGTTCCAGGCATGTGTTTGTGAAGGGAGAATTAAAAAGCAGAGATTAGTTGCTGTGTACACAGGGATGTGAGGAAGGCTGGACCCGAGCCTCTGGACCCTCACATGCCTTCAGTACAAAGCAATTACTGATTTTTATAGCAACATAAGCCCAGGTGTGTGACGGTGTTCACAGGGGTCTGATGTTGAGGGAAGAGACGAGGATCTGACTCCATGTTTCAGAAGGCTTGATTTATTATTTTATGATATATATTACATTAAAACTATACTAAAAGAATGGAAGAAAAGGTTCTCCTCAGAAGGCTAGCTAAGAATAGCAAAATAAAGAACGATAACAAAGGTTTGTGTCTCAGATTCTCTGTCCGAGCCAGCTGACTGTGATTGGCCATTAATTAGAAACAACCACATGAGACCAATCACAGATGCACCTGTTGCATTCCACAGCAGCAGATAACCATTGTTTGCATTTTGTTCCTGAGGCCTCCCAGCTTCTCAGGAGAAAAAATCCTAAGGAAAGGATTTTTCATAAAAAGATGTCTGTGACACAGGTGGACAGAACACCCACATACACAACAGTCCCCTTCATGGAAACTTCACTCCCAGACCTGCTCTCATGCAAACCAAGAGGAAAACTCTCTCTTATTTCTCAGAAACAGGAGCAAACCCTTTCCCACTAGGAAAGTGCAGAGCTTCATCAGTAGGAAAGCGAAACTGGGGCCCAGAGCTTCATCAGTATGTAAGAGAAACTGGGGCCCTGCCATGCTGTCTTCTCTGGGACACACACAACCCCTGGGGCCCCTGAGCATCCCTGCCTTCTCCCTGGCTTGTCCTCCCAGCCTGAGGTCCCACAGCCCCCCTCAGTGACAAGGCCAAGCTGCTTTGGAGATGTAGGAGTGGTGCTGAACCCCTGCACATCACTGCCCTGAGCACAGGGCAGGACAAGGGAACGTGAGCTGTATCCTCACTGATCTCTTTGTTGAGTGCTCACTTGGGCAAAAAGGAGCCTGTGCTGCCAGTGTGGCCTCTCCAGAGGGCCTGCAGGGGCTCCTGATCCCCTGTACCCCTCAACAAAACCTGCAAAACCCTGTGCAAAAGCAATTCAAATGTTTTCAAACGCTGAGCCATGCTGCCATGGCTGGCAGTGCTTGCAGGTCACTGGCAGAAGGGATTCCTTGGGAGGAAAATGCAAACAAACAGCAAAGACTTCACCTCTCCTTTATTTATGCCATTATCCCACAGTTCCCAGCCTGTGCACTCCTATCTTACAGGGACATGATGCTCACATTTCATCTCAGGAGGAGCAATGCTGTGTTAAGGACCTAACCCAAAGTCTGTCACATTCTTCAGAGCTTTCCCATACTCATGAATGATGCAGCAGAAGCTGAAGCCAGCCCTGGATCTGTTCTGCACTGCTGAGATGTTTAACCTCTAAGTCCAAGTCCTGGTGAGAACATGACAGGAGGCATCACCACAGCCCTACCAGAGCCTGGGAACACTCTGCTCTGAGGCTCTCCTGTGGCCCCTGCATTAGGCAGCATCAATTGCATAAATCCTACCACATATTTGCAATTGAAGAGTGCCCTAGAACATTTCCATCAAGTTTTCCACAGCTAACACCACCCAGCAAAAGGACTTCTTCAATCAATCCCACATCTGCTGCCACAAAGAGATTGGGTCCTCAGGAAGCAGCTCAAAGAGCTCTTCTTCAGGGCTGAAGGACTGTCCATCCTGCTCTGCAGAATGCCATTGAGGAGGACCAGGAATGATGCCTCCTCTGCAGGGTCTCTTCCTGTAGGGGGATAGAACATAAGTAAATAAAGGTAGTATAGAAAGTAATCTTACCCCCTAAAAGAGTTGCAGCTGGGTTAATTATTAAGGATTAGGAGCAGGCATAATTTTAACAGGCCACAGCTGTAGCCGATAAGCAGAGTGTTATAAAAGAGTGGATTGGGGGAACTGGAGCCAGTGACTGCTGTGAGGACAAGGAAGAGTCAGTGCCCAGAGGAGATGCCTACAAGAAACATCAAGGAGGTACAGAACTCTGGCAATATGGAACCTTTGTAATGTAATGACAATAGAACTCTTGCAATGTATTGACAACACCTTCCCAAGGAGGCAAGGGAAAATGGCAGCACAGAGCCTTTGGTGGTCTTGGGAAGCTGCTCAGCAGGGAATGATTGCTGGGGTAAGAGAAACCACTGCCAGGTTTCCTTCCTTCACCAGGACTTCTTCCAAACCCCCTCTTCTCTACCTTCCTCCCTACCCAGTCTCCTCCTCCTCCATCCCAGCAGCAGGAGGGTGCCGAAAGACAATTTCTCACTCCAGCTGGGATACCCTGAAAGTGGCCATTTGGCAGCCCCAGAAGCACTGCCCATGTCTGCGCCATCTTCACTACTCAGGCTGTTTCTCTACCATGCATTGAGAAGAGCAAGCGTGAGGCAGAGGAGCTCCTTGGGACAGAGCAGCCCCAAAACAAGGGCAGAGTATCCCTGTGTGGGAGCTGGGACTTTCCTGGACTGTGGGAAGAAACCACTCAGGAGCAACCACACAACCTCAAACCTCTCTGTCCCCTGCCCTGCCCTATGTGAGTATTAAAGAACAAAGCAAAGCACTTTAAAATATGTGCTCTCCCCACTGGAGAGGCTGTGAGAACAAGCAATCCACCTGGGATAGCAATCACAGCACCCCATGTACTCCTCAGAAGCGCTGAGATGTTATTTTGATAGGTGTGATGGAAGAACAGCCTGGTCACTGAACACAAGGAGAGCAGCACCTGCACAGACAGGTTCTGCAAACCACACACACTGCTCTCAAAACACTCTGGGCTAAAGGAGACCAGTGGCTCCTGGCATCTGCCATGTGTGGGAACTCAGCACATCCCTTCAGATGCCCAGAGTTGCTGAGAACACCCCGTTGGGGGGCTCAGAGACCCTGGCATGCTGCCCAGAACACCTGGTGGCTTGATTTTGACCCTTCCAACGAATTGCCAGCTTTGTATGAGGACAGGAAAGTCACACAGGTTTGAATGGTGTAATAATAAAGTATTCACAGGGTGAAAATGTAGATTTTAGGATTTTTGGTATGGGGGTTATGGGGACAAGATGGAGGAATCAGGGCATGTCCAGCCTTTCTTCTTCTTGGTCTCCATTTTCTGCAGTGATGTTGGCACTTTGGGATTGGTTTAGAGGAGAAGCTCACTGTCTAACATAGGTGATAGGTATTGGGAATTAAGTGTAAATATGTTATATGCAGTTTGTAGTATAAAAGGACAACACAGAGTGCCTGTGGCTGCCCTGCTGAGCAGAAAGAAAATTTTATAGATAAGAATTAATAAACAACCTCAAGACCGAAAAGTGAAGAGTCCAGACTCGTTCTTCAAAAGTGCTGCAGCAGAGACATCCTGCACATCTCGGGGCAGAGAACAGACAGCCAACCGGAGAGCCATGGCTTGGCACTGCCCTCACAAACACTCCTGCTAAAAACCCCTGCAGGACCAGGGCTTTGGCCATCAGAACCCACAGAAGGAGCAGAGAGCCCTTTCCACCACAGAGCCACGGCACTAAGGGAGAGCCCTGAGCTCAGCAGCACAGCTGCCCTCACCACAACTTTGGGCTTGCTCAGCAGCCCCCTGGTTCTCCAGTTTCAGCACAGAGTGGGGCAGCTGCTCTTGTTTTAGTCCTGGCTCTCACCTCCACCTGCTCTGCACCTGAATTTTCCCAGCCTCCTGCTTGGGTTGATGACTGAATTCATCTCAGAGATCCCTAGATGAAAAGCACCAGCAAGATGCCAGGGATTGCTCAGATTAAAGAGATGAGGCAGGACTTGAAAACCACCTCTCCAACCAGCTGCCATATGAATCACTTCTCCACTGTCTCCCAACTCCAGCACTGGCCTCTTCCCTGTCCCTCTGTGCAAACATTCCTTTGGAGCCTTTCCCCAGGGCAGGCAGTGCCTGGCCCAGCCTTCCCACTGCTCCCAGCCTTCTCCAAGGCACATTCCCAGCAGGCAGGGGGCACCCAGCTGCTCTCCTGCCATCCTGTCCCTGTGTTGGCAGTGGTGCTGCCAGCCCAGCCCTCCCAGCTGACCCAAAGTGCCCACTCTGTGCACAGCCCCAGCCCTGAGCTCACCCCAGACCAGGCACTGCTCATCCTCCAACAGCAAACACAAAGGAATCATGGTGGCATGGCTTCATGGTGTCCTGGTTTGGTGCTGGCACGATGCCAGTGCCCCCATATATAAAATATATTCTCTACAGTGGCTGCTGTGAGATGTGACCAGAAATAAAGCAAAGCAGGCTCCAGCTTAGGAATAAAGGAAAGAGCTTTATTCACTTACAGTATGAAAAAAGGGACACACAGAACTCATGGAAGCACCAAGCTGTGCTTGGGAAGGTTAGTGTCAGGCTGGGAGATGCTTTGCTTTTGAGCAGTGGCCCTCTGCTGCTTTTGTGAGAGGTTTTTTCCCATCCTGGCCCTTATCAAGCAGCTGGGAAGGGATGTCCCTATCAGAGAAGCAGGCTCTGCCCCTTCCTGCGGTGATTCCTGCAGGCAGAGTGTGCTTGGGATGATGCCCAGCTTGACAAGGAGGAGCAGGAGACTTTGGCACTGAGCCTGGAAAGAGCCAGTTTGTGTTCCAGCTGTTCCCTGACAGCTGCAGGAAACTGGCCCTGCTCTGAGCCTCACCTGGAGCTTCTGCTGCCCTGCCCAGCCCAGTGACAGCTGGGGGACAAAGCCTGGAGTGGTGAGCTTGGGAGAGCTCCTGGGGCTGTTCCCTGGCCCAGTGCAGCCTCAGGAGATTGCAGTTTATTGCAGCCCCGAGACACGTGAAAAGTCTCTGTTTGGGACTGCACATTCAAAGAATGAGCCAGAGCTCTTCAGTTCTCAGTCTCAGAGTTGTTTATTGGATCTTATCTATAAAAATTTTTCTCCTGTCCAGCCGAGGTTCGCTCAGCAGGACAGACAGAGGCACTCCACCTGCCCCCGGGGCAGTGTTATCTCTTTATACTACAAACTACATATAACATGTTTACAATTACTTTCCAATACCTATCACCTGTGTTAGACAGTGAGCTTCTGTTGCCTTATATATATTAAGAGTTCTATTATCATTAGTTTGTTGTCCTATATGGCAAGAGTCCTTTTATCATTGTAGTGCAAGGATTCCACAGCACTAGAGTTTTGTACCTCCTCAAAGTTTCTCATAGGCAGCTCCTCTAAGCACTGACTGTTCTCAGTCCTTGCAGCAACCATCTGACTCCAGTTCTCATCAGTCCACTCTTTTATACCTCTGTTCTTATTTGCTACAGGTGTGGCCTGTTATCATCCGGCCTGCTCCTAATCTTTAGTAATTGGTTCAGCTGCGACTCATTGGGGGATAAGATTACATTCTACATTACCCATACTGTGCCTTCCTACAAGCTTCTACTCTGAACCAATCCAAAAGTGCTAACATCACAGCAGAAGATGGAGATAAAGAAGAAGAAGAAGAAGAAAGTCTGGACATGCCCAAGTCCCTCCATCTTGTCCCCAAAACCCCCATTCTAAACACCCCAAAATCTCCCTTTTCACCCAGTGATAATTTTATTATTACACAACTTAAACTTCTGTGGCTTTCAGGTTTTCATACAAAGCTGGTAATTTGCTCCACGGGTCATAATCAAACCCACAGATGTTCTGGGCTGTGTGCCAGGGTCCCTGAGCCCCCTGGCAGGGTCCTGGCAGCTCTGGACACCCAGAGGGATGCACTGAGTTCTGACAGTGCAGCACAGCCAGGGCACAGAAGAGGTGCCCCTACAGCAAAACAGCTGCCAGCCCAGGGCCTCCACACCCTGATCCTCTGCAGCAGAGGTGTTTTACAGCTGCAGAAGGCAGCAGGGACCTTCCCAACGTGTCCCAGAATGGCTGCAATCCCTTTTCAGATCACCCCAGGGAATATCCAGCATCTGTTCTGATGGAGGTCTCAGCAAGAGAAGGGGAGGAAGAAAATCATCCTGGCCATTCTGTCAAACACCTGCTGTGTCAAAGAGCAGCCAGTGCTCTCCTGATGGCCCACGCTGACCCCAGCACAAAGAGGGGACACTTGACCCTCACCCTGGCAGGGCAAACCCTGCAAACACTTCAGCACAGGCCACGCTGCAGCTGCAGGTGTGGGACACAAGCAAGGTGACCTGTGCAGCAAAACTTCAACACCCACTTGAGGCCACTACTCACCGAGGGCTCAGGGTCACAGAAGCTCAAGGGCAGTGCCTACAAGAGCAGAGAATTGTGTAGGATAGAGGAGATTACTTGGCTGAAGCTGTTGGTTCTGAGGGTCCTGCACCCCCCATGTGTGCTGCTGGAGGATGGCACTTCCAGCTAGGCTGAATCTCCTGGAGCAAGCCCCTAAACATGCATGTCCTTCCCAGCTGCCCACAGGACCAGCTGCTGCTTTCATCCACTTCCACACTGGAGAACATCTGGTGCAAGCTCAGGCAGAACTTCTGATCTGGTTTCCACCAGAATGAGCCCAGTTTGTCTGCAAAAAACTGCACTGCCAGCCCATGGAGTGTGCAGAGAGTGAGGACAATTAGGGAATTTGCTTCAAAACCACATGGCTGCTCCAAAACGAAACACCTGTAGAGTTAGAGCCCATGATCTCTCACCTCCCACTGCTTCTGGAGGGAAATATAACTACCCTAGATGGAGCCTGAAGTGTTTCCATAAGCTTTTGGTTTCACAGCTTCAATCCTAGCCCCCAGGGGGGATTTTACACACCTTTCACCTTTCATCCAGCTGTCTGTGTCTGTGTGCAGCTGCTGGCAGGCACATCAGAGGGGCCTCTCCCAGCCCCAGACAGCTCTCCTGCCCTGAACCCGGGCAGGCAGCACTCCCTGCACGGGGCAGGTCTGGGCAGGAGGGATCTGCCTGCCCTGGGCACACCCTGCATGCAGGGCCACTGGCAAACAGCTCTGAGATGGCTTTGGGTACTGCCAAAGCAGCTGGATGGGTTCCCGTGGCCACCTCCAGAGCTGTGGCCATGGCCAGGGGCATCCCCAGAGAGCAGGGACAGCTCCAGGTGCCATCAGCACAGCACCAGGAGTGGGTCCCTCTGTCACAGACATCTTTTCATGAAAAATCCTTTCCTTAGGATTTTTCCTCCTGAGAAGCTGACAGGCCTCAGGAACAAAATGTAAACAATGATTATCTGCTGCTGTGGAATGCAACAGGTGCATCTGTGATTGGTCTCATGTGGTTGTTTCTAATTAATGGCCAATCACAGCCAGCTGGCTCAGACACAGAGCCCAAGCCACAAAACTTTGTTATCATTCTTTGCTATTCTATTCTTAGCTAGCCTTCTGATGAAACCTTTTCTTCTATTCTTTTAGTATAGTTTTATTGTAATATATATCATAAAATAATAAATTAAGCCTTCTGAAACATGGAGTCAGATTCTCATCTCTTCCCTCATCCTCAGACCCCTGTGACCACTGTCACAGCTGCCCCTCAGACAGACCCACAGCTGCCAGCTCCAGGGGACAACACTCTCCATTCCCATGGGAAATGCTGGTTTGAGTGGCTGCCATCAGAGAAAATGCCCAGCCAGGACAGCAGCTGTGTTTGACAGCAGGAGCAGCTCCACAGCACCAGCATCTCTGCCATTCCAGCCAAAGTTCCTTCCACAGCAAAGTGGGCAATAACCACCTCCTCAAGGGCAAGATGTCCTTGTCCCAGAGGTCTGTCATAGCTTCAACAATGCTCTTTTCAGCCTTTTCACCTCTTCACAGGAAGGAGAGGAGTCTGGCTGTCTCAGAGCCATGAAATATCCGAGGCTGAACTGAGTTCCAGCACCTCCTGCTGGCTGTGCTTACCAATGCCACATGCTGACACCTGGTAAAATCCCTTCAGATATGGGTGAAAACCCCTCTCAGTGAATACATGAAGGGAACACACACTCATTTTCAAGGACACTGCAGGAATTCAACAACAGTTTCTTTGGCCCACCATATATATATATCCACATGTGTGCATGTGTATTATTTTATCATATTAATTACACATATTAATTACACATATCATCTTAATTACACATATTAATTATTGCATCATTTACTAGGAACTAGTATTTAAATTCCATTTTACGCATCCATTTTTTTATCTTGACATTTTTTGCTTTTTTGACAAATAATTAAACCATATATCCCTACATTATCCAAATTATTTGCCATCAATACACTTTCAATTAACCTTCCTCTATATTTCCTAGTATCAAAAACAACAACCAGCTGTCATCATCACTGCATAACCAACCCCAAACATAGAATTAACCCCAGAACTAACCCCCCCCAAAAAAATCCAAACAAAAATATAAACCATGATGAAAAATCATCAACCCATCACCCACCAAATTTTACATTCTTGTAGCTTACAAAAAGCATGACACTGAAGATATCAAGATGGCTGCCATATACACCCAAGGACAAAAGACTTAGTCCTAACCTTACTGTTAGTTTTTGCTAGGTATATACATGCAGGTATCCACACTCCGGTGTAGATACCCTGGACACTTTAATTAGGTAGATAAGAGCGGGTATCAGGCTCCTATATCCATAATATATATACATAAATGTGTATATACATAAATATATATACGTATTTATGGGTGTGCATGCATTTAAACATACACAGAAAGAAATATCTGTAAGATTTCTTGGGAAACAGAAAGATAAAGAGGCAGCAAACATGAGGAGCCTAAAGCCAGTACACAAAATAATTGCTTCTCCAAGCACCTCCCCACATTTTTCCACAATAAAGTCAACACCACAGAGGGCAGAAGAACCAGCCCAAAGCAGCAGTGAAACTGCAACAGCAGAGCAGAGACAAACAACCAGACAGGGAAGTAAAGTGTAGAAGGCAAGCAGCAGATTGGCTTGCACACACTGCCTACAGAGTCCTGCTGTGGTGTTTTTGGGAGTTCTGATTCCAGGTGTTGTGAGGGAATCACAGCTCAGCTCCTGGTGTGCCCCTTGGACACAGGGCAGAGACTCGAGCTTCCAAGAGTTCCTGCACTCACAAGCAGGATGAAATGGTTTCCAAGATCATACAGCTTGTTTGCTGTGGAGAACAACAAGCTGTATGATCCCTCCTTTTTTAAGGGATATTTCAGAGTTGTGAGAGCAAGAGAACCACCATTTTCAGGAAAAAGAAAGATAGAAATGCTAATTAATTCCATGTTCCCCTCTTTCTCCAGCTCCCTCAAAACCATCAGCTCCTCTTTAGCATGCCCCTCTCCCAAGCTCCAAAAAGGTAATTCCAGAAGGTTATTCCTGGAGACAGCATGGTGTGTGTGCACTGAATGAAGGCTGCTCTGCATTCCTCCTGGGCAGATAAGGAGGTGAGGGGAAGAATTCTTTCCCCTGCGTGTCTGTGCATGACCCAGAGCCACAGAGCAGCAGTGGGCCACTGGCAGCTCCCCAGCAGATGACTCTGAAGTGTTTGAATGCAAGTCAGGGTGGCAGAAATGGTCAGGAAAAATGTTTTCCTGCAAGCAGCCCATTCAGAGCTGCAGGGCACAGCCCCAGCTGAGGCTCCTGCCTGCCTGGGGACCTGGGTTTTACACAGAGTGCTGACATATCTCACTTTGGGGTGCCCTGAGGAAAAACCCCCAGCCTCAAGGTGTGATGGGGTGTGGGAATGTGGGCACAGCCCCACAGCACATGCACACACTTCCCTGGCACATTCTGCTACCAGTGCTGGGAAGCTCCACACACATTCCTGGTACAAGCAGGGATCAGCCTGCATTGCTCCCAGCACACTGGGTACTGGCTGAGGCAGCAGCACCCTCACCCATCAGGTTCCTTGTTGGGGAAGATGAAGCAGGAAAGCCTTATAAATATGATTGCCTGGCAAAAGATTTTGAGAATATGGAAACTATAAGTGAGATTGAAATGAAAGCAAGCTTTGAGATATTTTAGTTACTGAACAATGGGAAAACAATGGCATGGCCAGCTGAAGGTAATCCCCTTTTGATGGAACAACACCCTCTGCTTGCAGACAGCTCCAAGGGTCAGAGCAGACCCTACAGCTTGGCAGAAGGGGCCCAAAGAGGAGTTTTTAGGGTTAAAAATGTAACACAGTATGATAATGTGGTAATTCTTATAGGTTGTATTGAAATGGTATAGGATTTGTATATTTTACTAGATTGATTAGTGAGAATCAGAATATTCAACACAGAAGATGATTTATTGTATTGTAACAGGAACTTCGCTCACTTACTTTCTATACTCTTACTCTTGCCTTTTACTTTCTTACCATTTTGCTCTCTTACCCTCTCATCCTCTTTCCCCCTCTCTTCTCTCGGGCCTGCTCTGAGCTGTGCCTGGCAGCTCCCAGCAGGGCCCTGCACCCAGGCCCTTTGCAATGAACCCCAAATCCCAGCAGGGCCCTGCACCCAGGCCCTTTGCAATAAACCCCAAGTTCCTGACCTGGCTGCAGAGATCTTTGGGCTCCGTCCATCCCCACCATCCTAACCCCGTCAATCCTACATTCGTGAGCACTGGCTGAGCAGGAGATGCAAAGCATTGGCTGCCAATCAATTGATGAACATCCAGCTCCTGCCACCTGCCCTTGCCCTGTCCTGCTGCTGCAGCTATCCTGGCAAAACTCCCCAGCACAGCAAAATCCACCGGTGCCATCAACACATCAGACAAGCAAAATCAGCTTTGCTTACCCAGGGCTTTTATACTGGGATAACTGGAAGGGATTTTGCACTGAAGCAGAATAATTAAAATCAAACAAAGAAACAAATCTTTGTCATCCATGTGCTGTGCTGTGCAGCTGTTGGCAGTGTGAGGTGTCTCATTTGAGGTGCTCTGTAAAGCACACAAAGGACTCTTTAATTACTGGTGAAAAACTCCCAACTCTGGGGAGCATTATATGTGGATTTCACTCTTCCTTAACTGGGGTAGGCAATCAGAAATACTGTAGGCAGCTGGAAATGGAGGCAGGAGAGCAGAAGAGAGCTCGTAGCATGAGGCTTCACCCACCATTACTGAGACTGATGTAGGTGGCCTCTGGCCTGGAGACCCTCTGAGCTGCGGCACACACCTGGGCAGGAGTGTTTGTTGTCTGCCAGCCAGGTCAGAGACTGGAATTTCCCCTCTTTGCTCCATTGCTTGAAATACCTTCTACAAACCCTGAGCATAGGAATCACTGTAGATGAGAGTAGGAGCCCTCCCAACACAGCATCCCATCTCTGATGTGCCAGGGAAAGAGTTAACAGGGTGAGCACAGGGCTGTCACTCCATAGCACAGCCTTATTTTGCTTTCTTTTTACGGTTTCCATTTGCAAATTGCCTAATTATAATGCCTGTACGTCGAAATCAGAATTAAGCAGGGCCAAAAAAATGAAGCTTGAAGAGAGCTGAATTTCAGAGAGCTGATGTTGGGGTTCTATTTTAAGTCCAGTCAGATTTAGGGCTGCCAATCAAAGGGTCACACTTGCCTTCAAAGGCTACAGGGCTGTGAGGGATTTCCTGATGCTAAGCACCAGGCTTAGCTGTGGCGGGCAGGCAGAGAGTGATCCTGCTGGGGTATCAAATACCCAGTGCTCAGTGCTCTTGTCTGGGGCACACAACAAAATATTTGCCCTAATCCCCTTTTCCAGGGGACTGTGCAGCCTCCCAGTGCAGGAGATGCTCTCCAGAGGTCCCATCCCTGGTGTCCTTTGCTGGTCCCTGCACTCAGCAGCTCAGGGTGAGGACACTGCAGGTGCTGGGGGCTGGGTGCTGGTTCCATCTCGGCAGTTTTGTTGTTAATTGCAGCCCCAAGATGTGTGAAAAGTCTCTGTTTTGGCCCATGTGTCCGAAGAACGAGCTGGAGTTCTTCAGTTGTCATTCTTAAAGTTGTTTATTATATCTTATCTATAAAATTTTCCTCCTGTCCAGCTGAGGTTCCCTCAGCAGAACAGACAGAGGCACTCTGCCTGCCCCAGGGCGGTGTTATCTCTTTATACTACAAACTACATATAATATATTTACAATTACTTTCCAATACCTATCACCTATGTTAGACAGTGAGCTTCTACTCTGAACCAATCCAAAAGTGCCACCATCACAGCAGAAGATGGAGGTAGAGAAGAAGAAGAAGAAAGGCTGGACACACCCAAGTCCCTCCATCTTGTCCCCAAAACTCCCATTCTAAAAACCCCAAAATTACCCCTTCACCTAGTAATAATTTTATTATTACAGTACTTAAACTTATGTGGCTTTCAGGTCCTCATACAAAGCTGGTAATTTGCTCCACGGGTCATAATCAACCCCACAGGTGTTCTGGGCTGTGTGCCAGGGTCTCTGAGCCCCCGGCAGGGTCCTGGCAGCTCTGGACACCCAGAGGGATGCACTGAGTTCCGACAATTCTGTGCTCTCCAGGGAGGTTTTTGATCAGCCCAAAGGGGAAGGGGATGGGTGAGGCCCTGCATGGGTGCCTGTCCTGGTTTAAGGCAAATCTGGGAGAAAACCTCCAAAGGGGCCCCTCCAGAAAGCAAACCCACACGTCCCCTTCCCCTAGGAAAGGATTCCTTGGAGAGAAGTGGAAAGAACCTGTTTATTTAACAGCACAGCACCCCCAGCACACAGAATGAACAATACCAGGTGACAGCACTCTGTCACCGCTCTGACAAAGATGACAAATTCAGAAAGTCTCTCTGGGGGTGGTCGCTCTGTTCTCAGTCCCTCCTGTGCTGGGGCAGCTGCTGCAGCCACAAGGTGCAAACTCTCGGTGTTCCCAGGGCCCAGTCTGGAGCAGGCTCGAGTGGGTCCAAAAAAGGGAAAGGAAAAACAGTCCAGGGAAAATCAGACTGCTTAGCTAAACTAGCTAATGAGCAGAAGCAAGGGCAAGAGCAAAGCAAAAGCAAAAGCAGCACCATGAACTGCCCTGTCTGTGTGTCCCACCAGCAGTGGGAGAGCGCCTGATAGCAAAACCAAAACAAAACTTTCACTCTTCAGAGCCAGTCCTGAAGGCACAGAACAGAATATCCAGCATAAACAGAACACACAGATGGGGATACAGCATCACAGCATCACCCTGGGACAGTGCCCCTGGCAAGGGCCAGCTCAGCCTGAGGTGGCTGCAGCACCCACAGAGCAGCCGGGGCAGGGATCTCCCTGCACCTCCCTCTCCTCCCAGCGCCTTGCCACAGATTTTACAATTACTTTTATGAGTTTCCCCAAGGGAATGAAAAGATTAAGGCATGAGTAACAAAACCAGAGGCATGTGGAGTCTGGCCATGGCACAGGGAGCAGCCCAGGCTCCCACCTGCACAAGGGGGCTGCTTTGATGCCTGCAGCACACGGGAACTCCCGTTTGGATTACTGCAGACCGTTTGCTCCAGGAATTTCACCACACCTTGTTCTCCCACCGTGCCTTCCTCCATTGCAAACCTGACCCCAGACATGAGCACATCTCACCTTGTCTGCCCAGGGTTTGCCAGCTTTTCTCAGTGCAGTGAGCAGCAGTGGGTATTCATTGGGAGAAAAGATGTTTTCAGAGCTGAGTATTGGCACCCCACCCCTTCCCCAGTTGAGGGGAATTTTGGATTTTGATCTGGTTCCAAAGTCTGCACAACCAACACCTTTACCAGAGCCACGATTGCCCCACTGCCTACAACAACACAGCCTGTGGGTGAAACCCACCTTTGTGGGTGGTACCAAATCCATGGCAGAGGAACAGAGAGCTGCACAGAGGGAGGTGAAGTGTCTCTGGAGGAGACATAGCACAGGCAGGCCAGGGGAGGAGAAACTCCATGTTGGCCTCTTGGAAATACCTCATTTTACGTGTAACTTTGGCATGGATGATCACCAAACCTGCTTTGAGGGGCCAAAAATAACACATGTACATCACACCTGTGAGAAAACCTGGTACAGCAGTGAGCTGCCATCGACAAAGACTGCCCTGTACTGGATGTGCTCCACTTGGGAACAACCTGCTCTGAGGGACTCCACATCCCAACTTCAGAAATCAGAGAGGTTCTGAGCACAGGCAGCCCTTTCCAGACTGGGGTTGGAGAGGGGAGCCAGCCTGCAGCCCCTCTGCAGCCCCAGTGGTGTGGGGTTCCCTGCTATTGGAGCCCCAATGTTGGTAGCCGAGCCCTGACCTGAGCACAGCAAAGCACCAAACATTCTGACTCAGCTCATCTGTTGGCTTTTATTGTGCTGCTGTGACTTGTGTGGTGAATTCCAGGTGGGGAATGCAACAGCAGGCAGGCCAGAGTGCCTCACTGGTGGTAGAGTTCAGTGCAATGTGTACCCACAATGAAAAACCCTGTGGAGATCCATCACTGCTGAGTCACAGGGTTTGGGTGGTGCAGACAACTTCAGCATTTGTCCCCTTTGGGGAGAAGATGGATTTTTAGCCCAGATCTGGAGATCTCGGCTAAAAAAAAAAAATTTACTAAAACCTAGCCAAGTTTATTGCTGTTACCAGCTGGCTTGGTTGCAAGGAGGGGGAGTTGTGCAGCTTTGCCTTCCAGATGGAGCTCAGCAAGCCAGACTCTCCCTGCCCATCCCTGCCCCACCTCGCCCCAGAGGCTGAAGGGAGGAAAGGACAAGGGAGGAGAGGCACAGGGAGGAAGATGATGGAAGGAACAGCACAGGAGCAGTGTACTTTGGTGGGCAGGGCACCAGCAGGGCTGGGCTGTTCCTACATCTGCCAGCTGTTCACTGTGTGACTTTAGGGGAATTTCTCCACCTAACCCTCCCAGTCTGCACAAGTATTTAGATCACAGTGTTGGCAAACTAAAGAAAAAACTCCTGTACTTAACAGACGTACCCAATAAGCTGTGTGCTGTATTTAGAAAATAGAATTTTCTTTGTCCACAGCTGTCACACACATGTAAAGCCCAAAGGTGTGCATTGATCTGTCAGTGCTACACCACTGATGTGTACAGTGCAGCAGGGAACAGCACCCAGATAGGAGGGAGAGCCAAAAATTCCCCTACACAAAAACTCCCCAACAACCAGATGATCAGTAAAGTGACCACCTTACTTACTACTACTACTACTTACTACTTAACCCTAACCCTAACTCTAACCCTAACCTACTGAACCCTAACCCTAAAGTGAAGTGTAAGGTGTAGCAGAGAACAGCACTCAAATAGGATGGAGAGCCAAAAACTCCCTGACATGAAAAGTCCTCAACAAGCAGGAGATCAGCAAAGTGATCAACTTACTTACTACTACTACTACTACTACTTACTTAATAGTACTCACTACTTAACCCTTAACCTTAACCCTAGCACTAAGCCACTGAACCCTAACCCTAAAGTGAAGTGTAAGGTGTAGCAGAGAACAGCACCCAAATAGGAGGGAGAGCCAAAAATTCCCCTACGCAAAAACTCCACAACAAGCAGGGGATCAGTAAAGTGATCACCTTACTTACTAGTCCTACTCCTACTTACTACTTAACCCTAACCCTAACTCTAACCCTAACCCTAAAACCCAATACTAAGCCACAGAACCCTAACCCTAAGGTGAAGTGTAAGGTGTAGCAGAGAACAGCACCCAAATAGGGTGGAGAGCCTAAAACTTACTTAACTAAGTACCCCACACTACCCCAGCAAGCAGGTGATCAGTGACAGTGACACAACCTGGCTGCACAGGGGAGCAGTGACAGTGACACAGGCTGGCTGCACAATTTGGGCCTGCTGCTGTGTCTCTATCAGGCAGTGACCTTAGGGACAGGCATCCCTGGAGGTTTTCCAGCAGCAGAGCAGGCCCTGGCACAACAGGTCAGTCACCAGCTCAGGTTTGGCACTGTGCTGAGATGGCAGCTGGGACAGGTGCTCACACCTGAAGCAAGGAGCACAGGGAGGACACCAGACCCTGCCTTTCCTGAGACTGCACAGCCCGGGTCTCTCTGATCCACCCAGGGCAGCACCACCTGCACTGACACACCCCTAGGAGAGCTGCAGGTGTTCCCTGCTCTGCTGGAGCCAGGCTGGGTGGAGCAGCAGGGAGTGCAGGGCACTGAGGCAGCCAGGGGTGAGAGCACATGGAGCAGCTCAGCCCAAACTGATCAGTGGGTGTGACGGTGTTCACAGGGGTCTGAGGGTGAGGGAAGAGATGAGGATCTGACTCCATGTTTCAGAAGGCTGGTTTATTATTTTATGATATATATTACATTAAAACTATACTAAAAGAATAGAAGAAAGGATTTCATCAGAAGGCTGGCTAAGAATAGAAAAAGAAAGAATGATAACAAAGGTTTGTGGCTTGGACTCTCTGTCCAAGCCAGCTGACTGTGATTGGCCATTAATTAGAAACAACCACATGAGACCAATCACAGATGCACCTGTTGCATTCCACAGCAGCAGATAACCATTGTTTACATTTTGTTCCTGAGGCCTCCCAGCTTCTCAGGAGGAAAAATCCTAAGGAAAGGATTTTTCATAAAAGATGTCTGTGACAAATGGGCGCTGAAATGGGAGGGTCCCCATGGAGCCAGGGCACACAAAAAGCTGCTGAAAGGAGTGGAATGTGTGAGTGAGCAGCTTTTCCAAAGATATGATCTGAATGCACCTGGAGCAGCCCCAGCCAGATGCAGCATCTGCTCAGGGCACTCCACAAGGACACAGCAGTGTCAGAACCAGGGCTGCTAATGCAGAACATATCCCTGAGCCAGCTGCCAGACAGGGATCTGGAACACGTTCCAAAGGCTGGCTGAGGACCATGGCTCCTGCTCCAGCCAGATTGGAATTTATCAGGGGCATCGTGTATGCAGAGGTGTGACTGCCACGAGAATGCAGTGGCTCTCCAGAGGGGAAGGAGTGACAGGATGGACAGACAGATGGACAGACAGGATGGACAGACAGCTCACCCAATGAAAGAGAAGGCTGCTGAGAGACAGAAGAGGGGCCATCCCATCTCTCTGCTCTAACAGAGCAATCCAGCTGTGCAGAAGCCCTGGCAGAGGATGCGGTGTCACAGGTACCATTGGCACCCTGGCAAGCAGAAGGCCCCTCAGTCAGATGATCAGGGCAGCAATGAATTCACACCACATTTCTGAAAGTTCATCTGCTTGGTGTGACCTCCAGGAGTTCCCACACGATGCAGGACATGGCCAATACAAACACACGGCTCAGGAGCAGTTCTGGGGTCTCTGGAAGGTGCAGGTTACCTCTGCTTTGCTTTTCCTCTTGTCATCTCCTGCAACAACACATGCTGTTTCTGAGCTTGTGAGCTGACAGTGCAGCTTCTTCTGGGCCTGTCACACAAAGAGGCCATTGTGCTGCAGTGCCACAGCAGGGACAGCACACAGGACAGCCAGCAGCTGGCACTGCCACTCCTCTGAGCCTCACCTCCCTGCCCTGTGCTGCTGCCAGCACAGCTGAGGAGCATCCCTCCCTCAGGAAACTGAGGAGCATCACTCCCTCCCTCAGGAAACACCACACCCAGGACACTCACATTGCCCACCACTGCTCCTCAGGTGCCCGAGGTCCTGCAGGCAGGAGAGCAGCACATCCCAGCACACAGGGATGGAATACATACAATACACACCCACCCCTGCTGCTGACGCTCACAGCACCCAGGGATGGAACACACACCCATCCCTGCTGCTCACAGTGCCAGGGGTGGAAGGATGGAACACACACCACGGTGTTCCTTTGGCACCTCAGCTCCTCTGCAAGCCCCCCACACCAGGCTGGTTGTCTGAGCTAAAGGGGGAATTAGAAGGAGCTGGTTTACAAACCCAGCTCCTGAAGGGTTTGGAAAGCAGGCAGGCATCAGTGGGGAAGGTGAGGATTGTATCTCTTTTCTTTTATGGGATGGTTATATCAGCAACAACATGGATGCTGCCTGAAACAGGCAGCTCATTACATGTTTGCTGTATTTTAGGAGTAAGATGAGCCAGTGCAAGAAAAACAAACAAGCAAACAAACAAGCAAGGGCTGGAGGCCAAGCAGGGCTAATTATCACTGAGGAGCATTTTCCAGCAGAGCTCCCTGCTGAGCTACAGCTCCTGCTGGCACGGGGAGCTGCCAGCCTGTCCAGACAAATCCATCCCACAGCAGCTCTGAGCAGAGAGGGCTGGGGGCTCTCCTGGGGTGCCCCTCTTGCTGCCTCCCACCCTCCACAGCGCCCTGCAGGGCAGCTGCCCTTGTTCTTCACTCTCCCATGCTCTGAAAATAGGCTGGAGAAGTGCAGCTCGCTGGAGGACAAACCTCTTGTGGCAACCTGGATTTTAGGAAAGAAATGTGGACATTTTACAGGTCTTCCTGTAATAAAAACTGGAGTGTCATGAGCTGTCTGCAGCAGAGGCAGGGGACAGCCAGGTGGCTCAGGGCAGAAAGGCTCAGCTGCACAACATCTTCATGCTTGGCTTGTTCAGCTGATCCCACTCATGTACAGGAACAAGGCAGGCCCTGGGAGCACAGTGTGTTTACTCTGCTTGAGGTGTGCTTTAAAAACCTGACTCCAACAGCATTAAAATTAAATCACTTGGCAGGGAGCCCGTAGGAGAGGCTGTATTTCAAGACTTAACCAAGACACAAAGATGGTTCATGCAATTAGGCTGACAGTAAAATGCTGATCTTAATTATGACTTCAGCAATGATGACATATTTGTGATGATTAATTTCAAGATATGCAGATAAGAGGACATGGATCAACTGCTGGGTTCCCTGGACTCCCTTTTTTACCCTCTTCCCCTCCTCTCCCCTGAGGAAGAAATCCTGCCATGAGCCTCAGTCAATCCTCTCCCAGTAATGTTCCACTTCTCCAGATAAATTTAACAAGGGAACAAAGAAGGAAAGAAACTATGAGGAAATGAAGCTCACGTAGGTTCTGTCAACATGGGCATCTGGGCTGCAGTGAGAGGTCCTGCAAGGGGGATTTTCCTGTTGATGCCATGCAGAGCCACAGAGGATGGGCACAAAGGAGAGAGGATCCAGCCAGACAGGGAATCAGGCTTCATCACTCCCAGAGAAGTTCCCTAGGTGGCAAGTGCAAGAGCAGACTTTGTCCTGGAGGCTCACAGTGCATCACAAAATATATTAAAGATAGTTTCATGTCACCTCTCCTCTCTTTCACTGGCCACTTGTGTCACACAATTCCAAGGATGGCCTTGTTGCTGCTCCAGGGTCTTAAGCACACACTGCACCTGCTGCTGCCCAGAAAACCTTGCCTTGCTTCTATTCCAAAATCCTGAGAGGGTTCAAACAAAATTCCAAGCCTGCTAGAACAGCTCTCTCCCCTCACACCCACCTCCTGCTCAGAGGGCAAAAGTGACTCCTCTCCACATCTATTCCCCTTCCTGGACAAATAATCTCCATGTGGAGATCATCCTGCCCTGGAAACTGGAGCAGACAGCCTCCATCTGCATCTGGGTTATGTGACGGTGTTCACAGGGGTCTGAGCATGAGGAAAGAGATGAGGATCTGACTCCATGTTCCAGAAGGCTTGATTTATTATTTTATGATATATATTATATTAAAACTATACTAAAAGAACAGAAGAAAGGATTTCATCAGAAGGCTGGCTAAGAATAGAAAAAGAAGGAATGAATAACAAAGGTTTGTGGCTCAGACAGAGAGTCTGAGCCAGCTGGGTGTGATTGGCCATTAATTAGAAACAAGCACATGAGACCAATCACAGATGCACCTGTTGCATTCCACAGCAGCAGATAACCATTGTTTACATTTTGTTCCTGAGGCCTCGCAGCTTCTCAGGAGGAAAAAATTCCTAAGGAAAGGATTTTTCATAAAATGTGTCTGTGACAGAGGGAGATTCCCTGACCCCTCTGGGCAGCCTGTCCCAGTGCAGAGAAGGTTCCCAATGCCTGCCCAGCACTGTGGGACCCCTGCAGCTGTCACTGGAGGGGAGGAAGAGCCAGACTCCAGCAGCTCTGTGACTGCACTCCCAGCAGCAATTCCCCTCTGCTCCTCCTGACCAAGCCCCTTTCCCCAGGCCCTGACCATGCTGGCAGCTCCC
Organism: Zonotrichia leucophrys gambelii; assembly: GCF_028769735.1. Lineage (NCBI taxonomy): Eukaryota > Metazoa > Chordata > Aves > Passeriformes > Passerellidae > Zonotrichia > Zonotrichia leucophrys. The sequence goes on from NC_088179.1 coordinate 2,620,720, forward strand.
TGCTGGAGCCTTCCTCCTCCTCCTCCTCCTCCCCTCTCCCAGGGCTCCAGGGCTGGATGTTCTGCAGGTGTCATTGCACAGATGCAGAGTCTGCCCAGCCCAGCACTCAGCAGTTCTGGGGCTGTGAAGAGCCTGGTGCCAGGCAGGCTGACACGGATGAATTCCATCCAGCAGGAGCATGGCGGAGGTGCTGCAGTGACTTCCTGGGCAGCTCAGGGTGAAATCAGACCTTTCAATGGCTTACAGCAGTGAGCTGCTAGTGTAAAACTCCTGGGTCCAGGGTGCCAGCCCTGCTCAGCCTGCTGCAAATATTGAATGGGGTTTGTCCTGCCCTCCCCAGAGATCCACCCCACACCCCCATGGGGCTCACCTTGCCTGGGGGGGCCTCAGGTGGTGCCTCTGTCTGGAGAAGGAGCAGGAAACTGATTTGGAAGCTTTCAAGATCATTTCCTCCTTCAGATGGATTCAGTGCAAACACCATTATTGACACAGCACAGGAGTAAATCATCCAGGTGCCCTCCCCACACAGGCCTGAACACAAACATCATAAAGCCTCTTCCTGGGACCCAACACAAACAGAACAAAAGCAGCTTTGTAGCCAGGACACGAAACCAGAGCTCCCCTCTCTTAACCCCTAACCCACAGCTCCCCTTTGTGACCGTGTTCACAGGGGTCTTATGTTGAAGGAAGAGACGAGGGTCTGACTCCATGTTTCAGAAGGCTTGATTTATTATTTTATGATATATATTATATTATATTAAAACTATACTAAAAGAATAGAAGAAAGGATTTCATCTCAGAAGGCTGGCTAAGAATAGAAGAAGAAGGAATGAATAACAAAGGCTTGTGTCTCAGACAGAGTCTGAGCCAGCTGACTGTGATTGGCCATGAAATAGAAACAACCACATGAGACCAATCACAGATGCACCTGTTGCATTCCACAGCAGCAGATAACCATTGTTTGCATTTTGTTCCTGAGGCCTCTCAACTTCTCAGGAGGAAAAATCCTAAGGAAAGGATTTTTTATAAAAGTTGTCTGCGACACCCCTTCCCTTCTTGCTTTCACAACCCTAAGAGGTGGCTTTGTCTGGCCTAAGAGGAAAAATTGAAATAAGTCTCCTGCTTGCTGCCAGGCTGGGCTTGCCAAGAGACCCCAAGAGCAAGGGCAGCCCCTGTGCTGGTGCAAGCAGAGCTGCCCACGAGCCCTGGCTGTGCCCACCCTCACATGGAGGGCCAGATCCAGGATGGAAGAGCCCCAGATCAGCTCCAGGGATTAGGAGTGCTTCATACACTCCCACACAAGGTCTTCTGACAATTTCCAAATGGCTTCTTGCTAAGAATATGTATTTCCTAGGTCTCCCTTTCAACAGACTTAGCTGTCTCACACTGTGTGTGGATGGTTGGTGTTAGGTTCTTTCCCAGAGCTCAACTCTCTCTCTTTGTAACTCTTCTATAAAAAGCAGCAAGAAATAAATGAATGCATAAAAACCAGAGAGTCATCATAATACAGGAACTTTACCTAGAAGAGAAAACCCTAGAAAACAGGAAGGATTCTAGGAAAGATGACTGGGTCAGCATAGCTGTGGGGAGATGCTGAAGGAAACCACACGCTCCAGCACTTGCAGGACCTGCTAAACACAACTCACATCAGAGCCAAGATAAACCCATGACAGCTTCTTCTTCCTGCACCTTGGACTACATTTATCAGAGAATTTAGCCCAGAGAGTTTCTTTGGGAAGGAGGTTGAGATGCTTCAGTGTGTCCAGAGGAGGCAACAAGGCTGGTGAGGGGCTGAGAACAAACACAAACCCTGTGAGGAACATTTGAAGGAGCTGGGCTGTTCAGCCTGGAGAAGAGGAGGCTCAGAGGTGCCCTTATTGCTCTCTACACCTTCCTGAGGGAGGCTGCAGACAGGTGGGGTTGGTCTCTGACAGAACCAGAGCACACAGTCTCCAGCTACGGCAGGGAAGGATAGGTTGGATATTAGGAAGAAATTTTTCACTGAAAGAATAATAAAGCACTGGAATGCTCTTCCCAGGGAGGTGGCAGAATCACCATCTCTGGATGTGTTTAAAATAAGCCTGGCCATGGCACTGGGTGCTATAGTTTGGTTGAGGGGTTGGGGCTGGGTTGGACTGGATGATCTTAGAGGTCTCTTGCAGCCTCATTATTCTGTGATTCTGTGTTTCTGTGTTTCTGTGATTCTGTGCTGCCAGAGAACTGCAGGAGGCAGCTCAGCCCTGCCTGGCTGAATCTCAGGCCCTGCCTGGTGGGGACTTGCAGTGCTGCCCTTGCTGTCCATGCCAGGAGTGCCCAGAGGAGCTGCTTACACCGACATCTCGGGCCAGGCCTCAGGGCTGCCTCCACCCAGCCCAAGCTTGCCTCAGAGCTTGTACTGAACCCATCTGCTGGTTCCTTCCTGATCCTCCAGAGGAGCCCTTCAAGGACCAGCTCTGTTTCTCCTGGGCCTGTCTGTAATTCCAAGTTAGAGAAGGAAGTGAGCTGTGCTCCCAGCAGGCTGCTGTGGGTTTGGTGCTGCTGGGGCTGGGGTTGTGGAGGGCATGGCTTGATCCCAGACACCCAGCACGGAGCTGTGGCACTGACATGGGCATTTCTGCCCTGCTCCTGAAGTCTGCCCAGAAAGCCTTGAAGAGCAAGGCCCAGGGAGGTACCAGAGATGGCCAGCAGGGCAAGAGGAGCTAGAGGTGTCTTTAGGCTTCAGTGATTTCCCTTTAGCGCCTGACACAACATTCCTAACTAAGTCTGCACTGTGTATCCCCACAGGCCAGGGACATTTTATAGCCCACCTGGAGCAAGGGCCACCTTCTGCCCTTCTTGTGACACTCAGGAGGCTGCAGGTCACAGCCCAGAGCTCTTGCTGCCATGTGAGCTTGCTGAGGGATGCAGGCAACTCAGATGAGCCACCCCAGCTCTCACACAGCTCTCCTCTGAGAGGGCAGCAGGCAAGGAAGCAAAGGATAGCCCAGCAGAGCTGCCCACATTCTCAGTTTGTACCTTGTTTTTCAGAGCTGCCCTCCAATCACAGTTTTAGGCTGTGGATCATTGGGATTTTGATTTGTCCCACAATGTGCACCAGGCTTGAGTGGATCTAGTCCTACCACTGTGCTCAGAACCCCCTGTTTGTGCAAACTTGGTGTTTGCTTTTCTATCAATTACGAGGGCACAGAAGCTATGGCTGTGCTAAGAAATTTTTACTGGAGTTTATAGAACATTGAGTAATCTCCAGAAGCCAATAAAATGGCTTCACCCCCTAAAGTAGCCATTTCAGAGTCCAGTTCAACTGGATCCTGCATTTATGGAGTAAATGAACCCCTTCCCAACATGTCCCATTAAACCAGGTGTGCTGCAGGGATACTGCTGCCCTTTGTCCAGACTTAAAAAAAATCAAACCAAAATAAAGCACTTTTAATTCTCTATAAAAAATAACATGGTTTAATATGAACTAACATTTTTTCTCTTTTAAGTCACCCTGCAAAGCATTAACAGGAGCCTACATGATGTTCCTGACTTTCCATGGTTCCACTGCTCTTTTTCCATGGTTCCACTGCTCTTTTCCATGGTTCCACTATTCTTTTCCATGGTTCCACTGCTCTTTTCCACAGTTCCACTGTTTTTTTCCATGGTTCCACTGTTCTTTTCCACGGTTCCACTGTTCTTTCCTTAGCTTTTTTGCACCTGTGATTTGTGACTAGCCAGGTGAGCTGGCTGCAAAGCCCTGTGCCTGCTGACCATGGGAGCAGCCCTCATTTCTCACAGATTTTGGAGGCACAGCACCTCAGAAGATCACTTCCATCACCCCTGCACAGCAGCAGAAAGGTGAGGAGAAGCACTGAGCATCCCCAAGTGACCAAAAGCCAGTACATGGAAAACAGCAGCAGTACATTTAGCATTTTTCTGCAAACTCCTGAGTCTCACTAAAAAAAGACATGAAGAAAAATGAGGATCCAGGCAGAAAAATGGCAGCCCAGGAGAATTGTGTTCCCCTCTGGCAGCTGCAATCCTGCATCATGAGACCTTGTGGAATTTGTGTTTCCCTGTGCTCAAACACAGCATTTGTGCAAAACACAAAATGGGGTGCCAAGACTCTCAGTTGATCTCTGCTTCTAAAATACTTTGACTTAGAAAAGACCAGTGTTTCTCAAAATTGACCATAAAATATATTCTGTCATGGCTAAAAAGGATCTCACAGAGTTCCCCTAGGGAGCAGGGCTTTTCCCCACCTACAGATGTGCAATTTGTGAAGTGAATGCAAACCTCTGAGGGACAGTGAAAGGGGGCATTTTCCAGAGCTTTTCACAAAACACACAGGAGCGAAGTTCAGAGCCTGATTATGTACAGGTTAATGTGATCAAAATAAAACCTGTGTCCTGTCAACAAACCTGGAGTGTCCCAGCTGGGAGTTACCCTGGGCACACACTGCACATCAGAGGAAATCTTTAGAAGCTTTCAGCCCTCCTCAGGATTGTGTTTAAGGGCTTCAGTGCCTTCTCTGAAGCAAATCCACTTTAATGAGGATGCCTGTAAGGCATTTAGGAGCTAATATAAATATCTTGCAGGGGAGGACTGTGATGCATGCAGCCCTGTTACAAACATAGCATAAAGGCTGTGATGAAGACAGCCCCGTGATAAAGATAACTTTCAATTACCAAAAATATTAGAGAAATCAAATACAAGAGGAAACACAATTTCTGCTCCCTGAAGCATCACAGGCAGATTCTGGGGTTTTTTTATCCAGCTGAAAAAACCCCTCTGTACTTGCTTCAGACAATTCTCCCTGAAATACCTTCCACAAATGTGCCCAGGTGATGCTCTCTGTAACCCCAAGGGCACAGGGGTTACAGACCACAGCTAAATGGCAGCAGCTGAAGCTTTCTGAGCTCCGGCTTCTCTTTGTGGGAGCCCAGCAGGGAGACAAGGTAAGAAATGTGACACAGAGGGTTCTGCAGGGGCAGTGCCCCCTGCACAGCACCCATCCATCCCTCACCACTGGGGAAAGGCTCTGCTCTCCTCTCTGCTTGCCCAGCACAGCCCCTCACCATTTTCCCATTTGGAAATCACCACCTCTGAAATGGCAGAAAGTCAAAGCACCTTTGACAGAAGGCTGTGTTAGCGTTCAAAAACACATAATCACGGGGGATTATATGTGGTGCTTTTTATTAAAAGCTCTGGGAATCGGGGTATATTCAACCCAAATCTGACTCCGACCATACATCCGAAATGATCATGCTTTATACTCTATCGTTACATAACTTTCATGTTAATTGTTAAACTTATATTGTTCTATTGTATACATAAATTTAGCCCCTCTCTGAATTTCCAACATAGTTTCTCACTATTCTTCTTATGGTTATATAATAATTACATTTAATTACTAAACAATCATCACATCTAACAATTATATAATTTATCATACTGCTTACGCAGGTGCAGTTGATCTGGGAAAGCACAAAGCCTAACATTTCAGATTCTATCTTTGACTTTTTCCAGGGTTCCACTATCAGCTGGGCCCATCCTCTCAGGCAAAGGGACCCCCAGCTCCCACAGGAACAGTGATGGGGCTCTGCTGTGAATGGACATAAGACCCTTTTGAATGCTACTCATTAGTGTTTTGGCTGGCATGAACTGCTCCTCTGTGCCCCAGCTGATGAACACTAGCACTGCTGCCAAGTCTGCTGATAAATAAATAAGGATAGGAAAAGCCTTATGGTTTTTGAAAAGGGCAGCAGGAACTCAGTGCTCAAGGCAGCAAACACAATTTGCAGTAACAAACAGACTGGAGTCCAAGACCAGCTCAGTGCTGATTTTCTACCCTATTTTCCTCCTAAACATCAGCTATTAAGAGCAGAGGAATCGATGGCACTGAGGGCAGCTAGGGTCCAGTGATGGGGAATGCTGCAGCCTTCCCCCAGCAGCCTTCTCTCAATTTATCACCTACAGCCTCAGCTCTTGCAGCTCCAGCCTCTCTCCTTGGCTCTGTGAGGACTAATCTTCATCAGTGACAAGGCAAGAGACTAATTACAGCACACATTTCATTTATGACTGGACCCTTGGGACAGGAGGAGGGGGAAGAAAGCTTTTTGCTTGCTCTGCCAGCTAAACAGTTTGTATTTGTTAGTGCAGAAATAAGTCTGATGGCAGCCAACTGATGCCTGAGGAGCAGTTTGCCCATTAACCTCTCATCCACAGTTCACACCCACCTCCATTTACATGCACCATTAATATTTATAAGGGTGACGTGTCTTTTTGACAGGAACTTGTGCCTCCAGTGACAACAGATGTTATACCATCTATGAAAGAAACTACTCAAGCATTTCCAATGGACCTTGTGTATGCTCATCATGTCTTTATCCCGTGCCCTGATTGCATTATCCACACAGAGCCTGGGTCACCTCCTGACTCCAGTCCAAGGCATGCATGGCAGCACACTTGCCTGTGTAGAGCACTCAGAAATGTTTTGAGCTTCATTATGTCTCTGTGAATGTTCTTCTGGGAGCCAGACACCTTCCAAATGCACCTGCCAACTCAAACAGAAGCGTGTGAGGACAGAAATGAGGATTTGCCACTTAGCTGGGCCTCCAAAACACATGGCACGTTCTGAGGCTGCAGGATGGCCTTTGCCACTGTCACCACCATGAGCATTAGAGCTCATGGATCATCTAGAAAGAATTAAAGCCTGTTTTATAGGCTGTGTGATGCTGCTCTACACACAGGAGAGCACATGCAGCAAGGCCCAGGTGCCATTATCTCTGCTAAAACGATGCTGCTGCTCGGCTAAATTGCATTTACAGCTTGTGTAGGAGCCTGTCTCCAGTAGGACAGAGCTCCCTAGCCTAGCAAAGGTTGAATTCCCACCCTTCATGCATGAGGAAGCAGTGCCTGCACACAACCCCTCAGCAGGGAGCAGGATGGGCTCCACCTGGATAAAATACAGATGAGTGGATGGGTTTAGTGAAATCTTCAGGAACCACCACGCATGGACAAGCACCGAGGTATTGGACAAGGTACCTAAGGAATGTTTTCTTTTACTAGATTGCAGCTGACATTTTACATTAAAATGCATGAGGTTACCATGATTCGCTTCACCTGATGCGATGGAACTTGTTTAAAATAGCACAAAAATGTCACATTGTCCCTGTGGGCTGGAGGAGATGGCCTGCAGTGACTTCCTCCTCCAGCATGGCAGCTCTAGTGATGCCCTGATATTTATGGCACATACATTTTTAATGCCCCGCACAAACAGCTCCAGCATTTGTCAACTCATTTGACCTGCTGCTTTTCAAAGAAAATACAAAAAGACATGCTGCAGAACAAGAGCCAGCAATGTGTACAATGACAACAACACCCACCCAGTCAGGACAGAAGCAGGATAAAGCAGGATGCTGCAGCCATGGCCAGCTCTCTCTGGCTGTTCTTAGCCAAGATTTGCTGCTGGAGTCTCCTTGTGCATCCTGAAGTGCTCACCTTCACTGCGCAAAAACTCAGATCAAGGCTTGTGAGAGATCACTGCTGCTCAGCAGAGCTTCAGCACCCAGTCCTGACACATCTGAACGTTGGCTGGGGTGAATTCAGGAGCTCCTTCACTCCCCATTTCCCTGCATGAACAAAGCAGCACCTGGAACCCAAGGTGGCTCTGGAACACAGCTGGGACAAGCACCTGCAGTGAAGAGGCCTGGCAGGTCTGGGGACTGCACCCATTTACAGCAATGTTAACCCCACTGTCTGAGCTGTGAGCACATGAATATTTGTGTGGTTTGGTTTCACCCCCGCCAGCAACCAGGCTCGCCCACTTCCCCCCAGCCCCATTCTAGGAAAAGCTGAGCTTTCTCTGAAGAGAAAACAAGCTCACAAAGGCTTGGAGTTGATATTTTACCAATTATTACATAAATTGTGTGTTATTGCACATTTTCCAAATATGTGTGTGTGCATTTGTGTGTTTTTATACTCCTCTGATGACCTTAGGTGCCTAGTGTTGGATGGTTCTTCAGAATTGTGACACTCATTGTTTTGCTGCAATTTGCATGCACACAATCGTGGTTTTCCCCTGCCACCCAGGTAGGCTTAGTATGCATCAACCAGGCACAGAATGGTCACAGGTGTCTCTACTTAAATACAAAAACGTTGTGTACCTGGCCTGGTCCACAGCATTTCTTGTATCATCGAAAAGAATAAGCTTCTTTCCACATTGTGTCACACAGAGAATTTGGTGCTTCAGAGGCAGAAGGACAGATTTAGACACCCAGCCCCCTGGTGCAGGGAAACTTGTCACCACCTGAACATCCTCTCTGACAAAACCCAAGCACTGATGTTTGATATAAAAGGAAAAAACACACCAGAAACACCTTTCTGAAAATAACACCTCCTGCCCAGCGCGATAGTGGCCTGAGCTTAGGTGTCCATGCAGGGCTGCCTTCACCCGTGTGCACTAAGGGATGGGCTGGGGCAGGCAGTGCCGAGCCTCTCCACCCCAGCTGCTCTCCCGTGGCACATGGACTAGCACCGAGCTTTACACGGCACTTCGAAGGAGAAAAACAGCACTGCCAACAGCGAGAGCCAGCCTGGCCTTTCCCGAGCTCGTTCCGGTACCCGCGGGGCCACTCGGGACCCGCCCGCACCGATCCCGTGTGGCTGCAGCTCCGGCCTGACCTTCCGCAAGGAAACCCTCAGCACCACCGAGGCCAAGGGGCTTTCCGTGGCGAGACCAGCCGGGAGGAACCCTCAGCCCAAGGGCTTTCGGTGGGGACACGGACCGGGAGGAACCCTCAGCAGGCGGGAGGGGAGCTGTGCCGGGCACGGAGCGGGGCGAGCGGGCGGCTCCGCGCCGGTTCGAGCGGGGAGCGCGTCTCCCGTTTCCTCGGGCGGCAAAAATATGACATGCATTAGCGAGGAGAATAAAAGCAGCGAAACAAAGGAGCGGCAGCGAACACCTGTCGCTCTCCTCGGGGACGAGCCCTAACGCTTTTATTTGCCTCGCTCTGTCGGGGGAACTGCAGCTGCCAACTGTCATCAGCATCAAGTTACCCGCACAAAGCTGCCCGGCTCCGTCAGCCAGGGAGGCACCGAGCTCTCGGGGACGGCTGCCCGGGGCTGGGGATGCGCTGCCCGTGCCCGGGGATGTGCTGCCCCGCCGAGCGGCCGCGGTGCCCGCACAGCCACGGCCACAGCGGGCGCGTCCTGCCGGGCTGGACTCGCACTCGGCCCGAGAGCCGCTCCATCCGCTGGCACGGGACACAACAACACCGGCTCCGTGCCAGCTGTGCGTGCTTAGCCCCTCCCGGTCACGGCTCAGACTGACTCTGGCACGCCCAGGTCGGTGCTGCGGCCCCGCCGTGCCCTCCGTTCCACTGACACCGCAGCCTCACACGCGGGTGTTCCGCGGCGCTGAGCCCGCAATGGGCGCTGGGGTTTGGGGTCATTGGGGCTCAGTGACGGCCCAGCCGCCCCGCGGAGCCGCACGCTGCCGGCGGGGGCATGGCACGGCACAACACGGCCTGTTCCCCCTCCCGCTCCGGCCCAGCCCACGCCAGCCCACTCCCGCCCGGCCCGGCCCGGCCCGCTCCTGCTCCCGCTCCCGCTCCGGGCCGGGCCCAGAGCCGGGGCCGCTCCGCCCGCCCCGCACCGCCCCGGCGCAGACAAAGCGCGCTGCCGCCATTGGCCCGTTCGGCCAACGCTCGGCGCTGCCCGCGCGGCGCGGCCAATGGGCTCTTTGACATGCAAATCGCGGGGTATAAATGCGGCGGCGCGGGGCGGGAGAGGAGGGAGCGGGGTAGCGGCGCGGCCATGGCGCCGGGCGCAGACCGCCCGCCGCACGGCGAGGGCTGCGCGGGGCCCCGCGGCGACCGCAGGGTGAGAAGCGGGGGCAGCGCGGGCGGGCCCGGAGGGGCGGGGGGGCTGCCGAGCTGACGGCGCTGTTGTCCCTGCAGACGAGGAAGCCGCTGGTGGAGAAGAAGCGCCGGGCGCGCATCAACGAGAGCCTGCGGGAGCTGCGGCTGCTGCTGGCCGACAGCGAGGTGAGGCGGCGGCGCGGCGCGGCGGGGCGGGGGCCGGCAGGGCCCGGGGCCGCGCTGACGGCCGCGGCGCCCCGGGTCAGTTTCAGGCGAAGCTGGAGAACGCGGAGGTGCTGGAGCGGACGGTGCGGCGGGTGCGGGCCGTGCTGGAGCGCCGCGGCCGCGGTGAGTGCGGGCCCGGGGGGCGGCGGGGTGCGCCCGGCCCGGCCCGCGCCTCACCCGCGCCCCTCTCTGTCCCAGGCGGTGGACGGCGGCTCCTGGAGGCCAGCGAGCGCTTCGCCGCCGGCTACATCCAGTGCATGCACGAGGTGCACACCTTCGTCTCCAGCTGTCCCGGCATCGACGCCACCACGGCCGCCGAGCTGCTCAACCACCTGCTGGAGTCCATGCCCCTCAGCGAGGGCGGCTGCCCGGACTCGATCACGGACGTTGTGGCGGAGCCGGCCCTCGGGCCCTGGCCCGCCGGCGAGGCGCTGTGCCTGCCGGCCGCAGCCCGCTCGGGCCCGGCCCTGCCCGCCCCCAGCGAGGAGCCCGGCTCGGACGAGGCGGAGGCCGCGCCGGGCCAGACCCCCTCGGACGGACTGGACGCGTCCCAGACGCAGGGCCTGCCCTCGGCCGGCTCGCCCAAAGCCATGTGGAGACCCTGGTAACAGCGGGGCTGCCTGTGGGAGGGCAGCGTGCCCCGCACACGCGTGTGCTGAGCGAGAGTGTCCGTGTGTCTGTCTGTGAGTGTGCGCGGTTGGCAGCGCTGTGCCTGCGGACTCGGGCTCTCCGTCGCTGTCAGCCCCTGACAGCCTAAAGCGAACGCGTGAACATTTCATCCCAGTGCGTGTGTGGCGTTTTGTAACTTCGGGGGTTGTTTTTACAAAAGGATGCGGGGGGGAGGAGGGAAGCGGTTTGTAGTAGCAAAGCTCTCCGGTGGAGACACAGCAGTTATTTTATAACCCTGTCTCTCTCTTCTTGGCCCTTAGAAGCGGCCCAAACGCCGCTGCCTTTTAAGAAAAAGTCCTTGTGCGTTTTAAATCACGGTAGGTCATGGCAGGAGAAGCTGGAGCTAAGTCTGCATGCACGGTTTCAAGCGTTCTAGTGATAGCACAGACCCCTGAAAGGTGTCTGTACCTGATAGCAGTCTAAAGTCTCACCTTTAGGGGAGGGAGAGAAAGCTAGAAAGCTGGTGGAATTAGGCAAACATTTTAAAAGATGTTGGTGGCAGGGTGCCTTTTATAAATGAGTGTCTTTATGCCCATTTTGCTTTTAGCACGTTTGAGTTTATTGTGACTTTATGTATATTAGGGTGTCAAATGTTTTTTTATTTTTGATCTTTAATAAAAAAAACCCTGAATTCACAACGTGGCATATATTGTGTAATGTGGTGTGTTTCTAACCCGTTTAAAACCATTAAAAATACAGCTCCCTCTTGTTGGCTCTCAACACCAGCATGTCTATATCATGGAAACAATGCTGGCAATTAAGCACTTAATTCTTGTACTAAGCATTGTTAACTTAACTATTGGAATTCAGATATTTCTTTTGTTTCATTCTAGTTGACACTTAAGTTTATTGAATGAGCAAGGTCGGACTGGCTGAGGTTGGTCCTGGGCCGCAGAGTTTGGGGCTGGTTGGTCTGGATGCCAGCCCCAAGCCTGCTCTACTTGATCTGCCATCTGAAGGCCTTGCTCACACATGCACAGCCCCAGCTTCAGAAGTGCTAGGCAAATCCTGTCCTGGGGCATAACTTCACAGGAGCCTGGTTTGCATTTTGGGATTTTTTTTGTTGGGGAAAAGCAAAAAAGACTCCATTGAATGGACTGTCCAGTGGGTTTGGTAAGTGTTCTTTGATGTGGAGGGGGACCCTCAGCATTCTTATGCTGGTTCCTGCTTTGGGGAGGTGCCAGGTTATTTTTGCTGTGGTACAATACCTTTCAGAGAGCTGTCATTGTAAAAAGGAAAAAAAAGATTGTAAAGTGTCTTAATACGTGGAAGTTCCCAAACATAGAACAAGCAAGAAAGGAAGCAACCCAATGACCAAGGGATAGACATGTGCCTTTGTTAATAACCATGCAGATTAATAAAAATAGAAACTGAAGCACTGGCAAGGCCTTTCCTTTGTAATTTTCTTTACCTGGGCTGCGTGTTCTTGTTCAAAGGTGTCCATCAGAATGTTTGGTCCTTCTGTTGTGTTCAGTTCCCTCAGAGCTGGAGGAGAGGGGCAGAGCCCAGCTGAGCCAGGGCAGGTGAGAGCCTCTGTAGGGCTATGAGGAGCTTTGCAATAGTCTAAAAAGCATTTTAGAAATGTGGTACCAATATGGCCTTTTTTTTTTTTTTAAATCCACAAATTAGGTTCACAGAAAGTTTACATGCTGTGATTAGGTGCTGCTGGATTTGTCCATTTGCATTTCTGTACCTTACTGCAAAGGTGTAAAATCTGACACCTGCCTGACAAAGGCAGGAAGAGGTGAGGATTTTGAGGAAAAGGGGAAGGGGCAGTGTGGGGAAGGAAGGTTTCCAACAGCTCTGATGAAAAACCAGGGAAGCCTTTTCAAGTCCTTCTTTATAGAAACTGCCTTTACTCTTTTCCATTCCAAAGTAATACAAACACCATCTGATCTGACAGTGCCCTGCCTTGTAACAGGAGAGAGAGGCAGCACACTAGCAGGACTCCTCTGGTTTGATATTCAGGTGGAGAATAATGGAAAGAAGGGCTCTTTTTCTCCTCTCTTTGTATGTCAGTCACTCACACCTGTTACAGGGGAAAAATGCTCCTTGTTAGACCAGGTCAGCTGGGAGGACTTGGAGTTCAAACCTCTTCCCAACCTCTTGGCAACACGTCCCAGGTCTGTTAACAGAGCCTCTGGTCAGGAGGCAACATCAAGCTTTTAAATCACACCAATCAATGTGCACCTTCTTTCATCTCCCAGAGCGAGCATCCTGCAGCTCTCTGCAGTCTCCCTCTCCAAATAAATGTTTCAGTCTCTGTTCCAGTTAAAGGCACAGAAGAGTAAAACCAGCCCAGGCCTCAGCAGCAGGTCCAGGGGGTGCACAGACATCACACAGGAGATCTCTGCTAAGCAGGCACTTGGTTCCTGTCTGTAACACAGCTTACAGTTTTAACCATCCAGGGTGCTGCTGTTAGCAGAATGGCATTGAAATGTCACAAAAAAGGAGGATTTATTCCTATGAGAAGAGCTGGAGAGGATGCTGGTGAATCCTGGTGCTGGCCTTGCCTTATTATGGTAAACTCTGCACAGGTAACAGCCCCACATCCCCAAGGGCCATCCACATTGGCAGCTCCAGCTACTGGAGCCCAGTTTGAGGATTCCCCAGTTTTTGTTCCCATGTCCAAGCACAGCTGTGCACACACACACAGGTTGTACAGAGCTGTGTCCAGCTGCTGGATGGAGCACACCCAAACTTTTGTCCAAGCCCCTTGCCTGTTTCTCTGGAGATGAAAACAGCTGGGCCAAGCAGAACATCTCCTGTCAGTGTGCCCAGGCATGGTCTGGGCCATCCCTGCGTAGCCTGATTCACACCAGGTGGGACTGGGAGGGGTCTGGGTTTGAACAGCCAGGTGTCTGCTGAGGAAGGCAGGAGCCTCCTCTGAAATGGAAAATGTAAACCCCTTCCCTAGGAATTCTTATAATTTTGAAATTAAGGGGCTCTCAGGCAAAGATGGACAGCAGGCCATGGACAGCAGAGATCTCCTGGAGGGAGGGTTGGCTGGGGGAGAGAGAAAGAAAAAACTGCCCCAGGGACAGCAGAGAACTGCCCCAGCTCTGACAGAAGGCAAATAGAACAAACTCTTATCTTTCCATCCAGGAGAGGAGGGATCATCTTGCTCCACAGAGGAGCACAATGGTTCCAAGGTCATGCAGGCAGCACATGGAAAAAGCAGGGATTCACACACTAATCCAGCTGCCTTAACCAGCAGCCTCCCCTTCCCCTCCTCCTAAGAGTTTTTTTTTTGTTTTTTGTTTTTTTTTTTTTTTTTTTTTTTTTTTTTTTTTTTTTTTTTTTTGCATGAGATGCCTGGCTCCAGGTTGCATCCTCTAGCAAATTCCTGAGTCCACAATTATCTAAATGGACAGTGTCTCTAAATTGCCCACTTTAGGCCCCTCAGGCTTCTGCATGAGCTAAGCTAAAGGAAAAGCAAAGGGGAAAAACAGTCTCTCTCTCCTTCCAGTTTTTAGCTCCCTACACAACATTAGCATTTCATTATAGTTTTCAGCGAATGAAATTCATTGCACTGCATTTTAAGGAGGTTAAAAAAAAATCCAAGTTGGTTCATAAAACATTCAGACATGAAAATACACCTCAGAGCATGAGGCCTTGAGTTAATTTAGTTAAACAAGATGATGAGTGAGGGTGATTTGGTTAGTTATACTGCCTATGTTGCATTACATAGATGTTCTATAGCTCACTTACCAGCTGAGGAAGTCATGGCTTCAAGAAGTCTTTTAATCCAATAAAGTAGAGCCTTAAGTGCCAAGACCTAGATAGTAGGTCCAGGGTGTCCGAAATGAGAAGGAAAAACATTGAAATTAGACACTAGAAGAAGTAATTAATTTCTTTTCTTTTAATGTCAAGTAGGACAGAATATATTTCCAGAAGCAAATACAAGTTGCTTTGGTTACAAACGAAAACTACTGAGTAAAACAACAACATACAGGTAATTATATTAACTGATCCCTTCTGGCCTTTTATTTCTTAAGAGCAAAATTAACTCAATTTGTGGTTTTACAGTTTTTGCATTGGTCTCTGGCTAAAATATTAGTAGAAAGCAAGGAGGCACTCCAGGCAGTAGTTTCATGTTCAGACTCAGGTATCCATTATTTCTTATCAGTAAAACAGTCTCACTGCTGTGAGTTCAGCAGCTTTTCATTAGAAGGCACAAAATGGCCAACAATCTCTTGGTACAAGGACTCCTAAGACTAAACTATCCCATTAAGAGCTGACACCTGGATTATTTTCCCTTTTAACCCAATAACTGATCCCACAGAGCCCACAGTGCAGACTTTTCCTGCCCAATCACAAAATGCCACCCAAACCCATGGAGAAGGAGGAAGAAGAAGCTGAAGAAGAAACCCAGGACAGCACCCTGTGCCCTCCATCTTGCTGCCATCCACAACACACTAAAAACCCCAAACCCTCAATTTCTCACCCAGTGATGCACCTGCACTGCTCTCTATAATCTATTGCACACTTTTGTGGGTTCCAGTCTGTCTTGAAGTCTGGGAAACTTTCTCCATGGATGAGGGTCAGAGTCAGTGCTGCCCTGGGGGTCAGGGCACCCCAGAGCAGACACAGCAATATTCCCTGTGTGCCCTGGGGTTGCACAGAGGAAGAACAAAACTGTGAGGCCAGAGCATCTGCTGACCTCTCAGAATTGTCAAATCTTCCCTACAATCAACAGCTCCTGCTGTTGATTCAAGCCAATGTTTTCTTGCACTTTAATTTGTATCACAGATAAAATTGTAGTAAGTACATTCAAAGCAAGCAAAATCTCCTCAGTTTCCCAGGCTGGAGTCTGCTGCCAGACACTCCTCCCTCCATTCTGCATTCAGGCAGTGTGAATTTGACTCCAGAATTAATTAGGGGAGCACTGCTCACGTGTCTCTCAAGGCAGGAGTGCCACTGCCTAACTGAACAGTTCAGCTGAAAAAGACTCAAATTTTACATTCTCAAGTTTCCTTTGATCCAAACATTATGAGACTCAGATGCTGGATGAACCACATGAAGAGCAAGTGCTGATGGGTGAATGTTTGATGCACAAACTCTCCCTGTCCCCTTTGGTCACCCAAAGAGATTTGTTAATCCCACCCAGCACTGAGCACTCCAGGGAAGGCTCTCCTCTCCCAGCCATGACCCCTCTAACTCAGCCACATGCATGCATTAAAAATTAAAAAATGCAAATGAGATGGGCCAGATGGGAAATGAAACATGCAAACAAATATAATCCATGTCATGCAAAACAAGTAGACCAGGAAAGAAAACAGTTCCATGTATTCAAGCATTCTCTGGCTTGGCTGTGTGTGCTTTGTTTGTTGTGTTTCCCTTCCCAGCAGAATGGCTGCATCCCTCCTGCCTGCCCTGGGACAGGGATTCCCAGGTGTCACCTCCCTCCTGAGCAACTGCAGCCCCTGCCAGGTGCTTTTGGACCTTGGGCACACAAACAGGGGCATTCCTTGCTCTGGCTGGCCTCTGTCACTATTCCAGTGCAGCACCACAGGCACTGAGCACAGCTGGGACACCTGTGACACACACTTGTGGCACCTGTGACACCTGCCACACCCAGCTCCTGGCCCTGAGCTCCCAGCAGTGCATGCCCAGGCAGGAGAGGCTGAGCTGTGGATCCCAGTTTGTCCCATCTGGGCACACCAGGCTGTGAGGAAATCCCCACTGAGTGCTGCCTTCAGCTTCCTTCATTTCCTCTGGGTGAGAAACCAAACCAAACCCAAACCAACCAAACCCAACCAGACCAGACCAAACCAAATCAGACCAAACCACACCAAACCAAACTGACCAAACCCAACCAAACCCAACCAAACCAGACCAAACCAAGCCAAGCTAAACCAATCCAAGCCAAACTAATCCAAACCAAACCACACCAAACCAACCAAACCAAACCAGAACAAACCAAACCAGACCAAACCAAACGACACCAAAACAACCAAACCACACCAAACCAAATCAAACCAACCCAACCCAAACCAATTAAACCAAACCACACCAAACCAAGCCAAACTCAACCCAACCAAACCAACCAAACCAAACCAATGAAACCAAACCAACCAAACCCCACCAAATCAAACAAAACAAACCACATCAAACCAAACCAACCAAACCAATCCAAACCAAACCCAACCAAACCAGACCAGACCAATCCAAACCAAACCCAACCAAACCAACCCAACCAAACCCAACTAAACCCAACCAAACAAAACCAAAGCTGCTGCTCACTCTGCATCCCCCAGAAATGCAGCAGAATCCTGCAGGGCAATGGGGAGATTTGGCTTTCTGGCCGAAAATAAAGATTTTGAGCTCTGGTCCTTTTCAATGCTGAAGCACACGCGCCTTCAGCCTGGCTGCATGTCCTGCCAGAGTGTCAGCCATGGCAGGGAGGCGGGGGCTGAGCAGAGCCCAGCTGGGGCTGGGGATTGTTCCTGCAGCACTGTAGCCATGGCATCCCAGCAGCACCACCTCAAACACAAACCTTCCAGAGGAAGGGCTCCACTTCCCCCGAGCTTCCCCTGGAACAAAAGAAAATCATTTACACAGGGCTTGTGCTCACTGCTTTTGTTCTCAGAGAACGTTGGATATTAAGCGTTGTTTGGACAATGATATTTTAGACATTTTTCTGAATAAATCTGCAAAGAGATTCAGGCAGCCCAGTTGCTTATCTGGGGTTTGGTTTTCAAAGAACCCAAAATCTCCAGTGCCTGGACACAGTTTTGATGTGACTCAGCTGCCCCAGAGTTGAGCTCTGTGTTGGCCTGACAGTGCAGCTCAGCACACAGCCCCTCTGCAGCTCCAGCTGCTTTTGCCAAAGCTCTAAACATCACTTTTCCCTGTCCTCCTCAAATGTTTTTTTCCATTTTTTTGTCTAGCACAGGGCAATTCCAACCTTCCCTGTTTTGGCACTTTCTCATTTGTTATGGTCACAGATTACAGAACCACACAGATTCAGCCCCGTGTCTTTCTTTTCTGCTTGCATTTTAACAACTCCTCACTTCTTTCCATTAAACTGTTCCTAAAGGTCCAAACCTCCTCAAGCCTCAAGAGTGATTTCACCTTTGTCTCTTTCTCAAATTCTCTCCAACAAGGAACCCCTGTATCTCATCCAAATAAAGAAAAATTGTGTTTTGCTGTTGATAAAACTGTTTTTCCAAAAGGCAGTCAATGTTAAGCAGTTCCAAAGAGGCAGTGCCCTTTGTTATTATCCTCTTCCTCCAATTCTTTCCTGAAAGTCACAAACCAGAGTGCAATAGCCCAAATGTTTCCAGGAGCTGTCACCTCCTATATATAGCCCAGGTGTCACAGCCCAGCTCAGCCTTATCTACAGCCTGAGCAGTGCACAGACAGTGCTTGGAGGGCTGGGGATACATTTAATTACATTTAATTACAGCCATTTAATTATGGGACAACCCGTTTCAGGTCAGCACTGTGTGTTGAGAGAATGTGCAGAATTTGCGGGAGGCTCTGGCATCCCCACTCCTGGGAGCACCCTGCAGAACAAAGAGCACACGTTGCTCCTCTCAGAGAGACAAATTTGACATCTGACAGTTTTCCAGGTGCTCTTTGGAAATGGTTGAATCTGTGAGTTGGACTGTACGAATGATGAACAATTCCACCTCCATTCTCAGACTCCTCAGCCCAGCTCAGAGCTGCTTTTCCCCCCTGAGTTCCTGGCCTTGCAGGATTTATGGACCATCCTTCAGTCTTGCAGGATTTATGGACCAGGGAGCCCCAACCTGCCCTGCAAGGCACCACTGAGCCACAACCTCTGAGCCTTTGGCCCTTTGGTGCTCTCCAATCCTCCCAAAAAGGCAGAGCCACCCTGCCAGGGGAACGAGGGAAGGACAACTCCATAAACTCCACAGGCTCTGAACACTGCATGAGGTGGTAAAGGAGCCATAAATCACCTCATCAAACTAATTCTGCCAGCAATGAAACCTCTACAACCATTGACAGTGTGCAGTCTGCTTCAATTTATATCATTCTGCCATGAAATCGATGGGAGACTATAAATGGTGTTATGAGATTGAGATACAGACACCTTTATCCCACCTGTTAGCTCAGAGACTATCAGACAAAAAAAGAAAAATTCAAAGGCCAAAGAAGCAAACAGATTTTCCTTAAAAATCCAAGCCAGAACTCTCTGGAAATTCTATTATTAAAATTTAAGACCTAAGCATCACCTCATAATGGTAGAGCACATAGAAGGCAGGTATTTTAGGGGGACTGGCAGGACTAATAAAACAATGTTGTGTTTTATATGTGCTCCTAATCATGTCTTTATAGCTGAACTCATTTAAATTCACTGCTCATGCAATACAAAGTAATTATTTCTAAAATAACAGGAAATTGACTGCCTGACTACATCCAAAGCCTTTACTGAAAGAGTTCAGTAACCATCTTTTTGAATGCTAAAAGACAATGGAAGCTAAAGACAATGGAAGAATTTCCAGCTCTTTACACGGTGTGAGAACACTTCGGTATTGCCATGTGGCTTTGGCAGTTAAAAAATTAAAAAATTAAAAATTTCAGCACAATTCTATAACAAATATATTTATACTTGGATTTGTCTCTAGAAGGGAGGGAGGAAAAACATCTTCAGGGCAACCAGAAGTTTTGCTGCCTCAGGGATGCGGGGTTTGGGAAGAGGCAGAAAATCAGAAATCAGATCTGAGCAGAAGGCTCTGCCCACCTCCCCTCCCTGCCCTGAGCAGCTGGGACAAAGTCTGCCCTATTCACAGGCACAAAAAAGGAGGAGGCTTGTAAAGACAACTGCATATGGACACTGGAAATAGCTCCCGATGGCCACATTCCTGCCATTGTCACTGCTGCCCGCGCTGGGACGCGCCAGATGCTTCTGAAATGCACAAATTGCAACAGGGGAGATGCTGGGTCTGGCCCAGGCTGGGAGCTCTGCACAGGCACAACCTGGGGGCACAGGCAGGGCCATTATTTCCTGGAGTTGGTTTTTTGTTTGTTTGTTGTGGTTGTTTTTTTTTTGTTTTGGTGGGTTTTTTTTTTTTTTGAGGGGAGGGTTGTTTTGGTTTTTTGGGTTTTTTTGGCTTGATTTTTTTGGGGGGCTTTTTATGTTTGTTTTTTTTATTATTATTATTTTGTTATTTTTGGTCTTTTTTTTTTTTTTTTTTTTTTTTTTTTTTGGTTTTCTTTAAGTAAATTGAAACCTCATTTAGCCTAAACAGGAAGAAAGAGAAACTGCACTAGAAGATAGCGATTACACTGAACAATGAAAAATAAAAAATTATTCACTTACATACCATTTGATACCGAAATACACTGGTTGGTATAGTAAATGACATGTGTTCTCTCACTGCAAGAGAAAAATAACATAGTTTTATGCCCTAGAATCTCGTATTGCTGCAGAAACAAACTCCATATTTCAGGTCTCTAGGAGAAACAGGAGCTCTGCTCAGCACAAAGTTGTTACTCTGCAATCTAATTAACCATTTTCATAATAAAACCCCTGGTTTGCACTAAATTTAGAAATACAAGTGAACCACAAAAGAATAGTTTTCCAAAATATGTGAGGGCAGATCTGCCAGTATTCAAAATTGAGTGTTGAAGGAGGTGGGAGAAGTTTATTAACAGAGAATAAAGGAAGTGCTGGGCCCAGTGCATTGCCAGCCTGGGTTTGTATGTGCTCCCAACAAACCTGCAAACACTCACAGGCTCAGAGAGGCGTCAGGAGGAACAGAAATGGCAGAGAGCAGAAAGGGCAGAGGGCTCAGGCGAAATCCTCATGGAAATCCTGTGTGTCACCCCCAGCACTGGAGCTGGAAGGGTTCAGAGCTGCTCCTGCAAACCTGGCTGTGCACAGCCACCCAGCCTCCTCCTGCTTCCCACAGCTGAGCAAATCAAAGATTACAGCCAGTTAGAGAAGCACATTGCTGAATTCATCCTGCACCCTGTGCAAAAAGGCCACAGATTTCCAAGGGAGCAGCTGCTGGCAGCAGAGGGGAAAGCAGCAGACCTTGCCTTAAACAAGAAATAGGGTTTAAAAAAGGAAGAGCACAGCCAGTAAGTTCTTGGACAGAAGTAGAATTTTTGAAGCAGGCAGTGCAACAGCAACACGAGCAGTTTACCTTTAGACCACTGTAACAATTTAAAGGCAGCAATAAATTCACTCTATCCTGTTTTGCTACAGAGTGAGGAGCGAGAAGCACACCTTGACAAATCCTGGGATACCAGGAAATTTGAATCCACCCAAAACAAAGGAAAACAAATGAGGTGCAAAGCAGCAGGTCCCTGTGGGGCTGAGGGTGCAGTGCTGCCCCAGCAGAGCTTCCAGCCCAGCTGCAGCAGGTGCTGCTCTCCAAACCTCCTGCACCACAGACACAGCATTGTCCCCACCCTGCCCATCCCTGCACCTGCTCCACACACGGGGCCTCTTTCACAGTGAAAAGCATTTTCTCTCCAAGTATTTCCACACTGTGCATTATCCACTGAGGTTAAACACTATTCATGTCTGTGACAGAGCCAGAGCCCTGGGGAATGGAGCTCACCACACACACACTGCAGCCTGCTGCAGCTCACGGTTTATCAGCAGACACCAACAGAAATACCCATGATTCAGAGCTGCCTCAGTTTCTACCCAGTGTTGTGTTACTTTTCCATTTGGACAGCCTGGAGAAGTTTGGGGTTTGTTGTTTGGTTGGTATTTGGTTTCAGTGAAGCAGAGACTCAGCTGTTACACACCTCGTGTAGCACCCCTGAAAATAAAGGAGTTCCTGAGCTGTTGGTTACCTTGCTCAATACACTGAATAAATTTCTGAAGCTCCTAAGCACTTATGATCAGTTAAACAGTGGGATTTCTGGAAGTTACACCCACAAACCTTATCCTCCTTCAAGTCATGTTTGTCACTTTGCCAGAAACATGAAACACGTTTCACCATGCTCTTTGGCTCAGAGGCTCCTCAATTCCTTGGGTTCTTTACACCCTTCTTAGAGACAAAATGACCATCAAGGATCTTAATTCTTAGTAAGGACAGCATCTCTTTTTCACCTCTATATTCATGACAGCTGTTAAATGGACTAAAATTTGGTGCTTTCAGCATTCTGTTTCCCTTTTCCAAGCAGAGCTGATGTTTGCATTCACTGTCATTGGGCCAACAGCTCTTCATATGAATTTCTCATTATCTTATTTGAAATTCAAGCCTCAAAGCTTTCACTTCACATCAAACAATGTCATGGCAAACTCCACAGTGTACAGGAAGCTGAATAAAGACAAACGGGTGGAAATGCTGCCAAGGATAATCCCAGGACACCAGTGACATCTAGGGGCTGCCGAGGTGGGAGAAACCCGGACAAAGGCTCCTCCCAATGACAGAAGACAATCACCAAGGACGAGTCTGAGAACACCTGAAACCACGTCTAAATCCTCCTCTTATTACATTTACAACTGGAAAAAAAATTACCAAAAGCAGAAATGAGTGTGAACCATTACCTGGTAGTTTATCCCACCAGCAGCACCTCGATGCTCCCAAGGTTCTTGTTAGCAGTTATCAGCAACCCAACTTGCATCCCAATGCCAGCACCTCTGGAGTGGCACAGGGTGACACAGGGTGACACTGTGGGTGACACTCACGTTTGGAGCTCTCTCAGAGCTCCACCAACCCATCTCTGCTCTCTGACCTGAGCAAGGAACGCGGGTGCTTTAGGACAGAAGTGTTTTCAGACAGACACAGAACTGCCCACAAATTTAGGCTTAATTCAGAGGATTGCAAAGAGCCTTGGATAATGTGTTCAAGAGGCATGTTTTAAAATGCAGTTCCTGGCAATTCAGTGCACACCACCACCTCTGTACCCTTGGTGTGAAGGCAATTCCTGTGTGCTGAACTGCTCTGTGGTACAAACACCCTGACTGTGCAGCTTACAGAAGGATCTGGGGCCTTTATGACCAAACCAGCTTGTTCCATTTAAAAAATTCCCCAAACCTCTCACAACACAGCCATGGAGAAAAAGAGTTAATGAAGGGCTCACAGCCTGAGTCCCTCCTGAACAGGAAGAGTCCCAGCCCCGAGCTCAGCACTGCTCCCTCAGCACAGAAGGGAACATGAACAGGGCAGCGCTGCAGCTTGGGAAGTTTAACAACCTTCAAACAGAACATCCCACAGCTCGAGAGAAGACTGAAAATCACTGCACAGAGCAAATCCCAGGGGCATGACTGCAGCTCCCTGTCCCTGGAAAGCTCAGGGGCTGCAGCTGACACTCAACAAAGCAAAAAGCACCAGAGGTGTCTTGTGGCAGATCTGAACAACACAGAGCCCAACTGCACGTGCTCTTCCAGGACATGGGCACACGATCTCAGAACAACTCCTCAAGATAAAGGTTCAATCTTCCATGTGACCACTAAACTCAGAAAAGCTGGCAGAAGTTTCACTCGAGGACAGGAAGGCAGAGCTAACATCACAGCAAGCCCTGCTGTCTGAAATACCATCACATACCATCAGTAAAGCACATATTC
This sequence comes from Zonotrichia leucophrys gambelii, assembly GCF_028769735.1. Taxonomy (NCBI): domain Eukaryota; kingdom Metazoa; phylum Chordata; class Aves; order Passeriformes; family Passerellidae; genus Zonotrichia; species Zonotrichia leucophrys. The sequence goes on from NC_088179.1 coordinate 2,643,958, forward strand.
TTCTGACTTCTTACTTGGAGCAGAAGCCTCAAGGAACAAAAAGGCAACTAAAAATATATCTGTTTTATTTACCAGTTTTCTATAAAGCAAAGTCATAAAAATTAGTCACAAGTGGCAAAACCAAAATATATTGCACAGTGTACAGAAAACATTGTTGACATGTTGACAAAGTGTCATCACAAATAAATCATCTTACAACAGTTTGGAAAAATTACAGCTTCAGAATCTTATCTATAAATGGAGGCATGTAGATTTAAAGTTACAGGAAAATATTTTAATACCACCCTGTAAATGCAAACACTTTAAGGATGCAAGATTAAGTCCATAAGTAAGCACATCCACAAAATGCTCTAAATATACTTTTCTCTTCCTTTCACTAAGTTATGGTTACAAGATGGTCATTGAAAAAAATAATAAAAGAAATGAGGATAAATAAAAAAAGTCATGGGGAAAAAAGAAACCATGCTAAAGCAAAGAAGTTCAAAGTGGTTGAGAAGTCTTTGAAAATTATTTGTATAATGATGATGCACTCCTTTTATATAAAGCTTTCATTTTTCCCAAACCCTGGTCCATGTTTGTGTCTCCATGTAAAAATGAAATATATTTACTATGCTGGTATAGCTGCACTGTTCCATTGATGATTAAAACATTTAATACATCAGACGTGAACACCAACACTGGAAAATTTCTCATTCACTTTGTATTTACAAATATTTACGTTTGACCTTGCTGAGCTGTTAAAGACAGGCATCAGATCCTGCTGGGCAGTGCTTCACACTACATTTAAATACTTATTCAATTCTTTAAAATTGTGATGCTGCTTGTTTCACAAGCTGACACACTTTGCTACCTGCAGAACCTGTCTCCAGTGCAAATTTTCCAATTAATAACTAATTACTTGAAACAAATTATTTCTTATGCTAAGCCAATACCAGTCACTTTTGCATGTTTTTGGTGCCAGATGTAACGTCACATCCTCCCTGTATAGAAAGAGAAATATTTGTATAGAATGAAAATAACCTTACATTTCAGTGAATAGAAATGTTATCCTACTAAAAAAGGAAATGCTTCCCATGAAAAGTATTTTAAGACAAACATATTGAAGTTAATTGAATTAACTTTCGTCATTTTCCACCCCAAGACTTACAGCTGACATCTGGCAATACAGCAACTAAACTGCTTTTAAGGACTAAATCAGTCCTTTAACTAACCAACACATCAACAGTTTTCTCTCATGTTCTCTTCCCACATCCAACAGACATAAAGAGCACAGGAACATAAAGAACACACATTCAAGTCAATACAATCTCAGAGGCATTAAAATGAAATCTTTGACAGCAAAGGATTCCAGCCACTCTAAATTTGAGATTATGGAAATCAAATAGAGTCGGTCAACACTATTCTCAAAATCACTTCTTTTTTATAAGAACTATCTTCAAATGTCAAGACACATCTAATTCTCTCTTGCCACATACAGATTTGATGTTTGTTTAGCCACATTGGAAGAACTGATGGCCAACCTCCTGACAGAACAAGTCAGCAGGAAAGGTGAGAGTTACCCCAAGGTCTGTCTAACAGCCACTGGAGCATGGCCACCCATCCTCTGTGGTCTTAAGTTTTTTAAATCTTTAAGCATAAGGATTTCTTGAGTAAAAATTTCTCAGAAATTATGCTTCAAGGTAATAACAGTTCATAGTTTTGCAGTGTCCATTTACATAAAAGGCTACAAAGTTGTCTGCAGTCCTCTGTACTTAGACATCAACATGAACTTTAATACCAGACCATCATAGAAAATCAGCTCAACATTCCTTTTAGACAAAAGAAGTTCCTACATTCAAAACTAGAGGAGACAAACAAAGAGGATGGGATCAACTGCTATGAGAAGGGCAAGTGTGAATTGATTTCCTTGAAGGTTATTTCTTCTACTATGCTGGACCACTTCAAATATTAAGAACAATGCTAAAGAGCCACTAAGCAGAACTGCTCAACAACTGATAATGCTGAACCATCACCAAAAGGAGATTTGAAGAACCGTATGTATGTGAGGAGATTTGCAGCACTTCTTAACCCACTCTACAAAAACAGTAGGCATCAATGACAGTTTCTATAGTTTATAAAGAAATACTTGAGGCATGTAAGTGCAAAATGAGTCTTTTAAAGAAAAGCTATACCATCTTCAACAATGTCCTTACTGGGAAGAGATTGCCACCATTTAAAAAGAGATTCATTCACAAATGACTCTTCTAGAGCAAGAAAAACACATTTGCTTTTTTGAACTGCATTCATCCAGCTGGATAAAAAGATTAAAACCTCTGTGGATCCTTCACTGTCGTTTTGAAGCAATTTTCAAAACAACAGGCTCAAAGGCTATGTTTGTTCTTCACTGACTTGATTCAGGGAAACCAAGTTGTTGTCTCCACTATCTTCAATCATTTCATTAAGGTCCATTTCATGGATTTCTTCATCATATGAAGTATAAAAATTGCTCTGTATATTGTCCTCACAAAAAATACATTCCTAAAAAGAAAAAAGAATAGAAGCATTCATAAGCAAAACTAAAGAAGCTTTTCCAAGCACCAGTCCACCTGCATGCAATCCTTGATGCCAAGAGAACTTTTTCATCTGTTGCAGCCACCAGATGTATTTTACTCCACAACTTTTCCACACACCACGGTTTTATAAAGTGCAATAAATCAATGCAAATGCTTGAGAACACAACTGGAAGCAGCTGTGCCACAAGGTAGGTGCTGCAGAGACATTAACACCTCAATTAGGATTCCACTGCAATTCCCTCACACTGACTTTTGAAACACTCATGTGCAAACAGAGCCTCTCTGTTTGACAACTTTTGTGCAAAAAAAGCCACAAGTGATAGAAAGCTTGGGGAAAAGAAAATGCAATCAGGTATTTGTGTCTGAAAAAGCAAAATACACAGACAACAAATAAAATTGCATGGATGCTTTGTTCTTTTGGAGTTTTTTTTTCCCTTTCAAGCCATTAAACTACTTAAAGGAATCATAATCCTGATTGAGGTCTGATAGAAAAAAGGATCAGTATATTTTTATGTAGTGAAGTTTCTGCTGTGTTGCTAAAGCATTTCAAACACAGACATGGAAATTCAGAAAGAGGAAGGAAATTTCTTGTACTGTATTCACCAGTACTTTAATTTCCTCCATTGGAAAGGAGATTTATGCTAAATCGAATCAAGCTAGAAACCACTGCATGGAAGTTTAAATTTCTTTTTTGTCTATGCATAATTGACCAAGCTTTCATAGCAACAGGAAAGGAAGAGTCTAACATAGGCAGCTAATAATTTGAGCACTATTATACATGCAAAAGTAATTAACCCACTAAACTTACAGAATTAGCAACAGTTTTTGGCAGTCCACCTTGCTGGATCCATGGATGAACTTCAATAAGCTCTCTTTTTTGTTCTTCTGTAAATTTTGGCTGTAGTTTCTGCATTTGCTTTAATTTCTGCTTATCTTCCTTTAAAACTGTTTCCAAATCCCTAAAATAAAACATATTTAGAAATTGAGCTTCATCAGTTTCTGGGCTTCATGCCTATGTGAGGTCACACAGTCAAATACTAACATTTTTAAAGACTATTTTTGTTCCAGAACGTTATGCTTAGAAACGTTATATGGGAAGAAAATGAAATGTGATTACTCCAGCTGCTCTCTGCATTTGCAGACATCTCTGTTGCCTCACTGTCTTTTCAAATCCCATCAGTGGGAACAGTTTTCCTAGAGCAATTCAGGCAGCAGCAGTGAAACCAGCACAGCTCCAGTTTCCCTCTGTGCTGCTGCAGGGCCAAGGCCCCTCCGGTGGGAGGAGAGCCCAGAGCAGACCCTCAATGCACAGCAGATAAAGCACAAGGGGTAAGATGTGTTTAAGAAGGTCACCAAGAATGAATTAAACTTTAGAAAGCAGCTCTGTTTCAGCAGCCAAAATTCCCTCTCCCTCCAAATGCCCTATCTCCATCCAAACCTACAAAAACCCATTCCATAGCAACATTTACGAGCTGTATCCCTCTATAAAAGAAAACCAAAGAAAGCAAGCTCCAAGAAACCCAAAATAATTTCTTTTCTTTACAGGATAGCTAAGAGCAGCTTGGATTTACACTTCACTTCTTGGGCACCACACTCTGACAATAAGCTTCACTCTTCTTACCAAAATTTCCTGCTCTTTGGCAGGCTTTGCTGTTTTTATGGGCTACTGGAATTCCCACCTGTGGCTGTCCACACTTCAGACTACAAAAACTGAGAAATGTCAAAGTATTTTTAAAACTAGGGAAAAAAAACCCACTAAAGTTCTTACAATGTATTCTTTACTTTCCCCATCATGCCTGTGCTTCTGTATTTTGAAAGCTTGTTTACCTGCCCTTTCAAAGGCTTGTCCTTACTGAAACTTCTCAGAACACCACTCACTGCTCCCAAGAAATATAAACAAGTAGGTTGAAAAAAATAATCCAGACTTGTCACCCCTTCTTCCCCTGTATCTGCTCTTTGCTACTGAAGTACTGAGTTTTTTATATTTTAAAATAAGTTTATTTGATGAGAAGCCTTGTGATTTTTACCTTCTACTTCCTTGTCCTAATTTATGGAGCAGAATGAACACGTGGAAGTTAACAACCCAGAAAAAAATCCACAAACCCAAGAGCAGCATTGCAGTGAATGTGGCACCTCAAGGACAAGAGCCAAGGACTGGAGATCTTCCAGCCAGACCATGCCCAGATCTCAGCACATTCACCAGGGGCTTCTGGGCAAGCAGGAACAAATCACTAACCATGGAACAGCTTCCAAAAAATACACACAGCTCATTTCAACTCAGGAAATTGACCTAAAAATACAGCTAAACCTAATTAAACTATTCCTCCTTCTTGAGAAGTTCTTGTGTAGTGTACAAAACACATAAAGGAAGCAAGAATTTTTCTTGGCACTGAGCTAAATATGAAAACCAGTTTATTTCTGCAGAGACAGAGATTCTTATACATCTTTCCTCCTGAACATTCTGCTGTCCCTGACCCCAGGATGTGTGAGGGGCTGTGGCATTACCTGGAGGGGATCTGGTAAGTCATCATCACTGTGTCATCTGTGTTGGCCATCAGCAGCCAGATGGGATCCTGGAGCACATACTTGATGAAATGCTCACTTTCCTCCATTTCTGTCTTCATTTTGGTTTTATGGTGATTCTCTGAGGAATCAATGCTGCCAAAGTATTTGCTGGTGTGACTGGTTTCACTGCTACCTGTAAACAGAGATTTAGCATTTCATTATAAATTGGCCAATACATGGATTATCTGAATGTTTTTGACTGTAGAGAAGATTAAAGAGAACTGAATGTGTAAATATAACCACTATGCTAATTCTTTTTTTTTAAACAGAGGGTATTTCCAACCCTTGAGTAACTGCATTAATCTTCTAAAAACTCAAATTCTTAAATAAAATCTCCAGTAATTTTCAACAGAATAATTAGCTCACTTTTAAATTAAAGTTTTAAATGAACATGAAGGAATATGGTCTTTTTATTATTCCTTTATACCTGCATAATGCCTGTTTTACACACACTTAGAAAAGGTTGTATTCTGTAAATCAAGCACAACAGAAAAACATTTATACAATGGAGTAAGAAAGAAATCAAGACTAAACTATGCAACAGGAGTAAAGATAAAGCTTTTCACTTGCTGTTCACAGTGTTTGCAATGCCAGGAGGGTTGGGGCTGCCTGAGTTTTACCTGTTCTGCTCCCTGACATGCCACAGCCATTGGAGCCAGAGCCCAGGGACTCGGCAGCTGCAGACACCCCGCTCCCTGAGGAGGCTGAGCCAGTGCCTGAGCAGGCATCCTCCTGCAGCAAAATGTCAAGCAGGACACTGGACATGGAGAGCTCATCGCTGTTCTGAGCGTCCATTGGAGATTCAGCCTAGTGATAAGGAGAAAATATGAAATTAAAAAACCCAAACACCAAAAATCGAAGCTATTTGTTACTAATAAACTCTCAGAAATTATGCTTCAAGCTAATAAACAGTTCATAGTTTCGCAGTGTCCATTTAAATAAAAGGTTACAAAGTTGTCAGCACTTCTCTGTACTTACACATCACCATGTACTTTAACCCAAGACCATCTTACAAAATTAGCTCAACATTTCTCTTGGGAAAAAAAAATCCTACATTCAAAACTAGAGGAGACAGAGAGGATGGGATCAACTGGTATGAGAAGGGCATATGAGACAGGCTTCATTTATGAATCCACTCATTACTAAATGTAATAGCTGTATTACTAATCACGTGAATGATTAGTAATAAATCCATTTCACTTCAAATTCTAATGCTGACATGATTATTCAAAGACCAATAACATATGCCAAGGAATAATGAATGGTCTGACAGGCAGACAGGGGGTCCTTCAGTAAGACCAACTGAATTTTCTCTCCATAAAATTAATAATATAGTTTCATAAGAATGTAAGAAATGTATTTCCTGTTCACTTACACTAATTTTTAACCAAATCAAAACTTGTCTGCAAATCAGTTTCAAGATTCAATATCAGCAATTAAGGCTGACAGAACTTAGCAAAACATGTAATAATGGAAAGAACTGACTTTACCCTGAACACATTCCTGAATAATGGAAGGAGGCAGCCAAAAAAAAAAAATAGGATGCTGCTCCATCCCATCAGCATTTATAATGATACTCCATGGTGCCTTTAGAAAACACAAATGATAGTTTACATATTTCTACCATGGAAACCTTTACAGACATATCACTCCAGCTCAATTTATTTGTTAGACTGATTTATCAAACTGAAATGAGCCACAAAATAAAAAAACCCTTGAAGTTACCAAATAGCTCAGCACAGTTTTAGTGCAACAAACAAAACAAAAATGAAGTTATGGTCTGCAAGAAATGATGAATTCTTCATTTACTTTGGTTGCTTGTTTGCAAACACAGATGTGGTTTTAATTTAAATCAGCTTCTTTCAGACCACTTACAGATTGTTTTTCCCATGCACACAAATTCACTAGCACAAAAATTCTTGCTAAAAATAAAGTGCTAGTTTATTTCAGTGGTCTCCAATGAGCTTATCCATATCCTTATTTTCTTGAATGAAACGGAACAAAACTCTTTCAGGGTATATTTCCAAGCTTCCTAGGGCAACTTTAGAAGAATGCTGAGGTAGATTTAGTTTGTAAAGGTTGAGGCTATTTTAATGTGTGGACTTCATGTTTTGTTCGGTTTGCTCGAGTGTGAATTTACAATTCCAATTGTAATGCTCCAAGCATTATATAATTTCTGCCCATTGTTACCAAGTTGCCCTGGAAGGGAAAGGACTGGAAATGAGGATCAGAGGCAGGAGAAGGGAGTGACCCAGACTCACAGGTAAGGATTCCTTCCCGCTGCCGTTGTCTGCTGTGCTGATGTTGCCCATGGCCCCCTCCTCAGCCAGAGCTCCGTGTAACCCTGCTGCAGCCCCGCTCTCCGCAGTCTTTGTGGTTTCCTCCAGCTGCAGGAGGTTCAGGGGAGAGCTGCACCTGGACTGGAAGAGTGGGGGTGAAGCCTGGTCCTGAGGAGGCGGCGACTGCGGAGTGCAGGAACGGGACAGGTCCTGGCGGGGCTCAGGAGCCCTCTCAGGCTCTGCCGGGGGGTTGTACTGGAATGGCTGTGCTGGGAAAAACGCCTGCTGTGGGAAGGGGCTGCCTGTGGCAAAGGGGGGCTGTGCTGGGAACACGGGCTGCGAGGAGAAGGGGGCATGGCCAGGGAAGTTGGGCTGGCCGGGGTAAAGCGTTTGAGGTAAGTTATTGTTCATCTCCGGGTACACGTAGTTGGGGAGCACCAGAGCCACCACAGGGGTCATGAAGGGTGCAGAGAACTGCGATGGCCCCACAGGACAAGTGTTTGCAGAGTCTGGCAAGTGACTGAAACCAGAGAGTGACGTTTCAGGAGCCGGCGGCACCGTCCCTGCTGCTGGGAAAACGGGAAGGGAATAGGCAGGCATGACAGTGGGGAAGGACACTGCTGAGTAGCTGGCCTGGGACGTCTCTGATGGTGACCAGGCTGTGGCATTTAACCCTTGCAGGGGGAAGCGGTGTGGGAATTTAGCCCCAGAAGTTGTGCTGTCTGAGGATTCCTGCGGTTTGATGCGCTTGGATTTCCTGTTCTTCCCGCTCTTCTTCCACGGCTGATCCGTGCCTGACGCAGCGTTTCTCTGTCCACGGCCACCTGCAAAAGGAAAAGGTGTAGGAAAGGTTATAAGAATGCAGCTCTACAAGACCTATATAACTATTTAAATTAAAAAATTAAGATAAAAATCTGAAAAAATGCTTAGCAGTGTCTGACTTCTGTTCCAAGCCAAGTCACTACCCAAATGAGAACAAAGATCACATCAAGCACTTCTGAAAATGCCATCCAGAGCTCCCAGGCCTAATAAACAGAACAATCTCACCACTACTGCTAGTCTCTGCCATTTCCATCCTGCTGATCATATTATTACCTTAAAGGCAACAATTATCAGATTGTCTCACCAATTACACAACAGTGGAATGGGGAAAACTGGAAAACAAAGGAGCTGAAAACAAAACAAAACCACAAATCTGAACAAAACACAGATGGCAAGACAGAAGGAAAAGAAAAGCAAGGGAATACAAGCACAGATACAGTAAAGCAAACATTCTAAAGAAGGTTTTTTTGTCCCTTGAGAGTAGATGCATGACAGTAATGGTATAGAGAACAGACAAAAATCAAAATATTAGTTACTAAAATGTCCATTGTGACACTAAAAGCAATATTCCACTTTAATGTTTGAGCAAGATTTGTCAGAACATTTTTCTGCAGGTTTTCAAAATAGCATGCAACTGTCACTGTTCACACTGGCCCCACAAAACCACTAAGAATAGAAATGCTCTCCCAACAGGATTTATTTTCTATATAAATACAAGTTTTATGGTGAAAACTATTGCCATACCACGTTCAGCAGGCCGTCCTTTTGGCTTATCTTGTAAGTAGTAATTACAGTGTGATTGAAAAATATTGAATCTCTTTATTTCTTTGAATTTGTTCAAGAAGCTCTGCTCCTCTTTTTGTGTATGCACTGCAAGCACTTCCTTTGTAAGTCCCAGTTTTTTAAATGGCTCCTTCTCTTGATTTATGTGGGCAGAGCTGGATGGAGGGGCAAGAAGTTGGCCATCTATGATTTCTGCTCCACTTGGACCATCTTCTATCATTTCTACAGGAAAAGAAGGCAAAATACTCAAGATGAAGCAAAGAAAACCCTGTACATGCATTTTTAAGGTATTACAATTCTGTAATAATTTTGCTGCAAGTTTAAGATTACACATTCCATCCTTATTTATTCCATTTCCTAAAGGCACTTTGGCTGGAAGAAAATATAAGTCATGAGCAGACATCAGCTGTTCACATGTCTGAAATTTGAACTTGCTAGCACTTTCCATCTTGAAGAAAAAAAAAATATTAGCAAAATCCTACCTAATTCAGGTTGTGTTTTTTTGTCTCCAACATGAACAATGGTGCTGCTGTAGCTGCACTGACTGGTGAGGGACACAACACTTTCAGGCTTGCCAGGTAAAGCCAAAGATGTTAAGTGAGCACCAACCACTGGGGGACCACTCGATTTACCAGATGCCTTCAGCACAGCAGGATCTGTTAAAAGAAATAAAGCTGCAGCTTACTGAACATAAACAAGAGCAAATTCAAGTTACATGCTGCTAGGGCTGCAAAGCAGTAAAGGCCAAAGTGTGCTTGACAAGACAAAAAAAGTGAACTTTTTACTTTATACATTCCAGGAATAGAATGACTGTGGAGCAACAAATGCAATCCTCTAAGCCCATATACAGCCCAACCAAACCTTTCAAATAAGGGATATTTTGCTCTTTTTCTGGTCTTTCACTCTTCTTTCATGGCACAATTCTGGAAGAAATTTTCTAGCCTCTCCCAGCCCAAGAATAAGTTGCCCCAGGTCCCACAGTGTTGTACACTGATTTCTTTCATTAGCTGGTTACTGTAAGAGCTTTGTTTTGCGCATGCAGCTATTTAAAATTCTCTCCCCTGAAAGCTACACGCAGTAATCCAGCAGAGGTCAGAGTAGTGCCTCACAAAACAGCATTAAAACATTCCTGCTCTCATAGGAATACTTCCATAACACATATTTAAGATCTAAAGTTTGCCTTTTTCCTGACTGGTGACTTCAGTCATCAGTGCAGCAAAGAGCTGGTGACCCACATCATCTCCTGCCCACCAGAACCACAGAGACTCCAAATTACAGCATTTCAATCCCTGCTGGAGGACTCTTTGTTCCTGGTCTACTGATACCTTCTAATTTGATTCTAAAAGCTGCATTAGTACTTCTTTTTGAAGCTCATCAAATAGCCAAGATCATTCCCACAACCAATTTTTGAGAAACTCCACTGGACACTGTCCCTTCAGCCTCAGATAATGACAAGGTAGAATGAGCCAATCTCTCATTTGCATGCAGCTCTTCACCAGTCTCACAGTCCTTGGATTAACCAGTTACAAATCTTCACTCAGCTCCCCATCCAGACAAGGCACTGTGTAAATACTACATCTAAGGCCTAAAAAATGAACTGAATGTTTCTGTCTGCAGCAGACTTTTCAGACAGCTTGCCTCAGTAATCCCCAGCTTTTTGTCTTCATGGATGAACACTGGGTTCTAACATCTTACAAAACACAGAACAGTCCAATGCTGCATTTTACCTTCTCTTGTTCCTTTTTTTAAGCAGAAAACTAAGATGTGTATTTTTGTTGCAGTTAATTAGCTGCTAGGTTCTTCAGCTGATTATTCTTACAAGTCCTAACTGTGAAATAAACTTCCTACATTTAATAATGATTCAAGTCCTGAACCTCAAAATCCTACTGTATTTTGCACAGTACAAATTAAGTTTATTGCATCTACAATTCAGATATGCATATGATATGCATCAACTGCTAAGTATTTTAATTGTAAGGAATATATTAATGCTAAAAGTTAAATCACCAACATCAAACCCAGAGAAAGAAGCTATGAGGTCATGCCTAAGATTCACTTGTCATTATTCTGCAAAGAAGTAGCATCCAACTGCCTGCCAGCACAACTCAGCTATGAGAAAGCTGTGATGTAGAGTTACCTCCCAAAGGCTGGATAGAATTATCAGCTGCTTTTGGCTCATGAACTCCAGAACTCAGTGATGCAACACTAGTTGAAGGCTCACATTTTCTTTTTGCTGTACCAGGCACATTACAACTCTCCAAGTACCTAAAATACAAAGATTTAGCAATATTAGACATTCTAGTCCTGTGTCCAGAGGTCAAGAGTAATTTACTCACAGGTTACTCACCTGATGACACTGTCCAAACAGCTGATCTGCTGATAGGAATACACAGGTTGTTCTTTCCAAGCCAACTCTTCAGTAGTCACATTTTTTGGAGCAACTGTTCCTGCAGTATCCTTTCCCCCTGCACCTTTCACCTGGCCACCAGCAGTATTCTGTTTTTCTGTGGAAAGAGATACTGCTATTATGCAATAAGACATTAAATCCTTACAAACTCCCCTAAAAGCAACAGTAGTAAAGGTTTTTCAGTTCTACATGTTTAGCAGCTCACAAATTAACCACTGTAACGCACCAATAAATGAATACTATGGAAACATTTTCCTGTCCTTATGGGTGCTTGGAGTTATAAAGTTTAATTAGATTGCATATGGATCCAAAGGGAATAGACACTATGGCTGTAAGAAAATATATATAATTAGGGCTGAAACCCACTCAGGATGAGGACAACTCTGGTGCTCACTTAAATTATTTCAAGACAACAGCTTTAGGCCATGCCTTAACTGTGTTACACCACTATTGATTTTCCTGGGCACAGTAGTGAGACACAGGACAATAAAATCTGAATTGATAAAATGCTGTCTTAATGCATTGAATAAAGAGCTCAACTAGAAAAAAGTCCTGCTGCCATATTATCCAAGGCATCAGCACAGGAGACTGATCATGTCTTACCAGCCAGAGACTCTTTCTTGTAGTCCAGTTTTGCTTTACTGTCAGTGAAAATATGCTGTCCTTTATTCTTGACCTTACGGGCATATTGACAAACCTCCTGAAAGCAGTTTGGGAAGAACAGTTATTTCCAAATTTTGACAGAAAACATTATGCACAGTGATTCCTCAGTAGACTAAATCTAACCTCTGTTAATCTCTATCTTGCAATTACTTTGATCACAAGAGAAATATATATATATACAATTTTACTGTGCAGCTGCAAAAATTTGGAGTTGGGAAGGGTAGAAATTTAAAGTATGTTTCCTGCAAACAATTAGTCTGTAATTCTTTTAATCTGTTTCAATAATTTGGATAGGAAAATATAAAATATCCATTACAAAGATGACTTCAGGAAAAACCCAAACCCATCACTTGGTATAAAAGCCCAGAAGTCTAACCAAGCACTGACAGGATGTTACAGAACTGAACTGTAACAGCCTTCACTGTCTGTGGAAATAGAGAGGGAATGCCAGGCATCTATTTCCCTGTTAAATAACAAATCCTGAGACTTCATCTGCTTACTCCACCAGTGTTTAAAAATTGAAAGCCAGGAAAGTGACCACCTTGGCAAGAGCAGGAGTCTGCAGAGTCTGATCACAGAAGCACAAATCAGATTTGGGAGAATTAGCCTACAAGCAATACAACTTATCAAGGAAAATTTTTGGCTTTCAGAATGAAACACAAAGTCAAGTTCTAAGCACAAACTAGAAAATGGTTTTATTCCATTCAATTTATTTCATTCTATATAAATGCTGTATTTTTGCAACATTAAAAGTGATCACGGTTGAGCTATCCCTTGGTTCTGCAGGTATTACTGCATTTAATCTTCTTACTTTCATTTGAGAAAACAGTAATTACCGACTTTCCCCTCCCAAAAGAAACCACTTTCACATATCTGGCTGGTTTTCCAAGAAACACAGCATATAACATGCATCAGACATTAGATTAAGTGAACACACTGTGAAGGTTTAAATTCTCTATAACAATGATTTTCATGTCTATCACTGTGCTTCAGCACCCTGAGGTTTTATTTACCAGAAATGCTTATCCCCTCACACAAAAGGGTTTTTCTGTCTAAACAAAAAAATAAATATGGCATTTTCTTTATCCTTCCTCATATTTCTAATTTGAAAACATTATTCTAAAAGTTAAAAATCCCCACTTTGTTTTGTGCCACATAGTTGAATGAGAAAAATCAAAAACCTACTGGTTTATCCTTATGAGTGTCTTCATTATTATTTCCTGTGCTGTCACTGGAGGATGCCACACTCATCAGGTGCTCATGTGAACCATTGCTACCCAGACTCCCATAGCCACTGGATCCACTGTTGTGTACAGGCTGTTAAAACAACATTTAAATATATATATATGCATGTATGTATACACACACCCATCTCAGGACACCAGTAATTCCATGTCAGGAAAAGCGATTTTATTTTATGCTGGGTTTTTTTGGGTTGGGTTTTTTCTGGTTTTTTTTTTTTTTTTTTTGCTTTGTTTTGGGGTGGGGTTTTTTGGTGGTTTTTTTTTGTTTGTTTGTTTGTTTTGTTTTTTGGGGGTTTTTTGGTCTTCTTTTGTTTGTTTATCTGGAGGACTCCACAAGTACACGAAATTCTGAAGGTATCAACTGGAGCTTTAACACACTTCAGTAACTCTTGTGTGGTAATGATGAGTGCAAGGGATTCCCAGGATTGCAGCCAACAGCTCCAGTAGATAGGAGCAGGTCCAGACACTGTGACAGCAAGACAGAGGCTGTCCCAGCAGGATGTGAGCACAGGGAAGGGGCAGGGAAGGGGCAGAGCCCCTGCTGTACCTGCAGGAGGAGCCTGTAGATCTGCTCTGTGATCTCCTGAACGCTGGGGTGCAGGATCCTGTCCTCGGTGTAGTTGGGAGCAGCAAAGACATCTTCATTTAAGGGACCCCTGCACAAACCAAACATACACCAGCTCATTGCAAATCCAAGTGTTTCATCCACAGAGACCACTTTAAATTTACCACCTGCATATCCTACACAGAATTTAATGCTTATTCAGTTCCCTCATCTTAAGGATCTCTATGTGGGAAGGGAAAACAAAAAAAAAAATCCCGACTTACGTCCTAACTTTGTGTCTTCCAATAATAAATGAAACTTTTCGACTCCAAGGGTTGATGAAACTGGACCAGCTGGTGTCCATGGTGATATAATCTCCATTCCTAGTGCAAAACCTGATGGGTGAATAGTCAAAAGGCTGCCCTCCATACTGAAGAACTGCAATGAAGGAATCAAACAGAAATTTCAGATTAATATTTGCACAATTCCATGTAACAATTCAGGATTTTACAATGAACTGTACATTCAATATACTTCCTCTTTATGGAGGAAGATGACACTTGAGGGAATAAATACTGGGTACATTGATACATTTAGAAATTCTGAGCTACCAGAATAAGCAGATCTTCATAATTTACTGGACTATGGTCAAGAAAATCACCTTTAGAATACAACAAACTAAAGAAGGCTGAAGAAGTGGCTTTACAAACTTTGCCAGAATGGCTCTTATTTTCTTCTCCATGAAATAAGAAAGAGTACCATGTAAAATACAACAACTTCTATCACATCATTCTCATACTTTTCTTTATACTTTTTTCATTCTTTTCATACTTTTATGTATGAAATACTAACTTATAGTCCATTTGTTTACAATAGATATGTATGCTTCTTAGAAAGTGCAAAACTGAGTCATTTCTCATTTTCATGCATTTGCATTAAAAATCAAGTTGTGCAGTAAAAGATTCAGTATTTACTTCTGGAAAAAAATCAAAGTCACAATTAAGTTTCTTCCACTACTTGATGAGGTCTTTGTAGTCATTATAATTAAATTCAAGAAAAAATGTGTATTTCTGCCACAATAAGAGGGTACATACTTTTTTTGTGAATTGCTAGCATTAAGGGTCTGTCATTTGGGTGAAGATGCACCAAGACTGGTGTTCCTATTAAATCCTGAGGTAGGTATCCCAACAGAGGTACTGCTCTGAAGAAAGAAAGACAAAGAAAACATAATAAAAATCAAGTAGAATAAATGTACATTTCATGTTTGAAATTTTTTCATTTTCAGCTTTCTTTGCTGCTTTTCCTGTGAAGAAAATGAAAAATTTTAAGTTTACATTTGGTGAAAAAGCAGTGCCAAGTTAACAACAGCCATACACTTAGGGCAAGGGAGGCTTTGTTTGTTTGTGGGGTGGTGGTTAGACCAAATCAAGGAGTCTGCTACAGCAGTTCTGTCTTTTCTCTGCTGCCTAACTTTAGAGGATAAATACTTACCCCAATTTTAAAAGAGCATTAATGAAGTTTAATCTTGTAAACTCTCATGAAGGTAAATAGTAGCCCAATCCCTTGGCTGGGAGCCATGGCTAAGGATCACAGGATTACCACAGCTGAACTAGCACCAGGGGAGCTGACCAGCACTCAAGACAACTTTCTCACAGGCAGGTGAAGAGTTCAGCTCAGAGGAGCTGCAAGGGAGCAGCCTTATTAACTAGAGAATTAAAAACAATGGTTCTGAATTCCTGCACGTTGCCCATGACCGCTTCGAGTGACGTGAAAAACTAATTTATGTGACAAAACAATTTTTATTGATCACTTCAAGCATTTGCATTAAGGATAAAGAGTGAAAGTTCACAAATACCACTCTGAAGGTTAACCACTGAAAATGTGCTTTGGAAAAAAAATGTACTAAGTGAACACTACTCAGTGATGCTTAAGTTGACAAATGCCAGCAAGTCCTCTTGTAAGCACAAAATGCTGAACATCTTCCCCAAAGGCCCAGGGGCAGGAGATATGAGGTATCTGAACAGCTTTAATGAAGAACTTTAATGAAGAACTCAGCCCCAGTGCAGCAGATAGGGGATCTGTGTCAGGCAGGAACTCCAAAGCATTATGCAGCAAATGCCTTCAACACTGCACTTCCAACAACCCACTGGAATTACATCAGTTCCCCAAAACATCAAACATCCAGCCAAGAGGCTGAGAGGGGAAAGTGGAGAGCAGCTAATGCCTTGTTATCAAAGCAATTAGTTTAATAATCAGTCTTAAAAGCTTGTAGATGAACTAAAGCAACAGAGCAGAAGCTGGCATGGAACTCAGAGCAAACCAGATCACTTTGACACATTGACATTTAGAATTGCTGCCAAATTCAAAGCACATGAGAAAAGTTGTGCTGCTAGAGGACTTTAAAATCTCAGTCCACTCCAAACAACTTCAGCCAGGGCTTCATCAAATGACACCACAAGAAGGTTTTGTTCAGCACTGCTCCTGTTTGCCACCTGCTTTATGGCAGTCTGGGATCTAGAATGTGAGACTGAGCTGGCCTTGCCTGCTCTGATGAAAAGGAAACTAAAAGATGATCCAGGACTTCCCACATTGCTGGAAAGAGGAGTTACAAAAATGGAGTTAAATTTTCTTGATGGTGCCAGACAATAAAACTACAGGCAATGGTCCCAGACTGGAGTCTGGAAAGCCGATGCTGCATGTTAGGAAAAGGTTTTTAACAGAGCAGTGCAACACAGGAGGTTTCCCATACAGACTGAGTCATCTCTGTCTCTGAAAGTTCTCAGGCATTATTGAGACAAGGCCACAGCTGACCTTAGCCAGGACTGGGCAAGGTTTCATTTCAAGCAAAAGGACAGAACCAAGACCTCCAGCAGTCCCTTCAACCAGCCCTTCAGTGCTCATATAATGCTGTATTTGAGAATGACATCTTGGCATCATTATGCTTCCTCATAATGAATAACTCATAAAAATTCAGAGGTTAAGTTAATAAATTAATTTTATGAATGCAAATACACTTGTGGCATAAGAATGGCTGATGAGGAGATGCTGCCAAGTTTAGTTTGTGTTTCACAGGATGACATTTAAAGTATCAAAAAAATGAATAAGAAGTCTCTTTATATTATTATTGTGACACAAAAAACTACTTTAAATTAATTTACAAAGATCATTCCACTATGAACTTACACCCATTAAATTTGTGAAGTATCAAATATATTAAGGCAAATACATATAGGAATGATCCATTTAATTTTAAGAAAACATTTATTTTTACTTAACATACTCTGTGCAGAGACTGACCTGCAGAGTTCAGACAAATATGCATTTTTCCAACCCATGAACACGTACTGATTACAGAAATTAACTTCGTGCAAGTCAAGCAATGGTTTCAGGGTTGTGTTATGAACAACACTCAGTCAACAGCAGGTGCTCAGTTGCACATTTTCAAATATTAAGATTCTGCTTTAAGAATCTCTTGCTTTGTGTATTTCACCAAACCCTGGAGAGCTTAAGAGTAACAAACTGCATATGCATATCTTGGTAAACATTTATCAGGCTGCCAATGCTCTCAGGAGTTAAATAATTAAAAGCAAAATCAACGACACAATCACAAGAACGGAAATAAATGACACAAAGTCCTAATTTCAGACCAAGATGCAATCAACCCTCACTTGAAGTGTTAGAAAATGGACTTCATCTTAGTCAAACATCACAATAACCTCCTTTCCCCCAATCCCTCTCTCTTCTGCTGCATTTAAGGATTTTGCCAAGAATGTAATATTTTTTTAGAAACTAGATTTCCACCCAAAAAATACCACAGAATCTCAAAATTGTCCATTATGCTCCTACTTTGTCTGAAGACATTCCCCCCATATCTCAACCTCCAAAGAAAATTTTAGCCTTCTTAGAATGCTTAAAAACAAATGGGAGAATCTCAGCAGCCAGATATTGCCACTGCAGCTTATTTGGGCTTTGCTAAGGAGAAAAAAAAAAAAAAAAAAGAACAAAGTGCCATATACAGAGAAAATATCAGAAACCATCACAAAGAAAACATCAAAGAAAGTGGAAAAGGAAGGAGAAAGGCAATGTTTTCAACTCAGGAATAGGTGAATTCTCTTTTCAATCAAGTCCCCAGGGCTCAGGATTGTGTTTAATGTCTTTATCCATGATCTGGCCAAGGGGATGGAGAGCACCCTCCATCAGTTACAACAGCAAAGTGGGTGAGAGAGTTGATTCTCCCAGGGAATAAGTGACAGGACAAGAGGAAATGGCCTCAGGGCAGGTTTAGATTGGCTACTAGGAAACATTTTTTCATGGAAAGGGCTGTCAAGGAACAGGCTGCCCACAGGAGGGGTGCAGTCACCATCCCCAGAGGTGTTTAAAAATGTGCAGATGAGGCATTTAGGGACAGGACTTGATGATCTTAGAGGTCTTTTGCAACCTAAACGATTCTATGAAAGCCTGATTTAGACCTCAGTTCCCAAGTTTTGCATATACACTAAGATCACAGGTGGCATTTTTGTTTCTAATTTAGAATGTAAATACTTACTCTAACCAGCTTTTATGACTGTCAAAGCAATTTGAAGCCTTCAGCCAGTGTAATTTGAATCGTTTTTATACACTTTTTTTTAGAAGATCTAATGTTGTATTCAAAAGCTCTACCTGGGCCAGCAGAGAGCAACAGCAGCATATTTGCTGAATCAAACTTAAAAAACCAAAAAATCCACACCTAAATGTCTCATACCGGTAATACTTGGTAGCACAGGAATTCTTTTGAACATGGGTTCATTGACTGAATTTATGTCCAGAATTTCTCAAGAGGGAAGGAAAGTGGAAGAACAAGTTGTTAGCAGGCACTTAAATACCAGTGTAATGTGTTCTCATGCATAGTGAAAACAGGGGGGAATGTGCTTTTCTTAGCTTAATCACCCTTCAGCAGTTGCATAATTTTTAACCCCATATAGACACCTTAAATCCTGCAAAGATATTGGATAGGTTGCTCATGAGTAAATTTAAAAATAATTTTTAAGTTACCTTTCATCTACATCCTGAAACAAACAGGTCGGTGTGTGCGTAGTTGTAAAAATCCTTTTGTCAGGAGGAATTCTGGGTGCTGAGAGAAAAATAAAAGCATATTAGCAATTGGGAGTTTTGCATCCATAATCTTCAAGCTGCCAATCCAAAATTCTGGCCAAGAGCATACAGGAAAGCAGCAAGGACAGAGAACAGAAACAATTCTCTTTCACTTTAATAAAGCTTGAACACATTGTTTTTAGGAAAGCAAGCTAGTCTTTGTGCACTCAAGGATTACCTTCATAACCAGAATGGACTTTTTCTGCAAGCAACACACAGCAGAGCTGGTCTTCTGCTATTTCTGGGTCTTGCACTTTGATCAGGTAGGGAGTCATCCGGAATGGGTGATAGCAAATCTCATTTTCCCGCTCCTTCCCCGCACTAATAATTAAAGAGAGTTAATTATTTCAACAGATTCATCTTACACTGAACACAAGTTTAATTTATGCATTGTATTTCCCTCATGACACAAGAACTGCATGTTAGCTACTAAAATAGCACCCAAGATCTTAGCTTGACTTTTATTTTTGGTGGAAGAGAACCTCATTCTGATGGTATCCTTTGCATAGCAATTCCATAAAGATTGTGCTGTTCTCTCTACTGCATGAAACAATACCCACAGCAGCATGACATGGAAGTCTGACAGAAAACCAGCTCACACAACACATTAAGTTACTTTGTTCTCCTTCAGAGGATGAGTTTACAAGGCTTTTTTATGAAGACTGCTATATCCCCTGAGTTAACACAAAGGTCATCTTTTAATCAATATTTATTCCAGTTTAGAAGCAGTGAAGACTCAATATCTAATAACAGGTGTTTGCTTAACCAGAATGCAAACATAGTAATGAAAACAACAACCATTTACACAGTGAACAAAGAAGAATCAGTTGTAATAAGTTTATAACAGCAGAGCTAAATAAAAGTAAAGCTTTTGAAACCAGTGTTTATTGGACAATAAATCTCCAGTAACACCAGCAGTACTTCTACAGCACATCCAATGCAACACTCTGGAGCTCTGCATTACCTCCAATTCATTTCAAGTTTATTCATACCTCAATAATAAGTATTTATTTACTCCAGAAGTAATTAAATAATTGGAGCCACTATTTTTGCTTCAGAAATGCTGCCAGAGAGGCAGTAAGCATCAAGAAATCAAAGTGCACAAGAAAGACCATGAACTAAGTTGCCAGCTTTTCCTAAATAAATAAAAACCCCCAAAACTAAAGAAGAGTGATTGGGGCAGGAAAAGAAGGAAGAAAAGCAAACCAAAGGATTGTGTCCTCTATTAACCAGAGGACAAAAGAGACAAGTCAAGTAACCCTGGGGTGTCTTCTTGGGGAAAGCTGATATAAATCTGAGCCATTGGATTTTTAGAATGAAGGAGACTGAGGCAGGTGCTGAACAGTTCTATTTCCATGACCCAAAGGCTTTCCAGAGCTGCACCACCTCCCTTTATGGCACAAAGGTCAGTACTCACAGGGATTAACTCCCAAGATGGAACTTCCCCAAATCAGTTCAGTTTTCTCTGTAGCTCATCAACTCAAGGATGTGGATATGTTTTGCTTTACAATCACATTGTGAAAAAGCATGAAATGTTCAAACCATATGGTTCTTATATAAGTCAAATACTCATGTAATGTTTGGTTTCATAACACAACACTAAGCTTTACAATATTGTCTTACCTGATGCGACAGAAAAAAGATTTCTCTTCCATGCAATCCTGGGTGGAAGACTCTAGAAATATTAAACATATTTCATAACAAGTTACAAATTACTAGAAGATGATGATATTCAGTGTAAGAATTTTTTCTTAGATAATACATTTTTCTTAAGTTTAAGCTTTCCCTGAAGTCTCCATATGTACTGGTTAAACAATGTACATCATAAGCAACTCAATCTGAACATCACTCAGATTCTGAGGCTGGCATGTGAATCACAGCTCTTTGTTTATCAAGTGTTTTTCTTAAACATATCTAAACAGCTCTCCAGTTTGAGCTGCTTCTCTTATCAACATTTTCACAGTACTTTATACCAATGATCAAAAATGTGTAGCTATCTAGGACCCCAAATCTGACCACCAAACACAATTCTAGCACCCCTCTTCTCTCTTTTTCCTGAAGACTTCTTCTCATGTTTTAAGCTTATTTCCCTCCTTTTCCAGAGTAGCCACACACTGATTCCCAAGGGAAGCTCTGGCATTTCAAAGGACTCCAGTGTACAATATTTTGGATATTATATTGTTTGGCAACTGATACATGAGAGAGTGTGCTCACTTCTACTTGCTGCATTTTTTAAATTTGAAGCTGTACACAAACATAATAAAGCTACAGAAAATGTTTCAAGAAATCAAAACCAAAAAAACTCCTGCCTAACTAAGTAATTAGGATTATATATCATTTACCACTGACCCTGTTTTGAGCCACAGGTTGCACTGGAGACCTCACAAGGTCCCTTTTGACCTGCTTTATGTTTGCATTGCTTAGCACATGTTTACTGCTGATTGTTTTTTCAGATTAAATATGGTTCACACCCTGGCTTTACTTCACAGATTTAGTATGCAACGCATTGGAATTTCAAACATTTAGAGCAGACCTTGAATTTCAAGAATTTAGTTGAAACAGTTGGCAGATATTTCTCAATTACTACCAGCTGCAGGTACATGAGTAAAACAATCCTACCACAAACAAATATCAAGTGCCCTGAGACACCTGATCTTTCACCATTAATTATCCTAATATAATTTTTCTAAGGCTAGAAGAAGAGAGCTGTGATTACACTTGGTGAGTGTCAGTGATGACAGCTCAAATACTTTTTTTCTACACCATAACCAAGGTGTCCAGTGTTCAAATCTATTTTAAAAGGAAGGAGACAGAGTATTGTCCCCTTTACACTCGAGGAAGAGAAAATGTGAAGAAAAATTGTTTTCATTTGATTGCTAGTACAACTGAAAAGTAAATTCACCATTCAGCATGAATTCCTACTTTGTTTTCATTCTTCATCTGGCTGAAAGGGGAATGAGAACTGATAAATAATGACATTGAGAAGACTTTTAACCAACAGACAAGACTTGCTGATTTATAGAATAGATTTGTACACCCAGAGCTGTTCAGAGGTGTTCTAATAATGCCCCTGTGCTATACCCTCAGGAAGTGATGGGGAAGGATGAAGGACATTCAAAATCAGTTCCAGTATTTGCATTTGTGTGCCTGCAAGAAGGTCAGAAAAGTATCTGCTGCTGAGCCCACTCACCAGCTCTATTGCAGATGTTCCATGATGGCAATCTGTAGGGAGTGGTAGAAGTATAGAACACACTGACATCCTGAGGTGCCAAGAACTCCACAAATTTGGCATTTTTAAAATAGCCCCTCTTGCAGCGGAGAATAGAAGCAGCTTGATCAGAGATGTATAAAATTTTCCCAGTTATCAAAGAAACAGCTACAGCAAACATATCCTAAAAATAAAAATCTCAAATTATTTAGACTGTTTGAAAGATTCTTCAGTGCAGCATGTATTTCTGAGAAAAAGATTTAAGATATAAAAACATCAGTAAGTTCAAAATGAGAATTAAGGAAATTTAATTTTATTACAGATATTGAACACAATGAATCTGCTCATTAAGTAGACACAGAATATTTTTCAATTATGCAGTAAGAATAATACACTACTATTTACTGAGTTACAAGCCCTAATTATCATTGCCTACAGTTCTGTGATGCAGAATGAATTTACAAGTTAAGAATTAATGACCTTCCAGCTATACAACTTCACATTCTCCCTGTGCTTGTTACAGACATGATTTACATGTATGAAACTCAGGTGTTTTTGAAAGGCTGTGTTAGCTAGTCCGTTCACAAAAAGTGAAAAAAGGGCTCTAAACCACTTGGTAAAAATAATGAGTATACAGGTGGGAAGAAGTCCCACACACTTGTATTGTTTCTCTTCCTGCCACAGAGGAGCTCCCTGCGTCACAACCCTGAGTGCTGCACTCACAAACACTGCACAGGAACTGAAGAGCTGCCAGCACAACACAGCTTTCACAAACAGATAATCATTAATTGAACAATGTTTATGGTATTTGGCTAAATTTATCAGTTGTACTCTACACTTCCTATTTGTTTCACCTTGTGGGCAGCCTTTACTATTCACAGGTTCAACAAAACCCACCTACTTCAAGCTATGGAATATCCCCCACCATGCTCTTCTTTTACAGAGTTCAGACTTTAGAGGTTGCAGCTCAAAAAAATAGAAGATAGTCCAATACATTTAGATGCCATTATTTTTTGAAGACTCCATAACTTATTCCTAAAATACTAGTAATATGGAAATAAATATAATTTAAAAAATCATTCAGGTTATCATTTCACTGCTAGAACTCCAGTGATGGTCCTAGCTGTTCTTGTCTCTATGAGAACACAGCATCTCTGGACCCCACAGAAAGCCTGTACCAGTTGCAAAGACCAGACAAATCTCACAGAAAAGGACACAGTGATTCCAATACTTTTGTCACTCTTCAGTCACACTAACATAAAACTGGTGAAACATAAAATAGCCTCTAGTATAAGAATAAGCTGAAGTGATTCACTGTGTGCCTCGAGCAAAATTTGGAAAAAAATTTAACTCTCCAACTTTTGCAATTGCACTGAAGTGAAACCTAATGATGTGTTTCACATGGACACAGAGATTTGTCACACCACCACCTCCAGGCACGAGGAACCATTCAGGGGATCAGGGAGGTCAAGCTTCTTATTTCCCACCTAACCAACAGAAACAAGTTTGTAAAATCTGAAAAGGCTCAGAGTTTCTTCACATCCCCTTAGGGGCAAAAGGCACTTTCTTCAGTTTTGTGGCCTAGCTGCCAACCTTTCCCTTGTAAGAAGGAGGCATGCCTGAGAATTCCAGTTCCAGGAAACATTTTCAATCCACACTTGAGACTCAGGGCACCATACTCACCGCATTTTTCATGATGTATTCTGAGGTTATAGTCTCCACCTCTTCCACTGTGTAAGATGATACATTGAGACCAGCAGGTTGGGATTCATTAATCATCAACAACTGGTAATATTCCTCATTGGCTACATGAGAACAACAAACAATTTATAATCAAGATTATCAATAAACATCCAGCCCAGAAGCAGTAAATGGCAAAAATATTTTTTGGCATAAATGCAGAAGTTGTGAAGTTGGCATTTGGGAAATCTAGGCACTATTCCAAATATATCATTTTCCCTGGTAGAGCTTCCTAATCAGTAACTCAAACAAAAGTACACATCTTAATCTACCCATATATGAATGGTCACATATTGTAGTCTGTCGACAGCTCAAACAGTATGAAACTGTAAATTGTTTTCAAATCAATTTTCTAACTCAACCAAACAGCACTAAAACATCAAGCCTCTAGAGAGCTGCTTCAACTCCCAAAGGAACAAAAGTTAACAAAGCCAACAAACAGGAACAACATGAAAATATCTGGTTAGGAAAGTTTTCAGCCATAGTACAGCTCTCTTTGTAGGGCTATGTTTGTTTAAACTCCTATTTTTAAAGTTTCACTTAGCAAGGTTGGCATTATCTAGGCAGCATCACACTTCATTACCTTTAACTTGTTTGATGCTTTTAAGGGCATATTTCAATGTCGTTAGGACACTGGATTTGCCTTTGACTCTCTTCTCAGAAGGAAGGTGAGCTTTCAGCTCCTGCAGTGTTTTCAGCAATTCCTTTTGTGTTTTGGCTTTAGTGGACTGCTCACTACTGTAAGATGAAAAACAAAAACCACAACATCACTTGAATGCTTGAAGTGACACATCACCCTCAGAGAAGCCCAAACACACTCTGGCACTTATCACCAACATCAATTTCTATCACCAGCCTCATTAACTTTGCCAGTACTCACTCAGTATCATGTTCCAGAACTTAAGGAAATTCTTATGTGACCATTTAAAATGAAAGATTTACCACCACCTGGAATGTAACTGTAAAATGGACAACAGTACATATGCCCAAGCAACAGAAAATTTATTTTGTTTTTTTTTGCCACAGCCCCTCTCCTTCATTTTTAGTGGTATTTCCCTTAGCTCCTTTCAAAATCAAACTCAGAAATGTTCATGGACTCCAAAGGAGAGAAGCAGGAGGTCCATTCAACTCTTCACCTCCTGTTCAAGTAGATTCCCTTAAGAATGGTCCCTGAAAAGGGAATGGCAGCGGGAGAGCATCAAGTTAACAAAACAAATGGAGAAATCCTTTGAATCCATCCCATCTAAGCATGGCAACACATTAAATAAGATGAGGAAACTCTGACTAAATTTGCAAGGGAAAGAATCAGGAGGCTGGAGACAGAAGCTGCATTCACAGGTCTCAGGTGCATGTTCAGAAGAGCTGTCTCAGTGGACAAGGACAAACTACAGAGACCATCATTGCCAATACAGAAAGTTGTCACCTTCCTTTCCAGTTCCTGGGATCTCTCCCCATTATTGAGGTGCTGATACAGTCACAAAGGAAGAGAAAAGGAGGTGAGGGAAGTGAGGGAGAGAGTAGCAAAGATGGATGGCAGATGGGCAGGAAGGAGTTAAAATGATAAATCACCTTGCCTTTCGCATTGGAGATTTTAAAAGCTGACCATTCACAATGATCAAGAGGATTATAGAGCTGTTCTTAAATACTTCTGAATTTTTTTCCCTTCCAAAGGAAGGTCTTTTCTTAACACCTGATTGTCCTGGCTGGCAATCTGTAAGAAGTTACCCTGGGCACTGCTGTAGAAACAACGACCTGGCAACTGCACTGCCTGACTGAAGTGGCCAGAAAAGCTGCTTCAGCTGCCAAGTAATTTTCAAGAGGATTTGTGATAATTTTTCTGAGAAGTTTTAAGTGTTTGAAAAGGTAGATAAATCATCTGACAGGTGTTGGGTGTATTTCACCAAAAATGCTTGCAAAGTGACAAAGCTGTGCTAGAGAATACACATTGTTCTTGCTTCCATCACAGAGCACTGCGAGACACGCAGCGTTCATTTACTCACTGGTCATTTTGTACCAAGAAATAATGGCAAGGGATCAAACAAAAGACTGCAGCACTCCCTTGGGAAACATGATGTTCATGCTGTGTATTAAAACCATGTGTACAACGTGGCTTGACAGCTTGGACTGCTGCAATCAAACAGGGCTTTGTTAACAGTTTCATAGAAGAACCCTTCATGCTGGCAGTAGGGAAAAAGAGAGGAAAGATTATGAAATAACTGAGCATACTGCTGGTTTGTACTCTCAGAGTACAGGCTGCTTCATGAGAGTGGTCAGATTCTTCTGCAAGGAAAAAAACCTTTCCAAATCAGCCTACAGCAGCAGCAAATACAAAAGATGGACATTTTTGGAAAATAAGTTACACAACTCCAGAATGTTTTTCCAGAGAGCTGGAGCATCAGGCACAGCAGGCAGCCACAGGACAGAATAAGCAAGTTTATAAAGATAGGAGTTTTTAATTTTGCTTTTTGTGGACAGCAAATTGGAAAGGTACCTACAGATATTAAACTAGAGTTGTTGGTTGGCACTGATACTGAATGCAAACCCCAGCAGTCTGAATCAAAGATTAAGCCTACAAAGGTAAGTAGTTTGTCAGACTACTTTAGTCTTCTCTTTGAAGATCATTCTCTAGATATCTTCAGTCTTCCATTCCCAAATGATCCAATTTTGCTCTGTAACCCTGATGGCTGGGGAGAACACACTACCATCTGGATTCTTAATTATTTCTGAGCAGAGAGCTATTAATAAAATTTAAAACTGAAACACCAAAAAAACTGTAGCAACTAAACCCTCCAAAATTTCACAGTGAAGAAAACTAAATCAATGGGAAACAAAGATTAAGGAATGCCTTTGGTTCACTCTTTCACACTAAGCAACATAAAGTCTGGATCACAATTTCCATTTGCAAATACAGAATTGAACAAAATCTCCAGATGCATGCAAGGCAGACACAGAAAATATGGTGAACACAAACCAAATGGTGCATGGGAGTAATTTGAATTTGCCACTTTTCCAGGAACTGCATCAGGTAGAAACACATTCAAGTAGGCAGGTCTTAGATATGGGTCTTAACATCAACATGCTCTAGGCTAGATATCTTTGATCTGCTCAGGACCAAGCTTTGATCTCTTGATCTGACTTAAAAGTTGACTTTAAAGAAGTCAACTTAGTTGACTTAAATCAACAAGTTGACTTAAAAAAAGTTGACTTAAAACAAGTGCAGCAGGGTACTCTGAAGTGTCTAAATATGAGCCTTCAATCTACCAGGCTCTTCAAGGCTATCAGGGACAAAAGCAGAGCTCACACAGAGGGATTCATTCCTGCAGCTGGGGTTTGTGAATCATTTATCCTCACACCCTGGGGCCTTGGATCCCAGCAAATGGAACACAGGAGAGGCAGGTGATACAGCTGCTGGACACCAGGGATAACCCAGCTCAATGGTGGATTCTGATGTTAATACACCACCAAGTCCAGACTAAATTCTGAAGAGCAAAAAAAAATTCAAAGCTACAAAACCTCAGCATTATTCAAAGGGACCCACAAAAAACCAAAATTACAGACTTAAGGCACCAAATCAAAACAAAGTAACACAACTTCAAAGGTTACCACACAACTCACAAGGAACATCAACAAAAAGCTCTAATTTAATCAAGTGGTTAATATGAGATGCTACTGATTATGGACAGGAAGAAATCAAAGACAGGATTTCTGGTGTAGTCATCCAGGTTGAGGCAAAACAAAACAAAAAAACCAAAATACGACATTATTTAGTTTTCAGCATTTAGCATATTACTGAAAAATACATGCCCATTAATTTACCTGCATCCACTGCTGGACTGATTGTGTTCAGAGTTTGCAATCATCAGACTGAATGCATTTGAGCTTGAACTGGAATAAGGAAAAGAGAAAAAGATTAATATTTGAAAACCTAACAACAAAGTTCTGTTCATTGTAGTTTTTTATTTTCCTAGTAATGACTGGCTACCTCAAAAAAAAAAAAAAAAAACCCAAACCCAAAAAAACACCAAAAAAACCCACCAAAAAACCCCACAAAAGAAATCACTCCAACACGAAAACCCCAAAATCCCAACCCCCAAATTTTAAAAGCTTCTGCATGGTACAACAAATGTGCACTAAAGCTGTAACCATTTATCTAAGCAGCAGAGAACAGCTTGAGTGGGAAAGGAGCCACAAGGATGACTGAGTCCCAACACCCTGGTCTCACAGGACTACTAGAGAGATGGTTCTTAACACAGCTTTGCTCTGTCCACAAAACTACTACTGAAAAGATTAAAATAGCATGGTTGTACCCTCACACATAAGAATTAACTGACAGGTTTTGACATACAATTACAGGACTTGGTTTACAAGAAAATAAATAAATAAGGCAAGTTAAACACTCAGTGATGAGAAGAAAGATGCAAATTATGCTGGCAATGCAAACACCAACACCAGAGACCTTTTCTTTAAGATTTATACTACATAATTTACACCACATGAGAGTACAACTTAAGCAGCACACTCAGCTCCCTGCTGAAGAGGCTTTATACCTTAGTTATTATTCAGAAATATTGATTCAAATGTAAAAAGTCTTTAGGGGCAAAAATAAAAGTGAAATGTATTTAATAAGAGCTACTACCTTTTATGACAGTCTGAAGATTCCATGAGCATTGCTGAATCCTTCCCATTTTCATCAGATTCATGACCATGAGAATCATGCCCACTTGAATAGTTTTCATTTGTGTCATTGCCACTGGAGTCATTGCCACTGGAGTCATTGCCACTGGAGCCACTGCTCATTTCAATATCTTCCTGAAGAACTTCATGAGAGTGTTCAGGCTTTGCTTGAATTTCTGAGTCTTCAGCAATCATCTGGCTGTGGTCAGTGGGCAGTCCAGGATAGTCACTCATCTTGAGCTGCTTTTTTAAGGAGAAGGATGGAGAAAGGTTTCCACTGATGCCAGGCTGCTGCTCAGGGTTCTGCTCCTCAGTGCTAGAGGAGAGCCCCCAGAATTTGACAGAGTCCGTGGGACACTCATCAGAAACACTGGCAAGACCAAGAGCAAATCAAGCCATATTCAGAATTTTCCCTCTGTATAAACTCTGTTTGGAAGTACAGATGCACAAATCTGAGGAGGAAGGGAAGGAAGAAAAAAAAAAATTATTTTCTTGTTTGCCTTGCTGACAAACTGGAATTTGCACTGACTGAAGAAAGTAAAAAATTACACGCATGGTTAATATATTCAGTATTTGCATGGTGATATGTTTCATTTAAATTGAAAAAAATCTCACAATGTTTTATCACAAAAAAAGGTATTTATTTTTTAGTAAAAACCCACACATAAGAAGGAAAGTTGAATGGAAACATGGAAAAACTCCTGAAAAGATCACATAGTCCCTTGTTTTCTATTTTCTTACTTAACACTTGTCAGTATTGCTGCCTAGATTTGGATTATAGCTATTAAGATTTTCAGTTTACCTTGATAAAGGAAAAAAACCCTATTCAGACATCAGAGCATTGCTTGCTTAGTTTGGAGGTAATTTGGGTTGGTCTTTTGTTTTATATTGGAGTTTGTTTTTTTTAAATCAGTTGGGAAGGAACACTACTGCACTCTTCATTTCTTTCTCTATACAAAAGCCAGGTAGGTGAGCAGACAGAACATGCAGCAGGAACAGGGAAACTCAACACACAAACACAGCTAATCACCACCACCAAAAATTCTAAGGCATGAATAAACCTGAGAAGAATTTTATCTACTAATTACCACTAATTTGAGGGGAATGATAAAAATTGCTTGGAAAAGGAAGGTTAAAACAAAAACCACCCAATATCCCTGCTTTTAAACTAAATTCTGATGCACCAGGCTCAACAATCAGAGTGTATACAGAGGGGAATCAAGGGCAGACCAATATTGAAGTATCATCAAAAGAGAAGCACTGGAGACCAGTTCAACTTTATGTTTTAAAAAGATTGTATTTAATCTGACTCACATCCTCATCCATTTCAGCAAGTCAGAGACAACAAGAGTGTAAAACTATGAACTAAGATTCTTTGTTGAGAATCTCTGTTGTTTTCATGACAACAGAACCATGTATGTTCCTTCCTCTTTGTTCCTTTAAAATATTCACCATTACAATTATTAACTAATAAAACTTTGACAGGAATGACAGTGAATAAAAAAATTAACAGCCAAGTTTTGTTAATATTAACTACAGCAGTTTTGTCTTAAACACAAATAAATAAATCTTTAGGTATTTAAGAAAAGACTGTAATGGAAAACATTCACAACAGTAATTTAAAACACACCATGATTCAACTCCCTCCAAAGCAACACCACATGGAAGCTATTTTCTTACCCTTCTAATTGATGTTTTTCCAGACATTTCACATTTATTTTGCATTTTCCAGAAAACACTACTTAGTCTCCTCATTTGGTCAAAATAATATGCAAGATATCTGCTTTCATTTAAAATATAGTTTAAGGACATTCACTTAAGCTATCAGCAATATTATAAAGATATAAATAATTTTCTTTCCTTACAAGTTTATTCACAAGGGAATTATAGGTGAGTAATTATAGGTGTATATAATTAACGAGTGAATTATATTATTATAATTCACTTGAAAATTATATATCATATATAACATATATATTTAATATATATTATATATTAAATATACAACACATATATATAAAATAAATATATAATAGATATAAAATATATAATATGTATAATATATATAAAATACATAATAGATTCTATATTATATAGATTATATATATTTTACATTATATATAATATATATTTCTCGAAGTGAATTATATTATCATTCACTTGGAAAACTATATATATAACATATACATATTATATTTTTTCTAAGTGAATTATATTATTACATAATATATATATAGATTATATATATAGATTAAATATATAATCTATATATAAATATATAGATTATATATATTATATATTATATATATTATATATATTATATATTATATATTATATATTTCTCAAAGTGAATTATATTATTCACTTGGAAAACTATATATATAACATATATATATATTATATTATATTTTTTTCTAAGTGAATTAATAATATAATTCACTTAGAAAAATGCCTTTCAGTAGAGTAAAATATACTTTTTCCTTCTGCAGGTATTCTCTTCAGGTATTTTAATGCAGATAAACCAGACCTGCTGTTATGCTGCCATATCCAGGCACTGAATTACCCCTCAGGAGCTCTGACAGTTTTTTCCTGGACTAAGGTTAACTTCTGTCTTGGGAATTACATAACCAGAGCACGATAAAAGAGTATTTGCTCTGAGCTGAAACTGCAGGATTATGTCACAATGGCACATTCTCTGGTGGCCAATGATTAACCGGGTCAGATAGTTCATCTCTGATCTAATCTCAGTGCCACAAGGAGCTGACACTTGCCCTGCCCTCTGGGGACACTGAGGGAAGCTCTGTGTCCAGCAGGGCCACAGCTGAGCTCAGCCAGCCTGGCTGGGGGTGACAGGGACCAAACCCAGCCCTGAGAGCCAGCATGGAATAGCAATTCCTGCATGGACAAACCTCCTGGTGCTGCTCTAGAAATGTGTCACATTAAGCTCTTTTCTGACCCAGAGATGGGGTAACTGACAGGCATTTTAAACACTTTTATTCAATTTTCAGTCTCATGGGAAGGGTGAGACAATACAGATGTTATAATTCGTGCCATCACAATCAGAAGTCAACTATTTCCTAATTACAATACACTACAAGCTTTTCTTGGCCTATCAGCTTTAGCCACACCATACTGGCATAAGAGATACAGACGTCCCAGTACCTTTTTTTTGGGCAAAATAAGCCCAAAAAAGAACCCACATTAACAGAGGATTAACCCTTTAAAGTAACAGCCTGTTGCATATTCATAGACATAAGGCTTAGGGCCTTAAAGCCAATAATCTAAAATTACTTCTTGTGAGTCCTACTACCATGCATCTTTGATGTTTCTACTTGTGAAAAATGTATATTTATGATTGATTTTTTGCAAACATTAAAATGAATATTATATGTGTTATGTTAGAAAGTTATGCTGTGTTAATTTTCTTAAGTAGTGTGCTAAACACAGTTTTAGGTTACAACATAATGTTAAAATAGAAACTATGCTGTGTAGGATACTTTTCTTTAAAGAAAGGACTCGCAGCGAGATAGCAGCCACAGGACAATCGAATCTTTCAGAGAAATAGAATTTATTGCTCTCTTATGAGAAGAAACTAACTTCTTCCTGCCTTGCTCAGCCATGAAGGCACTGTCAGGATTCAGAGGAAGAAGCTGACACTGCCCAGACAGAATCCTGTGTTTGAATGGAATTTATGCATCATGTCTGAGGTGTATGAATATGCAACAGGCTGTTGTTTTCAAGGGTTAATTCTCTGTGAACATGGGGCCTTGTTTGGGCTTATTTTGCCCAAAAAAAGGTACTGAGACATCCACAACTCTTTGTTTTTATTGCCTCATTTGTACTAATCCAAATTATTCAAATTTTTTTATTCTAATTATATTACTATTTTTATAACCATCTCATTACTATTAAACTTCAAAATTTTAAAAACAAGTGATTGGTGTTTTTGACGTATTTCTCTGAAGTATTTAGTCCTATTTGTAAGGCTGTCTTGTAGGATTCTCTACAAATTCATTTCACACATAAATGTGTTGATCCATTTGCACCCAGGGGATGCTCTGCCCACTGCTGTGTAAATCAGAGCATGTCTGCTTAAATAACTGCAGCCACCCTCCAAAGCCATTTCCCAGTGTCATTTCTCAGAGGACACCCAGGTTGTAAAGCTTGATGGAGAGTTCCATGAGTGAAGGAAATTAACCCCATCACAGTTCAAATGAAGCTTTAAGAAAAAAATGCACTCACAGCTTCACCTTAAAGGAGGCCTGAGGTGTACAAATGTAAGGCAAGATGTACAATTTCTCATCTTATAGTCTGTACCCAACTTTGGAGTTTCTTCCTGTTTCCCTGACAAAATGCTACTTAGAAAGAGCTTTAGATACATGAGAAAAAATAATAATCAAAACACCACTGTACCTGTTAGGAAATGATGTTTTCTTTAGAGATAGGGGAAAAGAGCTCTCACAAAATAAAAAAAACCCAACTTTGGGCTGCTATACTTACTCCCATAAAGAAAACCATGTAGATCACTACTGGTAAGTTTATAAGCACAAACTACCAAAGACAGAGTCTCAGAATAGCCCTAAATTCTCTGAAGGTAATTAGCCCAATATAGTAGTAATGCAGTAAAACTGTGCTGTTTATAGGAAGAACAATGCATGTAAATATTTTGTGTTTTAGTCCTTAGGCACAAGAAACCTTTTCTCCTGAATTCTGATGCCAGAGAGGATTACATGTGCTGTAGTATTTCCAGCCATGAGAATTGTTCACAAACACTTTTTTGACACAACCTTTCATTGGAAAATTATTTTCCCAAAGTATTTTCTGTGATCTTTGGAAGTTTAAGAGGCAATGAAAATAGTGCCATAGCCAGCATGTAGAGTCTTACAGTTTGAAATTCTGAGTTGTTAAACCACTGGTGAATAATTTTTTCCGCCTCCAAATATCATCTATTGTCTCATCTCCTCCCTTCTTTCCATGACACCCAGGCTAGCTTCTGCCAGGTATTTGTAGGAAACTTCAGCAGTGTTTCCTTAGGTGGGAGAGAACTGTTCCCAAAATAAAAAAATAAATAAATTTGTGTGCTATCCAATAACTTTTGAGGAATTTCCTGTAATTCCTGAAACAAGAGTTGATCGATTCAATGACAGTCAAGCTTTTAGGGTTTTAAAAAACATTTTTATTTTAAGCAATGAGTACAAATTAAGAGAGTCACCAATATAAAAGAAATAGATACTGAGCCTTTAGGAGACACTATGTGAATTTTTTTCCTCTTGATACCTGGCAGAAATTTGTGTCAAGAAGCAATTCAGTCATGTTACTTCTGGTTCTAACTAACAACGTGCCAGAATTTCTGCAGCTTTGTCTACACCCAATAACTACATTATAGTGGCTAGAATTTGGATCACAAAGACAATCAAACCAGGGGAAAAAAAAAAAAAAGACCAAAATAAAAAGAGTATTTGAGTAATGGAGAAAACACAAGTTTATCATCTTTAAAGGTATGTTTCAAAAAGAACTGGCTCAGCATGAGCTGGAATGGCTTTCTTAGCCAAGACTGGAAGATTAACGTCACTGAAAGTCAGTCTTGCACAAAATTACTTCAGTTTCAAAATCTCAGAAGCCTCAGCACCAGAGGCACATACCAGAGTAAGGAATACAGGAAGAGTAAAGAGGAAGGAACAAGAAAAATATTATGATAAACTTGCAAGAGCTTCTGCAGAAGGGGAAGCCTTTCTAAAGCAAGACTTTACCTCTTTGGGAGAACGTTGGTGCTTTTTAAATTTATAATACAATGTTAATATATGCCCTAACTTTGGAGAAATTGTCTTAGAAGAGATAGGAGTAACTGTGAAAAAAGCTCAGGCTGGCAATAAGCCTCCAGCATGCTCTGCAATTTAGATAAGAAGAGATGCAGCTGGCCAGACTTCACTGTGAGCACAGAAAGGCCTTTAAGTGGAACATCTGCATGCAGACACCAGCACTGTGTGAACACTTCAGGAGCACAGACGGTCAGACAGCACACAGGGAGATTAATTATCTTTGAAACTAATCTCAGGGAAAATGACAGAATAAATTGCACATATTCATCCCACTCATATGCTTGAATAAATGCCCAATCACTAACCAAACAACACTGGAAGGCAAAAGCTTGCATGTTTTCCCAGTGTGAGGTTCTCTCTTGTGACCAGTTTGAGGAAGGTAATTACATCCCATACCAAGTTCAGAAAGCATCTCAACATGGAAACACAATTAGGTTTGATATCAAAAGAAGCCAGGTTTCTGCTCCACCTTCTAAACTTTTAAGGGATGTCTATTTTGACTCTATAAATAAAAACTTACTTAAAATTAAACTGGCACCAGCTAAGCTTAATTTTACAGCAACTGGCTCACAAAAACCCATTCTATTGCCTCTGGAAAAGACCAGAGCTCTCTAAGATCCTGATGCAGTGTGTGAAAGGCACCACAATTCCACTGAGCACTAAATGCAGGCATTGATTTGCCAGGTTAGATATGCAGCAAAGGTCTTCTGGTTATTCATTACCTACAGTTGCTCCTTTATTCTGCAGTAAGACAAAGGAAACAGCCTGAACTTCAACATGGCCAAAAAACCACACCAAAATATGCATGGACAAATGCTAAAACAAGTAATTGAGCTTGGTTTTGAAAAACACCCTTAAGAAGGGTTGTAGAACACCAAGCAGAGAGATTTCTTCTGTAACAGCAACTTTAAACCCAAAAAATATTGTTTCAGCAGAGATCTGGTTATATTCAGAGAACATTTTCCCAGATTTCCTTTCACACAAAAACTATCATATTTAGTACTGGTATATAAAGGAAACTAACAATCCAGAGTCAAAATTATCCAATTCAAGAACTCAGTAAGAGGCAAATATCTCATTATTTGAGTCTAAATTTGCAACTACTATCAACTTATTCCAAATATTCCCAAAAAAGCAAGAACCACACTACATTTTATGCCTATAGACATGTAAATATTCAGGTAGTCTTAACTGTACTAGAACCTATGGGAGACATTCCTAATGATCAGGATTAAATTTTACTGAAGATCTTGTCAACAACAAGGGCTTCCAAATGTCTTCTGGATTTTTGCTTTGCAAAATGATAAAAGTTTTCTTATTTAGATGACAAATAACTAGCAAGGGTTTAGCCAGATCATGCAATTCTAGATATGATTGAAAATTAACATCTGCAATGAATGCATTCTCTCTGTGCAATTAGACAATAATTAAATGCTTGGGAATCGAAAAACGTTAAGAGAAAATGTTGGCAAACAAGCAATAATCCAAGAAGTGACTTGTTCAACTGTGCAGCTTCAACACTGAGAGCTTTGTGTTTTCCTGGCAAGAACAATGAACAGAATACCTTCACTAGGACTTTTTTAGGAAGGGGGAAAAGAAAAGATTGCAATATTCTCAGATTATAGGAAACAATAAGAAAGATGTTGAGTAATTTCTTGCAAGATTTTTTTCATTAAAAAAAAGGGAACTTTTTTAGTAGACTACTTAATTTACTCCAAGTAAT
The DNA here is from genome assembly GCF_028769735.1 of Zonotrichia leucophrys gambelii. Lineage (NCBI taxonomy): Eukaryota > Metazoa > Chordata > Aves > Passeriformes > Passerellidae > Zonotrichia > Zonotrichia leucophrys. Next base: position 2,680,111 of record NC_088179.1, read on the forward strand.
CATGAAAAAGTTTTGCTCTTTTTTTAAACAAGCAATGAGATGTCAATGTCAACAAAATTATCAACATTTAGTATACCACAAAGGCTCCCATAAAATCTGAATTTCACAATATTCATTTCACAACTTTTTGATCAAGATTCACCTTTCAGCTCAAGAAAATCCTGAACACAAGACTCTTATTTGTCTTATAAGGGTCATCTTCATTAACCACTGCTTTCAGGTGCCACTTTACAAAGGGAACTGATCAGGACACAGCCTTGTTCCAGAACCATCCAAGTGCCACCCTGAATTTATAGCTGCACACAGGAAGAAGTCAGCATCAGATCAGGGCCCTGGCACCCACAGTGAGGATGCTTCCAACCAGATTGCTTCCTTGCTGAAGAAACTCAAACCTAAATTTAAGAATAAGTATGGTTTATGGCTAAAAAATGTTTTAGCTTCAAATAAGGTAACTCCCCATTTATACCCAAAATACTGCTCTAAATGAGTACATATATATGACTGAAACCCCAGTTTAAAGATAACAAACACAGAACAATATATTTTCTGCATAAGCTCTAGAGGAGCAAGAGGGGAAGCATCTTTCTACTAGCATGAATGATAATAATTATGTGTGTTTCTTACCTGTTTTTTCTATGAAAAGGTGCCAAAAGTGTATATCAAGCTCCCTCCCAGCTAGCATCAAAAGCATGAGGTGCCTAGGTCCAGAGTCTCCCACATGCATTTAATTCTTGTCTCATCCTCTTCTACTGGAAATCTTTGACCATTACAGAGTCCGGACACCTCTATAACTATAAAATATAAAAGAAATACCTGGGCCCCCCAACAGTGTCCTCTTCAAACAGATACCAGAGAGATGCTCACAGCTATGTCACTCCTATGCAGATAAATGTTGGTTAAACATGAAACTGTCATACAGCAGAGGAAGAAGACACAAATTTACATTTTAAACACTTTTGCTCTCTAATAACAGTTATAAAGTAATACTATGTTCTGCACTATAAAATAACCCTTAGGATTCACAATCAGAGTGGTGTCACACTGTGTACAGTGTGAGGCTGGCTGCCCCAGCAGGGCACAGAGCCTGATGTGCTCTGGTCAGCAGGAGCTCCAATGCTCATCAAGTTTGGCTGCAATATCATTTTATGGCTCTCTGTCACAGTAGGATTGGTAAGAGCATTCAAGGTTTTTCCAGGCAGTTATCAAATTTCAGTTCACACAATGATTGAGACCAAAAGAACCTTCTGGAGGTTCCTTGTCCAACTCCCTGTTCAGGCAGAGTTGCCCAGGAGAGGCTGCTCAGGAGCACCAAGAGATGGCTTTTGGATATCTCCAAAAATGGATATTTCATAGTCTCTCTGGGAAATCTGTTCCAGTGCTCACTCCCTCTCACAGTAAAAAAAAACTGTTTCTTTATGGTCAGAAGTGTGTACTAACAAACTCCATTAACATTATGATTCTTCCTAATAAAAAGTTTTTAAGAGAAACACTGGGAATTTCAATGAAAAACAAAAAAAAAAAAAAAAAAAGTTCTTCTAGGAAATCTAGGAAACTAAGTCTGCTGGTGCATGCCACTGCCATGTGGCACAAATAAATGGTAGAATAAAAATCAGAAGTTCAGAAGACCAACATTTGCGTGGCAGACAATTACATCATTTTAAGTGCTTCATCTGAATACACAGAAGAAATGTTTGGAACAGTGCTCAAATCCCAAGCTAAGCACTCTGGAAAGCAGCCCATGCTAGCAAGCCTTAATTTAACATGCTGCAAACTCTTACAACTGTTGAAAGTACACTTGTGTTGGCCAGACTAAAGGAAGAATTTATTCACAACATTCCGTCCTGTGTGACGTTGTGAAGCCAGGACAAGCTCTAAAATACTCAAATTATGATAGAAGTCTGTATGCACTGCTTCTTGAAATGTTTTGCTTCTGTTTTTATCATAAACTGATAGTACAGGATTTAAATTATAGGCTTTATCTCTGGCCAGAAGAAGCATTAGAAATTGCTGTAGCCAGAACTACTCGCAGATTTCACAGTTTTTAGCTTGAACATTGAAAATGTGGAATGTCTTTCAGCACCAGTTAAATCCTTGTTTAAAGGATTTAACTGGTTAAAGACAGCTCTTGCAATTCCTTTACACTAACTCAACTCCCTGTAAAATTTCAATTAAAAAAAGTTTAAAAAGTTTTCAAAAGTCTAAGTTTGAGGATATACTCACAGTGGCAGCATGTACCATTTTAATTGTGTATCTTATTGGTTTCATGTATTTAACACGTTTAAGAAGACATTGAAACATCAAGAAAAATAGTCCTTGTAAACTACTAAAAATTCTCATGATAAGCCTTTCTGCAATTTAATGGAAAGTAAGGCAAATCTATACCAACAGGATTTTTATCAGAAACAAAATGCCTGGTTTGAATGACTTGTCTTTAAACAGTCTGAACAGAATTAGAGGCAGCCAATTTTACCTGTTTTCTGATATTTTTCAGAGGAAATGTACAGGTGATTGAGTATGCCCAAGTCCTAAAACACTAAAAGACTTTATCTACAGATGGCATCTCCAGTAAAGTGTTTTCCACAGAGGGAAATCTAATTTGTTCAGTTCCCAAGGAAGACAGAACTTGTGACATTTCCTCATTTCCTTCCACGCTGACATATCTCTATTCTAAGCACAGAAGACTTCAGATACTAGAAAGGAGTGAAAACCCTGCTGTAGGAACACACCTGTGATATGGGAGGCAAACCAAGCTGAACCAGCTTCACTTTCTGAAGTCACACCTGCAGCATTGAAAAGAGTCAGTTGTTAGAACCCATCCAGATCACATTTTCCAACCACAGAAAAACAGGATTGTTTGGGTTTTTTCCTCAATCATTTAGACTGAACAGACATTGTAGTGTTAATGCTCAAAATCTCAGTTACAATTCCATCTGTACTGCAATATTTCAGTACTATCCACATCATCTGTCTTTCCAGGCTAGGGCCAGTTCTGTGGCATCATCAGATCACATTTAATGAAACACATTATAAATTTTTTTCACATCACAGATTATATTCCTCCATTATACTCCTTTAATTATGTTTCCTTTTTTGCTCCAATAACAATCAACTTTTCTTTATTTTCAAAGCAGAGCACAACTGACCAAAAAATGGAAGCTATGATTTGCTTTTTTAAATTCAAGTTTAGGAGCATAATATTTTCTATTTTCTGCCTGAGCTATCATCCTGATTTTCTAAGTAACAATAGAATTTTTCTGGACCACAAAATTTTCCTCATAATTGAAAGTTCCTTACCACCTGCAAGAGCAATCAAAAAAATGGAAGCTATTAATGAACACCTCCCCAAACAATGCAGATGCAGCACTTGATACTGACACTACACTAAATTCCAGTTTCATAAAGATTTAGAGAAGCCAGAGCATTTCCATGTACTTCATGATTTGTGCAACAGGTTCTTTGGAAATGTAAAGCCCTGAAGATCCCTATTTTTGGGCATTCTGACACTCTATTTTAAAGGAAGCATACAAAAGAGCAATAACAAAACCACAGAGACACCTCCCACCCTCCCACCTTCAGAACTGGTATCACAAATCACTTTCTTGGGTACAGCATCAAACACTCACCTCAATGAATGTACTAATCATGGTCTTTCCAATCCCAAAGTGTCATCACTATATTCCTATTAAAAAAAGAAAAAAGAACATCAGGTTTTGTAAGCAAGATAAATTTTTATAAAAGATAAATCAAATTCATTTCATAATGCAACAGAAGTCAAATCATGCAAAATATGTCTTCCACAAGTGAAGAACAACTATAAAGACTACAAATACAAGATGAGAGGAAATGCAACCAAATTTTACTGATAAAAGTATTTATTATTGTAACTAACTTGTAAATTGGTTCCTTGAGCAATGCCCAGAATAATTACCCACTGAAGTCTGTTCCCTTTATAAATGTAAGAAACCACCCCAAATTCTCATTTCTGCCAGAGCAGAAATAAAGCTCGTTTTACCCTCTCAGGTAAGTACTCCTTGTGCTGTTAAACCCACCATCTGTGCTCAAGACTCCATAGTGAATCTGATCATCCCTGAGAACAAATAGAAACTGTCTCTCAAATTTGTTCTTTCACCTTGAATAACAGACTTGGCCCAGAGCCAGGTTTAATTGCCAACAAATTGGGTATTTGCTATTAAAAAAAAAGGCAGCCTGTGCTGAGACATCTTCTACAGACACTAAACACCATCTCCTTCACATGCCCCATGCTGATTTCTAGACATCCTTCTTTCCAGCTTCCTGTCTTAAAAAAAGGTGCCTTCTTAAAGTATTTGTATGCAGTATGAATTTTAAATTTTAAAAAACACCTTATTTCCTTTGTAACCAGAAAATGCCACTGTCTTCTCAAGTGGAACTGGAGAGACAATTAAGCACAACATAATAATCAGAACTCTAAATTAGCGTGTCAATTCTTGCTCCTTTTGAAAAAAATGAGAAAAATTACACATTTGAGATTGCCAAGTGTTGTCACAGAAAAGAGAGAAAAATTATTATGTCCTATCAGTCATATATTTCACCTTTATTCTAGCTGAAACTAGATTTAAGAGTATCTCAATTTAAAAGTATCTCAAACATGAACTTTAGTATTTGCTGACATCCCTACTAAGCAGTATATTTGCATATCTACTACTTCTCTCCTTTAAGAAAAAGACACACTTTCACCACATTTACTGTAGTTCCAGGCTAATGCTGCCCTTCAGACATTGCTGTGGTTCACAGCCTATACAAAATTTCAGCCAGAATCAAAGTGCCCTTCTGGAAGACGCTGTGCCAAAGAAATTCTTGTCCCCATCACAGCAATAATCCACTCCAAAAAGTGCAGCAACCTGACAAACACCACGTACTTGTCCTAGGAGTTGGATGTGTTAGTACTGAAATGAGAGCTCAAGTCACAGCAGAGCTGTAACTGGAATCAAATAAGTGCTTTTATACACTGAAGATCTTTGTACAATTAAAGAAACTAAGCAGAAGCATAAAAGTACATGTAATAAGGTCAAGCACAAAAACTGTACTAAGATACAAAAGCTGCAAGGAATAAGGAGGATAGGAAGAGAAACCAAGAAAAAAGACAAGTACTAGACATCCTCACCACTTCATCTTGTCTCCCTAAGCTTCAATTACAATCAATTGCAGGTGTTATTTAACAGTGAATTGCTTCTGTTACAGGACAGGATGTTAGAAAGGCAATGGAGCTTTGGTTCTACTTTTTAAAAGTCCATTCTGCTTTAAAAAATGCCATCTATACAAGGAAATCTCTGCCCATCTCTAACTATTCTACCTATAAGAAAAATCAAGTGTTAAGAATTACCATGGTATGCTCAAAAACAGGTGGAAGGCAAAACTAAAGTCTTTCCCAGACATTTTGGCATGCAGATGAAGTTTCTTTCCCACCATCAAATCCTGTCAGGATCAACACTGGTACTGCTTGTACAGAACTTCTGCAGCCTGCTCACACCATCTGCAGAATCTCCTCATCCTCTTGCCCCAAGAAATGATTTCTGTGTATTTCAGTCCACTCATGTAAACCACATATTGAGTCACTACCCCTTCAGCATCCTCAATAAAATTTTCCTTCCTATTGGGAGAAAATTAAGGAAATTATGGAAAATTAAGAAAATTAAGGAAAAATGAAAACCATATTCCATGCTTATATATGTTGAGGAAGGTAAATTTAGCCTTGCCTCTGATTGTGTTCTACAAGCAAAGTTGCCTACCAAAAAACATCAGAGAACTTATAAGGCTCCTCTAGGACTACCACACACTACTTCAGCAGCAGATCCCCAGCAGCTGAGAACATCTGTACAAAAACTTCTTGACTTTACAAAAGCTTTCACATACAGAAATTCTCCTAACCTCCCTTTCATGTGGTTAAGCAGGAAAACTTCAGAACACAGCTGGGCAGCTCACTGAAACTCAGTGCAATGCTGCTGTCCCTTGGGGACGCCTCATGAGGGACAGGACCAAGCAAGAGGATTCCCTACTGGTGCAATCCCATTGCAAATGTGAGAAATGAAACCCTGGAGATGAGAGCTCTTTTTCGGAGTAGTAATTGCTAGTTGATGTTAATGAAGTCGATAGGGTCTTGATTTGAACTCTGTATTTGTACCCCTTTGTCTTACCCCCAATTTGTATCCCTTTCCATGGGCAACCACTCCCCCTGCTCCCAGGACTGAATTTAAATGAGAGGCTGTGGGAAATCTATGAACCCTCTCAAAACAACAAACCAGCACGTAAACGGTGACTTTAACCCAGCAGAACCACACCGAACCACCCACCCTTTACCAGAGCCAGATTCTGTCCTGCCACCATAATTTAATAGTGCTCAGCTTGGAGGATCCCCCTAAGCTATGAGCCAACCTTGTCTTCCTAAGGACTCTGGTGAGGAGGGAAACCCCAGCTCTGCCCAGAGACAAAGCTGCGCTGCTCCTCCTCCTCCTCAGCGTCATGGTGTGTGTGACCTCTTGGGTTTCCCACCCAGAGCTGTCTTTAATAAAGGCCTTTTAAAGGAGCTGCTCTCCTGGCCCTGTTTATCACAGCTACAGCCATTCAAAGACCCCATGTACACTGGAAGGTACCCTCAGAACACAAAACAGAGGCCCAGAGCCTGCCCGTGTCCTGTCGGAACTCAGTGCATCCCTCTGGGTGCCCAGAGCTGCCAGGACCCTGCCAGGGGGCTCAGAGACCCTGGCACACAGCCCAGAACACCTGTGGGTTTGATTGTGACCTGTGGAGCAAATTACCAGCTTTGTATGAAGACCTGAAAGCCACAGAAGTTCAAGTAGTGTAATAATAAAATTATCACTGGGTGAAGTTGTAGATTTTGGGGTTTTTGGAATGGGGGTTTTGGGGACAAGATGGAGGGACTTGGACGTGTCCAGCCTTTCTTCTTCTTCACCTCCATCTTCTGCTGTGATGTTGGCACTTTGGGATTGGTTTAGAGTAGAAGTGCACTGTCTAACACAGGTGATAGGTATAGGGAATTAGGTGTAAATATGTTATACGCAGTTTGTAGTATAAAGAGATAACACCACCCCGGGGGCAAGCAGAGTGCCTCTGTCTGTCCTGCTGAGCGAACCTCGGCTGGACAGGAGAAAAATTTTATAGATAAGAATTAATAAACAACTCTGAGACCGAGAACTGAAGAGCTGTGACTCATTCTCCGAACGTGCGGGCTGAAACAGAGACTGTTCACGTGTCTCGGGGCTGCAGTAACCCGCAAGCTGCCGAGAGTGTCCCAGCAGCGGCGGCAGCAGGGTGCGAGCGGGCTGCCCGAGCGTGCCCGCCCAGGCGCTAAGCCTCTTACAGCAGCACAGCCGGCGTGGCCACCAGGCATGCGGGGTCCCATGTGCTCGCTGCTGCCTACTACACACACAGCGGGCTCACAGGCACTGCACACATCTCCATTCGCTCTACAGACTCGCCAATCTCACCCTTCCCTGCCACAATATTTCACAAAAGCAGCCTGGGGCTGCAAGAAATCCCAGCAAGAGATAGCTAACCTGTCACCCTCTGAACTGTGGCTTTGACTCTACCTTCTCTTTTCCCATGTCCTTTAATCATACTTGTGAACAGTGCATATTATATGGCTCTATGCAGATATTTACCGTATTGTGAAAAACGCCAATCACTTGTTTTTAAAATTCTAAAAGTTTAATAGAAATAAAATGGTTATAAAAATAGTAATACAATTAGAGTAATAGTAATTTGGACAAATTGAATTAGGACAATATGAGACAATAAATACAAAGAGTTACGGACGTCCGGGTACCTTTTTCTGGGCAGCACGACCCCGAAAAAGGACCCACGTTAACAGAGGATTAACCCTTAAAAACAACAGCCTGTTGCATATTCATACACCTCATACATGATGCATAAATTCCATTCAAACACAGGATTCTGTCTGGTCATCGTCAACTTCTTCCTTCTAATCCTAACAGTGCCTTTGAGGTGGGAAGAAGTTTATTTCTTCTGATAATGGAGCAATAAATTCTCTTTCTCTGAAAGATTCAGGTGTCCTGTGGCTGCTATCTCGCTGTGAGTCTGTTCTTTAAAAAAAGTCTCCCACATAGCATAGTTTCTATTTTAACATTTTGTTATAACCTAAAACTATATTTAACACACCACTTAAGAGAATGAATACAGCATTGCTTTCTAACACAACACATATCATATTCATTTTAATATTTGCAAAAAGCCAATTATAAAATACATGCATTTTCCACACATATGTATTTTGATGTATTGATTAGTAGTGCTGTATTAACATTTTAATAATATGATAAATGCAGTCTTGTAATTAAAAGATAACTTTTGTAGGTAAAATAAGAACTATGTTAGTGAGATTTTCTAAAGAAAGGAATGAGGCACTCACACCAGATAGCAGCCCAAGGACACCAAAATCTTTCAAACAAAAAGAATTTATTGCCTCTTATCAGAAGAAACAAACTTCTTCCCACCTCAAAGATGCTGTTAGGATTCAGAGGAAGAAGATGACGATGATCAGACAGAATCCTGGGTTTGAATGGAATTCATGCATCATGTATGAAGCGTATGAATATGCAACAGGCTGTTGTTTTTAAGGGTTAATCTTTGTTAACAGGTGTCAAAAAAGGTACCCAGACGTCCATAACTCTTTGTCTTTATTGTCTCATATGGTCGTAATAAAATTTGTTCAAATTATTATTACTCTAATTGTATTACTATTTTTATAACCATTTTATTACTCTTAAACTTTTAAAATCTTAAAAATGAGTGATTGGCGTTTTTCACAATACTTCACAGAGAGAAGTCTCAAAAGAAACATCCCTATCCCTTCACAAACAAAGCTCTAAGTGTCAGAAGACAGAGCTCAACAAGCAAAGGCAATGTAGCTTTGGTTCTACTTTAAAAAGTCAGTTCAACTTGAAAAAAGCCTTCCTTGCTAACCAACAATATTCCAGTCTGACCCCACAGCAGGGGTCAAGTTTAAGGCCACAGTTCAAGCAGGAAAGCAGACAGACACTTCTTACACAGGACACAAAACAGCAGCAGCGTTACTTTCAAGACCAACACTTTCTGCATTCAACTTCATCCATAACCAAAAGAACAAGTAAAAGCTCTTCAGAGTAATACAACAGTATCACAAAGAATAATAGGGATATTAATTGACTCCTCTGCTGTTCCGTGCTTGACAAGCTAAGTTAACAAAATGAGTATTTCAGCAGTTTAAAACTTGTACTACATGGATATAACTGAATGTGGAATGCAGTAAGACAATCCAGTTAAAAATCCCAATAATCCACCATCCTTATAGAGGAATTCTAGGCCATGCAATCCAAACTGGAGACAAAAATTCCTTTTCAGAAACACCTGATTACCTGGTAATTATGATGTGGTAATGTTATGAGTATAATACAGTGTCTACAGGACACTCATGCCAGCTATTACACAAGGCCTTGCTGAGAACATGACGTTCCTTTTAACATAGGCCAACCATAGCAACCCTATGGAAAACACTACAGTTGATCTAGACTAGTGATAATTTACTTGTTCTACTGGCTACCAGTAATCTTCTTGCTTTTAAACCACAACAAATATACCTCATCCCATGGTAACTTGCCCATTTCCTTATTCTTTGAGGGTTGAAAAAAAAGATTTTTTTTAATGCACTAAAGCATATTCTAATACTGTAAAGATGTTAGAGAAGTAAGGGTGTGGCAAGAACCCAGGAAAAAAAGAAAACTGTTTATCAGTCTGTATCTAAGCCAAACACTTCCTGGTCATAATAAACGTCTGAAGTAGAAGAAGAATCCAGAACTCTACTGCCAATCACTTTCCCCACTTCATTCTATCTTCATACTTTGAGACTAAACTCCATCAACAACTCAGTTTAATAGAAAAGCTTATTAATGTAAGAGCATACTGTTCAGGGAGAGGCTCAAGTAAGTTTATCAAGTAAACTGTGTTGTTACATACTTTAATCTTATGATCAGAGGAAGAAAAAGCACACAAGGTATTATGCCAAGACTATGCTGCCTCTAATGCCTCTCTGGAAATCCAAAAGGAGTAACAGTAAATTGTAAAAATAAAAATTACTTGGATTTTCACCGACAGAATTTGTTTGCTAGAAGGAATATAGGAAGTCTGTAACAAGTCCCACCAATGGACAAATAAAGAAAAATTCCAGCAAAACCATGCATTCTTTGAATTATAAATGAAACAAAAAAATACTTGTCAAGTCTGAAAAAGTGCACAAAAGCCAAAAACCTGCTTTCCATGCCTTTGCCTTCTGAACTACATCAAGCCAAACCACTTCTTCATGGGACAGACCATCCTCTTTCACTGCAGTGTTTGACATTTATGACACCCAACTACCTTGAAATACACACTTGAAATGTCCAAAACCTGAAAGTTTTGGTAGACTTTTTTCTTCTACTCCAGGCCAAAGGCCATCTCTTTTCCTCTGTGTGTTACTAGTGAGGTGAGCAACCTGCAGAGTCCAGAATCAGGACTGCACACCTCAGGACAGAGTCGTCACCACAAGACTAACATCCAGCTCTGCATGGAGCAAGGACACAGTCCAGTTCTACAGTGAAACTTCCTCACTTTGCAGAAACAATGCAAGTTTCAGAGACAAAGGCAAAACAGAAAGATCATAAAAGCACTCAAACACGTACAAGCATAAGCAAGAAGGAACTTGATGTTATAGTGCAACAATGTGGGCACTCTCCCTAACATCAATCAAACTGTGGCTGAAACAATACTGGCAACTTGGAAGGTTTTCTCACTATACTAGTCAGGTTTTTACTCTACTTCTGACATAACAGATACTCTTACCACTAGAATCATTAGAGAATTTCCACTTCTTTCCCTTTACTCATGAGAGCTATTCAATCTCAAATGTCCAAGACAACAAATCTCAAAGTCTTGCATTTGGAAAATAAAGAGATATGAGCAGATATCTCTGCTCATAAGAACAGAAACAGATATGAGCTTACAAGGAAGATGGAGAAAGACTTCTTATCAGTGCATATGGTGACAGGATGAAAGGCAGTGGTTTGAAACTGCAAGAGAGTAGACTTAGATTGGACACATGGATGAAACAGTTGGACTTAAGGATCTCAGAGGTCTTTTCCATACTTAATGGTTCTGTTTCTTTGATCTGAATCAATGCACTGCCTCAGCCAAGTTACTTTTTCACTGGACTACACTTACAAAGCCCTGTAGTTTCCCAAGTACCCAATACCTCACACCGACCTCCTGGGAGGCCTTTTTAAGCTCCTATGGTACACAGAGAAATGCTGTCCCATTATGAAAACGCTTACCCTATTGCGAAAAGTCAAATGTAAAGAGTCAGCTTGCCTGTTACCATGCTGCTCACCTATTTGCATGAAACTGTACTTACATAAAGCGTTTTGTAATCATGCATGTAACACTATGCACCTAATGTGAACAGCAGCACAGCCACACCGTCTCAAGGCACAGACTGTCCTTACAGCTACGGGCACCGCACAAAACAAATGGACAGCACCTGTTGCCTACTCTACCTGTAGCTCGCACATCTCAGCGGCGCTGAGATTGATACCCGCTGCCGCACGGTTCCTCCCGTGAAGCAGCCCGCCCGCCCGCCCGATGGGGCCCAGCTCGGTCCCCTCTCGGTGCCCCGGGACACGCGTGCTCTCCGCCGGTTCCCCCGCTCCGCACCCCGGGCACAGACGTGGCCGCAGCCCACGGCCGGCAGAGCAGAGCCCCACCGGGGGACCGGGTCCGGCCCCACCGCTTCCTCCCCCGCTCCGGGCCGGGGCCAGCGCCCCCTGCGCGCCTCTGCCCGGCCCCAGCGGGAGAGCCCAGCTGCCGTCCCGGCCCCGCTGGGGCTGTCCGTGCCGCCACTCCCGGGCGCTCTCCCGTCCACGTCCCGGGGGCCGTGCCGCACTGAGCCCCGCACCCCGCCCCGGGAGCGACTCACAGCCGGCCGCCGCTTCCCTCGCTGCGGTTTCACGGGCAGCGGGGGGGGCGTGTCACAGCCGCCCTTCGGAGGGAGCCCCGCGCGCCCCCGCTGCGGCGGGCCGGGGCCGGCAGCGGGACGGACCCCGCGGCACAAGGGGGACCCGAGCGCGCATCGTCCCGGCAACGGGAGAGCCCCGGCGCGAGGGTTACGTAACCTCGGCCCGGCAGGCGGGGGAGGTGGGAGAGCCCCTGTGCCCCCCGCGGCCGCCGCTCGCCACCCCCTCCCGTCGCTCCCCAAGGGTCCCCCAGCCCCTTCGGGCCGCGGGGAGCGCGCCCGGCGGGCCCCCACTCACCGCGCACGGCGCGTCCCACCGGCCCCGCGCCTCCCGGCTCGGGCTTCATACGGGCAGAAACGTGACCGGCCGCCGCGCGCCCGCCCCGCCCGCGCTCCCATTGGCCGCCGCCGCGTGACGCCAGCGAGACGCGCGGGCGGGGGCGGGGCGCGCGCCGCTGCCATTGGCCGCGCGGGCCGCCGCTCACTTTACATAAGCCTCACGTGTGGCACCATGTTTCCACCGACAGCCGCGGCCGCCTCCCGAGCCTGCCCCGCCGCCGGCCCGCCCCTCCCCTCCCCCGCGCCGCCACCGAGGTGCGCTCACCGCCGGCCCCCGCGCCGCCTCCCGCCGAAGCCGCGGTAGCTCCGCTCGCCTCCCCTCGCGCCCGCCGCCACCGCCGCTACGGGACCGCCGGGCCGGGGAGGATGGATTGGGGGGCAGCGGTCACGTGACGGCCCCGGGGAGAGCGGCTCCGCCCCCGCCCGCTCGGAGCCGCGTGTGACGTGTCGTGCGCGCGCGCGGGCGGGCAGGGACCGTTGGCGGCCGGGGCGCGCGCGCCGGGCCTGGCCCGGGCCCCTCAGCGCAGCTCGGGCCGGCCCGAGCGCCCCGCCAGGGCCCCCTGAGCGCTCACGGACACCGGCCGGGCCCGCGCAGGCCCCGCCGCAGCCCCCGAATCACCCTGCCGCCGCCGCTCGGTCCGCTTACATAAGGCAGCGGCGCCCGGATCCCATTTCCTGGTGCTGCCGCCCGCGCTGGGTGCACGCCCTGAAGTTTCGAAAGTGCCCCAGCGTATTGTTGAGGAGGCGCCGGGTCACAAAGCAAAGGGCAGCGCAGGAGAGCGCAGGGCTGCAGCTTTCTCCCGCACCGGCCCGCAGCATCAGCCTGAATATAACTACAGCAATGATTTAACTAAGAATTTCCGAGCTCTCAAACGTACTGTTCTTGGCAACAGCATTTCCACATGGTAACACGTCACTATACGATTGCTTTCAGTTCTGACTGTTTAAAGAAGTTTTTCATATTTATTAAAATAATATTTCCCCCTTGTGCTCAAGCAAAATATTCAGAGACCATTGACACTTCCCATCTCACAGTAAGGAAGAATTTAATGAGCTCTTGTACATTGGTCACACGGGTTTTCGCTCAGGCCCCTGCACCATCCATCCTACACTGGTGAGAGGACCTGAGCAGTTTGGTGAGATAACCCCATAACCCATTGCTGAACGCTTCTCCAGCCTCCACACCTTCCAAGGCTAGGCAGAGCAATCAGTACATGAGAAATTAATGTTAGTGTGTGTGTATTCTGAGCTTCCTGTGCCTTTCACTGTGGTAGATGGCTTTGCAAAGAGGGAACAGAGAATGTGCCAAAGCCACCTTTAGGCTGACAGCGTTTTACACTCACTGCATGCAGGCAGTTGCTCCATAGGATGAAGCCATCAGGGCTTCCACTGTTTATCTGCAGAATGAGGTTAATGCCGCTTCCCTCCCTCACTGCGGTGTTAAGGATAAGTCCATTAGGTACACAGATATTTATGCTCTGACTGTTACAGAAACAGCCTGCGAGTAAAGGACTGTGGAGTATTTAACTGCTGGGCAGCAGAGGGGGTGGGCAGCGGAAGCATTAGGACGAGATTCTGCTACTGGATTTGTTGCAATGCACAAGTCAGCTTACCAGGATACCATTCTTAGGTTGCACTCCTCTGAGGAGTCTAATTTTAAGATTAATCCTAATTAGGTAGTCTTTTTGTAGTTTAGTCTACCCGTTGTTGGTAGGCCTTCACATCCAGAACTTTACTGTCTTTTTACAAGTTCTCTGCTTTAGGGTTAAAGGGATGTAGAATAATATTCTTGGTTTCCATGGGATGTTGTTTTTCATGTTAGGTGTCAAAAATACGTGTCCCTGACTGTGTGCTAAGGGCTGTGGTCTGTTACCACAGACTCCAACTAAGGCACTTCAACCACAGCAAAACCTTGAGATCCACACTGTCCCCCACCCCATGAGTAGGATGACAAAGCATGGCACTAGAGCTAAATGAGTTCCCAGGATATGCCAGTCCTGGCAGAGGAGTAACCCCCACCACCACAAACAGCCAGTACCTTTCCCACCCTGCCTATCAGAGGCATTACTTGAGTTCTGCTTGTTTTAAACGGATACTAATCAATTGTACCAGTCAAGCTTATGGGAATAATTTAAAAGTTCTATTCATACCATCTTTTAGTAGTTACACCTTTATATTTAATGTACCAAAACCCAGGGTAAGCTGTGTTACTCAAAATGTGATTATGCACCCTGAACAAGTTCAGTCCAAATTCTGCAACTTCCAAAAAATTGGCACAAGAGAAATCATGTGTGTAGACACAAATTATTCCAGACACCTCCAATTTGGAATAACAAGAGTGGAGGCACATGGCTTCTAAAGGAGTGAATATTGCTATTGACTCATGTATTAAAGAACAAAGCAAAATAAAATTATTGCAAAATTTTATGGGCGCTGCATGTTTGTTTTGAAGGTCACTCTGTCTGGTAGGCAGTAGTAAAATACATATATACACACACAAATGGTTCTACAGAATATAAATCTTGTAAGAAAAGCATTAAAATGGTCAGGGTTTTTTTCCCAGCTTTGTTTATTTTGTGTGAGTGTGTGTGTTCAGTTGTAACTCTTGGAGCATGGCAGAACAAATCACTGCTGTGTTCAGCGAGCCCTTTGTGTGCCTCGCACACCTGGACCCCTTGTGGTGCTGCCCCAGGGCGGCTCTGCCCGGCGGGCTGGGCACAGCTCCGGGCACAGCTCAGGCACTGCCCAGGGCTGGGGCACAGGTCAGGCACTGCCCAGGGCTGGGCACAACTCGGACACTGCCCAGGGCTGGGGCACAGCTGCGGGCACAGCTCCGGACACTGCCTAGGGCTGGGGCACAGCTCGGACACTGCCCAGGTCAGGGCCACAGCTCTGGGCACAGCTCGGACACTGCCCAGGGCTGGCCGGGCAGAGCTCGGACACAGCTCCGGACACTGCCCAGGGCTGGGGCACAGCTCGGACACTGCCCAGGGCTGGGCACAGCTCGGACACAGCTCTGGGCACTGCCCAGGGCTGGCTGGGCACAGCTCGGACACTGCTCCGGCTCTGCCCGGCTCCCTCGTGCGGCCCCGCCGGGAAAATGCTGCTCCTGTGGGACTCCCTATGGATCCCGCTCATTCTCACACTTCTATCAGTAGATTTTTAGCCGCACACGCAAATGCCGAACCTTTTCTCAGCATTCATAAAAAGTAGAATGCTTAACTGAACCAATTCAGTCAGTTCTGATAAGCAGCAACGTATTGACAGTATCTACATTTTTAAAGGGGAAAAAATCCAAGTCTTTCAATGTGGAAAATTAATAATTTGAGACCACTAGGAAAACTACCTGAGGAAGTTAGGCAGCTTCCTATTTGCTAAGGAAATAAGTCTCCTCTTTTTGAACATCTATGCTTCCCTATCCACTTGTAGAGGTCTCCTGTTCCAAGATGCTCCACAGCACTGACGAAACTGTATATTATTAAAAAGAAAAACAATCAATACTTTACAGCTGGAGCCCACGTCTAATTCTTCATTTCCTAGGTCTAATTACTCACCATTTACAGTGACGCTGACAGACATTGATTCTTGCAAAGGTCCGGAAAGGCTTTTTTTGCTAATGAGCAAAAGTCGTCACTCTTACTCTCCATACAGACAAAAGGGGGAGGAAAGGAAAAAACCCACTATGCCCATTACCAGTAAATATACAGACAGGTTTTTCTAAAAGAATTGGAGAGTGTAGGAACAAACTGTAACAAATAGACAGCAATATCATACAGTTTTGAAAATGCTGTGATTAAAATGCAAAGGAATGTAAAAAACCCGATAAAGAACTTCAACTCAAGCAGCAAGTTCCTGAAATATGCTGCCATTCAAAAGTCCTTTGCACAAGTGTCTGCTTGTTGCCAGAGAGAAAACCTTTGCTGACAACTTCTGGGGAATGTAGGTTTTCATCCTGTCCCTATTCTTACTGTTTTCTAACTATTCTTATTAAATTCAGTTTCTGTTGGCAAATGCAGTGTAATTTTATGTTCCAAATATCTTGAAAAGTGGCACATGAAGGAGCCCTGAGTTGTTTTTTTAGAAGGATACAAATGGAAGGGGTGTATCTCCCCACTGTACCTCTATGTGCTCATCCCCAAGCTCATGAGCATGATTTTAGAAGCAGACAGCTCAGTGCATTCCAGGTCTGAGATCCTGCTGTTTAGTGTGCATTAGCAACTCATTTTCTGCAGTCAGCCTCACAGAAGGCTGAATGAAGAGAGCTTGAAATTGAATTCACAGTGCTGAAAAGGGGTTTAGAGCTTCCTGCATAACTCAGAGAGTGATAGTTTGTGATTTCACGGCCTGCCTCAGGTGATCAAAGTCCTTACACATCCACCAAAAGGAACAGTCCTACCACCTCCACTGAGTTAAAAATCAGTGATTATGCAACTGTGCTGTTAGTTAGGTTAGGAAACCAACTTGACTGAAAATATCCCATGAAAGAAGTTTTTGGTTGGATTACATCACAGCTGTGGGAGCACAAAAGCCAAACCAAAACAGGATCAAAGAACATATTTTGAGCTGGAGCGAGGATCCAAGACCAAGAGGAACATCAAATTACAGAGTTAGGCACTTAAAATGAAATTTGCATGTCATTAGATTAGCATGAGAGAGCTAATAAGAGATGCCAAGCAGGAAAGTGCATCCTTTTTCTTGCCTACTGTGTTGGATTTATATATCCTCTTCTGCCCTGATAGAAAGTGATCACATCTTGGGCTTCACCATTCAAAATCATCCAGACATTTATGCCAAAGAACGCTTTCACAGCATTTCTGAGCTGATCTAACATTTCACTTCCATCAAGGGGTTGGCACCACTGCCACCAAGTCCTCATGGCTGTGTGGTCTTGACTGTTCCTTTTCCCACTCTGCTGCTTCCTTGGCCCCTCAGAGAGTCAGTTTAATTTGTTAATCTCTCAGAAAGCTCCCTGGGTTTGTTTTTCTGCCTGTAAGCTACTGAGAACGTACATTCCCAAGTCCAGGTATGCCATGGACAGGGCATTGAAAATCTCTTTTAAAGGCAATGAGACTGCAGAAAATATTTCCACAGCTTTTGATACCTGAGGCATACTCCTTTCTGGATAAATGTGCCCGTATTTAGCAGGTGTTCTTGAGACACCCAAATTCTTCAACACACACCTGAGCATCCAGGCTTAGGACATGGTGCTGGACTTGCACCACAGTGTATTCCAACCCTTGCCTCCACACTGGTTCCTAATGCACACTCTTTGCATTGATTTCAGCTCTGCATTTGCTGATCAGAGTCAGTTTTCTGCCCTCCATCGTGTTTGTGATCTGTTTTGGCCTCACAGCTGCAGAGGGAAATGTTACCAATCTCTTGCAGGGACATAGAGACAAACCTTCCTTCACAAACAGAATAAGGGTAGAGAGACAACATCTGGGTACTGACTTCCCCACCAGTGAGCATTTATGCAATTTTTATTAAATAATCATTACATAAAGTGTTGGATTAGGTCTTGGCATGGGATTGGAGCTGGACTCGCTCACAGGTAAGCTGACAATCACCGTGCCAGGGAGTCGTGCTGCTGCTCTCAGATTCTGGGAATTGAGGCACCGTCCCTCCTTACTTTGTTTTCATTTTTAACAAATATTATAGCATTAACAGATTATAACAAAAACACTTGTAAGAAGCTGGATGCTAAGTGGCAAACTAGCTGGAAGCGTTGCAGCACAGTGACTGCCCTCCCTGCCACAGTCCCGGCCTGACTCCAGCCAGACTCTCAGCCACTCCTTCCACAACAGTGCTAATTATAGACCGGTGATTTGTGCTTGTTGAGGAAGGAAGAGCCAAATTTTAAATGGGAAAGAGTGTCTTTCTGTATAATTCTGGAGAGTGTCTCTTAATTAAAACCACTTCATTTTCAGATTGGATTTCCCATTACTCCTCTGTGTCAATTAATTTTCCGGCTTTCGTTCACACTTGAGCTGTTTTGAGTTGCTCGTTGCTGCTGCTGAAGTCAGAGAAAGCTTGGGTTTGTTTTCAGGACTTTTTGTGTTCAGTGACTGCCTGAGTTTGCTTCAGGAAGAAAACCTGATGTACCTGGCCACACTGCTGAAAACAAAGCAGAGATTTTAATAATCAGGCATTGCAAAAGTCCCTTGTACTGAGTCAATTTGAGAAACTTCAGAAAACAAAGTTTTATAGATGTTATCAATAAATAGTTTCTGATAAGTGATCAGAAATTGTTTTGGGTTAATTCTAATCAATTAGAAGGAAAAGAGAAAGGACAGCTCACTTTGCACACTGTCATTGAAACACAGAACCAGGGGACGAAGGATTGATACAAAGTGTGTTTGAATAAATCCTTTTGATATAAACAGCTTTGGCAATTGCTCAAGACAGTAACTAAACCAAAGGGGGCAGAAATCTTTCCCGTCTTTGTTGATTATCTGGTATTTAATTGGTATGAGCTTAACTACAGTCCTTTACTAAGTGCAGATCTGGGGACAAAATCCTCAACCACCTCGTTTCCTGAGTGTAAAATTTCTTGAGAATGATGTGGCTGGAATATCCTTGGGATTTCTTCCTATCTGTCAGTAGACAATAAATTTAAAATTACCATGTGAACGGGGAGAAGCAAACAAGCAGACAAAATCAAAATGATCACATGAGCTTTTTTACACAGAAACCAACTAAAATATAGTACTCAATTGCCATAATGAGATATATTCTATACACTTACAACATGTCATACCTCATTAGCAGTAGAACAACTCCGGAATTCAATGCTTTTGTTGTGTAACTTCACAATAAGAAAAAAAATCAAAGTAGTTTAAGTCAGTGACTAGAAAAAAATAAAAACCCAAACCAAACTAAACCAAACCTTTCCATTTCTTAAAGGAAAATGGTTAAATGACATTTTAAAAAAGGCAGGAATTAGTAATCCTAAGTAATATTATTTATTTGTTGTTCCTTAGAGGAAAGGCTGTGCTACATGAAAGCAAAGGAACTATATTTGACAAAAATGGAGTAGCCAGAACAAAACAGAAAGATGAAAGAAATCTTATTTTGCCAAAAAAGCCTAGTTGTGAGGTATGCCTTCCATACACATTTATAAAAATGCTGCTCTATCTATGGACATATTTATACAAAATATGCTTGAAAATTGCACTGGGCCCATCCAAGCACAGCCACTGCTCCTGAGGTGAATGCATTCCCTTGTTTCCCATTTGGGATGCCACAGCAATCCTGTACTATCAGTTCCATATTTCTCTATCTGTGGACATATGGTTACTCCACAGTGCTGCTGCTGCCCCCCTAACTCTTGGTGCCTTGAAGTGTTTCCTCATGTGCTCCCCCACTCATGGCACTGGTAGAAAGAGGAGCATTTTCCACTGCAGAAAGACTTTGTACCTTCACTGTGTTGGTTTCCCTGTAGTCCCATCTGGGATTCCCTATCAAGGGATACCTAACTCAGGTTAGAGGAGGGTTAAAAGCAAACAGGTGTTTTGATTAAACTGCACAGCTCGTGTTTAAAGACTGGGCTAATCTACTTCAGCTGTGGCTGGAATATCCTTGGGATTTCTTCCAACTCTTACAACTCCCCTCGACTCCTTATTCTAGCCCTACTCTCCACTATTCTCGTCACATTCCAATGATGACATGACATTGTACGAGAAAGCACATTCCAAGGTCACCATAGGCAGAGAGGATGCTGTCCTACTCTTCAAGGCACTTCAGAAAGCAAACTGAAAAAGGGAATTTTTAAAATGACAGGTGAATTTTTTAAATGAGAGATTTTGGACTTCACTGGAACCTAATAACCAGTGAATCAACTTTTCTTGTCGTACACTGACTTACTACTGAGAAAACATCTCCTCAAGTTCTAAAATGCAATTAAAGCTCTTTATGTCCCATAAACTTGGTCATTAGAACTTGGATTCAGGTCCCTCAGAAGGACAAATCAGTGTAGATGACCAGAGATGTGGCACTTTCCACATCATGAGGCCCTTACACCACACCTGGAATTGTGAGCTGGAGAATCTTGCAATTCACACTGAGTTAATGTCAAATGTCAGTTACAGCAGCCAAATCTATCTGAATGAAGTTTTTCCCAGCCACACATTGGGTGACAGTACAATGAATTTTATAGGGAGACTATTAACAAAATATACTTGAAAATTGCCCTGGGCCCATCCAAGCACAGCCACTGCTCCTGAGGTGGGTGCATTCCCTTGCTTCCCATTTGGGATGCCATGGCAATCCTGTACTATCAGTCCTCTACAATCAAAGTGAAACAACAGGACAAGAACTAGTATGAGGACTTGTGTATTCCACATTCAAAAATCATGCTACTATTTGCATAATTTAATAGCTTCATCTGAAACAAAACCTCAGTTCCCCTCATATAATTAAGATTTTTTCTCTGTTGTTAATGGCATTGGTGAAGATTTTATAATGCCAAGAATATTTTACAAATAAAGCTCTAATTTTCAAAGTTTACCCTGCTATATTGTAATTTCTATTGTCTACTTTGTCAAAAACTTTTATCAAAGTGATAACTAATTTACCGCAAGGTGGAAAGGCAAAAGCATGCCAGGAATTAATTTCTTAGCTCATTGTTAAGAAAACAAAGTGTGGAAGTTGAACACTCTTGTATGTGAAGCTACACAACCAAGTTTTGATGGTCAAATTAGATGCAAATCTCCTTATTTTCAGAATCCTGTTCTCATCTGAATACCATCATTAAGATAAACATGGATAATGGTCTCTGCAGCACACCAGCATTTAGCATTTGTAAAGCTTTTTGGTGTTAGATCCAGGACACAGAGCCATCCATTGCTGTTGTAAGTGTTGGCATGTCCATGTCTGCTGTGGAGGTGACTGCAGTGTGAGGGCTGGGACACCCCCAGAGAAAAGGGAATTGCTGTGGAGCTCTGGTTTCAAACGTGCTCCTGCAGCACAGGAAGGGGTGTGTGAGAACACTGTGCAGAGCTCCCTGGAGAACTCTCTGTTCTCCCCTCAGTTCTACTTTACTGACTTTGGAGAAACCAGTTATTAGAAAGGAAGGTAGGGAATGTTCTTAAGTGAGTCATGTTTGTTCTGTGACTGTCAGACTGCATCCACAACTGGTCGAGTAGCTCCATTCAGCTGTGAGCTCATTCCCATGCAGCACATGACACAGGGAGCCTTTGTACAGCTGCAGGCAACATGCTTCACGTTGGCTCCTGGCTTTGGAGGTTGTGGAAAATGCATGGATTTCATGATCGGCTTTTCACAAATATTAAAATGAATGTTATATGTGTTGTGTTAGAAAGTAATGCTGTATCAATTCTCTTAAGTAGTTAAATATAGTTTTAGGTTATAAAAAAATGTTAAAATAGAAACTATGCAATGTAGGATACCTTTCTTTAAAGAAAGGACTCACAGTGAGATAGCAGCCACAGGACACCTGAATCTTTCAGAGAAAAAAAAATTTATTGCCTCTAAGGCGCTGTCAGGATTCAGAGGAAGAAGCTGACACTGACCAGACAGAATCCTGTGTTTGAATGGAATTTATGCATCATGGATGAGGTGTATGAATATGCAACAGGATGTTGTTTTTAAGGGTTAATCCTCTGTTAATGGGTGTCCTTTTTCGGGGTCGTGCTGCCCAGAAAAAGGTACCCGGACGTCTGTAACACTTTGTCTCCATTGTCTCATATTGTCCTAATCCAAATTGTCCAAATTATTATTACTCTAATTGTATTACTATTTTTATAACAATTTTTATTACTATTAAACTTTTAAAATTTTAAAAACAAGTGATTGGCGTTTTTCACAGAGGTGCTGCTGGAGGCATCAACAGGCACTTCATGTCAATGCAGAGTTTTCTGATGCTTGCAAGAGCACAGGACAGGCCCAAAACACACAAGAAACTCACAGCCTTTCATTTGAAGACCAAGATGAGTTTATATTTAATACTTGTTTATAAACAAGAGTTTCAAGATTCTATTAATGTCAAACAAGACAACATGATCAGTCAGCTTGAGCAATGCCAAAACAGAATGTCAATGTGCAAGAAGCAGCTCTGGAAGCATCGGGATAATGCAAAGATGGCTTAGGCAAAGTGTGCAACTTTTGTAGCTCGACACAAATCATCTAATTACTTTTTTCCATAGAGGAATTGGGGAATTTAAGAGTTAATGAACTTACTTGAGAAGTAATAGCTGTTCAAGAGAAGAGGGAGAACAATATTTCATTCAGCACCATGAAACAGAGAACAGGTGGGATGAAGCAAAGAGGAAGAGTGAGACAATGACAAACCCACAAAAAAAAAATGCAGTTATGTTTGAAAACACTTGAGAAATTTGAAGCCTTGGCTAAAGAAACTGATGTACAAGAGATGAAAAAGAGTTCTGAAAAACTTTTTAAATGAATGCCACTTACAGCAGAATGGCTAACTCAAGGGGTGGACAATGCACTTTAATCCCATACAGACAAATTGTGACCAAATTTATTTTGCATTTGAGATTGAGTCTGACCCTCTTGGCCTATGTTGGTATTATTTGTGAAATAAATTCACTGGAGCTCCTGCTGTCACAGTGCAGTGCTGCCTGCACTGACTGCCCCTGTTTGGCATTGCCAGGCTGGCACCATGGCATGGTGGTGGCTCTGCCCGCTGGATGCCTCCTGGCACCAGCAGAATCCCTTCAGAGAGCTGCCTGCACTGCTGGACAGCTGAAACCAATAAACTTGGGGCTTTTTGTTCCTTGGGGTTTTCCCCTCCATTAAAATCAAGACAACATTTCTTTTTAAATATTTACTTATTTATCTATGGGGAAGGAAAGTTTAAAGACAGCCTGCTTTCTGGGATTGCAGATATACAGTGATGTGCCCACCCTTGTCAGGGTATTTTGAGGGGCAGAGATGGTTCTGCAGATCCCACAGGAGGCTCCCAAAGATTGTGCTGTGGGCTGCAAAGAGAAAACAATCAGGAATAGAAGATGCTGGTTGGAGTGGATTGAATTTTGACTCTGTGGGAATCTACAAAATTAGAGGGCTTTGAGAAAGCTGCAAAAGGCACAAGACAGTGATTTGAGCTAAGCAGCAGCCATGAGATTGGTCAGCAGAAAAATTATTTAAACTGTAGAAAAGCAAAGACAAATAGAATAATGGTCTGTGTATTAATGCTTGTCTAGAATAAGTCCCTAAGCTACAGAAAAGTTTATCTAGCAAGATATTAGGAAGATTGAAGCTTAATAATGGAGCTCTGAGCATTGTGTTTTAAGGCTCACAAGCAGGTATTGTATTTGAAATAAGCAAGCATTGTTTAACCAAAGGTACGCGTGCTTATAGTGGTTAGATAGAACTACTGTCAATGTGCTTTTGCTTTGTGTGATTGGTAAAAAAACTTTTATAAAGTAAGTTGTAACATTAAGTTCTTGTTCTGCTGCCTGGGATGTGAGCTGCTGGCATCTTCCCATTGCCATAACCATGTAATGAGGCTGATGCTGGAAAATCAAACAGCTCAAGGCCTGTTTCCAGCAGTCCTGTCCCGTTTGTGATTTGTACACAGACCCTGGCCAGCGTCAGACTCCTCCCTCATGTCTGGGCCAAATAGGAGCAGACAGGTTTTATGCTGTTTTATGCTTTTTAATGATTTTGTGCCTTTTGCTTCCTCTCATGTTCCAGGCTCACACCATGATGTGTTCTACAAGGCTGGAGAAGTGTTCAGCTGCACTTAACTGGGGATTAATGATCTACCCAAAGGCCATTTTTAATCAAGCCCAGACACAGGGATACCTTGTCTTAATGGCACAGACAGAAGACACTTCAATACCCTACATGAGAGCTGATAAATCTCCATATAGGCAAGGGAAGCCCATAATGGGCCCAGCAGCACCACTTACACAGCCAGGCTTGGCTTTCTCACTCCACACAGTTTCAAACTGCAGGCTCACTGCAGAAGATGTGGGCTGGCTCTGTCTGTGCTAAAGACTGGCCTTGAGGATACTTGTGCTTACAGCTGTCCAAAGATGCCTTTTCTTCTTAACAAAATGTTTTTTTCATCTAGCTGCCAACCCTAGGCATCCTGAAAGAATAGTACTTCCAACAGGTATTCAAAGAGAACAGAGATGCCTGAGTAGTCAAGAAATGCCCAGCTAGTGAGTGCAGTAGGCAGGTTTTTTTCACAGACATCTTTTTATGAAAAATCCTTTCCTTGGGATTTTTCCTCCTGAGAAGCTGGGAGGCCTCAGGAACAAAATGTAAACAATGGTTATCTGCTGCTGTGGAATGCAACAGGTGCATCTGGGATTGGTCTCATGTGGTTGTTTCTAATTAATGGCCAATCACAGTCAGCTGGCTCGGACTCTCTGTCCCAGACACAAGCCTTTGCTATCATTCTTTCCTTTTCTATTCTTAGCCTTCTGATGAAATCCTTTCTTCTATTCTTTTAGTATAGTTTTAATATAATATATATCATAAAATAATAAATCAAGCCTTCTGAAACATGGAGTCAGATCCTCATCTCTTCCCTCATCCTGGGACCCTTGTGAACACCATCACACTAAACTGTAGAGGTAAGAAAAAGAGATTAAAAGACTCAGCAGGTGTAACAGGATGATGAGGATGACTGCCATGGAGGCTGAAGGGTAAAGGCAGCTGTGAGAAATTCTGTGGTGGTAGTAAGATATTTCAGGTTTTTTCAATGCAGACACCAGAACATTTGTTCCACCACGTACAGCATTTGGCAAACCTTTACTCAGGAGCTGAGAACTGCAATGGTCAGAAGAGATGGAACAGGCAAATGTGCATGGAGGGACTGTCAGGATGCTCCAGGAGGACATGGGCAGTTGAACTGAAGGAAAACAGCAAACAGCAGAGTAAGAACTATACTTTGTGCCCAGATAGGATGCAGAACAATAAAAAGAGGTTTTAAGCCAGCTCAGATCGAGCTTTCTAGAGGAATGAAGCATGCCAAGAGCTCTGTGGTTATGAAATGATGGCTGATAAGCAGGTAAAAGGATAGCAAAACGAATTCAGACACTTCCTGGTGATAACATGATTGAACTTTGCCACTGAAACTTGTAGGTGTCTTCAGTGTCAGACATTTAAAGGAGATTAAAAGTATTCTTTGCCAGGGCAATATGTGCATTGCAATTACTGGTTTATATTTCAATCACTATTAACCCCAGTGTTCCTTGGGGTATGACAGTTTCAGATGCTTCTTTTCTGCATCCTATCCAGAATTGAGCTGACTTACTGGACAGTCTGATCTGAGAGAAGCAATTCCTTCTTGTCTCCCTGGTTGTTTGACTCAGACTAGTGAGAATTTTTGGTTTTCTCTCTTCTGTACCTTTCTTGGATCAGTAGAGAGGAAGTTTAACAAAACGTGGATTGGTGCAGGGCTGTGTGGTGCTGGCAACATCCCTGACCTAGGCAGCTCTTCCAGTGCACAGTCTAAGTGGGTTATCACAGATTATATCACAGGAGCATGCACTGGATGGTACTGGGGAGCCTTTCCAGCTCCTGCTGTAACTGGGCTTTGGAACAGGTGTTTTCTAGGCTGAACCATAGAAGGTGTAAATAGCTTGATGCTGTATTGTACATTTTCTGGTAAAAAGAACAACCTGCCAGTCATTAGGTAAGTACTGGAAGTGAAATTATCCAACCCACTGACTACATTCTACAGAGTCATTCTGCATTATGGCCAACAGGATGTAGAAACACCAGGCCTTGCCTTTCTAAAGCAGTCAGCCAGCAGCTGTTAAATCCTAATTACACTGTTCAGATGATAAGGGAGAAGACAAGGGTGTTATTTCTGCAGAACAATTCCAAAAACTGCCCCTTAAAAGTGTAATAGCTCAGTGCCAGGAAATTCCCCTAGTAAAATGTACTGGTTATGGTTACCACAGCGTGGCAAGAGCTCTTGATGATAGCTGCCCAACCACAGACAGTGTCACAAGGTTTTGTTCCTCTAGATTACAAACTCCTGGGAAAGCAAAAAAAAGCTGCCTCAGATCTACAGTATTTACCATTCTCTTGCCCTCTTTCTTATGGAACTTGAGCAGTTTACCAACATTTCTTCTCAGATTGCAGTTTTGACCATCTTTAGTCATGTGAGACTTTTTTTTGACATAATTTAAAACTGTCAGAACACTTAGAAGCATTTATTCATTCACTTACCTTCAGGTACTTCAGCTTATAAAGCAGAGTGTGCAAGCACTTCAGGAATTGTTTTGTCTTTGAACTGTCTTGTATTGACTTTCCAAAGCAGGTGCATCTCCCAAGAGCTCATCACCCCACACAATTTAATAATCCCTAGGACTCAGTTCTTCTTTCTTCTCCCCAAACTGCCATGAGTTATGCAAATCTATCTGACCAGAATGAAAGATAGATTTTTCATATAATCTTACTGATTCTTCCATATCCATGTAAATATCTCCATAATTTTAAACATAACTTCATTTTCACTTGGTTTTATCATTTGCTAGAATTCTATGTAAGCTCAAAAGTCAGAAATTGGGATTTTTTTTTTTAAATAAAGCTGAGCTAATTACGCAACCTTGCTGTTAGAGAGCTAGTGGAGCATCAGCCCATTGTACTGCCTTAATAAGCCTCACTTTGGCTTTGATCAGTTTCCTGTGTCCTTTAATATCGTGTTCACATGCAGCAGTCAACATAATTCACTTTCTCTCTTCATCCTTATTTGCTGTTTCACACAGACCAGAATGTGCAGTGTATGAAATCAGTGATTGCTTTGTCTCCTTTTAGACTCAGAAGTGTCCCCAGCTGATTGCCAGGTGCACTGAGCTACCAAGGACAAATCTATAGTTTTGCTAATAAAGAACCTTCATTTAAAAAGGCATCTTGACATTACCTGGGGTTGGGGTAGGGAGAGACAACAATGTGCCTTTTATGTGTTCTGAGATCATTTGCAACAAAATTAGAGAAGGTATTGAACGAGGCTCCCAATGCATTGAAGGTGTGGAGCTACCTGGGAGTCACTGTGATGCTTATGCAATTTAACATTTAGTGTAGCCTCTAGGAAGGGGAGAAAAGCAGCTTCCAACCCTTGTCCCTTCAAAGGGCTTAATTGCTCATTAGGAATAACCATGGCAACAGTTGCCATGCCCCATTGATCCATCACACAAGTGGCCAGCACCAGCTGCTCCAAGTCAAGGCAGCAGAGGACCCTGCAAGAGCCTCTATTCCCCTCGCTGAAAATCCTTCTTTTTGCAGCCAAAATCTGTCCAATGTACACCAAATTGTGAACTATCAGTATTTCATAGCACTGAGTTCACCATGCCCTGTTAAAATGAACACCATGTTATGTTACCATTGAGAAAATTAAGAATATGGTCAAATGCACTAAATACATTTTCTCATCTCCTCTTATTCACCATTTGTTAATGTTTGTATATTTTTGTACAGGGTTCATTACTGTTTATACAACAGAAGAGGTTTTTTTTTATTATTTTCTGTTACACTGAACATGTAAAAACTCAGTGTGAATTAGAAAATCTTCATTTCTAGAAGCCTCTAGTACATAAAACAGAGAGGGAATGAAAGCTGCAGCTGCTTAACTGTCCTTAAACTGTGTATTTGGAACAGAATGATACAAACTCGAACTTCTTAAAACAAGATTTATTGGCACAAACATACATGTTACAAATGTCTACGATACTCTTGGAAAATATGTTCACCACCTCAAAAAAATCACTGTTCACAGAAAAAGTACAGTAATATCAAACTTTGTAAGTCATCACAATTTCAGCATCAAAATACATGCATTTTATCATTTATAAATGAAATTCCACTGACCTCCAGGTAAAGCACTTTAAGAAATGTCCTGGTCTCCACAAGGTTATTTT
This sequence comes from Zonotrichia leucophrys gambelii, assembly GCF_028769735.1. Classification (NCBI taxonomy): domain Eukaryota; kingdom Metazoa; phylum Chordata; class Aves; order Passeriformes; family Passerellidae; genus Zonotrichia; species Zonotrichia leucophrys. The sequence continues at coordinate 2,708,344 of NC_088179.1, forward strand.
TTCCTCTCCAGATAGTTCCAATAAGGTGCAAATGGGTTGTTTTCTGTAGAGGCACGAATCACAGCTCCTTGCTCAGTACAGCTGAGTCTATGAGGTGAGAGATGCTGTTCTCAGCACAGACTTTCAGGCCCTTTCTGAGTGTGTTCCTACAGAGCTCAACACCCCTGTGTGGCCTGTAAAAGAATGCAACTAGAGATTTGCTCTGGAGTTTGGGCTTTTAAAAGGGCAACTGAAAACTTATTTCTGATTGTTCCCATCACAGGAAGTAAAGCTTGAAGAATCACAAGGAAAGAGGTAGAAGAAAGGTTTTTATTTTGCATTGCCATTCCATCAGCGTTTGAAACAGGCGTGGCATTGCCAAGGATACTGCGAGGAGAAATGGTAACCTCAGTAATTCCTATTCTTTCTTTGGTGCCAGTCTAGTAACTTAGCAGCCACTCAAGATTTTGTCACTGACCTCAGACAACAGGGAACAAGATTTCAGCAGATGTCCTGACTCTGATTCTGTGCCTATTCCAGGCCTCACACACACACACAGAGGGGAGAGGATGCTCTGATGCCCTCAGCATGATCACATCTGCCTCAGTCCAATGGCAACAAGAAAGAAAGAAAATTTCTTGATGTCAGTGGAAGTTCTTTGAAAAAAAGGGGGGTTGCACTTAATTCCACTAGATCTGATATGATTCCAATCAGATCAGTGCACAAGAGAACAAAAAGGCAAACCCGTAAACCACATGCACTCACAAAGGTGTTTCCTGCACCTTTGTCAGCCTTGGCAGGGCACTGAACACAGCCAATGACAGAATGTGTTGTGGAGCCATGGGCCTTGGAGATTGTCACACCTCATGGAGACAAAGCCCCTGCAACCTCCCCCTCGAGCAGGACATGGGACCAGGAACCCCAGCAATCCTCTATTCCTCTTTTTTATCATTCAAAGGAAAGGTTTTTCCTCCTCTGAATTCGAACATGGCACAGATTCCACGCCAGGCCTGGATTTAGCCAGGACAAATGAGGGTTTTTCACTGTGTTAAACAGAAATTCACTGTATGCTCAGGCACATGTTGAAGTCTTTTCCAGGCCTGGCCATGCCTTGCTCCTCACTCCAGGCAGGCGAGTGTGAGACACTGCAGTGCTGAACTGATGACACAAACCCCTCCAGAGGCTGCTCTTCTGTGCTAACACTCAGGCACAAGTCATTAAGGAAAATACTAATTAGCTGGCTATGAACTCATTTCCTGCAATGAGCATAACAAGTTTATAATAAGAGTTCATCTATTGCCACTTAGAGGGCTTTTTATGCTGCAAAGCAAACTAAAGGTTGCTCACAGCAGACAGTGGCTGTTCCATCTCTTTCCTGCCTGGAAGGAGAACCTCTCACCCAAATGGCAAATGCCTGTCTGCATATATAAGCACTTCCTTTGGAAAGGGGGAAGGAAAAAAGAATAGGACTTGCCAAATAAAACTTTAACCTCAACACACTTGGTGCATCCCCCTCAGAATGTATTTTTGCAACAGACAAAGCTTGTTTTTAAGTCCTGCTCTTGAGTAGGAGGTGCTAATTTCTAATCTTTCAGTGATGCTGAAAAACCTCATAATATCTTAGCAAAAGACTGAGTAATATGTTACCACGTTTGTGTTTGGGGGAGGGAGGATGTTTCATTTACAAAAATAATGATGTTTTTCAGAAAAAGGAGTGAGCTATCTGTAACATTTTATTGTGCAGACCTGTGAGTGTGTCATAGCATTATTGGCATTTTGTTGTCTGGGGAAAAAGTAGATGGAACATAGACTGAAATCAGCTTTTCCAATGAGAAAAAAAAAATTCTTTCATCTATAGTTAAGCTTTGGAAACTAACTATTTGACTATTTTTATAACTGCTAATTGCTTAAATAATATGTAAATAAGTAATGAGTAAACTTTATATCCATAGTCTTTACCATACATTTCTACTTTTATTCAGAATATTTTTTCCCTTTGGGTTTCATCAGAGGCTGAACTTGTATTAATTAGCAGCTTGCTAGTGGCATGGTAGTCACTCCAATCACTCAATTTCCAGTGCCAGCCAAGACTACTTTCATCAATAAAGAAATTTTAGCAAACTTTCAGATCAATACTATAAATATTCATAGCTAAACTTCCAAAAAAAATTATGCATTGTGCATGTATGAATTTGTAGGTGCGTTATATGCACTATCTCAATCCTTGATCTTGTAAAGAAAATAATTGCAGCTTTAAACAAACCTGCAATGTATCGGGGTAGAAATTGATTTAATTTTTTCACACTTTTCCTCACAAAAAGCTCAGACCACCCCCATGTGTTCAGAAAGATATGACAGGAAGGTAAGGGATTCAATAAAGGGATTTTTAGGCCATTTACAGGTGGACAAGCACAGGTACTGGAGTGGATTGAGAGTAACCAAAATAATCGTTTAGAACACCCCAAAAGGTGCTCTCTCCAAGGAGTGCTGCACCATCCTTCCTGCATTGTCCAGGAGAAACACCACCATCTGTCAGAGTTCATTGTAAGGATTTGAATTTGATAGACAAGCACTGCTTAATTTTCATATAAAAAGGGTTCTCTTAGGTGGAGCCACTTACAAAAAGGATTTTACTGAATGCTAGCGATATTTCACTTGCACCATTTCCCATTTATGATATTCTCACTACCACAATATCCTTATTTACTGTTTCTTTTCAACAGAATGAATGAAATTACTGTTACAAGAACTGTTAAACAAATTTAATTAAAATCCCAGTGTCACAATTTAAGGTAGTGTAGCAACAACGCTGCTGTTTAGCCTTCTTTTGCACCCCCTGATTTTGAAGCAAGTGGAGGCCCAGGTGTTCTGCCCCAGGTGTGGCTGAGCAGGAGGGAGCTTTGAGGAGAGCTGGGTGCTGTGGGAGGAGGTTCTGCTTCAGCCAAGCCTCACCTGAGCTCTGGCTGAGGGCAGCAGGGGCAGCGTGGCAAAAGCGACTCAGCCCAGAGGGCAAAACAGCCCCAAAATTCTGCGCTGCAAACACACTACACTCCAAAACCACAACAGCTTTCTAAAGAGGCTTGAAGAATAATGGATAAGCCAGACACTGTGAGGAGAGCTGAAGAACGGAGAAGGGTTTTTTCCTAATTGTCTTTGTTGTTATCTCTATTTTCTCTTTGAGAACGAGTACTTTGCCCTTTTACACTTATAGTACATGGCTTTGGTTGAATGGAGTGTTACGTGCAAGCCACGAGGCCGTGTTCATGTTTTGAAGGGGTGCAGGTTCTGGTTTTTGCTTTGGAGAGTTAGCAGATGTGATACACTCATGACAGAATGAGGTTACTGCAGGAGTGACTCATTGTTGAATAATCAAGTGTTTACTCCACCAAAACTGCATGTAACCAGACTGCCACAGTTTCCCTGCTTTATTCCAAGATGTAGCTTTTAAATGTCAGTGCACCAGGAAGGAAGGTAAACTCCTTGGGTGGCTCAGATCTCTTTTTATTCATGTGTTTAAAGGCAGAGAGTCTCGGGGTTCTCAATGGAGAATAAAAACTACTGAGCACATCGGTTGAGACACTCATTAATCAACTGAGGAAGAGAAATTAACTGGAGAGGAAAACAAAATCCTTTCCTGAAGCGTTTCTGAAGTAGACCAGATGGAGAAAGAACAACTGGTGTGAGGTTCTGGTTTGGTTGTTTCATGCATCCCAATCTAGTATCCCCCCTGACAATAATGTAACAGTTTGAGAAAGCTTCAGACAATAATTTCTCTAAAATTAATTTTTTTCAAACTACCTTCTTCAGCCTGTTGATTTTTTCTTTAAAAGAAGTTAATTTGAGGGTTCTTGTGCTTTCTCTGGCTCAAATGTATCTTGTCTAGCAGCAGGGACTTAAATCAGATGAGGAAGAACTGGCTGGCAGAGCATCTCAGCCTTCTGACGAGATAGAGGGCCCAAAGGTTATGATCTGTTACAGGTCTAAAGTTCAGGTCAGGATGCAAATCCAGATCAAAGAGACTTTGAGGCCTTTCTCTAATACTCACTGTGTACATTGGGAGGGAGCCCAGTGCCTTATGTGGCTGCTGGTTCAGCCAAGCCTGTTTAAAGGGCAGGAGGAGCAGGGCTGAGAGGCAAATCCTGGTGATCATACCCAAGTGCTCCCTAGGTTATTTGGGAAGGTCTCCCACCAGTATGCAATCAAGGGCCTCTCTTAAAAAAAAAAGTAACAGATCATGCATATTCCCTCTGTGTGGATAATCTCCCCTGGAATAGAGAAAATTCATTCTGTGAAAGCATGAAAGAGCTGAGGCAGAGCTTCTGGAAGTTCCCCAAGTTTGAGTCTTCCATGGTCAATGCCCTTCTGGGAAACAGACATCACCATTTTGCTCTAATATCAATGTCAAGTCAAGAACTTGGTCTTAAGAGCTAAAATCCATTGTATTTAGACAAGAAGTGGTGCAGCTGCTCATAAAATTAAAGTTAGGTGAAGCCTTGTGACAGGAGCAGTGACAGAAACTGTGGAATTTTAAAAGGTCTTGCTACTCAGACAAAAGCATAGCAGATTTTTGAGGCTGTTCTAATTAATTCCTTGCAGTCAATAATGTCCTGATCTTCCATCACTGTTTAAGTCTCTTATTGCAGGTCACTACATAGAAAGAAAAAAAGCCAAGTATTTTACTTGCCTGAATTGTTCCTGTGGGTAACATCATGCAGGTTTCAACTGAATGAAAGTGCCAGCTTTAGAAGTCCAACTGGCTACATTTCTAAATCACCCCTTGTCTTACAGACCCTAGGTTACATTCAGAACCTTTATCAGATTCTCCCATCCTCCTTCTAATAGTATTGGATTAGGTTTGCCTCTGTTGGATTGACTGTACTGTTATGTAATGCTATCGAGTGAAAATCAGGTCAAGCACCTCGTTAGGGCTTCCACACTAAGTTTTCCTGCCAAGTTCTGTGCTACACTGGTTCTGGGTTTAAAACCACGTCTGTGTTTTGGGTTTAAAGCCACACCTATGTTTTGGGTTTAAATCCACACCTGTGTCACTGCAACACAAGCTAAATTTGGAAGGGCAGTGCCCAAGCAGGACCTCAGTAGCCTGTTGATAGTGGGTGCTTGTTCAAGCTCAGAAGCTGATGTAGATCATTGAAAGATGACTGAGGAGCCCAGCAGCAGCCATGGGGCAGGCCCTGAGCAGTTGTTAACCCTTTCCTTTCAGCTGTGCTCTGTGGGAAGGGCATCTCCTGCTGCACAGCCTCTGTTAGGTACAGCCGTGCTCCGGGAGAGGAGGAGCTTCTGGAAAGGATGGAATGTGCAGCTCTCAAACAGTGTCTGATTCTGGATAAAGCTACCAAAAGCATTGCTTCCAGCCAGTTTGGTGCCCAAGGTGGCAGTCACAAAGCCATGGCCCTGCATTCCCTGGGGATATGCCAGGGTCACTAAAGGAAGCCTTTTTGTGACCCTGTGTTTCACCAGCCCAGGGGAAGAGCCCAGGCAGCATCAGTGGCACAGAGCAGGAGCTGAAATTCTGACTGGTGGTGACTGAACAAGAATGACTTAACCATTTCATGGAAAATTCACAGGCAGGCAGTTGTAACTGCCCAGACATTTCAAACCTGGAGTGGAAGGCAATCAATCCTGGCTCCACCACGAATGAGAGCTCCAATCAATCCTGGCTCCACCACGAATGAGAGCTCCAATCAATCCTGGCTCCACCACAACTGAGAGCTCCAGCTGTGTTCATATAGATTGTGCTCTGCATTACCCTGCACGGATGGGAGAGATGCCGTTGCACAATCTGTGACCCTGAACAGTCCTCCATCACCATGTTCTCCTTGATGAAGGTTTAACCCTCTGCAAGAGCAGCTGAGCTTTGTGCATCAGACACATTTGTTCATGCTCCCTGGGCAGAATTAGGAAGATTCCATGGCTTATCTCACCAATGACAACCAACCACCACAGCACATGCAGTTAGCAAACATTGAGCATTCAAGAGCACACCATGGGGCAATGACTTTGAAAAGTTAAACACATTAATTTACCATACTTCATCACCACACTGGAGGAAATAGTCAGGAGGAAATGTTTTACAACCCACTAGAAGTTAGGTTTCTTAACTCTTCCTTGCAAATTCTCACTTATAGTTAGCAGTCATCCCCATTAGTTACAATTTTGAGAGAGAATAGGTCCACATTCCACAAAGAGCAGTTTCTGTTCTCCACTCTCACCTAAAGGTGAGATTTGATTTTGATTATTAACTTGCTTGAACTACATTAGCTGGGAGAATGTGAGCTTTGTATCCTTGTAGCACTTCCACTGCAGTTTCATGTGGGAGCTTGGTGTGTTTGCAGCTAGAGGATTCAGACTCTTTAATGTGTATTTGCACTCCTATCAGCTGAGTATCAGTTCAGCCTCCCAGAGGAGAAGGAACATCTGTATTAAGGCTCAGTATCAGCATTTCACCTTCCTGGTTGCACCACCTCCAGCTAAAGCTGTGCCCATCTCATGAGTGTGTTCAGCAGAGAAGCCCTGTGAGGACACCACGCTCAATATCAATATTGATGACAATACTGATATTGATAATTATCAATATCAGTAACAGGTGTGGGTGGCAGGGTCCCACTCTCAGCAGATAATTCCTTCAGATATCAGATAACCTTATCAGTTTAACAGGGCTCCTGAAGTTGGATGGCTCATTCCTCTCCCAGTGAAAGCTCATTTATACACAGTTGTGTCACCCCACAGAGTCAAGTCTTTCATCCCTGCTACGTTTCTGTCCAGCCCAGGAGGATTTCTGAATTGTTTGGGTTCTCACCCAGTGAAGGACTGAATGATCAGGGCATACCAAGAAGTCCAGTATCACATTAGTAACTTGGAATATTCAGCTTCATTAAGACTGGGGCCACTTTTGACTTAATGATATGAAGTAGAACACATGACTAGAAAGTGATAAATATTTAGGGAAATATGCAACTGGAACCTTTCAATTGATCATTACTTATTCTCTCTGCAAAACTCTACTTCAGCACAATTTATACATAGATTCACAGCAATAAACTGGTCAGGCTCTCAATTTTTTTAAACTCTATATCAAGAGAAATACTCCTCAGTGGGAATATTTACACTACTATTATCACTGTTTCTATTCCCTAATTAAATTGCAGACAAAAAACCCCAACACATCAAATTATTTTTTAAAATTCTATTAAGTCTTTTTAGAAATTCTGAAGGAGTTATCCTAAAAAGACCTTTTCCTGAATTTCCTGGCTCAAAATTTGATTAATTCATTTTTAGTTTGGTTAAGGATGATTAAACTATTCACTGTTTTAAAAAGAAAAACAAGAAACTCACCAAAGCATAAAGAACTTTCTTTCAAGCCACAATATATAATTTCTTTTAATTACATCAAATGTTAGTTTAAATTAATTGAGTACAATAGGTATCTCAGCTGAGCACTTTACAAAGATGACACTATAGTCTATGAACTACCCACATGCACAAATTAAAACACATCTTTTTAAAGCCTATTAACACCTCTGCTTTGAACAGTGTTTCTGTTCCTTCCTCCTCTCCAGGAAAGCTTTGCTGGGCACCCTTCCCTTTCTCAGCCTCTCCCCATTGCTCCCCCCTGCCTTCTTCCTGATTTTTGAACCATCCTGGCAGAGGGGACCATTCCTGCAAATGCAGCTTCCTCCCCAGAGCTGGGCAGCCTCAGACACCACCAGAGCTGCTCATGGGCCCCAGGTCAGGGCCCAGTTATTGGGGATTGGCATCCAAGAGATGTCCCATGGAACCTGAGAAATGGGGCCTTGAGTTTTCAGCAAGAGACTGCACCTGAGCCATTTGTGATGTCTGCATCACCACTTTGCATTTCCCTTGGCTTTTTCAGCACTGTGCTAGCCAATGCTTTTTGGCTGTCACACAGAGCTTTCTTTCCTTTCTGGCTTTCATATTGAGGCCATCTTGGTTGTTCAGAACACCAAGAGGTGTTTTCCATGAGGAAAAAGAGTAAATTCATACAAGATGATAAACCAGTCTTTATTTATTTATTTTCTGCAGACAAGGTTTTCAGACTTGGATTCTACATCTAACCTCAAAGAAATCTGTGTTTGGTTGGCTAAACTGAAATATGATATCTTACATGAATACTTAGAGGTATCACTCTCTTCAATGGGAGTAGCAGATACGTCTGACAATGGATTTTGCCATCCAACTTTAGGAGCTCAGATTGAGAATTTTGGTCTTAATGTTTGCTGCAACCTTAGATTTGGGTCCAGTCCACCTGGCAGTGTCCCTTTAAACATGAGCTTCCCCACAGCTGCATTCTCTGATTCTGAGATGGTTTAGGATGCTTTTCATATACTACAGTTTCTGAAGGTCAGTGCGCACACATCTTAAGACACAGTGATTAGACAGTGTATGGAACTACTTGGCAGTATTTAGCTGGTACAGTTTCTTGTGGAAACAACAGAATTCCAAAATACACCACACTGAATGCTTATGGGTTATTACAAGCAAAAATCCCAAGACAGCGGGAATTAAAAAGCGGAGTTCAACAAAGGAACACTGATATCGTCGGTTGATATGAACAAAGGTGTGCCAAGTCTTCCTTCTCTGCTTTCTCAAGTGGAGAAATAAACTGGGAAATGAAGCAGAAGGAAAGAAAGATTTAAAAAAAAAGACAAAACCCAGGAGTTATTACAGAGTTAGTGTTGTGCTTTGTCTCACAGCAGTGTCAGAGGACTGCAAACATCCTTAGCACATCCCAGCTGGAGGAGCGTGGTGTGTGGCAGACACAGGGAGGCTCTTCCTGTGCCCAAGGGAATCTGGAGGGGAAACTGGGGTAGAAATCACGGGAGACTGTGGCTCAGAAGGCAGACAGGGCAAGGGCTGGCAGTGATGTTACCTGCTGTCCCCAGTACAGCAAAGCCGTGTGCTGTGCTGCATCCTCCTGCAGGCAGCACCCATGGCTGCTGTGAGGAATGGCTCAGTTTGTCTGCACCCACAGCCACCCCCAGGGAGGGCATGGCCTTGTTCCCACTCACATCAGACTGGAAAAGCCATGCAGACAGCACCTGCATGCTTGATGTCTATGGCATTTAAACATATAGTGCAAATAAACACAGCTTTGAGTTAAATACACAAGGTCCTTCCTGAAGCTGCAGCTTATTACAGAGGAATCAAATAAACTGGGAAAATAATTTGAACAACAGGTACAGTCAAATCTCACTGCCCTGGTACTGGATCTCACTGTGATGAGCCACAGCCTGGGTTGAACAATGTGACACTCAAGTTTGTGATTAAATACCCTACACTCAACCTAACCCACATCAAACCTGCACTGGCTTTTTAAATTTTTTTTTTTTTTTTTAATTTAGCAGAACAGGCATTCAACATTTTAACCAGGAGTAAAACAATGTTCTTACTTCCTAAACTTCCGTGGAGGTTGATATGAGCTATGTTGACCACATTTTACTTTCTTAAAACTCACATAATGCTCAATGAGAATATATACCCAGCAATTAGTTCAATGGCTGCACATCTTCTTTTGTCTGGTTGCTGCACAAAGGCTGGTCTTTCTCTTGAGTACCCAGTTAATATAGTTAATTAATATCTAAGCATTTCCCATTCTTACTGTATCAGTGTTACGAAACCCTGGAATTATTCTGGGTCACTCTGGTGCCAGCATTCATAAGGCTAATAAACTGTCACATGTATCTCATTCCTTTTAGTCAGGTTTACAGGTGATCCTGCAAGCTTTCTTTACAGGAGCAACAGAGGAAAATGGAAACATGCTGAGCATCAGGCATGTAACTTGAGAGCTGGGAATTAACTCACATCCACAGTCTGGCCTTCTGGTGAATCTCTTCTGGGTTACCACCTGCATTGTGTATCTGGAGAATCTCCCTTTTAGCAGTTAATGCCATATTACAGTTATGTCACCTAACAGCTGTTGCTAGCACAGGGTTACATAAATGAAATGTTCAGTTCCTGTCATTACAAGGTCCCTGAGTCCCAAGCAGCAGGGCTGCTATTATTCATTCATAGCTCCCTTCCCTACACAACTGTGTGGAACGAGATGATCTTTGAGAAAAGAAGTCAGTGAGACTTTGGGGCACCTTTTAACAAGATTTGGGCATTCAAGGTGCAAAAGAATCTTCAGAAACCCTGACATCTCAAATTCTAGCTGGTATGGCAGAAACCGGGCACGTACATGCTTTTAAAAAATTCATCAGATGCCTGTTTGCCTATGTGCCTTCACCCTCTTTTTATAGGCATGAGGTATTTCAAGGATTACTGTTCTTAGCAGAAAACACTGGGACTGTGGCAGTCATCATCATCATACTGAAAGGAAGATCTCTCAGACTGCATAAAAATTTATTTAAAACATAAAAAGGGAGAGCTTTTAATCCTAGGGAAAGTTATGTAACATGCTAATGTTAAAAACATTGAATGTCAACAAATTCTGCCAATATGTGTCCAGGGAGTTTGCAGTAATTCTCACTATAAAAGCATAACACTAGAAGGGAAATTTCACAAATTAATCAGTTAAATATTTTATATCCATTTTTTTTGTTGCTTTGTTTTTCAATGTATCAGCCATTCTTAAGTCACAAGCTATTAAGAACACAAATAAAAAAGAGAAAATGAATTACTCACTTATAATTATAATGAGAATGACTGCACATACTACACCGAGGATGATCATCATCTATAAAAAGAGAAGATATGAGAAAGAAAAACAGAAAGTCAGGTTTTCATGTGAAACAGATTAACCCCTCAATTTTTTTTTTCTTTTACTTAATGACTCAATCCTCATATTTTTAACTCTGTAAAGACTTGCTGAGGCCCCAGATTTATTGCTGGTTTTAAAATCAGCAATGGGCAGAGCCTGTTGTCAGAGCTGGCCAGAAATAGGTGGATGCAAAGCAGAGCAGAGGCAGCCCAGAGCCCCCTGAGAGCCCCTGGAAGCTGATGAACCCTCCAGGGCTTCAGCCCAGTGGCCATTATTACCTTAGTGAGCAGAAAGACTGAAAAACAACAAACATGGGAATGTCAAATCAAAGCCTTCATTCCTCCTACCACGAGGAGAGAGCCAGCCATTGGCTTGCAGGAGATCCTTTTTAAATTTTTTTCCCTCTCTTTGCAGAGTTTGGGAGCCAGAGGAAGGACAGGGGGATTGTTTGTCAGCAGAAAGCAGGAAAGGAGAATGAGGGCAGGTTTGAAGGTAGTGCAGGTACAGGTTTGACTGCAGTCACAGGGGTGAACCTAACTCAAAATCTGTGCTTGCAGCTCCCAAAAGCCCTGCTTCCTGCACTTCTGAACTTATCAGCTGGGCAACAGCTAAAAGAGGCCCAGAGGACCTGCTATGGTAAATTTCTAATGTAGATCCTTTTATTTCTGGAGTGTTTTTACCCAGAATATTTTGTCTTGCTCTGCATTTCATAGCACTGTGGGTTGGAGAGACAAAGCAGACAACAGGCTAGTGAGGGACACGTGGGATTCCCCCTTGGGAACATCTGCTTTTATTTGGGTGGACATAAATGATCAGCAGGAAAGTTGATGTTGAGCAATGGAAATCAAGGTGAAATTCTGGCACAGTGTTTGTGGTGGTCGTGCACGAGCAGGAAGAAGCAAAGACAAGAGTCTTAGAAGAGCAAGGGACGATGAAGTTTCTGGGTCCAAAATCCACAAATATTGGAGAAGGTCTGAAAAAGCAAAGGAGAGTGAGGCTCTCTCTGCTCTTGGGGAAGGATTAGACTTTGGAGCTGGTTGATCAAAGTCCTGCTTTGTCCTAACCAGCCCCTCTTCATAAGAGACTGTCATTTTCTCCTTTCTCACAGCAGTGTACAGAACCCAGTTTTGGGTATTTTTTTTATGGTTTACCATTCTGAAGGCAAATCAGATCAATGATTCCCACAAGGAAAAAGCTTCTTTTCTTCCACTGCTGGAATTCACTGCACCTGATCAGGTTTTGTGGCTCCCAAAACTGACACGAATTGACATGGAATAGTTTCCCGTCCCTATTTGAAGGCACTGGGGAAGCATCAAACATTGTATCTACATTTTATATACTGCAGAAATTATGGGTTCTGGTAAAGATCAAAGTTGCTTGACTTCTGGAGCACTGAGGTCAAGGCACCTCCTTCTCACCTTGATGAGAAGAGATGAGTCAGAGGTGCCATCCTGCAGGCAAAGTCCCACTAAATGCAAGTGAAAGCAACTCCTGCCAAGAAGTGACTCCAAACAAGTGTTTATATTCCTTACCTTGCAATTTTTCCACCAGTATTTCCTCTTCAGCTTGGCTGCACTGGTCTCAAACTGTGAGGCACCTGCTTGCAACGCATCTGCCCGGTTGTCGAGCTCTGACAGCTTCTGGTCCCTCTCCAGCACCTTGTCCACGTTCATCCTCATGATGTCCACCACCTGTGAAGACACAGACACACCTGAGACCCCTCCCACAGGAAAGATGAGGGGCACCCATCTGGTCACACCCTGGAGTGTCACACTTCATCCTGAACCCAGCTGTGGGAATGGGAAAAACAGAAATTCCACAGACACAGGAGGGTTGGATCTGCAGCCTTGGGAGAAGCCTGGACTGATGTAAAAGTACAATACACAGACATTAAGCAGAAAAATCATAAATTCATGTTTCTGTAGTTGTAAGTAAGAGTATGCCTTAAGTGAGAAACTGCATTGACAAGATGGTGAAGGGTTTATAATATAGGGGTGTAATTGTGTAGAACAGCCAAGAGTTTAGAGGTTATAACAGAAGCATTTGTGTGCATGTGAGACCCATGCACAAGGTCTCACATGAAGCCCATTGGGTAAAAGTAACCACACTGCAGTAGAAGTGAGTAAAGGTGATTTATTAGAAAAGCAAAATAAACCCTGTGGCAACTGTCCCCTGTTGCAGACGTCTTTTATGAAAAATCCTTTCCTTAGGATTTTTCCTCCTGAGAAGCTGAAAGGCCTCAGGAACAAAATGTAAATAATGGTTATCTGCTGCTGTGGAATGCAACAGGTGCATCTGTGATTGGTCTCATGTGGTTGTTTCTAATTAATGGCCAATCATAGTCAGCTGGCTTGGACTCTCTGTCCCAGCCACAAGCCTTTGCTATCATTCCTTCTTTTTCTATTCTTAGCTAGCCTTCCGATGAAATCCTTTCTTCCATTCTTTTAGTATAGTTTTAATATAATATACATCATAAAATAATAAATCAAGCCTTCTGAAACATGGAGTCAGATCCTCATCTCTTCCCTCATCCTCAGATCCCTGTGAACACCGTCACTGTCCATTGGATCAGAAGGTTTATATTGCCTTGCAATGAAGAACTTGTGACTGCTTTGAGCTATGGCTGACTGCTTGCTCCTCTAAAACCTCACAGCCTCTGAGACTGATGTTTATCTGAGCAATAAATCGTTCTCAGCCCCAAAATAGTCCCACCCCTTCATACAAAGCAGCGGCAGTGATGCCCAGCCTTTTGCCATATGGTGTGTGATGGCATTCCCTGGGCACTGCCTTAAAACCTCAGCCTGTGGAATTAGCCTCACTGAGATACACTGTGCTGGATGTCCTTAAGGGAGAAAACAAACAGACCTCATGAAACACCACATTTAGTTTGATTAAAGTTTTTGACTTCTTTTATACAAATACAAAGATCTGATGAAGATCTCTACAGCACAATTTGGCTGACATCACTAAGAACAAGCCATTGTTCTCCTTGTTTAATACCTTCCTTACCTGAAGCAGAGAAAGCAGACAGACAAAAGCCCACTCTAAAGGGAACTGTGTGCATTTCCTTACCAAATCATTTCCTCATTCTGCAGATCTTTTGGGCATGATGACTCCTCAGCCATGATCTGAATTCCTGCTTGGAAGTGGAGGAGGAGGAGAACATTTCACTTTAGCAAATTCATCCCAAAGAGCAGCAGAGAGCTCAGGCTCATTGCACAGCCAGGATGTAACAGGCAAGGGTTGTTCATAAATGGATTTTACACATTGGCTGAGGTGAAAATCCTCCTCTAGCAAGCTAATAACTAAATGGTAATCCTGCAGAAAGTCACCACTAATGCAAGTGTCACAAACTCTGTAAAGTTGGGTCCAATTTTTCTTGCAGTGAATGAAGATGATGGTCTGTTAATTCTCACTCTCTATAATAAGGAATTCCATGTTATACATATTTAATAAAATTTAACTACTACCTGCAAAAATCCGGAATTATTTAAAGGATACATTATTCAAATACAGCGAGAGGAAATTGATAGTGAAAGAATCTTTAACAGGACTGGCAGAAGGTCTCAAAAGATTTGTTTCACTTGTCTACCAAACCTAAACCAAAATGAAATATTTTGGTCAATCCAAATTTTCTTACTTGCTTTTCCAAACCAAAACCTTCCAAGCACTTAACTTCATATAAAACAATGCTAATTTTTTTAATTATTGATTTCTCAGCTAGTAATTAGTTGAATTTTATCTTGCTGACATGATTTGTAGTGAAAATTATAAACTATTTGAAAATTCTGATACAAAGTACTCTGGTATTTCCTACCAATTATTTTCAATTTGGGGTGGTTTTGGTTGGGCTTTTTTGTTTATTTGTGGGTTTTTTGTATGCTTGGTTTTTTGGGGTTTTTGTTTTGTTTTGGTTGGTTTGATTTTGATTGGTTTGGTTTTTTGTTGTTGGTTTTTTTGTGGTTTTGGGGTTTTTGGGTTGCTTTGTTTTGGTTTTTGAGGTTTTGGTTTGGGTTTTTTGGGGGGGGTCTTTTTTTGCTTTTTAGTTTTGCTGGGGTTTTTTGGAGCTTTTGTTTTGTTTTGTTTGGTTGGTTTTTTGGCTGCTTTGGTTTTGGTTGGTTTGGTTTTTTGTTGTTGGATTTTTGTGTTGTTTTGGGGGTTTTAGGCTGCCTTGTTTTGTTTTTTTAAGGTTTTGGTTTGGGTTTTTTTGGGGGGGTTCTTTTTTTTAGTTTTGCTGGGGTTTTTTTGAGTTTTTGTTTGGTTTGGTTGGTTTGGTTTTGGTTGGTTTGGTTTTTGTTGGTTTTTTTTTGTGTTGTTTTTGGGAGTTTGGGGTTGCTTTGTTTGGTTTTTTTTGGGTTGCTTTGTTTTGGTTTTTTTTAGGTTTTGGTTTGGGTTTTTTGGGGGGGTTTCTTTTGTGGCTTTTTGGGTTTTCTTTTTTTTTTTTCTTTTTTTTTTTTTTTTTTTTTTTGTTTTGCCGGGGGGATTGTGGGGGTTTTTTTGGGCTTTTTTGGTGGTTTTTTTTGCTTAGTTTGCTTTTTTGGTTCTGTGTTTGTTTTTTGTTTTTTTGTTTCCCCAGAACTACTCATTGAATTTAACCTGGCTGCAGCGAACACTCACCCAGGTGAGATTTCATTTTTGTCAAATAGATGAATGTTTGTCTGGGCCTTAGAAAATAATCTCTACGGTGTCTAGAGGATTCGGGGGGGAAACCCCAATAGAGGAACAGGTGAAATCCTCCCCGGGCATCACAACATCAGCATCACCAACAGCGGAGATTGCCGAGCTCTGCCCGGGCTCTGCCGCCACCTGCGGGCGCACGGAGGGAAACGAGCCGGGACAGAGCCACAGGTGACGGATAAAAAGGGTTTGACTTCGGTGTTTCATAAATATCTTTCTTCTAGTTGTGAAAAATGCCTATTTATGATTGGCTTTTCGCAAATATTAACGTGAATATTATATGTGTTGTGTTAGAAAGTTATGCTGTGTTAGTTTTCTGAAGTGGTGTGTTAAATATAGTTTTAGGTTTTAACAAAATGTTAAAATAGAAACTATGCTATGTAGGATACTTCTTTTAAAGAAAGGACTCGCAGCAAGATAGCAGCCACAGGACATCTAAATCTTTCAGAGAAAATGAATTTATTGCTCTCTTATCAGAAGAAATGAACTTCTTCCCGCCTTGCTCAGCCATGACGCTGTCAGGATTTAGAGGAAGAAGCTGACACTGACCAGACAGAATCCTGTGTTTGAATGGAATTTATGCATCATGTATGAGGTGTATGAATGAGGTTGTTGTTTTTAAGGGTCAATCCTCTGTTAACATGGGTCCTTTTTCAGGCTTGTGCTGCCCAGAATAAGGTACCTGGACATCCATAACTCTTTTTTTTTATTGTCTCATATTGTCCTAATCCAAATTGTCCAAATTATTATTACTCTAATTATATTACTATTTTTATAACCATTTCATTACTATTAAACTTTTAAAACTTTAAAAACAAGTGATTGGCATTTTTCACAGTAGTGATGCCTTAGGATTTTAGCTTTTATATTTTTCACATCCTGTACTGCATCAGTGCGTAACTCTAAACTCACTATAAACTCCATAACCTGTCAGCTGCTCTTCTCCCTTTTATTCAGACAAAATAATTCCTCTCCAGGCCTGAAACTTAAGGACACCCCACAGCCTCAGGCCCTGAAAGTACAAACAAAAGTGAATTGTTGGCAGCAAACTGGGGGTAAATGACTTCATTAGCTGAAGCTGTAATTGCAAAATTAACCCCTGATATGTAAATGGACCAAACATAATTGTCTGAAAAACTGGTGCCCATTGTCCAGCTTGGGTGTGGCCTCTGGGAGGCTGTGACTGCCCAAGGTGTGGCTGTTTTAAGGCCTTTAATAAATACCCACTTTATTCTCTAAATCTTGTCTGGCCTCTGTTCTAGGGAGCCCCTCCAAGGCATCAGCACAACAATTCACCAAGGTGCACTATGCAGTACATCATGTATGTAAATGTATAGACCTTGCAAATTAGCAAAATATCTAACAAAGATGCCTCAATGAGAGGCTTAAATGAATGCCCTGACATCTCCCTATTCTAAAGTATTTCCCCCCAGAGGGGCCTGATTTTAGTTTACAATAAATGTTTTAGAGGGGGCCTTGGTATCTCAGGATAAGGTGAGGCTTTCCAGTCCCCAGCTGCAAGGCTTTTAAGATGTCTGGCCTAGCAAAATACCAGGATATTAAGTTTAAAAAAATACAAATATGCTTGTTAAGGGTATCGAGAATGCATAAAAGGCATATAAAAATAAAAAGTAAAAAACCCATCATGGCATCTCACAATGGATCTCTTGGTGTGACAAACCAGCATCACCCCAGCGACCTCACAGTGCTGGAAGTGCCAGCTTGCCTCCCTTGGCTATTCTTATTTTGTGATTTCCCTGCTGAAAAGGACCTGCTGACCATGTGCTATCAGCTCCAAATCTGTGAAAAATTCTTCACTGACAGAGTGATTGGGCACTGGAAGTGTCTGCCCGGGCAGGGGGGGTGTTGCCATCCCTGGAGTGTTTAACAAAGCCTGGATGGGGCACTCAGTGCCATGGTTTGCTTGGTGAGGAGGTGTCAGGGCAGGGTTGGACTAGATGACCTTAAAGCTCTTTTCCAACCCAGATCATTCTGTGGTTCTGTGACAGCAGCAGCCTCTCTCTCAAATGGCAGCAAAACCCCCACAAATCCTGGATTTCACCAACATAACCCTCAAATCCAAGAACTGCTCATTGTCCCCCCCATACTGGGCAAGAGCAACATCCAAAACTATCTCATCATCTCCACAAAAAGACAGATTTTCATGGGTCTGAGTGGAAAGAATCAGAATGCAGAGTATATTAAACACAAAGCAAGGGTTCACACCCTCACTGAAGCCATCTCTACTGATCTACTTGAAGAGCCCAATGTGTCTGACAGGCATCACTCATTTTAAGATATTAAAAGGCAATTTTTATCATCTTTTAGGGATAGTTACTTTTGCTGTCATTCACATAAACAATTACAGGGCCTTCATGATGTAGCATGTTGAGGACAAGAAATTTATTTCATTATTCTGACCAAAGACAAAAGTTAAAATGAAATTTTAACTTTTCTTTCCCCACTGGAAGAGGAAATAAAGAGATAAAGAGAGAACCTAGTCTAGACATTTCTGCAGCATTTCTGCAGCCAGAGGATGTTGTGAACACATCTGAGCACCAACAATGGGAAGACCAGAAAGTCACTGTTCCAGATTTTCAACAAAGAAAAGCTTCTCAAAAAGACAAGGCCCATTTCGACAGGTGTATTTAACTTATCTTAAGAAATGCATTTGAGTTGGATATTTTGAGGTCTTCTCTACTATCTTTAAAGCATGCCCAAAGCTTTTGAAAATAGAGGCTTTTAGGCAGGTAAGTTATTGTATTTGCAGGGTGCCCCATGGCAGGAAGGAAATGAATCTGACTCCATGTTCTCAGAAGGCATATTTATTATTTTATTTATTATTTATTGATTATTATTTATTTACTTAATTATTATATATATTATATAATATTATGATATATTATATATTATATACTATTATATATTATTATATATGCTATAGATGTAATATATAATATATTGTTATATATTTATATAATATATACCATTATATTATTATTTATTATACCAGTATTTATTTTTATTTATTATTTTATTTTTATTTATTATGATATTAAACTATACTAAGCAATACTAAAGAGTACAGAAAGGATACTTACAGAATGCTAAAAAGATAATAATGGAAACTCCTGACTCTCTCCAGAGCCCTGACACAGCTTGGCCCTGATTGGCCAAAGAGTGAAAACAACTCCCAGCAGAATCCAATGGAACAATCACCTGTGGGTAAACAATCTCCACACACATTCCAATGGAGCAAAA
This sequence comes from Zonotrichia leucophrys gambelii, assembly GCF_028769735.1. Taxonomy (NCBI): domain Eukaryota; kingdom Metazoa; phylum Chordata; class Aves; order Passeriformes; family Passerellidae; genus Zonotrichia; species Zonotrichia leucophrys. The sequence continues at coordinate 2,726,999 of NC_088179.1, forward strand.
TACAGGAGAAGCAAATGAGATAATTATTGTTTTCCTTTTCTCTGAGGCTTCTCAGCTTCCCAGGAGAAAAATCCTGGGCAAAGGGATTTTTCAGGGAATGTGAATTAAGCACATGCAAGTACATATTTTCTAATGTGTATTTTATCAAATTGGCTTTTGAGAATCACACAAGCTCTGTGCACTTCACCACAGACAGTAAGCAATGAGTTACTTCAGCCTTTGGAGGGGTGGAACAATATTCTTTCCTGAATAGCCAGCACACAAAGGCACCCAGCAGGCGTGTAAGGATGCTACAGCTGTGCTCACTGTTCCCATTCCCACAGCAGCTGGAGGGACTCTGGCATTACAGCCAAGACAAGAATTTAAGAATGTGCTGGAACAGGCACATGGTCCCCCAAGATCAAGAAAAGGAGTGGGGATTTGTTAGAGAAGCTGTTATGACATCATGTGTGGGTGCCTTTCTTTGGGAATAAATTGGGATGATTAATCAATAGAGCTCCTGCTAATGAACACCGCCCTCAGTGGCTCAGTTCTGGTGGTTTTAATCTATCTGGGAGAAGCCGCTGCTCTTCTGTCTCTGTGACACAGTCTGAGAAATTACCATCTAAACTTTAGGATTAGACACACTACAGGAGTTGCTTCCACTATGACATCTCCTCCTAAGCAGAATGACTGGGAGGAATCCCTGAACTGGCAGTGTTGGGGAAGATGAAACATAAAAGCCTTATAAATATGATTGTCTGGCAAAAGATTTTGAGAATGTAGAAACTATAAGCAAGATTGAAATGAAAGTAAGCTTCAAGATATTTTAGTTACTCAACGACTGGAAAGCAATGGTATGGCTGGTTGAAGGTAATTTTTTTTTGATGGAACAACACCCTCTGCTTGCAGATGGGCTCAAGGGTCAGAGCAGACCCTACTAGCTCAGCAGAAGGGGTCCAAAGAGCAGTTTTTAGGGTTTAAAATGTAACACAGTATGGTAATGTGATGATTCTTATAGGCTGTATGTAAATACTATAGGATTTGTATCTTGTACTAGATTGGTTAGTGAGAATCAGAATATTCAACACAGAAGATTTATTGTACTGTAATGGGAACTTCGTACTCTCATCCTCTTTTACTCTTCCTCACTCTCTCATTTTCTCTTTACCATGCTCTTGCCTTCTCTATCTCTCTCTCTCTTTGGGGCCTGCTCTGAGCTGTGGCTGCAGCTCCCAGCAGGGCCCTGTACCCAGGCCCTTTGCAATGAACCCCAAATCCCAGCAGGGCCCTGCCCCCAGGCCCTTTGTAATGAACCCCAAATCCCAGCAGGGCCCTGCACCCAGGCCCTTTGCAATAAACCACAGGTTCCAGGACCTGGCTGCAGAGATCTCTGGGCTCCGTCCATCCCCACCATCCTATCCCTGACACTCCCACATGGCAGCAATGCCCACATTTAATCTGCAGAGCTGTTCCTGGTGCAGGGATATTTATATCCAGGATCTCTCTTTGCTGGCAGACCTCAAGTTCTGGACCCACTCCCTTCAGATGAGCAGGAGCTGCGCAAGGGGGGACCCAAGCACATCAGCCCTGAGCACTCACCTCGTCCACCTGGGCTTGTGTCTGTTGCAGCCTCTTGTTGCTGGACACGTTGGCGGCAGGAGGGGGCCCTGCAGCTCCTGCAGCCCCTGCAGGACCCTGGGCAGATGCTGGAACAGACCTAGGGCAGAACCAGAGAACCTGAGTGACCAAACCATCCTGGAACAGACCTAGGGCAGAACCAGAGAACCTGAGTGACCAAACCATCCTGACTTGCTCACAACCCCTTTCTAGAATGGTAAAAAGTACCTTTCTCTTCAAAGAACTTTTGGAGTTTCAAAGCACTTTGTTTTTCTTCAAAGACCTTTACGCTTGTTTCCATTCTTGGATCACAACCCTACTGTTCCATTCTGTCAGACAACACTATTTTCTGACCCAGGGATGGGGCAACTGAGAGGTATTTTAGACACTTTTATTCCATTTTCAGTCTCATGGGAAGGGTGAGACAATACAGATGTTACAATTCACACCATCACAATAAGAAGCTAACTATTTTTTAATTACAAAACACTATAAGCCTTTCTTGGCTTATCAGCTTTTAGCCACACCGTGCTGCAGATGCCTTAAAGCCAATCATTTAAAAAGCCCTCATGAGTCCTACTACAGTGCATCCTTCATAGTTCTATTTCTCCAAATAGAGAGAAAGACTTTCTTCAGTCTTTTTTATAAGGCCATCCTTTGAAACTTGTTTCTAGTCCCATTTTTCTCGCCACAATTTCTGTCCTATTCCATGGCATTTCTAAATCAGCATTTCTTATCTCAAGGTTTGTATACAGACGCATGCTGTGTGAGCCTTCTGTCAGGTTTTCAAATTTTTCTACAAATCTACTTCTCACACTATTCCTTCTCATACCACAATCGGTTTTTACACTATTTCTTGATGGGACTTTATCAAACTCTTCCACCTCCCTTGCTGCTTTTTTAAATGGTAAAAAACTCAAGTTGTTTACCCTAAGTTAGGCCAATGGCCAAAGTGACCACAGAGCTTCTGTGCCACAAGGCAACCCCCTGTGACTCTGTGTTACTGCAGGAAGGGATGGGCTGTGACCCTTTCAGTGAGCTGATAAAGCTCTGCCCTGCTCCTCCTGCTTGGAGCTCACCAAGCCAAGAGAAACAGAAGGAAACAATCAGAAACAGGAGGAGATCACATCCATCACAAACAGAAGAGAGGAGAAACAAACAGAGTGTCGGAACTCAGTGCATCCCTCTGGGTGCCCAGAGCTGCCAGGACCCTGCCAGGGGGCTCAGAGACCTGGCACACAGCCCAGAACACCTGTGGGTTTGATTGTGACCTGTGGAGCAAATTACCAACTTTGTATGAAGATCTGAAAGCCACAGAAGTTTAAGTTGTGTAATAATAAAATTATCACTGGGTGAAGGGGTAGATTTTGGGGTTTTTAGAATGGGGGTTTTGGGGACAAGACAGAGGGACTTGGGCATGTCCAGCCTTTCTCCTTCTTCTTCTCTACCTCCATCTTCTGCAGTGATGTTGGCACTTTGGGATTGGTTTAGAGTAGAAGCTCACAGTCTGACACAGGTGATAGGTATTGGAAAGTAATTGCAAACATGTTAGCTGTAGTTTGTAGTATAAAGAGATAACACTGCCCCAGGGGCAGGCAGAGTGCCTCTGTCTGTCCTGCTGAGCGAACCTCGGCTGGACGGGAGAAAAATTTTATAGATAAGATCCAATAAACAACTCTGAGACCGAGAACTGAAGAACTCCGACTCATTCTTCAAACGTGCGGGCTGAAACAGAGACTGTTCACGTATCTCGGGGCTGCAGTAAACTGCAGAACTCCTGAGAACAGAGGAGGAAATGGGGGTGAGAATTGCACAAAGCATGGGGTCAGTCACCTCTGGCACCTGCAATGCTGACCCTCCCCAGTGCTGGTCCCCAAATGCCCCCCAGAGCAGCTCCAGCATTGTCCACAACCCCTGGAGGAGAAGGTCAGAGCCCTGCAATGCTGACCCTCCCCATTTGGTCCCCAAATGCCCCCCAGAGCAGCTCCAGCATTGTCCACAACCCTGGAGGAGAAGGTCAGAGCCCTGCAATGATGACCTTCCCCATTTGGTCCCCAAATGCCCCCCAGAGCAGCTCCAGCATTGTCCACAACCCTGGAGGAGGAGGTCAGAGCCCTGACCCTCTGCATAGCAGCTCCCAACCTCCAACACTGCCCTTCTCCAGTCACAAAGGACAAAACAAATGTCCTGAAACCCCAGCAGCAGATCTGCTCTGTCTCAGAGTGTGAGTTTGTGCAGACAAATCTCTCCCCCAGCCTGAGCAGGGTCCCCGAGCCTCAGCCAGCCATCCTCACACCCACACCTCACCTCTCCTTGCAAGGGACCCCTCACTGCTCCCCACAGGGAAGCAAACCCTTCCTCAAGCTGCAGAGGAAATCCCTGAGCATGTGAACTGAGAAATATCACAAATCCCACTCATGCATCACCAATGCCTTCCCACAGTGACAGACTGAGAGAACACAGTGTTTCTCTGTGAATCATTCCCTTCTACATCCTGGGCTCTGATTAATGCTGCTGGAGTTATGGCCTCATTAATGCACTGTCAGAATGCCTGGGGCACTGAAGTGGGCTCCCCAAAGGTGCCTTTGGCTGCAAAATTCAGTTTGGCAGTGTTGCCTGAGGCTGGGATCCCCATGGATAGCAGTGGCTCCAGAAGCTCCCAGAGCTGCTGTTTGCAGCCCTGCTGTGTCTCACACCTCACCCTTTCACTGGGACTTGAGCTGAAAGAGCAGAAACTGAACCTTGCCCATCCTTTGAGGACCTCACAGCCACTACTAAAAGTTGTCACAAAGGATCAAAATCTGACTATAACGTACATCACACACAACACAAAACAAGATCTCCCTGGGAGCATCAGCAACCTCAAAGGAGATCCTGGCACAACAACAGAGCTAAAATTAAAATTGTTAAACTTCTTTGCAGTTAAGGAAGTAAAGAGGCATTTTCCCAATCAGCACAAGCAGATTTTCTCCTGTGGAAACACTGTGTCACTACTACAAACGTCAGGAGAGCTCCTCTCTTGAGTTATGCACTGTTGGAATCCCAGAGACCACAGAAGAGGAGTATGTGAGAAGAGTTTTTCCCTGCCACATGTTTTGCCTGTGAGCATAGCTTATAAATTCAGTAATGTTCTTGGTCAAAGCTATGAGATAACTCCACATTTGGAGCTCTGCCATGCACCTTTTCTGCCCAGTAATTCTCATCTGTTTTTTGCAGCTCCCAAGCTGTCCTTAAAATGACTTGACATACAGTAGATACTCTCAAGGTTGTTCCCTTCCAGCATTCTTGCTGCCATCTAATTCGGTTTCAGCTGCATTTTCTGGAGCTTCTCTGCTCCCTGAACATGGCAGGAGGTGATGGGAAGGATGGGTGGTTTTACAGCTGCAGGAGTTGCAGGATGTGGTTGTTGTGAGGGTCCCCAGGATGAGGTGAGAGATGAGAATCTGACTCCTTGTTCTCAGAAGGCTGATATATTATTATTATATTATATTATGCTATAATATCTATTATATAGTATATATTATATTATATATACTAAAACTATACTAAAGAAAGAGAAAAGAGACATCAGAAGGCTTAACAAGAATGAATAATAAAAACCCGTGACAGACTCAGAGTCTGACACAGCTGGCTGTGATTGGCCATTAATTAAAAACAATTCGCATGGAACCAATCAAACATTCACCTGTTGGTAAACAATGTCCAAGCCACATTCCAAAGCAGCAAACACAGGAGCAGCAATCAGATAATTGTTGTTTTCATTCCTCTCTGAGGCTTCTCAGCTTCCCAGGAGAAAATCCTGGGCAAAGAGAATTTTTCAGAAAATATGACAGTGACAGCAGCCACCAAAGAGAGGTGACAATCTTTATGCTCAGGCACAGCAATCTCGTAATTAACATGCCCATCCTAATTAATTACCTAAAATCTAATCCAAGCTTTCTGGTAAAGAAGGGAACTGAAGGCCTGCATCACGTGAAAGCACAGACATGCTCTGCAATATCACAGAGCAAAAATTAAAGCTGGAATTAAAGCCTGGCCTACATTGACATCATTCTTCCTGCATTTACATAATTCTTCTATTATTGCCTCTGGACCATGTTGTATCAGTTTCTAATTTCTCAGAAGTCTTAGTCAAAAAATTTATGCAAAAATATTAGCACTGTGTTGTAGAACTTCCTTTTGAAATACATGAAGTACCACAACTTTAAAATATAATTTCTCACGGTCTGGCATGATTTTGGAGAGCTACAAAGAATGCAAAATTCATATAAAAGCTCCATCACTAGGCCCCTACCATCAGATTGTGCACATCTTTTCAGGAAAAGAAAAAAATTACCATTGGTTCTGAGAACTGCCATTGCCAAGAACAAGTCAAATTAATTTTGAAAGAGGAACAAAATTCTGCTATTGTTGATGAAAAAGGCTATGAATCCCTAGGAAATAGTGTTATATGGCAGCCACCCTGTGCCATCAGAGCACCAGGAGATGTGGATCAGTCAGCACAGAGGCAGCCCAGCAGACTGGGAGCACTGCAGGCTCTGTATTTGCAGCCACCTTGGGAGAAACCTCCAGGGACTTTCTGAGTGATTCAGCACAATGGGCTCAGCTGACTCAGACATCCTCAGCTCTCCCAGCTGGGCTGGAGCTGGGGGGTCAAACTCATGACTGGGAGGTTTGTCATCTCACTGAGATGTTTTGGAAACAACTCGCTGTTTAGATCTGACAGTGAAAGGCAGCTGCAACTCTTAATTAAGAGAGAATTGGAGAGATCCACTGTTACTGTTTTGCATTCCAGCATTGGCTGAAAGAACATTAGGGATGATTGTGCATCTAACATTTTGGGAAACCATCTGACACCACTTTAATTTTTGTTCATATGTGTGACAGTGTTCACAGGGTTGAGGGAAGAGATGAGGATTGGACTCCACGTTTCAGAAGGTTTGATTTATTATTTTATTATATATATTACATTAAAACTATACTAAAAGAATAGAACAAAGGATTTCATCAGAAGGCTGGCTAAGAATAGAATAGGAAAGAATGAATAACAAAGGTTTGTGGCTCAGCTCTCTGTCTGAGCCAGCTGACTGTGATTGGCCATTAATTAGAAACAACCACCTGAGACCAATCCCAGATGCACCTGTTGCATTCCACAGCAGCAGATAATCATTGTTTACATTTTGTTCCTGAGGCCTCCCAGCTTCTCAGGAGACAAAATCCTCAGGAAAGGACTTTTCAGAAAAGATGTCTGCGACACATAGGTGTGAGCTACACAGCAGAATTTTTCCCTTAGTCAGGCTAGGGAAGGGAGAGGCAAACACCAGGAGGATGCCAGGCCTTGGTACAGCTCCCATGAGAACCTCCAAGGCTGCTTTCAGCATCTTCTTTTATCTATCTAAAGTGCTTCTTTAAGCCTCCAACTGCAGGACCTAATCCCTTCAAAGCCTTTATCCTGACAACAGGCACTGAGCTAAGGAGCAGCTGTTATCCCACATATGGCAGGAGCAGGTACAGGGGACGAAGGGGCACAGAAAGCTGGGGCAGAACAGCCCAGCCTCCCCACTGTCCTCCTCTGCTCCTCCAACCTGACTCCAACAGAGCTCACAACCTATTTCCAGCAGCAGGAGTTATTTTCTACCCCTCAGACTCAAACAGTGAGAAAAGCTGGGGCTGTGCCCATGGGAAGTGAGAATCCCATCAGACAGCTCCAGGGGTGTCAGTGGCACAGCCCAGGGGAGAGGCACTGAGCGTGCATCAGTGCAGCACATCTGATTCATGATCCCTACCAAAAATGAAAAGATTTTTTTAAGAACCCCAGTCTGAGTCCTCTTTCCTCAAACCCTTTCCCCGTTGTTCAAATAAAACAAAATTGCACTGCCCCTCTCCTCTTTTTTATTACTTTTTTTTAAATTATTTTTTACTGTTCAGCTATGATATTTGTGTAGTACATATTTACTGCTGTAACTTACACATATTTAAGACACTTTTTCTACATGGACCCCTTCAAAAGGCACCCACCTCTTTGGGCTTTGCTGTGGGAGCAGAGTCTGGTAGTCTGTGGTTTCAAAGGCATTTAGAAAATACACCACAAACACCCCTTTGTTCAACTGTAAAGTAAATCAGAACATCTCCATAGCTTTGTACTTTTGAGATTTAACTCTAAAACAATTACCAAAATTAGCTACAAATACACATTTACACACTATATTAGTGCATGTCAGTGAAGGTTCTGGCCCAAGGAGCAGCTGAAGAAACAAATCCATCTCCCATTGTGCCTTGTGCAGGAATGTTCATCAGGGAATTGGGATGCTTTGAGGCACAAGGATCTCTAAAGAAATAAAGGAGCTCCACAGCCGTGTGGTTTGCTGTTAGTTTTGGGCTTGCCCTGTTTGTCCCTATGCAGTAACAGCTAAACCAATTTTTCCACTTCTGGTTTGCAGGGAGGGACTTGTACTGCCTGTGCTTGGAGATTTCTGCATCCTGGGGGAATTTGCAGGTTTCCAGATGTGTTAATCCCACATGGGATTTTATTTCTGCATGAGGTCAGTTTAGCCAAGCCTAGCTAAAAAAATCTTTCTTACCAATCAGCGTGGCCATGTGAGGTTTGGCACAAGCCCAACAAAACCCAGCCTGATAAAGAGAGCAGACTCAAACTCTGTGCTCCTCTATTCAGGTGTCACCTCTCAAAGAATTTATATTTAAACTCCTTAAGATTCTGAGCCTTCAGACTCAGAACCAAACTCAACCACAGTAGTGGGAGGACAGTCATGTTTCTCCTTGTGTCCAGGACAGAGACATTCATTATCCACCCCAGCACCTCCCACCAATGTTTTTGTTTTCCCATAGTGAAATGGGATAGTGACAAATAGCAGGTCCTGTTATTCTTAGAAAACCACACACTAATTCTGCCAGGAGAGGCGCAAAGAGGTTTCTAAAATCTCATAAAATTAGCCCATAAAATGACATAAAATTGTTTTTCAGGTTCTAATTCCTCTTACAGGTAGTTAATGATGTTCTCTGCCTGCAGGGTGAGAGACTCCCCAAAGACAGCCCTGACCGGAGACCATCCCATCCCAATCCTGATGCTCTCAGTGGGGTAATTTGCTTTTCAGTTCAACTGTACGTATTTCAGATTTCTAACTCATCTTCCCCCCTCCCCCTCCCCAGTTACTGCCCAGCCTATTTTAATAAGCCAGGTTTATCCTTGTTTGCATTCTACTCATCTCACTTCTGCAGGGGAGCAAACAAAATCTGCTCAATGGGAGTAAAAAAGCCATGATATCATAAAACTGGTCAGGCTAAGGAGATAAGAGCTGATTGACAGAGGAGCATCACTGCTGGGCCAGTGGCCATCTGCAGGGATTGTCAGACCACAGGAAGATGTTTTCAGCCCTCTGAGATCTCTAGAACCAGCTCCCAACAAGAGCAAAGAGGATCCCTTCACCTACAAGAGAACAGAGATTGCTCCTTACGGTCCCTTTTTTCTATCTGAGCCCTTCAGTATTCAGTAAAAATGTGACTATTGACAGGTAAATGGCTGCAAGCTTTGACTAACGCCAGTCCAGGACTATCAAGTTTCAAATTATTCCTCATGTTGTTTGTAATAACTGTGTCATGATTAATAGTGAATTGGTGGTAGAACAAAATGCCAGGTATAAATAATTAGCATTTCTGATGTCTTCATTTTGGGAAGAAAGTTCTGCTTTGAACACAGCTCTGTTCTCAAATGTGCTTTTCATGTATTACCAACAATATTCTACAAGGACTCTCCCTTATTACCAAATATTTACTCTGATCACCAGCCAAAGGATAATGCTCTGCATTTAATGTCCTGGGAACACATTTAATTAAATATTCCCACTAGTTTATTATGACTGCATTAACCATCTGGTGTACTAAATATGCACACAGAGGAAAAGGAGAGGAACCCTAAGACATCATCTTTAATTGGATCAACATTTGTTAGGTTAGTGATGACCAACTGATTTATCTTCTCCAGTATCTTGCACTCAAGCCACATGAATGTTGCTCACTAACTTGAAGGATTAGAGGAAATTTTGATCTACAGTGATATTTTTAAGGACATTCTTTCATCATTTGAAGCCCTTGGATTTACATACCTGCATCTTGAAAATTTTTTCACAAACACTATTTGCTATCTGGGTTATGACTGTGAAGTTTTCGTGTTTCCTTTCCTACCAAGAACAGAGAAATATTTTTATTTGTCACATCTTCATTTCTAACATGTAAGATGATGTATTCATTTAGAAACACTTCAGTTTCTGGACACTTTGCTGCTGGATACAACAACAAGGCAGGTCTCAGTCTCTGTCCACATGGTTCAGCAGTACAGAATTAATGCAGGTTACTGATGGGGACTTTCAGCCATGCCTTTAGATCCCACTTGACCAGTCCCATCTTCACATCTGCAAATTTACATACTCACATGCATAACACTGAAAAAAACAACTGCAAAGTAAATCTCCTTTTGTGGTAATTTCCACAACCAATTTTAGTCCCATACTATGTGTTTTTTCTTAGAAAAGGGTTAATTCTCATTGGCTGGTATGAATATATTTGTAATTTTTACACTAAATGAGATTTATTTTCATTAGGGAATGAAAGCAAATACAGGTGTGAACAATAATAAAAAAATCTTTCACTTAATATTTATACAGATATTAACATTATATTGTAAAAGGAGACAAATGTCATTTATGGTTTTCTACATTTTGCTTGTTTAAATTCATAATTTGCTTAATTTCCATCAGGCTGCTTTCAGATAGAAATTTGTTTAGTAAAACATATGTAAAATAATTTCTGTGATATGTTCATAATAGTTAATAATAAAATCTATCTTCAGTGCAATGTCTACAGAGAAGAACACCAAAATACTGTATTGCACTAAAGTCAGCTTTCAGAAGGAAGTGTTATCTCTAGTTTCTAGGTAGTGTTGACTGCACCTTCTATTAATTCTTACAAGGTTTCAGAATTGCCAGGTTGCAGGGTCCTGTAGTAATTTCTCTTCACCAGCTGAAAGAACACAAACTTCTTTTCTTTCCCTTTTTAATTTTTTTTGATGCTTTTCATCTTGTTAACCTTGAGTTATCTGGGTAAAGATGTGGGCTAAAGGCAATAAAACTGGCACAAAGATCAGCTCTGTCATCTCATTTTCTCTCAAAACAGTTATTGTTTCAATACAGATGAAATCTAGTGTATGTAAATGGACACACAGTTACAAAAAAACACCAGAATTTTCTTTTACCAAGGTTCCTTATGCTCCATTAGCCCCATCAGTTATGTTAGGGGTTCATTTGAGCTGAAGTGGCCCTTAAATCCCTTTGGTACTTCAGCACCTTCAGCTCTGTCCTGCACACTGAGGTTACATCCCTGGAAAGAGAACCCAGATTCTGACCATCACAGGAAGAGGGGCACTTTGCTCCCCAGCAAACTTTATTAAAGGAATTTAAGTTTATAAATGGGAAAGTGCTTTTACTGGGCATAAGAAGACACAACCCCCCCTCAGCTACAGTGACAAAACCCCAACAAACCTAAGCAAAGAAGAGAATCAGCAGAGAAGTCAGATCCTGGATAACACTGCATAAATAAAAGTAAAGTAAATGAATTAAGTAAATAAATAAATCCTGGATAACACAAAGCCTTTCTTTTTCTTGCCCTAAGTTACTGATGTGAAATTAGGGAAAGAAAAAGCTGATTGCAAACACACAATGCTGGATTAGAGCACAAATCACCAAAGTGCAGCAGCACAGAGAGAGAGGAAGCTAACAGAACAAAGCTTTACTCAGAGCCTTGGTGAGACACAGCTGAAACAAAGCAAGAATAAAACAATAAATGAGTCACTGCCACTGCTGCCATTTCTTACTGGAAGCTAAGAAATGCAATCTGCCTCCGTAACAAACTATAGGGCAAAGACACAAATAGCAAACATGTTGCTAGAGAAACGTTTCCAAAGTTCAGGACTCCAAAGCTGGAGCAGATTTGAAGAAGCCCAGCGAGGTTGAACACCCTGGTGTGCTCTGGCACAGTTCCAGACTCGCAAACCTGGAAGGAGAAGCTTCTCCTGGATTGTCAAGAAAATCATATTCTATTGCCATCTGTATGGCAGTTGTCTCCTGTTCAGTGGGCAGTTTTCCTTATCTCTTCCACAACTGGGGGGACATTGCTGATAACAGACTATGGAATGTCACTGCATGGCTGGTAAGAACTGCAGCATCCCATTGGGAGATGTGAGCCCAGAGGGAGGAGCCAAGCATTGCTACCCAGATATAATCCAGAGGTTTTGAGACACCAGCACGGCTTCTGCACTGGATTCCCCAGAGGAACAGCAGCTGCCTCTCCTTCCACTGGATCTTCAGAGGAAGAATCCATCCTTCTCTACAGGATCCCTGCTCCAGCAGAGCCACCCCTGACACTGCAGGAGGGCTGAGCCACATTTCCAATGGGACTGCCACCAACACCCTGACCCACAGGGTGTCAGATTGGGTTCTGACTCTGGCAGTGTTGTTCTAGTGTACTGCATTGTTTATCTTTTTATTTTCTCCCCTATTAAAGAACTGTTATTCCTGCTCCCATATTTTTTGCCTGAAAGCCCCTTAATTTAAAATTTATAGCAATTCAGAAAAGTTGGTGGGGGGCGTGTGTTACATTTTCCATTTCAGGGGAGGCTCCTGCCCTCCTTAGCAAACACCTGTCCTTTTAAACCAAGACAAAGCACCAGAGCAGTCCCAGATGACACAGGTCAGCTCTAAGCAAAGCTCCTGTTTCTGGGCAGGTGTTACAGGCGTTACCTGCAAATTTCCTGTTTCTGATGTGTCACCCCAGGGCTGGACATCACCTGTGCAGAGCAGCGAGAGCATCCCCTGCTTCCAGCTCTTGGTTTACTCCAAGGAGTACCCTTGGAGCAGCAGGGCACCCTTGGCTCAGCACCCCCTGCTCCTGACTCATGGGCTGCTGCTGACATTTTTAAAAGAGCAGAAACACAGAAGGAGAAGATTGGTCAAACAGTATGATCCAGCTTGTGATGACAGTGTTCACACACGGAGCAAGGCTCAGAGAATTGTGGTTGCAATATTTTCACCTCAGGCAGTATCAGGAGCAGCCTTGGCCCAACTGGATCACATAGGTTGTTGGCAGAGCAAGCACACTTGTGCCACCTCTCTTGCACTGAGTAACATGCTAACAGACATCAACAGTGTGTGACGAGCCACTCTTCAAAAAATTGATTATTTATTGCTGGCACATGGCACGGATGTGAAGAGTTTGAAGGAATGTGCTGCATGAACTTGTCTGATCACTCAAAGTCAATTCATGAAAACATAAAGCAATTGCAAGAAGGGATAGCCAAACTTGGAGAAGTTACTGGATCTTGGCTGAATGGTGTGTTTGATTTCTTTGACCTTCCATCATTGTGGAAGGAACTTTTGAAAACAGTTATTTTACATTTTAGTAGGGTTTGTAATTCTTCTGCTCCTTTTGCCATGAGTTTTTCAGTGCATGTGACAGGCCATGAACAGGGCTGCAAAGGAGGTGTTCTTGGTGCAAACAGGAGGGGAGATGTCAGAACCCAGGACATTCCTCTGGCTGCCCTGGAGGGCTCCAGACCCTGACAGGGGCTCAGAGACCTTGTCATGGAGTCACAAACACCTGTGCCTTTGATTTTAGCCCAGGGAAACCATAACCACCTTTGTGTGAAGAGTTACAAGCCACACAGATTTGAGTAGAACAATAGTGAATTTGTCACAGGGTGAAAAAGTAGAATTTTGGGGATTTAGAATGGGGGTTCAAGAGGCAAGATGGAGGAATCTGGGCATGTCCTGTCCTTCTTCTCATCCTCCATCTTCTGCTGTGATGGTGACACTTTTGAATTGGTTTAGAGTAGAGACAGACTGTCTAACATAGGTGATAGGTATTGGAAAATTATTGTCAATAAAGAACACGTAGTTTTTAGTATAAAAAGCCAACACCACCCCAAGGGCAGGGACTGTGCTACAACCCAACCTGCTGGACAGACCTCAGCAGGTCAGAGAAGGAATGTAACAGATAAGAGAAAATAAACAACCTTGGAAAGCAGAACTGATGAATCTTGACTTGTTCGGTTGTAGGGCTGGGAAAAAGACCTTTTAATAGCTTGGGGGTCATCCCAACCACAGAAACCTGAGAGCTGCAGCCAGGGAAAAGGGAACTCTGACACAGAGAGCAAGGAAGCTCTCGAAGCACTGCTGAGGCTGATAAGCTTTCCTTGCTTTTAAGCAGTATTTTCTTAAGAGTGAAGGATGGTTTTTCAGCCTGTATTTTAAGAGACTCAGATTAAAGCCCAGAGAGACTTCTAGCAGCCCCATAAAATTAAGTGTTCTTCAGGTTCTCATTCCTCTCACAAACAGGCAATGATGTTCTCTGCATGCAGGGTGAGAGACTCCCCAAAAAACAGCCCTGGCTGGAGACCATCACCTCCCACTTCTGAGATGCTCTCAGAGGGGTAATTTGCTTTTCAGTTCAGCTGCCCACTAACTGTATGTATTTCAGATCCAAACCCAGGAGGCTTTGGGGCTTCCCATTTTCCTGTACATCACTTCCCAGCATTGCTGATTTAGAAGCAAATTTTAGAATGAAAGAATTTCAGAATTTCTGCATTTTAGAAGTAAATCAACTCTTAACATGTTTTTTCTTTGATTGTTTTCAAAGTCCCAGAAACAACAAAGCAGCTGAAAGGTCACATTTCCATCAGCAGTGAAGAGTTTTTGTCGCCTATGTATTTGCCATTGCTATTCAGTGGCAGTTTCATCACAGCTAAACTTCACAGGGTAATTACCACCTCTACTTAAATCTTAATTATCAGGAGGCTTGTTAAGTTTAAATCTTGTCTATCTGCTTGGCCAAGAAAACTGCAGTGAATATTTTATCCCACCTATTCATAACTTAAATAGCAGCCTGTGCAAGTGTCAGAGAACAGCACAGGGATCTGTACAGAGCCAAACCCTCACCCTCATTGCTCCCAAAAGGTCACATCAGTTTCTGAAGAGCTTCCATGAAGTGCAGTTACCATCTACAAGTGCCTGTCACAGTGCCTGCACCTTCCCACAGTGATATATTCACACATAATGTCCCTTCCTCCCAGTTTCAACATCCATCAATGCCAAAAACTGGATTCCATTTAACCAATGAAATACATTAAAGCAATAAAGGGTAACTTCTCACTTCAAGTTCTCATTGATTTAAAAAAAACCTCTCCAAAACCACAAAATATTTTGAATAAAACAAAGCCAGAGCTTTAAAGATCTTTTTAAAAAGATCTTTGAAATTATTTGGCCAAATAAATTGCTTGGTAAACTAATGTAAATTCATTAAATACAGAAAACTATGAACTAGATTGAAGCTTCAAATATGCCAAGTAAGATTGGTCTATAGCATTACAGCCACCTCTCCTGAGCTGCCCATCCTCATGGGATCCCCAAGAGCCTTGTGGTTTCTCCTTGGGCTAAGCTCCCACCTTTATTTTACCATCTCTCTTGCCCTCCAACTCTGATTTTTAAAGATCCTCTTTGCATTACACAGAGCTCATGTTTAAATCCCATTTCCAGAGCCCTGGTGTAGTTTCTGGAGTTCACAGCCACACTCTGTGGATCAGTGCTGTGAACACCTGCAAAATGGCCAGAAACTGAACTTCAATTTTGCTTTTTTTCCCCAATAAATCAATAAACTTTTACTAATTCAGTAGAGACCAGTTTACTCTGGTTGTACCTTTCAGGTTTGGTACATTCTGACTTTTGCTATTTGTGAAAATGCCCAAACATTTTCCTGCCTGAAAATCCCCAGTGGTTTGCAGCATTCTGAGCAGCCCCTATTACTTCTACAATACTTCAAAAGCAATCACTTGTTTCTCATGTCCTTCTTTGGAAATAAAAACTCCTTGGGATTGAGAAGGAACATTTGAGTTTGAATTTATGCTTTAAAAGTCAAAGATTCAATTAAAATTTGAATTGTCCATGTTATTTAAGTGACAGAAGAATGGGTGACAATCATGCCTGGGACAAAACAACACATTTCCAATCAGCCATAAACTCCTGCTGATATATATAGAGCAGATATCAGCTGACTGGAACATTCCCATAGTTGACATTCCCTGCCCTCCAAGCTGTTCCTCAAGCTCTCTGTCTTTCCATCTGCTACAAACCTTGAAGGGTAAAGCATTACCTGCTGCTGCTACAATTCTGATACTTTAAAAGTTACAGAAACTTTAAAACTTAATGTTATTCATGCATTTTATTTCCATAAAAATAAATAACTTGCTACTGCTAGCCCAGCTGAATATTGAGAATTATATCCACCTGTCCACAACAAATCCAGCCTACCTACAGCAAGATTCAATGCACTGACAGAGTTATTGCTTTTTTATTACTATTCCTTTTTGGCCTCTGTGTCCTTGTGCAGTGCAGTCAGCACTCTGGGGCAGTGCTGGGTTGTGGGCTCCAGAATCCAGTGCTGCTGGATGGGATGAATGCCTTTTAGAATGCTTCAGGATTTCAGCTTTTATAATTTTCAAATCCTATGCTGCATTAGTGCATCACTCCAAACATCATATAAAGTGTTAACTACTCTCTTCACATTTTGGTCAGACAAAACAATCCCTCTGGGCCTGGGAACCAAGGACACCCCACAACCTCAGGCCCTGAAAGTACAAACAAAAGTGAATTGGGGGAGCAAACTGGGGGTAAATTAGTTCATTAGCTGAAGCTGTAATTGGAGAATTAAGCCCTGATATGTAAATGGACCAAACTTATAATTGTCTGAAAAACTGGTGCCCGTTGTCCAGCTTGGGTGTAGCCTCTGGGACACTTCTGACTGCCCAAATTGTATTTATGAAAGGCCTTTAATAAATCCCCACTTTATCCTCTGAACCTTGTCTATCCTGCTCCAGGCAGCCCCTCCAAGGCATCAGCTGGCACACCTGACAGGCAAACAGAGGAAGGAATGTGCAGGGCTGGAGCCAGTTCCCTAGGTAACCAAGAGATGTTTCAAAAGGGAAAGTGGTGATAAGTAAATAAATGCACACAATAAAGGCCCACACACATGACTAACTTTCCTAGATACCACAGACAATGGAGGGGCAGAACACGGCAATTCTTGGATCTGTGAAGAAACAGACAAATTTCTCCCCAGAGAGATGGTTACACAATACCCTCATTCACAAGCTCCTTATGATTTCTGGAGGTGTGTCCCTAGAACAGAGGCTAGACAAGACTAAGAGAATAAAGTGGGTATTTATTGAAGGCCTTCAATTGTTGTTGTTGAGTAAGAAATGATAGATACTTGCTAGAAGGCTGACTGGTATAACATGTTGTATATTTGGAATTGTTCTTTTTTATAAATTGTTTTGATCTAGGTGGATGTGATTGGTTATGTAGTTAAAACATTTTACTTGACTGGTTAATTAACAAGATGCTTTTATTTTTTATTTTAAAAAAATCTTTGAGGAAAACAAGAAAATGGAGAGTAGAAAACAACACCTGTGGCCTGTATATAATAATAAGCTGTTGTCTTATATATCAAGAGTTCTATTATCATTATAGTGCAAGGATTCCATACCACCAGAGTTTCATAACTCCTCAATGTTTCTCACAAACAGCTCCTCTAAGCACTGACTGTTCCTGGCCCTCACAGCAGCCATCTGACTCCAGTTCCCACCAATCCACTCTTTTATGCCACTGTTCTTATTGGCTACAGCTGTGGCCTGTTAACATCAGACCTGCTCCTAATCTTTAGTAATGGGTTCAGCAGCAACTTGTTGGGGGATAAGATTACATTCTACACCACCTTCATTTACCCATAATGTGTACCCCTACAATAAGCTATTATTTTTAACTCCTTTAAGTCTCTCAGGCCAATTCTGGGAAAACTTATTTGGTTTTCTCTCTCTCTGACCAGGCTGTGACATCCACATTCAACAGCCATACCTTGGGCAGTGACAGCCTCGTAGAGGACAATGGGCACCTGTTTTTCAGACAATTATAAGTTTGGTCCATTTACATATCAGGGATTAATCCTGCAATTACAGCTTCAGCTAATGAAGTCATTTACCTCCAGTTTGCTCCCCTCAATTCACTTTTGTTTGTGCTTTCTGGGTCCTGAGGCTGTGAGGTGTCCTTGGGTTCCAGGCCCAGAGGGATTGTGTTGTCTGACCAAAATGTGAGGACAGTAAGTCACACTCTGTATGGAGTTTGGAGCGATGCACTGATGCAGTACAGGATCTGAAAACACAAAAGCTGAAATCCTGAGGCATCACTTGCAGGCAGGAGCTCTCTGCTGCCCTTCCCTCCCCATCACTTCCCCACCTCTCCATCACGAGCAGCTCCTGAGCAGCAGGAGCTTTGCAGAGCTGAGTCACTGCCCTGTGGCTGATTCGCTGTGTGTGGAGCCCAGTCACCTGTCAGTGCCCAGCCCAGTGCTCCCAGAAATCCAACAGGGTCACTGAGTGCAGCAAAGCTCCGAATCCAGCCCTGCTTTAGAAGGATCCAGTTTTAAGCACCACCTTGAGCTCTGTCAGGCTGATGATGCCGGCCTGGGCAAGGCCTGCTCCCTGCAGATTGCTGACACATGCCAATAAGGCACCTTGAAGTTCATTAAACAACAGGTTAGTGTTGGAATAGTAAAAAAAAAGCCTAGATTTTATTTAGATGATGATAGGAAATCATTAGGCTTTGGAATGATAGTAAAAATTTTGGGAACTAACCACGCAAGGTCAGTCAATTCCCAATGCGAACAACTGATTTTGACACAGCTGGGAGTGTTTCTGGCAGGAAATTTCCTTCTGAATGAGGTTTTAATTTCTTTTTTTTTTTTTTTTCCTACCCCAATAGAAAAGAGGAAATTGATATGCAAAAGGAGTGGAGAGGCCACCCTGAACACCCCTTGTCGCCAGGCCTGGCTGGGTGCTGCCTCAGAGCTGCCCCAGCTTTGCTGCCCTGCCCTGTCTATCCCCCCCCCCAGCAGGATTTGTGCTGGACATTTTGGGGCTCCTTGAGCACTTTAACTCACACAGACATTAACCCTTGCAGGGACGCTCTGCAGTGCCCAGGGCCCCCAAAATGCACCTGCAGCATTTCAGGAATGAGCTGCGAGACCACAGCACCCAGAAAAGAAAGAATTTTGACTTGTGAGTGCAAGGAGATCTTGGTGCCTGCAAGAAAACCTTAAAAATCAAGCTCATTATTTTATCCATGAAGTCCTAGAGTGGCTGAATATCCACAGAGGAATTCAGTACAGAAATGAATACAAGTAATTTTCCCTACTAGAATTTCCTTGGATAATCTTTTCTTTCCTAATCTTCCCTGGACAAAGCTGTACTTTGATAGAAACCACACCTATTCTGGAGAATTGTCTATGAAATCACTGGCAAAGTACATTTTACCCTGTTCTGTTCCCCCTCTCTTTATATCTTTATAGCTTTGATTCTATATATCTATATCTCTTTATATCTTTATAGCTTTGATTCGATTCCCTGGTCTTAATCAGAACTAAGTTGTTAAAAATAATAATATACTCATCAAAATCTTGAAATTTGCAGTCAGTGGACCTGCTGCCTGTGAATATTTAAATAAATTAGCAAAGGCAAATATTATCAGAAATACAAACTACAGAGTTGTTGGGAAAACAGATTTTGAAGTCGGATTCCAGCACTGAAATGGAGGAGAAAGTAGAACCAGTCCAGCCTAGATGAACAGACCACATTTCCATTTTTACAAGAAGATTTTAAATAAAAACAACCAACAGCTTGTGAGTAACCCACTGAATAGAAGTTCCCAGAGATTACTTCCGAACGATTGAAAAAAAAATTAGATTATCAGACTTCTCATAGGGAATTCTGAATTGAAAAGTTAAATAATAAACTGTGAAGTATTCACTTCAAAATCACAGAAGTTACTAGCACAAGAGTTTGTTATGCTACCTAAAAAACTGAAAGAATCCCACAAATATGTAAGCATGGATCTTTGTGCATGTGTACCTCAAAACCAGAAACCACCAGAGCTCAGGAAATGTCACACATTAGATTATTCTCCAATCTAGCAAACAAAGCCACAAAGATCCAGGATTTGTGGGTTATCAATCTAAATGGTTAAATGAAGGCTAAATTTCAATTTTAAAAAATTGAACATCAACACACTAGTCCCTGCTGCAATTCAAAAAAGCTGTAGTGGCTTAAACTAAACTGTGAAATAATCTATCTACACAACACAATAAATCAGGATTTAAAGGCGTTTTGGCCTTTGTCTGTGTTCCAAGCTGCAGTTCCTTTGGAAAAAAATCAATTTCTAGCTGAAACAATTTGATTTCTATCAATAGCTGTTAAATTAAATTCAGATTAAGTATATATTTGGTGATTATGCTAATCTCTCCACCTTGCTACGTCTAAGTTATTCAAGTAAATGAAATGCAATCTGTAACTTGGGGTAAAAATCCCCAATTTTATTAACAATCTCCCCTTCTGGGTTGTTGCTGATTTTGAAGGCTTTGTTTTGCTCACGCACTGTTTTTTCACCCACTGAACAATCACAGAACATTTTAGGAGTGAAAAGAGCACCATTCCCTGTCCAGAATGAGCCAATGATCCCCACAGTCTCACCAACACCATCCAACCAAGCAGGGCTAAAGCAAATTATCTTTTACTCTGTGCTCACACAGGGAGCAAACACGAGCAGAAAAATTGGATCCAACTTGTTTTCATCAATGGAAAAACTCTGCAGTTTCCCTCTCCTCTCCTGCACTCTGATCTGGAGAAAGCTGTCCCAAACTCCCCCAGTTTTCTCCTGAGGAATCAGGACCTCACAAATATTGGAACAAATATTAGAAATACTAGAAGTGACTGCACAGCATCACAGCTTTTTAACAACAAGGGCAAGTTTTTCCCAGGTGCAATGATTTTGTTGCAATGATTTTGTTGCACTCCATCCCAGCAGCACCAGGTGCAATGCACCCCCTGCCCATGTGGATTTATAGCAACACTTCCAGGAGCTTCCAACCAGCATAAAAGAACAGTTTGGAAGTGGTTTTTAATTCTATATTTGAATTTTCTATATTTTGAATTCTATATTTAGAATTTTCAATTCTAAATTTGATATTTTGACACCCCATAAGAACCTTTTGTGGCAACTCCCCAGAGAACTGCAGCTTGTTCCCATGAACAGCCTTCCTGAGCAGCTCAGAATGACAAAGAACCTTCTGACACCTTTTGCTAAACATTTTTTTATGAAGATTTTTACCAACATTTAATGGGATTCAATAGATTTGAGTGGCCCAGTTTTCTGAAAAAAATTCTTTTTCAGAAGTTTGTGGTACCCCACTTTGTACTGTTTTTTTTGTTGCTCTTTTGGTGTTTTGTTTGGGTTTTTTTGAGGTTTTTCTCTTTTGGATTTTTTTTTTGTTGGTTTTTTTTTGTGTGGTTGTTTTGTTTTGAAAGAACTTCAACTCAGCCTTTAATCTTGAACTTGCAGTGTTTTACATCAGGGATTAATTACAGACATTATGCAACTCCCCACCTGATGGTTTATGCAGGTAGTTCAGAGATTTTGCTTGAATTTAGCAGGATTACTGTCCTCCCATCAGAGAGGGAAAGGGACTAATCTGACACAGGTATTTTCCTGCTGAGAAATGCCTTGATGAATTGCTTTTAATCTGAAGAACTTTCCAATCATGTAAATTCAGAGCATCCTGTCAGTGAGCAGGCCTGAATCACACATCTTTGGTGTAACTCACGCAGAAAAAGTGACAGCAATTTCAGCAGCCTGTCATCTCCTTATGGAAGCAATTACAGTCAAATATTACTGTCACAACTCCAAAGTCTATCAGGCAATGTCCAAGGGGCTTTTAGCTCCATCTCACCCCTTCAGCTTCCTCTGGTGCAACTGGAGTCAACAGTCAGTGTGCCAAAGGAAAGAATATTTCCATTTGATTATCATTTGTATGTTAGTTTGCTTGGAAATGAAATGCATCAAAGCAGGACAAATACTCCATCCACTGGCTTATTTATTCATAGAACAAACTCATGGTATATTATCACACTTTTCCACTTTGCATCAATTTCTGCCCTTTTTTTTTTTTTTTTTTTTTTTGTGGTTAGGGTTATTGATCCTGAGCCTTAAACCTTTTCCTGGTCTAAAACATGAGAATTACTCAATTTATGATGTTATAATTGCCAGCAAAAAGAACCTTTGTTGCTGCATTATGAACTGTTCCAGGAGGAACTAAACCAAGAGAGCCTGGCTGTATACCCAAAATCCTACATCCCACCAAACACCTTTAGCTCACCTCTGTTACAAGACTTGCTCACCTGCAATTCCTGCTCCAGCCTTTCCCTGCAGGGAGAGCAAAGCTCAGGTGAGGTCCCAGCACGGCTGCAGCAGCAGGGAGAGGCTCTGAGCTGCTCCTGCCCTCTCCTCCTCAGCTGCCACCACTCCCTGGGCCTCTCCTCCACCTGCCTACTGAACTTCCACCTGCCTACTGCTGATTTCCACCTGGCTACTGATTGATTTTCCACCTGGCTACTGATCTCCCACCTGGCTACTGAATTTCCACCTGGGTACTGCATTTCCACCTGGCTACTGATTGATTTCCCACCTGGCTACTGATTTCCACCTGCCTAGTGATTTCCCACCTGCCTACTGTAGGGGGATACAGTATGGGTAAATGAAGGTGGAATAGAAAGTAATTTTACCCCCCTAAAGAGTTGCAGCTGGGTTAATTATTACGGATTAGGAGCAGGCCTGATGTAAACAGGCCACAGCTGTAGCCAATAAGAAAAGTGTTATAAAAGAGTGGATTGGTGGGAATTGGAGTCAGTTGGCTGCTGTGAGGACAAGGAACAGTCAGTGCCCAGAGGAGCTGCCCACAAGAAACATTAAAGAGGTATGAAACTCTAGCAATATGGAACCCTTGCACTGTAATAACAACACCTACTGACTTTTCACCTGGCTACTGCTGAATTTCCACCTGGCTACTGATTGATTTCCCACAGGAATCTGGAATCTGCATTTTTGAGGATTTCCCTACTCCATGGAGTTTAGCAGGATGGTAAAAGGGCAATCACACAAACTGGCCAAAGCCAGCACCATTTAAAACCCTTGCATGCATCTCGTTTTAGCCTCTGCTGTTGCTTTTGCTCCTCAGTTTTCCACCTCAGCCTCACCAGTGGCTCCCAGGGGAGGACACTGTTCATTTTACATAAAAGTGGTGTAAAACATGAGCAGCAATCATTCAGCTTCCAAGGAATACTGTTGCTCTGCTTTTCTTCTGCATTCAGCCCTGAATGAAGAAAATGAGAAATGTGGGATGCTTGGAAAGTACAAATAAAAGAAGCCACCACAAATGTTTGTATTGATCTCAGTTCAGAAGAAAATTAAAAATGCTTGCCTGAAAATCCAGATGGATGGCCACTGAATATGTAGTCCAAAGACATTTCCACTAAGAAAAATCCTATTGGAAAAGCATGATGGAACAATTCAATTCTAAATAAATGCTCCAAGTAATTTGAATCTCCTTACAGGAGTCAATGCCAAGGGGTTCCATTTTCACCACAGTCTCACACAGTAAATAAAATAGGAGCCAAAAAACATTTATTGGTTAATATGTAGGCAAGTACATGCTCTTGTGATCAGCTTGATGACAGGTTTTAAGAATTTAATTTTGAACAAATTTTCTAACAACTCTTTCAAAATCACACACTTGGGAGTACACATGAAAACATGTACAGACACCAGTTGATTAACATGATGGATTTGAGTTTCTGTAATTTAGCATTAACTGATCACTGATTGTCTCCCATCCTTATGTACATCAGCCACTATTGTACTTATTTCCATTGGTTTTTAAAATCTCTTAAGCATTTTTAAATCCCTAGAGAATAAGGAAGTGGGTAGCTCATACAAAAGAGGTTTTTCATTAGAAAAAAAAGCTTCAGAGTCACTTCTCTTTGTAGCAGCTGAAGATCTGCCACAGAATTTATCCAGCAAAAATACCAATCTTCAAGCACTGTTATGAAGAGTTTTGTGGTTTTTTTCAGAGCTTGTAATTGGGTGAAAGATGAGTAACAAACAGGTGCCTTTTGTGACAAGTTTAGAGGTTTACAGACGAGTAAATTAACTTTAAAAAAATCAATTCAGGATTTCCTTTAAATTTTATCTATTAATGCCTGCTGGAGTCTGATGTCTAAACTGAACAAATATTTCTGAGTTATTTATTACAAAGAGTATTGGCTATGAAATCTGCCTCTTATTCAGCACTTGAGTGTTTCACACTCTTCATTTTCCCCTGTTTCATTCCTCATCCAGACAGCCCAAATGTATTTCCCCCCACAATTTAATCATTATGAGGGGAAAACCCTCACCCTTACCCTGGGTAAGGCTTGCACATTACATTTTTTAACTTGTAAATGTCTGCTTCTCAACAAGATCAACCAGAAGTAAATGTGCTTCTGCAACTAGTTCTTTAAAGTGAGATTTATAGTGAGATTCCCAGTGTTGCTTGGTTTGTAACCTTTGGAATTACTGAATTCCCATCCAATTAGGCACAAGCTCTGAGCAATGAGCCACCCTGACTCAGAGTATCTAGAATGCAGGTAAAAATCTCTTGTTTATTCAGGGAGCATCTCCTCAGTATTTGCACATGATGAAGGAGAGCAGAGACTCTGAACTCCCCTGTTATACCAAACAATAACAGTTTTGATGTGGGTCTGATGCTCCTTTCAAGCAAATATGGAAATTAAAGGAACACCCAAAGCTCTATCTCAACCACACTAATCCTGTGAAAGCAGTGACTCACCTCGTAATGGCTTTCCATAAATTAGGCAGCTAAAAATGGGTAGGAAGCATGAAACCATTCACAGTTCCTACAGTGTAAATTCTCTCACTGCATGTGAAGAAAATCCATGGCAGTAAAAATAAGAGATGAAGGTGTCAGCACTCGTCATGTTTAAATATGCTGTTAATAATTCAGATTTTCCTCCCTTGGAGCCCATGGCTTCAGGATGAATCACTCTATTTCCTTCCTCAAATGAAAGCTGAGCTGCTGTTGCTTTCTAATCCCATATGTTTTCTTCCCAGCTATGAGAAGAGAAGAAGCCAAGGTGGCCAAATGTGTTATTCACAGTGGAACAATGATGTGAGATAGGAATGATGATTTTTCAATATATCCACAGCTAATTCTTGCTTTTATCCCACCTTTGTTTTATGATACCTCACTGTGTGTGCAGTCACCTTCTACCCTCCACACTGCCATGGACATGAGTGATGGTAAAAGTGACAAAATTGATAAAAAGTGACCCAAAAGCAAAGCCCTCAGAGCTGAGGGGAACAGGAGTCACTGCATCTTTGGGAGCAGCACTGCCTTGGACCTGGCAGGGATACAGTGCCAAGGGCTGCCACTGTCACTTCTGCTCTGACCAGGTGCACCAGGGGAAAATAAGGGTTGAAAACTGAAATTTTAGGGCTGGTATCTAAGCTTAGCTGGGAACTAAGATAGCATGGTTATACAAAAAACGAAAACAAACCCCAAAAACACAACCAAAAAGTGGTGCCAGACACGACAAAGTGCACAATTTTCTCATGGCACAGGAAGGACTGTTCCAGAGCATCCCAGAAAAGGTGAGAACACATGGCCTCACACAGGGAGCTGGCAAAGGCTCAACACTGTGACAGTTCTTACATCCTGCCTCAGTCACTCTGTGGCCCTGGCCAATTACTCATGTGAAATTCTGTTGGCATCTTGCTATCAAGAATTCTGAATATCAAACATTCACCCCAAGGTCTGTTACCTTCTCATTTCCAGAGCAATAACATCTCTCATCAAAACCATTTGTTCTATCCAACCCAGTCTTGCTGCATCCACTTCCCATAACTTCTTGGGGCTTATTTGTACTTTGCCAAACTAAACAAGATCTTGAGAGAAGAGAAGATAGCAGTGCTTTGCTATTAAAGGCTGAATTTTGCACTCATGTTGCTCCATTCCTTCTGGACCTTGCACCCCTGAGATCTATTCCTTTCTGTAATTCCTTCTGATCATGGGGACAGATGAGAGATTGCTCTTGCAGTCACTCTTGCTTTAACACAAGGGAAAATTGCTAGTTTAAAGTAAAACTGTCAAACCAAAAGAAAAGCTTAGAATTTTATTTTTAGTTAATTTTTTTTCATTCCAGGTTGCCTGTGAGCTGGAAGCAACAAATACTACATCAGTTTAGGCACTTCTTAGAAGAGCAGAGGAGCACCCACAAAGCACAGGCAGTGCTAAGGAGGAGCCAGGGCTGTGTGATAGATGAGTAATGCAATGATTGACTCTCACAATTAACAGACAAATATCATGTATCTAGGCTAGGAAAAGTTTTACAGATTTATAGTTATGTTTTACCCCTCATGTGGTTATCAAGGGACTTCTGGGAGGGCTGGCTTGTCACTGTGGAACACCTGAGCTCCAGTCAGGAATTGAGGAGGAGATCTCCATCACTGGACAGCAAAGAAGAGGCTGATGGACAGAACTTTGGGAGGGGTTAAAGGGTTAAAAAGGGAAAACTTCCATTGTGAGCGAGCTGAGCACACGGCAGGGAAAATCTTTTGCTCCCAGTGCCATAACTTTTTTTCTTTATTCAGTCTTCTGTTGTATTTTTGATAAGGTTTAACAAACTTTCCTAAACTATGAAAAGTGAGTGGCTATTTCTCACAGCTGGAATTTTCCAGGGTCTCCATCTCCCTCTGTCCCCATCTGGTACTAACACCCCTCCCACAGCAATGGCCACAGGCACAGCACCCATGGGGTGGGCTCATGAAGTGCACCCCAGGATTGCTCAGCTTTATTCAGTATTTATTCATTATTTATTCAGTATTATTATTGTTCAGTATTGTTCAGCAGCAGCACAGAGGTGACACACATAAATAAATTTACAGTGATCCTTCCTTAGGGTCTGTGAAAAACGCCAATCATTTGTTTTTAAAATTTTAAAAGTTTAATAGTAATAAGATGGTTGTAAAAATAGTAATATAATTAGAGTAATAATAATTTGGACAATTGGAGACAATAGAAACAAAGAGTTACAGATGTTTGGGTACCTTTTTCTGGGTACAATAAGCCTGAAAAAGGACCCACGTTAACAGAGGATTAACCCTTAAAAAACAACAGCCTGTAGCATATTCATACACCTCATCCATGATGCATAAATTCCATTCAAGCAGAGGATTCTGTCTGGGCAGTGTCAGCTTCTTCCCCTGAATCCTAAGCGCCTTCGAGGTGGGAAGAAGTTTGTTTCTTCTGATAAGAGAGCAATAAATTCTTTTTCTCTGAAAGATTCAGGTGTGCTGTGGCTGCTATCTTGCTGCAAGTCCTTTCTTTAAAGGAAAGTATCCTAAATAGCATAGTTTCTATTTTAGCATTTTTAAAACCTTTTTTAAAACTATGTTTAACACAGTACTTAAAAGAACTAATACAGCATTACTTTCTAACACAACACGTGTAATTTTCATTTTAATATTAGCAAAAAGCCAGTCATAAAATACATCCATTTTTCACAGGTCACTATACAAATCCGCTGCCTTTACCCAAATGAACTTCTGCAGACAAAGACAAAGGAGGCAGGTTTTTCCTTAGAAACTGAAAAGGCAAAGGAGCAAGTGACCCAAGAGAGAGGGCAGGCAGGTGCTGCTGAGGGGCACTGAGTGCTGTTTAGGCAGGATGGCAGTAAAGGAAACCAGCAGCAGGTTTGTGGGATGCTCCACCATTGCAGCAATAAACCAGAGGGACCAGCAGCAACACCTGCAGGTGGCTTTGGGGGGCTCTCAGGAAATCCAGCACTCTGAACTCCTGGCTCAGGTGAGGCCTGGCACAAACCCTGGCATTGCTGCTTTTACTGAGGTTCAGGAAAGGATGGGATAGGAACAGGACAATGAGGTGCAGCTCTGCTGGGCCCAGCCTTGGGCAGAGTCACTGATCTCAGCTCCTGGAGGCTTGGCAAAGCCCGGCTCCCCCTGGTGTGCCACTGACTGGGACATCCTTGAGACCTGTCCCTGCTGCTCAGCTCTAGCTAGACCTGTAGGGGGACACAGTATGGGTAAATAATATAGAATGTAATCTTATCCTCCAAAGAGTTGCAGCTGAACCAATTACTAAAGATTAGGAGCAGGCCTGACGTTAACAGGCCACACCTGTAGCCAGTAAGAACAGTGGCATATAAGAGTGGATTGGTGGGAACTGGAGGGAGATGGTTACTGCAAGGACCAAGAAAAGTCAGTGCTCGGAGGAGCTGCCTGTGAGAAACACTGAGGAGGTGTGAAACTCTGGTGGTATGGAATCCTTGCACTATAATGATAATAGAACTCTTGATAGGTAAGGCAACAGGGATCCAGCAGGGCAGGGGATCTCTGCTGACATCACCTGAACCAAAGTTTTTTCCCAGAGCTCTCCACCCATGAACATTTCCCAGCTCACCAGATGCATTTCTGCCTTTCTTTCTTTCTGCTGTTTGTGACCCTGACAGGACCTGCTCAGACCATTAAAGTGACTTTTAAAGATTAATTGCGATTATGTCGGTCTCTTGTCAGTCTGTCAGGATCTGTTTGCAGAGCGGGGTGCATCAGACTGCAGTCACCACACAGAGCAGGAATTCAGGACTGCAGCTCCAAGGTTATTTTGACACCACAGAAGTGGAGGCTGCACCAGACAAGAAAAAAAGCCCCAATTCCCACTAATAACCCTTTAGGTACAACATGTAATCTCAAGTACTTAGCCAGCCATCTAACTACCCTTTATCTCCAAAAAAACCCTACTCCTTCCTATTCCCCTCTTTTGTGTTTGAACTAACTATTTTCTCCAGGTGGTTTTTTACCTTGTTATAATCCATTACCTTCATATGCTTTGATCTTTCCATATGGAATTTATTTTCTCTCTTCAAAGATCTTTTCTAGTCAGAAGATATTTTCCCCAGTCCACAGGCTCTGTTCCATTCAGATATCCCAGCATGATGCTTATTTTTCCCTGCTTTTTTAATTTTTTTTTAATTTATGAACATTTAAGAACTCAAATTGAAACGAAGCCAGGCAAGTTTATTCCTGATGACACAAGATGTAGCCTCTGATGAAAAATCTAAAAGACACACATTGTGTACACACTGCTGGAACAAATTCATTCCACAGAAGGTTTTGTGAGGCAAAATAGTTACAGGAGAGCAAAGATATTCAAGGTTCAGTCCTAGATCAAGAGTTGTTATTCTGCAGGAAAATAATCCAGAAAATATATTCTATACAGCTACATTTGCCTTAGTTTTCCAAGGAGATTTTAATTCATCTTTGGTTCATTTGTCAATGTTTGTGTTTTGTAAATCTGTGCAGTGCTGACGTTGCCAGAATTGCAAGAATAAATTTGATTTCCTTACATGTACAAGACAGACTGGGGACAGACAGGCAAGAGAAGGATGCTGGATGCATCCTCTTCCACCTGGTGTGAATTGTATTATTATAGACCAAGATTTTCTTCTTCTATGAACAGGGCCAGTTCCTGTGCAGGCAGGGCTCACCCACTGTCCTCCTGCGAAATAAATTCTCCATTTCCCTGATGCTGTAGGCACAAACTTAAAATAAATGTTGCTGTTTTGTTGCCATAGACTTATTGCAAATGATACCTCCCTGTGGAGAGGGTGAGCATGAGCAGCACATCCTGGGCACAGCAAAGTGACAAGAAACAAGAGCTCTGCAAAGGCCACATCCCCAGCCTGGACAGGAGCCACCCCAGTGCACTGGACCCCAAAAACAAAATGTTACATTCCAGCATTTAAATTTGTCAAGTAACTTCTCCATTGTAGATACTCTGAACAACAAACAGAACAAATTTCCCATCCCAAAACAAGGCATCTAATGCACACACATAGAAAAAGCACCAGCCTCTCAGAGCTTGATTTCTAAAGGCAGAACAAAACACTGAACTGTCAAACAGAACATGCTTGAAATCATAATGTTCATATGTAAAATAGCTCTTGCACAGCATCATGGAAAATTCTGAATTGATCTTTCTTTATACACACTTGCACAAAGCAACTGTCTTTATAAATAGCAGCAATTTGGAAAAAAACCCAAAACATCTGCATGCTCCCAGGCACAGAGGTGTTTGTTCCTGTGCTGAATATCTTCTCACCTTAAATCTCACATTTCTTGTGGAGTGATAATACCTTCTCTTAATCCTTACAAGGTCAACTTGTCTCTGTGATGTCTGAGCTGTGCACCCTGAGCGTTTATCTGGACACACCCAAGAGCAAGTTCTATGTAAAATCTATGTAAAAATAATCACATAGATATTTAGAAATACAAAATACACCACAAGTAAAGGCTTTAAGGAAAAGTAAAGGCCTTTCAAGAAGAACCCTGCTTTGGGTATAAGCAGTTCCCAGCTCCAAACAAGTCCCCACTCCTTAGGCAATGGTTTAATAATTGAAAATAATCAAAGTCCTTTTCTTTTTATTCTTTGTTGTGCTCTGCAGACGGGAGGCAGAGACAGCAGTAATTCCATTCTCTGCACAACAGAGGCTGAGTGATTTCTGGCCATCCCAGCCAGGCTGTCCGTGTGTCCTCCTCACTTTGTCCATCATGACAAGTCTCAGTTTTCCGTGCTGCTCCCAAAAAAAGGATTTACCAGGTAGGAGCTTGTCAGAACAGAAAATGAAAAGGTTTTACAGAAATTCAGAAGTTCTGTAAGAAAGAGTCAAGGCCCTCACCTCAATCGCTCACATATTCTAAATTAATTTTCTTCTGACCCCAGCCCACATCCAGTCTGTTCTGTTATGAAAGAATGAGTAGAGTTTGCCTAGTTTTTTCTCTCCAAGAGACAGCCAAGAAGAATAAATGCAGATTATTCTACTTTGACCAAATTGAAGGAAATTGTAGCTCAGAGCAGAGGGATTCCCTTTGTTCATCTGACAACACAAAGGAATTGCTGCAATCCTGTCTGCTGTCACCACTGACAGGCTGTTGGATGTGTTTCTGTTGCTACTCCTTCCTCTTTTACCTGCAAAATCCCTTCAGCAGTCTGCACCATCAGTTTCAAAGCAAAACAAAGACAACAGAAATCAACATCAGCCACTGCAGAAAATCCCTTCCACTGGAGGGGTTTTACAAATGGTTACATGTGCCCAAACAGTGAGGCACAAACACTCTGCTGCACTTTGAGGAAACAGCTGCCTTTGCTGTAAACACAGGAGAAGAACCAGAACAGACCTAGAGACAGGCACCAGCACCAAAGGACAAAAAAAAAAAAAAACCCCAAAAAAAACCCAACAAAAAAAACCACAAACAGACAAAAAATACCCCAAAATTACCAAAACAACAACAACAAAAAAAGTGAAGTTTTAAATTAAACAAAAATTTGGCCAGTGACTGTTTAGGTTTTGTTAAATGTCTAATATTTCGCAATTTTTGGGGGAGTTTTCATGTTCAGTCAGCAAAGTACTGCTCAATTCACTGGGAGTTACCTTCTGTACTACTCTTGGCTGATTTTTCCATGTTTCCCTTCACACAGTGCAGTGCTCCTGCAGTGCCTCAGAGGGAAAGCAGCTGGTACAGAAGGATTTGGCTCTGAGCTGAGCCTGATCCAGTCAATAGCCCCATTCTGAGGGTTCTGGATTTGCCTTCCCACACAGATCTGACCTTCTGCACCCCCTTCCCTTTGCTGCTTACACTCCATCTCCTCAGGGGCTTCAGGCCTCACAGCCCTCAGTGCCACAGAAGTGTCACTGCTGGAGTTCCTGCCCTGGATCAGGACCTGCAGGTTCCTCCAGGAGCACAGAGAGTTACTGAGAAACCCTGGTGCCCCTTGGTCCCTGCCAGAACACAGGAATGGGAGTTCCAGGGAGGAGCTCTGCTCTGTGGGGTCCCTTTTCCAAGGTTTTACAGAAGAACTCTGCTCTGTGGGTTCCTTGTTTCTCTCTCCAGGGTTCCAGAGAGGAGCTCTACTCTGTAGGGTTCTTTTTCCTTTTCAAAGGTTTTTCAGAGGGGCTCTGCTCTGTGGGTTCTTTGTTTCCTTTTCCTAAGTTCCAGAGAGGAGCAATGCTCTGTGGGTTTCCTGTTTTCCTTTTCCAAGGTTTTTCTGAGAAATTTTGCTCTGTGGGTTCCTTGTTTTCCCTCTCCAAGGTTTTTCAGAAGAACTCTGCTCTGTGGGTTCCTTGTTTCCTTTTCTAAGGTTCCAGAGAGGAATTTTGCTCTGTGGGTTCCATTTCCATCTCCAAGGTTTTACAGAGGAGCTCTGCTCTGTGGGTTCCTCTTTTCTCTCTCCAAGGTTCCAGAGAGGAGCTCTGCTCTGTAGGTTCCTTGTTTTCCTCTCCAAGGTTTTTCAGATGAGCTCTGGTTTGTGGGTTCCCTCTTTGCTTTTCCAAGGTTTTTCACAGGAATTTTGCTCTGTGGGTTCCATTTCCACCTCCAAGGTTTTACAGAGGAGCTCTGCTCTGTGGGTCCCTGTCTCACTCTCCAAGGTTTTACAGAACTCTGCTCTGTGGGTTCCCTGTTTCTCTCTCCAAGGTTTTACAGAAAAACTCTGTTTTGTGGGTTCCCTGTTTCATTTTCCAAGGTATTTCAAAGGAATTTTGCTCTGTGGGTCCCTGTCTCCCTCTCCAAGGTGCAGGCCCTCTCTTGACTCACAAACACTCAGAGTTGTTCTTCCTTCTGCCCCAATGTTTTGTATTTGACTCCAATTGTTATGTTTTACCCCAAGTCCTCTCTGCAGGACAGGTTTCAGCATCCAGGCTGCTCCTGGAGCAGGAATGGCTGCCCCAGGCACACCAGGACTGAGCAGGGTTTGTTCCCAAAGCTGTGCTGGTGAAGGAGCTCTCAAGCAAACAGCTCTCTGGGATCAGCAACAAGGAAAACAGCAAAAGCAGCGTGCCTGACTGGCTTTGCCAGGTGGGGGTTAAGCAAGAAAAGCACCTGTCAGCTGTGATTTCTGTTAGGAGATCATCCTACTGCTAAGACATCTCAGTCTGCACAGAACTTAATCAAATCTGCTCATTCTCCCCCAGAGTCAAGTGCATAAAGTTGATTGTCACTGAAGGGCAATGAACATGTGATGGAAAGGTCTGTGCTGGAACATTGCTGCTGCTGAGGCCACAGATCAGGCACAGAGATGAAATACAAGGGAGCACATCACCTCATGTACATGCAGCAATGAGAGTGATGTGGAAATGTCATTCCTGCCAGCATGCCAAGAGTGTGGGGCACATTCTGCCTTCCCATTCCCTACCCCATCTCCCTAAAATGTTCAATGCAAAGAAAAAAGCATCAAGGTGTTAAGTAACTTGAAATATTTTTCTGTTTGTATCATCTAGTAAACAAAGTTGCTGAAAAATGTCA
The DNA here is from genome assembly GCF_028769735.1 of Zonotrichia leucophrys gambelii. NCBI lineage: Eukaryota > Metazoa > Chordata > Aves > Passeriformes > Passerellidae > Zonotrichia > Zonotrichia leucophrys. The sequence continues at coordinate 2,759,971 of NC_088179.1, forward strand.
TTGTGTGATCTTCACACGTGTGTGGGAGACCAGCTCAGCTGTCAGGGAATGACTGTACAGCTCCCTGCTGGAAAGGAGAAGTCAAACATTTCATTTTATAGCCTGCTGGGATCTCTCTGAACACTTGGGATATCCAGGCTGTCAGTGCTTCCAGGAGGGGATATCTGCTGATTCATCCTGGCACTGCCCACCCCGAGTGAGCTGTCCCTGGTGCCAATCAGCAGAAATGCTCCAGCACAGCTCTGACACTGCTCAGCAAATTCTGCCTTCAAACCCTGGGCTGAGCCCGTGGCACAGAGGTCACCACCAAACCCCAAACCTGTGACCATGTTCACAGGGGTTTTCAGGTGAGGGAAGAGACAAGAATATTGACTCCATGTTCAGAATGCTTGATTTATTATTTTATGATATATATTACATTAAAACTATATTTAAAAGAATGGAAGGAAAAGTTTCATCTCAGAAGGCTAGCTAAGCTAAGAATAGAAAGGAATGAATAATAAAAGTTTGTGTCTCAGACAGAGAGTCCAAGCTAACTGAGCAGTGGTTGGCCATTAATTATAAACATCCAAGATGGGCCAATCACAGATGCACCTGTTGCATTCCACAGCAGCAGATAATCAATGTTTACATTTTGTTCCTGAAGCCTCTCAGCTTCTCAGGAAGAAAAAAATCTTAAGGAAAGGATTTTTAATGAAAATATGTCTGTGACACAAACCCCAAACCCCATCACCTCCTGAGGTGCAGGAACCAGCCCAGCACCCAGAGCCTCCTGGCAGGGCTGCTTGTCACTCAGTGCCCTTGGGATGTTTTTGCTGCTATTGATTAAAGCTCTTTGTTCCTCTGCTTCCCTTCCCCTTTCCCCAGCTGAGCTGTCACAGCTGCTGGCACCAGGTGCTGTCTCTGGGCACACCTGGGAGTGATTCTGCTGCAGATGTGTGAGGGGAATCTGTCAGAGCTATCAGCAAAGCCAGCTGCAGTTCAGAAACAAGTTCAGATCAGAAACAAGATCAATTCAGTTCCCACAAGTCAGCCTAAAAAGAGTGAGGGGGAGAGGGGATGAGAGAGTTTTGTCTCTTCTTTTGGTGCTGCTCAGGATCACTGACAGCAGTAAGGAATGTACAGGCACAGAATCCCCCTCCAAACTCCAAAATAATGTAGAGAACATTATTTTGTTCTCTGACCCATGCCCCAGTCTGCGCCACCAGAGCAGCTCTGTGCTTGCCACAGCAGTGCCCTTTGCACACTGGAATTAAGGCCCTGCACAGGGCAGTCACCAGCAGATAGAGAGGAGCTATTTTTGTATGTGAATTCCAATGAACAAATGCAATTTCTAACCATTGACCTCCTGTAGTAGGTAACAAGTGGGTTTGGGGATAATTAATAATTTTCATAATTTCTAGGAAAGCTTTATCAGGATCCTTACATCTCTAAAATGCTGACACATCACATGGTCCCAGACCTCAGGGTGTGAAAAGCAGAGCCCATCACAGCACCCCCAGCTCCCAGAGGCTTTCTGGGTGTGCAGGAGGTGCTGAGAAGCCCAGGCCAGGTCCCAGAACCTTTCCCTCATGGTTGCACAGCTCCCCTCACACAGACTCTATGGTGTGAGCTGAGCACTTTGGGGAGATCACTACCTGTGAGGGTTCAGAGATTCGTTCCAGCAAGAAATGCAGATGGCAAGGGAAACTCACTGCTCACCTCCTCCAGAGGCACACAAATCTACAGTGAGGAAGGAGATCTGAGAGGCAGGGAAGGTGCTGGGCTAGGGATCCATCCAGCTTCTGATGATGCCTTAAGATTTGAGCTTTTCTATTTTTCAGATCCTGTGCATCACTCCAAACTCCATACAGAGTGTGAGTTACTGTCCTCACATTTTGGTCAGACAACACAATCCCTCTGGGCCTGGGATCCAAGGACACCCCACAGCCTCAGGCCCCAAAAAGCACAAACAAAAGTGAATGGGGGCAGCAAACTGGGGGTAAATGACTTCATTAGCTGAAGCTGTAATTGCAAAATTAACCCCTGATATGTAAATGGACCAAACTTATAACTGTCTGGAAAACTGGTGCCCATTGTGCAGCTTGGGTGTAGCCTCTGGGAGGCTGTGACTGCCCAAGGTGTGGCTGTTAAATGTGGATGTGACAGCCTGGTCAGAGAGAGATTCCTTAGGATTTTAGCTTTTATATTTTTCACATCCTGCACTGCATCAGTGCACAACTCTAAACTCACTATAAACTCCATAACCTGTCAGCTGCTGTTCTCCCTTTTACTCAGACAAAACAATTCCTCTCCAGGCCTGGAACCCAAGGACACCTCACTGCCTCAGGCCCCAAAAAGCACAAACAAAAGTGAATGCGGGGAGCAAACTGGTGATAAATTACTTCATTAGCTGAAGCTGTAATTCAGGGATTAACCCCTGATATGTAAATGGACCAAACTTAAAATTGTCTGAAAAACTGGTGCCCATTGTCCAGCTCGGGTGTGGCCTCTGGGAGGCTGTGGCTGCCCAAGGTGTGGCTGTTGAAGGCCTTCAATAAATACCCACGTTATTATTTTTACTCTGTCCAGCCTCTGTTCCACACCAAGGCATCCCCTGGTGCCCTGGCCAGCAGCACTTCCTGCCTGCTGTGAGTGACCCCTCCCCATGCTGCAGGTGACAGCAGGGACATTTCCTCCTCCTCTGCTGCGGCCTAAACACCCTGACTTGCTACAAACACATTTATTTGGTGTTATTGAACTGAGCACTGTGCTCTGCTGAGGCTGCACTTGCAGGAGCAGCTCCTGGCTACCCCCAGACCCCCTTGCAGGGAGCTGGGAGCTGGCACCAGGCTGGAGCAGCCTGCACTGAAGGTGAGAGATGAGAAAGCCCACTTGCAGAGAATCTGGGTTTTGTTCTCTGTGGGAAAAACACAAACTTCTGCATCCAAGACAAATTTAATAATGCATTCCAGTGATCTGCATTTTTCCAAGCTCCTCCATTCCCTCCCTTCCTGAGTGCCATATGTTTGCCCATTCCATCAGAGGGATTTCTGTGGCATCCACTGCCAATGGGTTGAAAATCAAAGTTATCATGGATGGAACGTCAGCATCTTGAATGTTTGGGAAACAGCCAAATGTTAGTTTAATTAACTCCAACATACTCAATTATGAGTGACCTTTTCAAAGAGAACCAGAGAAGCACTGAGGCTGGAAGCAACCTCTGGAGATTATCTAGTGCAACCATCTGTTCAAAGCAGAGCCCATCACATGGACTTGCTCAGGACACCATCCAGTCAGACCTTTCATTACCTCCCAAAACCATTTTCAAAACATCTCTCCTCAACACAGGCACTGCAAGAAGCCCTTCAAGAAGTTATTTCAAACCAAATTTTCCAACTTCACTTCCTTGAATGCAAAGAAGCGTTTTGATAATTTTGTAATGACACATTTTCCAGAATAGGAAATAAGAAAAAAAACCACTTTTGCTACAATGACTGCATTTTTAATAGTTTGCTTTTCAAATTTCAATTACTAATTAAAAATTTAAAATTTAAATATATTAATTCCCACCTGGACCTTGTGTAAGATCACATCTTAAAAGAAAACCAGCACCTCTCCAGCACCAAGCACTAAGAAGAGCTCAATTCAACACTTATCACTGGGTGTTTCCTCTCTTCAGCTTTTTTCCAGATCACACAGGGAGTGCTGAAAGCTCTGTGGATGCTTTTCTGCCTGCTCAGGCTCCAGCCCATGGAGCCTCATTCTTTTTAGGGACCATTGGATGGGACAGGACCCATCAGAGGCTCTGGGGTGCTCCCACCAGGCAGCAGCTCTGCCTCTGTCTGCAAAGGCTGCTGCAGTTCCCTGTGCTTTCCACAGTTCCAAAACAATGAATTTCCACTGACGGTCACAGCACAGAGCCCTCACCAACACAAACTTTCAGCTCCCAATGTGCTTCCAAATGTGCAGTGCCCACATTTTGGAAACCATGACCATCCATCTACTGGTTCTCACTGCAATGCAGTGAGAGAGATGAGAAAGAGGAGAATATACTTTTTAAAAAACAACAACAACAACAAAAAAACAACCAAAAAAACCCCAAAAGAAACAAACAAAAAAACCCCCAAAAAAATCCCAAAAGAAACAAACAAAAAAAGAAAAAAAACCAACCAAACAAACAAAAAACCCCCCACAACAATAACAAAAAAAAAAAAAAAAAACAAAAAAAAAAAAAAACAACCAAAAACCCCAAACTAAACAAAACACAACCCCTGAAACGTTATGGGGTTTATCTCCTAAAACGTGATCATAGGAGAATCTCTGCTTTCCAGAAGAGTTGTCTTTTGATGCTGTGGTGCTGAGTCCAGGTGTAAGTTAAAACACAGATAAAATAAATTTTTCTCTCATTTATTCTGAAATATAAATACTTTCATTTTACTTATTAAATTTTTTCATCCAAAAAGATCAAGGAACTGGGTAATGTAATTCAGATTATTTCATCAGAAAGCTCCATTCTAAATATATCACCCAGCACAGAAGCAGAAATAGAACTGCAACCAACAAAACACTTGCAAAGGTACAGACAGCTCTATTTCAATGAGTTACTCACTAATTTACACTGAAAAAGCATGAGGTTGTCATAGCTGAGCAGTTACAAAAACCCCACCTTGCAATCACTTGATGCTTCTGCAGTGAATAATGTAATGCAAAAGGGTTTGGAGTGCTCAGCCACAGGCAGGGAAAAGGAATTGCATCATTCCAGAAACCCAGGCCGGTTAATTGCAGGTAATGGCCATGAATAATGACAGCAGAGAGTGCTCAGTGACGTAGGAGAGGCAATATTCTCCCTCTGAGCTGGAACTGCTTCAAACAAACAGTTTGGCCAGGCTGAACCCACTGGTGCCTGGGGCTGGGCAGGTTTGGCTGGCAGGGAGCAGCTCCAGGGGCTCTGCACACACAGACTGCCAGAGGAGCACACTGGAGCTCAGTATGTTTGATTTCCCTTTCTGGTGATTAATGACTCAAATGCACAGAGCTGATGCTGTGTTGGACTGGTTGATCCCTCTTTGTCAGGACACAGAACATCCCTTTGGCTGCCCAGGATGGCCAGGACCCTGCCAGGGGGCTCAGAGACCCTGGCACAGAGCCCAAAACACCTGTGGGTTTGATTGTGACCCCTGGAGCTAATTACCAACCTTAGATGAAGATCAGCAAGCCACAATAGTTTAGGTAGAATAATAGTGAAGTTATCATGGGGTGGAAAGGTAGATTTTGGAGTTTTTGGTATGGAGGTTCAGGAGGCAAGATGGAGGGAACTGGGTGTGTCCAGCCTTTCTCCTTCTTCTTCTTGGCCTCCATCTTCTGCTGTGATGGTGGCACTGACAGATTGGTTTAGAGTAGCAGCTCACTGTCTAATACAGGTGATGGGTATTGGAAAGTAATAGTAAACATTGTACATGTAGTTTTTAGTATAAAGACATAACACTGCCCTGGGGGCAGGCAGAGTGCCTGGAACTGTCCTGCTGGACGGACCTGGGCAGGGCAGGAGAAAGAATTTTATAGATAAGGAGCAATAAACAACCTTGAGACCGAGAAATGAAGAGCCCTGACTCCTTCTTCAAGCGCCAGACTGGGAAAAGAGACTTTGGAACTTTTCTTGGGGTCACTCTGAGCAGATAGAGACCCCGATACCTCTTTTTTCCTGCCTTCCACCCTTCTTCCCATGTGGTAGGAAGCCCAGTGGCAGTCAAGGAGAGGGAGAACATGGAGCCCATTCCTCCCCTCAGCCCTGCCTGCTCATCCCCCACCCAGGAACATTCTCCACACACCTGCACACAAACATGGCTCAGCCTGATCACTGATTCTGCAGGAAGACATTAATTATGGAAATAGTTCCTGAAGAAGGAGAAGTGTTCCTTTGCCAGACCAATTCATCTGCTGCTGCAGCCACTCTCAGTGTCCTGTGAGTCACTCCACAGCTGGAGCTATCTGTGAGAAATGCTGGGAGTCAAGGGGAACAAGCTGTGGTGATGCACAGCACAACAAAGGAGAGCTAAGTCACAAGGAAAGGGATCTCCAAACTACATGGATTTGGGTTTCATCTACTTCATATCAGCCACTTTGGAAGAATGTTTATTAGGACACAACCTTTGCCTGCACTTGTCACATATCCTTCCCTTCCTGAGATTACTTCCTTGGCTGAGGCCCTCGAGACACCACACAGTTTGATATCCACACTTTCAAACACTCATCACCCAAATATCCAAAAGATTTATTGTCACAGACATCTTTTATGAAAAATCCTTTCTTTAGGATTTTTCCTCCTGAGAAGCTGGGAGGCCTCAGGAACAAAATGTAAACAATGGTTATCTGCTGCTGTGGAATGCAACAGGTGCATCTGGGATTGGTCTCATGTGGTTGTTTCTAATTAATGGCCAATCACAGTCAGCTGGTGAGACTCTGTCTGAGACACAAGCCTTTGTTATCATTCCTTCTTTTTCTATTCTTAACCAGCCTTCTGATGAAATCCTTTTTTCTATTCTTTTAGTATAGTTTTAATGTAATATATATCATAAAATAATAAATCAAGCCTTCTGAAACATGGAGTCAACATTCTGGCCTTTTCCCTCATCCAAGAACCCCTGTGAACACTGTCACAATTTATGACCTACTTGGGCCACCCTCACTTCCAAGGGCAAGGTGAGTGTGTGAGGAACAGCACTTCGTGTAAGCTGGCAGCATTTATTTCTGTTGCAGTACATGAAGCTGATCTGTCTGCATGGTGCCACAGGAGAGCAAGTCAGGGGAAGCCAACAGTGAATAAAACACCTGAATCCCCCTGGTGATGTCTCCAGGCAGCAGATTAAACAGCAGCTCCTACTCCTTAAAGATTCTTACTGAGAGCTGTGGGCCTCAGAACCAGCACAGGGGTCAGCACAGAGCTGTGCTGAAAATTGGGCTCTTCCCACTCCTCAGCATCCTTTTCCCATGCACACAGCTCTGAGCACAGCCTGGTTATTTTCACCACAAGCTCCATTACATGCCCTGGATGAGAGGAGCAGCTCCTCAGCCATGGCAGTGTGAGCCAGCCCCAAGCCATCACCTGCAGGAGGGGGCAGAATGGCAGAAATGTCACTGCTGACCTGGGCTGGCTGGGCCTGAGCACTGGCACCAGGTATGAAACCCTGAGAGCTCCAGGGCAATCCCATCTCCCTGCACCCTGGGTCTGCAGAGCCCTTGTGGAGCACATTTCTGAGGGAGCACAGACACAGGGTGGAACCCCTCTGGATGTGTATCCCTCCCTTTCCTGCTCGCTGGACCTTCCCAGGACATGCCCTGGCTGAATGCACTACTGGAAGGCACTAGACTCCCTGCAAGCAGTGCATCAGGGCTGTGAAGAGGATTATACTGAATTGTTTGTCTCTGCTGATTGGTACAAGGAAAGGGCAGGGAGATTTTGACAAGTTTTATAAAATTATGCCCACAAAAGCAGGGCTAAGTGCTGCTCCACAAACAACAGGAGACAACAGCCACGACATTCTTCTCAGAGAAACTGAACAGACACTCAGCCAGAACAGACTCACTCTGCTGCTGGAACCATTTTAATCCCACCCATGCCCTCCTTGCTGCTCTAAAACAAGCACAAGAATAATTTTTTTAAGAAGCTCTCACTGCTGCCTGGGGAATGAGGCAGGACTTTGCCCCAGGTGCTTTTGCTGTCTCTCAGAAGGTGTCCCTGCCATGGAGCTGTGGTGCTGCACCAATTCAGCCAGAGGCTCCCTGCAGCCACTGACCTGCCTGAGCAGCAGGTGACACCTTGCCTGCAGCTGCTATTGTATGGGACTGCCCATTGAGCTGTGTGAAAAATGCATGTATTTTATGATTGGCTTTTCACAAATATTAAAATGAATATTATATGTGTTGTGTTAGAAAGTAATGCTGTAGTAATTCTCTTAAGTAGTGGGTTAAATATAGTTTTAGGTTATAACAAAATGTCAAAATAGAAACTATGCTATGTAAGATACTTTTTTTAAAGAAAGGACTCACAGTGAGATAGCAGCCACAGGACACCTGAATCTTTCAGAGAAAGAGAATTTATTGCTCCATTATCAGAAGAAACGAACTTCTTCCCACCTCTAAGGCACTGTCAGGATTCAGAGGAAGAAGCTGACACTGATCAGATAAAATCCTTGCTTGAATGGGATTTATGCATCATGTATGGGTTTCATCTACTTCATATCAGCCACTTTGGAAGAATGTTTATTAGGACACAATAATATATGCAACAGGCTGTTGTTTTTAAGGGTTAATCCTCTGTTAATGTGGGTCCCCTCTCGGTCTTATTTTGCCCAGAAAAGGTACCTGGAGGTCTGTAACACTTTGTCTCTATTGTCTCCTATTGTCCTAATTGAAATTGTCCAAATTATTATTACTCTAATTGTATTACTATTTTTATAACCATTTCATTACTATTAAACTTTTAAAATTTTAAAAACAAGTGATTGGCGTTTTTCTGTGGCCGTTGTAAAGGAGACAAAACCACCCCTTCACCTGCTGCTCTTGGCCTGTTTTCCAGGCAGGAACAAAGCCCAGGAGCACCTCAGCTCTGAGCACCATTTTGTCCTTCACCGCTTCTCACATCTCCTCCAAATGAGTTTGTGTGCTCTTCCTCACACCTGGAACAACTTTCCCAGCTCTCCTGGCAGGTCTGACCTTTCCCTGTTCTTGCTTTAAACACCTTTTATATCCTTCTCCTTTCATTTAATTTCATTGATGTTGCAGCTCCCCCTGCTCTGCCTGCACAAAGGTGAAAGTTCTGTTACCTGGGTGGATCCCACCTGCCCTGGGCTGTGCTCAGTGTGAGAGGCCACAGGCACAGATCCCACCTGATGTGGATCAGGCAGCTCTGCTGGGCTGACACACAGCCAGGGGCCACAGAAAACACAGTGAATAAGGAATGCTGTTCTCTGGGTTCCAAAATGAGAGTGAGATCAGGCAGAACCTGCTCCGTGTCAGCTCCAAACCAACAGGGAGCTGCTGCCACACTCTGCAGAGCTCCTCACCCCAAACACCACAAACTGAGCATCTGACACCTTACTGAGAGCACAAAGCCCACCGGGAGAAATGAAATATGAAATACAAACAAACATGAAATACAGAGAACTCCCCCGAGGCTCAGACACTCCCCAAGCTGGAGACCTTTTCCAGAGCTGGGAACTGGGGATATCTCAGCACAGCCCTGTACCTTCCTGAGCAAACCCTGCTGCAGGGGGGACAGCACAGGGCTGGGTGGGGCTGGCACCTGGCCCAGGGCAGGAGATCTTTATCCCAGCCAGAGCAGCCTGAGTGCCAGGGCAGGTCTGGACAGCCCAGGAGGAGCCCAGCACTGCCACAGTTATATCAGTGCCACCCTTTCTACTTAATATACAAATACTCTCATGAAAAACCTACATACACCAAGACTGAAACACACACAGGTTGTGTTAAACATCATCTGATTATTGCTTAGTGTCAGAGCAGCTCAGATTGTACAAAACTGCAGCAGCAAACTCATATATTAATCATTGAAGAGCAGCTCACGTACAAATAAAAGTGTTTGATGTCATCATCCGGCTCAACAGAAACACAGCCAGGCAACAGGAGCCTACAATGAACTGGCTTCAACTGACAGGCTTGGGTGTTTGCAGAAGGAATCTTCTGTTAGAAAGTGGTTTTTTGAGTTCCAAGCAGTTCCTTGCTTTAGAAATATTTTGGACAACATGGACAAAAGCTTCTTGTCTGAGATATTATATAGGAAACAGCATTAAAGACAAAAGCTAACATTTCAGAATATGTAATTGCAGACTCTCTTTTGAAAATGCCTCCTGAAGAACAGTTGGTTATTAGAAATATTTTTAAAGCAATTTAATCACAGATTCCCTGCACTCCTCATGTTCTCTGAATCACCCCAGCTTCAGCCCTTGCAGGATCACCCAGTACCAGCACAAATGACTGTTTGTCTGAGACATCCCCCTGGGCTCTCCCTCAGGGTCACTGGCAACGAGCAATGAATTGAGGCAATAGTAAAATGATGCGTTCAGCTGCCTGAACCCTTTTGTGAATGAACAGGGGTCTGATCGATTCCTCTTTACCTCAGCACACTTCTGATTTCAGAATGAATGCACTTTGGGGTTTCATCGCTGCCTAGCAGAGAACGCTGCCATTAATGCTCCATGTGAAAACTTGGAGCAGGAATTTGGAGAGATGGGAACAAGAAGGAACAGATTACCACCAAGCACTGCTGACAGGAAGCCGTAGGCACTGGAGGAGGTGAGGCTGGCCTGATCAGACAGCTCCCGTCTGCCAGAGAGCGTTTCATTAAACACGGACAGCAAACAGGACCCGAGTGCCGGGAGCAGCCGCGCCGGTGACTCATGCTATCGAACCACCCTGGCTCGAACCTGTTGAGGATCTTGGCCCAGCCTTCCCTTCTCAGCATGAATCCGACTGGAAACGTGCCAGTAACCCCTCGGCTGCTGGAAGACACGGGGAGAGCCCATCCGTGCGCTCAGGTGCAGCAGCAGCAGCGGCTCCGACGGGCGGTGCTGCCGCAGCTCCGAGCGCGGCACCTGCCGAGCCCCCGCCCTGGCAGCGCCCCAGCCCCGGCCGTGGCCATTCCCGGCCGTGTCCATCGTTACCGTGTGTCCATCCCCGGTCCTTTTCCATCCCTGGCCATGTCCATCATTGCCGTGTGTCCATCCCCGGTCCTTGTCCATCCTTGCCATGTGTCCACACCCGATCCTTGTCCACCCCCGACCTGTGTCCATCCCTGATCCTTGTCCATGCTTGCCATGTGTCCATCCTTGATCCTTGCCCACCCCCTACCCGTGTCCATCCCCAGCCCCTGTCCATCCGTGCCCCGTGTCCACCCCCGGCCCCTGTGTGTCCATCCCCGGTTCGGTGCCAGCCGCGTTCCCGGCTGCCCGGTACTCACATGGCGAGCGGTGGCTGCGGGCAGCGCTGCTCCCTCTCCAGCAAAGATGGCTTTCGGCTCCGCGCCTGCTGCCAGCCGGCTCCTACTGTTGCAGGCGGTGTTGTTGGGAGAGGAGGGGTAGGCACCGGCTACTGAGCATGCCTGCGCCTCGCATCACAGCCCGGCAGCGGGGCGAGGCTCGCAGCGCCCCTCCACACCCTCCTCCTGCCCGGGCGGCAGCGGCGACAGCGCCGGGGACAGCGCCGGGTGTGGCACCGGGCTGGGCTGGGGGACACACGGACACCGCTGGGCGTCTGTCTAACCACCCTCTTTCTCGCCAGAAAGAAGCATCCTTGAAAAGGAGAAAGATGACGGAAAGTGCTGCCGCACCATCCCACGCTGCCGTGCGTGTCGTTAGATCCACAGGGCAAGTCCAAAGACAGATAAGCTGACAGGTCAGGCACTGATTCTGTAAAGGTGGTGTCTCAGAGGAAGCACAGCCCGTGCTCCCACCCTCGATCCATGCAGCCTCACCCTCCATGAGCACCAGCACCTCCCTGGCATGCCCATTGCCCTGGGCAGAACTGAAACTCTGAAGCAGCACCCCGACTTGGCACTGGTGCCACCATCGGTTCGGGAACCATCCTGCGTATCGTGGATTTTCAGGAGGCAGCCGGCCACTCCCAGCCACAGGCCCCTAAACAGAAACTACGGCCCTTTTCCCTGGAAACAGAACCCACCTGCCCCGCTTCTGGATTGAAGATTGCAGAAGTCCCTTGGCTCTATCAAACCAGCCCGACTTGGCACTGGTGCCACCTTGGGTCTGGGAACCATCCTGCGCGGCGTGGATTTTCAGGAGCCAGCCGGCCACTCCCAGCCACAGGCCCCCGAACACAAACCACGGCCCTTTTCCCTGGCAAACAAAACTCCGCTGCCCCATTTCTGGACGGCAGGAGCCGCTTGGAACTCCTGCTGAGGCTCCTCTGCAGCCAAACCAAGGCCTTCACATGCTCTAAACACAGTTGAAGGAATTACAAAGTCATCATGGCTTTTCAAGATGTGGCCTTTATCACTGCTGCCCCAGTGATTCACTTATAAAAAGATGGTTCGCCTGTTGCTGCCTTCACTGTTTTTCTGTGGGTGTCAGTGGAACCAGCGCTGGCCATTCAAACCCGTGCAAGCAGCTTTGCTAAGTGCCTGGACCTCAAATCTTGGGGTGCCTGTTGGGAATAAAGGGCAACAGTGTCATCGGATCCAATCTATGTTTTCTGATGTGGAAATCTAAGAAACGGTGAATTGCTCCTCAAAGCAATCGGCCAAGGTAGCATAGCTACTGGGGGTGAGCAAGGCATCAACCCCCATTTCTCAGCTTGTTATCGGCCAGTTGGGTATTTTCATGCAGAATGTGGCCAGGGAATGTGACATCACCCATCAGGACACTCAACTATTGCCAAATCCAGGCTCAGGTGTCACCAGAGCCTGACTCAGGTGTGAGCCATGGGCTGCCAGCTCTGAAGGGATCCAGCTCCTTGGGGAAATAGGGAACTCTCAGTGACACTAACAGTCACAGGAACCCCTCTCCCTTCTCCTCTGATGCCTGAGAGTTTACTCACTGAATTAGACACTCCTCATACCCCCTGCCCCTGCATTCTGTCTCCTGTGCTGGAGCCAATTATCTGCATGAATGAATAAATGTCACTTTGAGCATCACTTCCAGCCTCAGGTTTTTGCTCACATATCACACTCATGAGAGCCTGGCCATAGAAACTTTTCCTGATGGAAGTAGAAAACACTTCAAACTGTGTTTTCTCTATGCAAAGATGGAGTTTCAACCATTTGGCACACCCTGATGATAATCAGGAAATTCCCAATTACCTTCAAGTACCATCTACCCACAGATGAATTACTTAGCTCAACTGGAATTCCTCCATAACTCTTCCCTCCCAAGAAGAGTTTACTTTTCAGATATCCTAGACAAAGACACATTTGTATCACACATGATATAGAGGATTGTTTATATGATATATTTATAGGATTATTTGTGTGGTGCCACAGCAGCACCCACACTCAGGCTGGCACCAAACACCTCCTGCTACCAGGGACATCCTCACCCTCATCTTCAAACCCAAGCCACACCTGAATATTGAGAAAGGGACAAGTCATGGCTGCCTTGTGAGGCCAGGAGCTTCTGGGACAGAGCAGACCTTCCTGCCCTTCCTGTGGTCTCACTTCCAGTCATTTTTACATGCAGGCTGGAACAAGTGCTGGTGCTAGAACAAAGCTCACAAGTCTAAAAAAAAAAAAAAAAAAAAAGCTACAAAAAAAAACCCCAAAAAAACCCAAAAAAACACCCTCAAAACCCCAAGAAACCCTGAACCAAAAACCTGGAAGACTCCAAACCCAACCCATTGAAATGCTTTATTACACAAACTATCCAGAGCAGATAGCACAGTGTTTGTGCTGGCTCCATGGCAGCTTTATCCTGATTGAAAGGGAACAGAAAATACCCACACAAGCACAAAGGTGAAATGGCAGTCAGGAAAACTGGAAATCAGAAATTAGCAGAAGCATTCCACTAGAGGAAAAACACCCCAGCCCTTGTGAGCTCAGCGCAGAATCAGTGCCCACATCATCTGGCCATGGCTTCCTCCAGAGCAGCACCACAGAGTTCTCTAAACCAAATTAAACAACATCATTGCACTGCAGCTGCTAAAAATAGAATTTCCTACCAGCTAATGAAGGCATCACCATTCCAATCCAAGAAGGCTCATGATGCTGAGGAAAATCCCCAGCTGAGCTGGGGGACATTTCCTTTAGCCCCACATTCCCTGGAGCTTGCAGGCTGCCATTAAAGGCCACCAAAGCCTCTGGTATTAGAGGAGATGCAGAGACACCCTGTGGTGGCAGGACCAATACCACCAGAATGAGTCCAAACAGCTAAAATTGCATTGAAGTCACAGAACTGAGTCAGAAATTGTCCCCCAGTTGCTGTTCAGGTACTTTCCTCTCTCCAGAGGTCCTTTCCTGTCTGGCATCCTTTGCTCTGTCTGTTTGCACTACCACAAAGATTTTCCCCTTATTCTGCTTGGTATGATAACAACAGCAGGATCAGGGCTGGGGCAGCTGGAGGGATGGCTGTGGAAATGCTCCACTTTTGGAAAATAATTTCCTACATCTTCAGCCTGCCCCTTCTGGGTATGGAAAACCATCAGTGTGCTTTGCAAACTGTTGGGGTTTTACCCCATCCATAATTTGTGTTTTGTCCTGAAGCATAATTTTGTCTATGAGGGCAGTTTCAGAACTGCTGAGGATGTTCCAGAGTGAAAGCCATCAACAATCATCATCAGTGGAAATCAATTCTGTATCTGGAGCCTTGCAGGTGCCAGAGCTTGCTCCTAACTATCCAGGGACAGCCTGGAGATAGAACACTGAGGCTCCCAAAAATGTTCTGTGCTGCTGTTACGTGATCTTCACCTGAGGGAAATGTATTTTCTCCCAGATCTGCAAGGAGGATCCCCACTCAGAAGAGTCATCATGTAATCCATAGGTTTGTGGAGTACCCATACAATAGAGTAAATCTCAGGGCCAGCCACAGTAACACTGGTCCTGGTTACTTTGGCTCACAAAACAAAACACCATTAGTGCCAAATAACAAAGGTGAGAGCAGTTAATTGGTTTAAAGAAAGCAATGGTAATTAAGTTTCACAAGATTTAAGCAGAGAGGAAAAGCAAGGCAAATAAATCAATCATTCAAATGCTGCATTTTCACATCTTCTGATCTGGCAATGCACTTAAACAAAATGTAGGAGGAATTCCCCCTAAATCATCAAAACTTATGACACTGGAAACAGCATAGTCAGACAAATTCATCTTTAAAAGAGAAATGAAACACTATACATGTGCAAAGTACAATTTTTCAGAAACTATTGCCTGAAAGGATCAAGAAAATATCTGTTCTAAGTATCTTCACTCATTTGTCACCAAGTTCTACATGTTTATTTTAATTGGCTTGTTTTCTTCTCTTGACTTTTTGGCAAAGTGGAATTGGCAGTGAATGACCCAGCCCTTGCAGCTCACCTCTCAGCAGTAATGATGGTGCCTGCCCAGCTGTGCCTTTATTACAGATGTTCTGTTCTGCAGAGCTTCACCTCAGCACCCCTGCTTGCCTACAATGGGCCTTGCATTTGCAATTATTTTGTCACAAATTAAAACCTCAAGTCTGTGGGGTTGAGGTTTTGTGACAAATTTGTGGGGTGTGTAATTTTCTTTCACTCACAACTTCTATTCGTTCCTTCACAGCAAATTAGTGCTGTAGTTATGATTTCCTTTTACAGGTCAGTGAAGCCTTTGTAATTTCTCTCATAAATTGTCTTTTCTGCCATTTCTCTGAGAGATCTAGGTCCAGCTTACCTGGGCTCTGTTAAAACCCTGGGTGGCTCATTACCAAGCCTGAGTAGCAAGGTGTGATGCTCTGTGCTCCTTCAAGGGATTTACATTCCTTGTTAATGTGAATTAATGGATAATTTTGAAAACTTTGCAGCTGTGATCCTGCCAAGCCTTTGCACAGTGAGGCTCAGTCCCTCCTGCCTGTGTGTGTCCCTGTGGTAAAAAGTGGGTACAGGGAACTCTGCTTAAAAATCTGTGAGGGGCTTAGGAAGAAGGAGAAGAAGAGTAAAAGAAGAAAAGTTAAATATGGTTGCCAATTTTCTTTTTAAGCCTACGAGCTTTGTGTGGTTTGATTTAGAAGATTTGTGGGAAATACTTGTAGCAGGCAGGAACAAGACAGCAGACAGAGGAGGGGGGGAGCATGACCCTCCAAGCCAAGCAACCAAAAGTTAATGCAATTACCAAACATGAAATGTGGAGCAGAGGCACTAATTCGATCAGAGAGGCCAAAGGGATAATTCTTGGAGACAAAGCATCGCAACGCGGAAATGCGGGCTAATCAACTGCTTTATCAAAAGAAAAAGGAAACAATTTCCAAGCCTTAACTAAAGTCCCCAGTTGGTTCTTTGTCTTTTCAGGGGTCTGTTTTTTGCCTGGCAGCGTTTGTTCCATCTCCCATTTGTTTCACTGCTCCTGGTCCCTGCACTGAGCTGTTTCCCTGGCTCCTGTTCTTCGACCCGCCTCTGCCCTCGGTGTAAGGAACTCCTCGGTCATCAAAGAGAGCATGCAGAGGGAAATATTCATTCTATTTAATGTCCAAGCCTACTTTCCATAATTATCTGGAACAGAGCAAGGCTATCCAGAGTCACTTGGTGCCTGCAGGATTTTTCAGAGCAGGTATTTGCTCCATCTGATGGAAAGCAGCAGTGATCTCCACTGAGCTCCTGCCCAGGACCCTCTCAGGTCTGCAGAGCAGCAGATCCAGACTTCACCAGGTACAACCCAGCAAAGCAGAGGTTTTCACACTCAGACTTCTGCTTGCAGGTGCTGCTGGTATGACAGATAAAACGACATGGCACAAAGGAAAGAAGGAACTGACAGAAGAAAGCGCAGGAGAGGGGAAGCACGGCCGGAAAAAGCGAGAGCGGCTCTTCAAGAAGAGATTTTCTCGACTGAGCCTCTTCTCTGCGTCTCCCAAAAATAAATGGTAAGTACATCCAAGATTATATTTTGCATACATTTTCAAACAAGAAATTTTGAGAGTATTTCCAGAACAGCTTAGGAAGAGCCACAGACACCTTGTCACCTCCACTGGATTAACCATTTCACAAGCAAGGAAACAGAGGCTAATTGAACAACTTGAGCTAAAAACTGTTAGGTCTCTGGCAGCATTAGAGATGAAATTAACTTCTCCAAGTCTTGTGTGTCTGGGTGTTTATGTAATATCCATTTCCCCATGCCTTGAGCAAGAGATTAGCAGGGGCAGCATCTCTATTTCTCCAGGTAGACACACCAGCACTGCCACTGGGACAACCCCACTGTTTCCAGCCGTAACTTTAAAAAACGCATAAAAAATTATGTTGTTGCACCAGAGCGGTAACTCCGGGGTGCAATGGAAAATGTCAATGCATGGGCAGCAGCAAAAATCACTGTTCAACAAAGGTAATGATACCAAATTTCTGAAAATTCGAAATTAATGCCTGTGTTCCTGCAATAGTACTTTTATACTTACTCTTTCCAGTTAAAAGGAGAGAAAGAGAAATGAAAAAAAAATGACAAACAAATAATAACAACTCATTTTTTTAAGCAAAGGCAAAAATTACTCAGAGCTTACTGCTTTGTGAATGTATAGGTTTTGAGTTATCATAATCATTCTAATGGGATTTGAAATTCTTTTCTTGGCTCTTTCTCCCTGGTATTTTTCTTCCTTAACATGAAGTATACTGAGTGTATGCTAAGATCAAGGAGAGGTTTCCAAAAAGTGTCTTTTCTCATCCAAGTGCTGTTTTCCCTACAGATCTCCTAAAAGGAGTCTGTCTTTGGTAATTATCCTGAAATTACCGTCTTAGCAGGAAGTGCACGCAAGTCTCCACAATTACTCAGCTAACTGCATTAGCCTTGAAAGCCACAGCAGCTGATTGCAGGCTCCACAGAAGATTAAAATACACTAGCAAGAAATGAACCTGAGAGCCAGATTTTTCCCTCTGATCTAATTGCAGCACAATGAATACCAAGGGCTTGGTTTTGGGATTTTTCTGCTGAGGAACTGGACTGGAGACATAGTCAAACATCCAAGAAGTGAATTACTGCTGTGAAATGTTGTCTGCTGTTCATAATTTCACTGAAGAGCACATTCAGGAGGCCAGACAAATATAACTGAAACAGTAAAAGTTTGTTTTCTGAACATTCATCCTTATGATAAATATGGATTTTCCCCAGTTTGAGCTAAAAGAAAAAAAAAATTAAAAGTGAGCAGTAATCTAGTAAGCTCCCATGGTACTCCCATGTTAGTGAGAGAGAGTCAGCCTTCAGACTTCACTGGATCTACTCCTGCAGACACACCGCATGGCAGTGGGCTTGAAATGCATTTGAGCCATCGGGGCTTACGGAGCTTTCACAGCGGTGCAGCCAAACCAGATCATCTCTGCAGGCAGCCTTGATTCATGGGCTCTGCCAGGGACGGTGTAGGTAGAACAGAAGGGTCTATAATTTGATCAGGAGAGCTTTCCTTTCAGCTATTCCCTCTCTGTCCAAGGCCAGTGCAACACTGGCCAGTGCTGGCTTTACTGGCCCCATTGGTGTGTGTGACTGTGGTCATAAGGGTTTGCAGGTGATGGAAGAGACCAGAATGTTGATTCTATGATCAGAAGGCTTGATTTATTATTTTATGATGTATATACTACATTATAACTATACTAAAAAGAAATAGAAGGAAAAGTTCCTCAGAAGGCTGGCTAAGCTAAGAATAGAAAAGAAAGAATGATATCAAAGGAGCTGTCTCCAACTCTGTCCGAGAGAGCTCAGTCCTTGATTGGCCATTAATTGTAAACATCTAAGATGGGCCAATCCCAGATGCACCTGTTGCATTCCACAGCAGCAGACAACCATTGTTTACATTCTTTTTCTGGGGCATCAGCTTCCCAGGAGGGAAAATCCTAAAGAAAGGATTTTTAGTGAAAGGATGTCTGCCACAGGTGTGCATTGCTGGTGCACACAAGTGGGGCAAGAACCTTTGTGGTGTTTTTGGGGAGCACAGGGTCAGACACAGAGCTCTGTGGTGTTTGTCTTCATGCAAACACACGAGGCTCGTACCACAATCATGCACAGAAGAGTTGCACATTGAAGCTCCTGCCCCGTTAGGAGTACAGGTAGGCATCAGCTCCTACCCGTAGCGGATGCCACTCTTTTATGGTTTTGTTCATAATCATTCAATAATTCTGTCCATAATCATTCATAATTCTTGTTAATAATCCTTCAATAATTCTATGCTCTAAAACTATCAGCTTGTCACTGCCACCACAGCCCAGAGCCAGACTTTCCTTTTTGCTGCTTTTCCAGGTGGCCATACACAGCACCCACTCATAGAGTGTCACGGGTATACCCTCTGGAAGGGTTGATAAATCGAACAATTTCTGAACTCATAAATCCTTCTGTTGCCCGAATCCATGCACGGGCTGAGTGTCACCTGTGTGTGTGCCCTCGCAGCCCGCAGGGACGGAGCCCGCTGGCGGAGGACACACGGCGGTGCTGGCACAGGAGGGGCTGCCGGCGGCCGCAGGAGGAGCCGTGCCCGCTGCCTCAGCCCGGGGCCCCGCGGCGCTCCGGGAGGATGTGCCCGAGCTGCGAGATCCTGCTCTGCCGGCCCTGCGGCACCCTGCACTCGCAGCGCGCCTTCATCGCACACAGCCTGCTGGACCACTACGACAGCGCTGCCCTGCCCTGCTGAGCGGCATGGAGGCTCCGGGGCCCTGAGGGCATCCCAAACCCAGCGCTGGATCCATCGGGATGATGGGCATGGAGGCTCTGCGGGCCCTGAGAGCATCCCAAACCCATCTGGATGACAGATCCCTCTCTGGGATCTGGACTTTTGTTGTTAATTGCAGCCCCAAGATGTGTGAAAAGTCTCCGTTTCAGCCCGCGTGTCTGAAGAACGAGCTGGAGTTCTTCAGTTTTCATTCTTAAAGTTTTTTATTAAATCTTATCTATAAAATGTTTCTCCTGTCCAGCCGAGGTTCGCTCAGCAGGACAATCCCAGGCACTCTGCCTGCCCCCGGGGCAGTGTTCTCTCTTTATACTACAAACTACAGATAACATGTTTGCAATTACTTTCCAATCCCTATCACCTATATTAGACAGTGAGCTTCTACTCTAACCCAATCCCAAAGTGCCAGCACTACAGCAGAATGTGGAGGCAGAGAAGAAGAAGAAAGGCTGGACACACCCAAGTCCCTCCATCTTGTCCCCACAACCCCCATTCTAAAATCCCAAAATCTACCCCTTGACCTGGTGATAATTTTATTATTACATTATTTAAACTTCTGTGGCTTTCAGGTCCTCATACAAAGCTGTAATTTGCTCCACAGGTCATAATCAACCCCACAGGTGTTCTGGGCTGTGTGCCAGGGTCTCTGAGCCCCCTGGCAGGGTCCTGGCAGCTCTGGGCACCCAGAGGGATGCACTGAGTTCTGACAGATCCTGGCATGGAAGCTCTGGGCCCTGAGCACATCCCACACCCAAAGCTGGATCCGTCGGGATGACGGCTCCGTGCAGCCACCCTGCAGTTCAGTCTGTACCCATCACTCATTTAACCAGCACAAACCCATGAAACAGAGCTGTAACTTAAACATTTCTCAGCTGTTAAGGATAGGGAATTGTTTCAGAGATATTCTCCAGAGCCTTCATTCTCCTCTCAAGGAAACAAAGATTATCCCATTGGGCTGCAAACGTGAGCGTGATGAATACATGCAGAGCCACTTGCAATGCCTTTGTTTGCTTCAGTGTTATTTGTGGTCTGGAATATTAAAAGCTTTATTTCTAAATTAACTACCTCTGAGAAGCAACTTTATGGGGGAAAGGGGCTTCTAAAAGCTGGCCTGGCCACAAGGATTGCAGCTCACATCCCAATTCCCTCCTAGAATTTCCAAACTTGTGATCCTGCACCTTGCCTTAGAAGGAGCAACAACAATCACAACTCACAAAGTATTTAAGCCTTCTTTGAGCTCTTAAAGCCTGACCTGTATTTTTAAGCAATTCTTTAAACAGTGTAGTACAGCTGCAGGCACCAGGCCAAGGCTCTGGGGCAGGGCTGGGTGGCATTAAGCTCCAGGTGTACCAAGACTTTGCCACTGTGGAATTCCCAAGCAGAGGTGAGGGGTGTAAGGAGCCTTAGGAACAGATGGACCCAAGTCTAGCAGCATGCACCTTTTCCTCCCATCTATATGCAGGATTAATTCCTTGCTCTTAGGTAGGCAACAGGCTAAACACACTTAGTCTCCCACAGCCATTAAGAGTTCTTTTATTTAGCCAAGCAGAAGAACACAGGCTGGGACGTTTGGACCTTCATTTCATCTCTCCTTTTCCTAAATTCCAAAGTAACAAGTCCATAGGGAAAAGGACTTTCTGTCCTTCCCACTCCTCTTTTGGAGCTGTTCCATTTTTGTTCAAATGAATGTCTGGTAAGGTGACTGGAATCCAGATTTTTTTCCTATCCCTAGGGAATACTTGGACTGGGCCATGTCATCTATTCTTGTGTTTTGTTTCCAGCCTCCCAGGAAAAGGGTTTCAGCAGGAGGAGTTCAGAGCCACATATACAACATTCTGTGCTTGTGGAATGTCTGACACTCAATGCTCCTCATGCAAGAGTACAGAGATCATTTCAGAAACCAGACTGAGCTGCTGAAAGCTCCCATTAGGAATTCCATGTAGGAGAAAGCCTTAGGCAGGACCCACAAACTGGAATGAAGCACTGACAGGTTCCTCCTTTATGCCCAGATTTCACTGGTTCTGCCCATTGCCAGTGAGTGCCCAGACTTCCTGCCCAAATGCAGACTTCTAAAGCCAGAAATGAGATCTTACCAACACCCTTGTGCTACAGGGGCCTTAATCCCTCCAAACCCACATTTCCATGGTGCTTGATTGTCATTTTCAAAAGTCAACCAGAGCCTGGCAAACCAGAATTAACCTTTCACATTTCTTTGGGACTGCTGTGCCTAAACTGGGACCCCTTACAGCTCTCCCAAGAGTAAACCATACCATTACTTTGTAAGCCATACCATTACTTTAAGAAATATAAATTCAACCCCACTCCTCATCATCAAGCAATCCAGAGGAGACTTCTCCAGGCAATCACCTGAGGAAGAGCAAGGTGACGGACTGAAAGTCATTTTAAAAATTATTACATCTTAGCAGAGGATTTCAGGCTTAGATTTTAAAGCTGGCTCCGACACATAATTACACTAATACACTATATTGTGAAAGAATAATAATAGAAATACTGATTACACATTTAAAAGATGTAGGCTTGAAACCATCCTACAGAATAAAGCTGCAATATAGCCTGACATAGCAATTATTAAGAGCCTCTACTATTTAATTATCTGATTTCAATAGCTCTGGGAGATTAAAGAAGAATACTGGACTCTTTTTTATGAAATACAGGAATGGGCTCTGTCCAAGGCATTTGCTGGAGTGTGAGTGACTGAAAACCAACACCCCACTGCCAAAACAACCAATACAAGCACGAGAGGGAAAGGAAGCAGCTCCACAGCTGAGGGGCAAATCCATGGGAGCTCCTTCCCTGGAAATCCAAGACAGGACAAGCAGGAGTGTGAAAGCAGCAGTTGTCACCATCTGTCACAAAATAAAAGATTCAAGGTAGAAAGCAAACCCATCAAGTAATCATGCAGTCAGTAATGAACCAGAACACATAAAGATCATTTACACACTGCATATACCTAATTTCAGCTGTGGTTTTTAAAGCAGCCCAGGCAGCTTTCCCCTCTGTCAGATACAATGAAGGCCTTGAGAAGGAAAAGTCATTTTTCCAGTGGACATATACAAAGAAAGGTAATTAACACGAGACCATGTGAACTAAAGATTCAACACAAACTCTTTAAATTCTCTTATTATAATCTAACCATTTGATGTCTTGTGAATTCAGAAACTGATCTAAAATAATATGTTCCAAATCAGCCCAAATTAACTTACCAATTTAGTATTAGAGCTGGATATTGTGAGGAAAGTACAGAAACAATCAATGGACTGATGTGCCAAAATCCAGACTTCTCTTGGATGACAAACAGTGTCAAAGTCTCCTTTGAGTTTTCACAAAGCAGTTCATTTATTTATTTGTTTGTTTTCTGAATGAAAGTCTGTATGCCACAGGCTGTAGCAAATATGATGAAAACCAGGGAAAGTGGTGATTTTTTTACTAATACAATTCAGCACACCAGAACTCTGCTCACAACTTAACGTGAAGGTATCACAAAATCAGCCTTGGTGACCTGGTAAATGCTGCTTCCTGCAGGTTCAGCCCTGAGAGGTCAGCCTGGGAAGCACTGCTGTGGGATGGGATCTCTTCTCAGCTATTTGAAGATAATTCACAGGAGGAAAACACTTCATTGTCTTTGCTGCCAAACACAAAAATAGACCATTTAACTCAGCTCTTTCTTATTCCATTCTTGTAATTAATTAATAAAAGAGTAAACATAGAGAAGATAAAGACAAGCAAACACAACACAGCCATTGAAGGGCTATTAACCAACACAAACACTGAGCAGAAGCAGCATTTCCTAATCACCTCTAAACACTCCCCAAGGAACAGAGGCAATGGGATTGTCTCACCATCTCAGGTACTTTTGTAACCTACGTTAAAGTCGCATCCAAAATCCCCTCTGGGCTCAGTGCAGTGCCCTGGTGGTGCTGGAGGCAGGGAAGGTGTTCCTGCACCTGCAGAGGCACAGAGGGGAACAGAGGGGAGCTTGAGGTGGGACCCAGCTGCCCTTGGAGCTAAGGAAATAAAGGAAATGGAGATGCCACTGTGCTCCCTCCTGCCAGAGCCCATCCACACCACCCCCAGGCAGCCAAGGGCCACTTGCCAACTTCACCTCACAGTCCTGAAAGGCTGATGTCTCCCTCAGCAAGCTCAGAAACGTCCAAATGCTCTGTCCCACGTGTCCAGGAACCCCTCCTTATGCACAGTCACCTGCTGTGAATTACCTGAAGATACCATTACTTTTTTCAGAGCTGTCACCTGCACTGCAGTTTCTTTTTCGCTTTCTTGCTATCTGCTGTAGAAATAGTAATAATTTTAAGAAGGACATGGCACACTTTGAATGCTACTATGCTGTATATTAAAAAACAGCCCTAAACCCAACAAAACCAACCCATATAACACTTGTTACTTTTAGAATATTCTAGAAGTCTTTTCAGAGAGATAATCTATAGGGTGAGGAGAAGAGAATCAATGCCCTACACAGAACTGACTCCAGGTAAGTTCTTAACCTTTAAAATAAACACAGAAACCCCAAAGCAACAAAAGCAAAACACTCTCAACAAAGTAAAACCTACTTTAATTAAATTCATACATCATCCAACATTTCTATGCAGAACAACTGTTTAGTCAAAAAGTAAATATATATGTTTAATCTCTTTCAAATGTCCACAAGAATCAAGAGCTACCAGTGTTCCTTGGAGAACAGGCAGTAGTTAAACCTCTCTTGCTGATGTCCAGGAACAGTTTGTTACATCTTTTAACCAGCAGTCCCCTATTGCACATAACAAATTTGCTCTCCATGTAAGCACCTAAAAGCCTGGTACCTCACTAAATAAATTAAAACAAATCCAGTTTCTTCAGCAACCATCTTCAACATATATATCTCAGTAAAGCAACATTCCTGCAAGCTTTTAATAAATAGAGAGAGAAGATCAGTGACTGCATTGGTGTTCTGTGGAATGATCTTTCCCCATCAACTCTTGCTTCTCCAACCAGTTGGGGTTTTTGGTATGTATGCTTTAAAAATCACTTTGTGTTGTTTATTTCATGAGAACATCTCTTACACAGGTCAGTACATTTCACAGGGAAGGACTGATCTGAGATGGGAATTTCAGTGTAAGGCTGGAAGGAGCTTCCTGCTGGAACCAAACCAAACTGTGCCTCTCTGGGAGCTGAAGGCAAAGCCCAGAGGCTGAGTGGGAGACTGTAACCAACGAGGGATTCTCAGGCACGTTTGGAATTGGCCTCACCTTCCTCCTTCTGAAGGGCTTCTTTTGTGTGCTAAGTCAGAGGAACAGAGCTGTGCAACCCTGAACATCTGGATGCTGCATCACATCTGCCAGGGCTCCCCCACCCTTCCTTCAGCAGCAGCACAGACACGAAGCAGCTCCCTGCAGTATAGTGATACCATGGTTGCTATTTACAGTAGAATTAATGCATCTGTGCCAGTAGGGCAGAGGTCATATGAAAAATATACACAATACACTCATTTTTAGCCAGATTAGGATATATAAAAAAAATTTACTCTTCAAGTCCTAACTTTAAATGAAGAACAGTTCTGCCAGAGGTCTTCAAACCTGCTGAGGATATGTTAGAGCACATTACCCTAACGTATAAAAACAAATATTTACACCTCCATGAAGTACCAAAGAATTTTTAAAAATGCCTAGTAGCTCTCAGCGTGCAAAGTCAGCAGGAACTGATTATCCAGGATGTTCACTAACTGTAGAGACAGTCTTGGAATCAAGCATTCAGAAGCAGAGTGCAAAAGACTCAGGAATTATTTCAGTCCATTTGTTTTCACTGTCGTTTCCTTTCTTGGTTTGGATCATTTCATAGAATCACAGAATGTGCTGAGCTGGAAGGGACCCATCAGGATCAGAGTCCAACTGCTGGCCCTGTGTGGGGCTCCCCAGGAACCACCCTGTGCCTGAGAGCATTGTCCCAGTGCTTCCTGAAGTTTGGTTGGTCCACACCACAGAAACCCTTTACAAACACTTATCAAGGTAACCTTCAGCTTAGTGCAAATGCTAGCATCTCCTAGGACCTGTAATCCTTTCTGACAGTGTGAGCCATCCAGTTCACTTTAGTAGTCCAACTTTCCCGCAGAGCTTCATCAAACTTTTGCTTGAACTGTTTTAGTGCTTCTTCCTCGCTCTTCCCTAAGGCCAGGGAGTCCTAAGGCAACAGGGAAACAAGGACTGTTAGGAATTTTAAAATGTACAGTGAAAGGCTCCTTCACATTTCAACACAAGCCACAGTGTGTTTTGCTCTCCTCTGACACTTTTTCTGCTTACTACTCATTGAGCAATACATCAATTGGGTGAAATAATAAATCTTCCTGGGTTTAAAGATAAAACTGAAAGAAAATGAAGCAAATAATTTTCACCTTTCCAGGTCTATGCTTGTGCATGAGCCAAGATGTAAAATACCCCTGAGATGACTCCATTTAAGATGCACAGACCCTGAACTCATTCTCTGAGCACTAGGCCTGACTACAGACCTTGTCCTATAGAGCTGAAAAAGAAATCTTCAAGGACTGTGTGGAAATCTTCACAGAAACGAAAAACAATGAAAATGTATTAATCTCGGAATCAAAAAATCACATCCTGGAAAAATGCTGAGTCCTGCTGAGCTGTAGCTCTTACTGTACCTTGAGATACTGGATGTCCTTGACAGAGGTGAGCTCTGGCAGCCCTGCAGTCAGCATCAGTGCAAAGAGGGTAATAAATAGGTTGCCGTGCTTGCGCAGGATCAGGTAGGCTTCCTCACAGTACTGCCGGAACCTGGGCACAGGGAGGGAGCACAACAGGCCAGTCACACACTGCAAAGGGCTGCAACTGCTAGCTGTTCATCTGTTAACTGATCTGCAATCTGGGATCTGTCTGACAAACACACACTGTGGGACACAGCACAGAGAGACAGAGATGCCTGCAGAACCTGTTTGTGCATTCCCACAGTGTCCTGGGCTGACTATATGATGCTTTTAACCCTAATAGTCTCGTTCTGTTTATGCTGAATAATAAGTTTTGCACATTTAGGATTTGTTGCAGAGAGTGAAGGGGGCAGAGAAGAAGCTCAGTTTGTTTTCAGACACTGCACTCACTCCTCCACATTCCTGCTCCTGGACTGTGCTGTCTGTGGATGGACAGACAGCGGGACAGAGCTCTCCTTTGCTTTAGTTAGTTTAGCTAGCTGAGGCAGAGAAGTTCCCTGGGCTGTGGGGTTTTTCCCTTTTCTCTGGCCCTGTCTAACCTGCTCTGGATGAACACCCAGGGCAGCACCGGCAGCTGCACCTGTGGCATTGCCAGCACTGAGGGACTGACAGAGCCTGAGTGAGCTGAGCTGCAACCCGGGGAGGGACTGCCTCAGTTTGTCATCTCTTTTGGAGCAGCAAGGGGTTTTATTGTTTAATATTGTTTAGGTTTTAGTGTTTGATAAACAGGTTTTTTCCACTCTTCTCCAAGGAGGTATTTTCTCCCGGACCGGTTGGGGGAAGAGCCTGATTGAATCTGCTTTTCTAGAGGGGCCCCTTTGGGGGTTCTCTTCCAAATTTGACCTCAACCAGGACACACAGACACACCCCACGTCTCCCCAGCGAGCCCTCAGTACAAAACATCACCAGCTGCTCTTCAGAAAGAACAAAACCCCAGAGGTCATGGTCCCACCTCCCTGAGAATTTGTTAGGTGAAAAGCCCTGATGATCCTATAGGGTGGGCTACAGTGGAAAAGCCAAAGTTCTATTGCAATCCCTTCTAATCTCTGCCATTTCTAATTCCTTCTGTGGCCAAAACTGAGCCAGCTTCCAGGGCTGGTGCATCAGGAGCATGTGGCTCCTCATGGAGCAGGGCCAAGCAGGGCCAGCATGGGGCAGCACAATGAACATGCTCTGAGGGACAGGAAGGGTGGGAGGCAGCCTCTTCCTAAGGCAGTGCTTGAACAACAGCCTGGCAGCCCTGCCTGGAGCCCAGAGCTGCTGCAGGCAGAGCTGAGCCCAGCAGAACCTGCCACTCCTGCTGTGGGAGATCAGCTGCAGAGCTGCAGCTTCTGCTCCTGAAGTCATCTGTGGGCATTCCAGCTCAGGGAGAGCAGTAGATAGCTCTGTAAATGAATGTTGGCAACACTTCCACACAAGTGCAAATGAGCAAACCAACCCCAGGTAAGTTCTGCTATGCTGGAAGTTATCTCAATTACAAATAGATCAAAGTAACACTCACCGACCAAATTTTTCAGTGTTCCCTGTTTTTCCTTGTTGAATAACGTGAATGAAATCATAGGTGAGTATGAAAGGTACCCGTTCCCTTTTAATTCCAAACTTGGACTTGAAGTTTCCAAGAATATGCCCAAAATCTATGTGAAAGAGCTAAAAAAAACCAAACCAAAACAAAACAAGTGAAAAATAATCTCTCCAGTGTCACTTTTCTAATATCTCTACAGGATGAAGGTATCAAGAACAGTTAACTCCTAATGTGACTCTCCAAAACCTGTGGTTTCAACCCTTTGGGAGAATTTGGTTCTAAACCACTTCAAGATTTAAAGTCAGTAATAACATCCCTACACCTTTGAGTGACCACTGCAGCAAAAGATTCTCTCAGGTTTAAGCTGCTGCTGCCACAGAGAAACAGCTTGGTGGCAGCATCAGACAAAAATGAGCCCAAGGATGAGCCCACAAGGATCAACATCATCACATCCAAGGCCTTCCCACACAAGGAGGGGCAAAAGGAGCAGAGTTGATAGTCTGAAGGACCCTGTGGCAGCTCCCCATGTTAGAACTGAGGTTAAGGGCATTCCAGGAAGTACAAACTTTAAAAGAGTACTGCAAACGTCTGTAAAGCTCTCAATTTTATAACCCTTGCTGATTTTCTAGAAGAATAATGTCAATTAAATCAGACAAGTTAAATTGCAGGGTAACAATTAAGAAAGCAGATGTCTAGAAGCTCCCCCACGTTCTGAGTACACAGCATTGTGCTGCTGCTGGGTTCCACACTCAGCATTTCTGCAGGGCTGAGCTGCACAGACTCACTTCAGGGAAACCACACTGCTCCAAAATGCACCTCATGGATTTTTAAGGGTGGTCTTTTGCAAGATACCCTAAGATCACTTTTATTCAATTAATCTTAACCACTATAAGGCCTCTTGGATGTTCTGTAAAAGCTCTGCAGAACAGCCTCTCTCCATACGGAATTGCTGATGGACCAGGCTGTGCTCTGTCCTTCCCCAGCATTACATTTCCCTTCCTTGAAGCTCTCTCCAACCCTCAGTGAACCACAGACATCAGTTCTACCCATGTGTGCCTTTCCTTTCATTATGGCACCAAAGAAATTACAAATTCTGGAGAGAACTCTTGCACACCAAGGTCTAAAGAAGGTGTTCTTACCTGCCCATTTTTCCTGACCATGATATTGTCACTGTGTCTGTCACCAATTCCCAGCACATATGTAGCTACACAGTAGCCAGCACAAGACAGAGTAAATTCTTCAATGGCTCGATCCAAGTCCTCTCTGCAAGCACAGAGAAAATTGTATTAGTGCACACTGATGGAATTCATGTCATGCTTTGGCCTCAGAAAAGATTTTTACTTGTTTAAACTAGAAGTCCATTTAGATGCTACAAAACCAGAATTACTTGAGAAAAAAAATACTGTAAAGGTAGCTGTGGAGAACAAGCAGTATGGAAGACAACATCAAGGCTTGAGACCCATGTAGTTTCCTTGGGTTTGTTTGTGCTGCCAAATTTAATATAACCTACTCAACAGCACACAGCCAAAATGCTGCAAATGCCAGGCCCAAGGGTACCATGAATCTCAGGCAGAATTTGACATGCTAGAAAAACAATTAGCCAGAAACCACACATTCCTCCAGACTGAAAGAGAAATTTCAGAGAAATTTTGCAGCTTATAGTATTGCTGAGAGAATGAGTGTAAAAATTACCCTAAATTGTATTCCTTGAGCCAGTTCAAGAGCGCGTCCTTGTTGAAGGCAGCAGCTGCAGCAACGTTGCTGCTGTTTAACTGAATGTCAGCAATGGTTTCTGAGCTAGAAACAGCCTCAATGAGGCCAGAGTGATCTCCAGTTGCCAAGCAGCCATAGGGCAATATCCTGCAAGGAAACACAGAGTCATGTCAGAACCTAAACCAGCAAAATGCTTCTTTAGGGTATTCAGTGCTTGGAGATGGCTGAATGCTCATGTGAACAGTAAACTCTCAAGGGGCAATATATAGGAATTGTTTGTAAAGGTTAAAGACCAGCAATACATTTAAAAAGTTCATTTTTCCATTTTGTATATAGATGCAAAGAAGAGAGACACTTTAAAAAGCCTAATTTTTCCTTTTTACTGGAACCCAGTTTCTTGTAACTTCCCAGGATGAGCCACAGAGGGAGCCCTGTGCTTGCATTTGTGAATTCCTGCCTGGACAGACCCTGACCTGCTCCAGTTCATTACCCATAAATTCTTGCTGGAAATGCAAAAGAGGATCTTATCCTTTTCCATCAACTTCCTACTTCAAAGGAAAATGCTAGAAATCCTTCTGAATCTTAACATAGAGAATGTTTTCCAGCTCATACTAAACTGAAGCACAGAAATCCAATGGAAAACAGGAATACATCTCTTAACTGGCTCGGTATCTCAGAACACACCTGTGCATTCACACACAGTGACCACTGAAAATACCTCTTACCATGTCAGTGCATTACAGTGAGACACAATTCAGGACAAAAATCAAGGAGAGGTGTGTATAAATAGCTAAGTGTATCTTTTCCCAATACATTTCCTCCCTTCAGATGCTTTAAATGCTGAACAGAATGGCAACATCCCATTGCCATCCCATCCCATTCTGAGATGGGAGCTCAGCATTTGCAAGGTAAACTTACAGCAAACTTTTCAAAGGCAATGCATCACAAATTGAGGTGTCTGCTCTTATCCTTGGCCTGAGCTGCCTGGCACATGATCTCAATTGTGGTCATGGTCCATGGGTAAGAGAATGAATACCAACAAAAATCTACACTGTGGCACACAAGGTATAGACCAGCACTCACTGACTTAGAGAGCTGTATAAAACAACTGCAGGACATGAAAATTGATGTGAAAATTTGATCCATTTTCAAATGAAAATTGATGTCTAAAGGTACATACATACATACACATAAATATATATATATATATATAAAGCTTCACTGCTGGTGAAGCTGTCATTAGTATTTCTATATAAAACTATATATATTTATACATATATATATATATAAAGTTTAATATAAGATATTAAATTTAATAGCTACAAAGCATAACCACATCTCTTAACTGACACAGCCGATTATCCCAAGCCACGGAAGAAAAATAAATAAAATTCCTAACAAAATTAAACACAACGTTTTTGCCTTACAGCTATCAGGGAACTGAGCAGCTCTCCACCAAAGGGATAACACAACTGGAGTGGTGCAAGTAGTGATGCCTCGGAGGGGCTGCCTAGAGCAGAAGCCAGACAAGATGTAGAGAATAAAGTGGGTATTTATTAAAGGCTTTCAACAGCCACACCTTTGGCAGTCAGAAGCCTCACAGAGGCTACACCCAAGATGAACAATGGTTATCAGTTTTTCAGATAATTTTAAGTCTGGTCCATTTACATATTAGGGGTTAATTCTGCAATTACAGCTTCAGCTAATGAAGTCATCTACCCCCAATTTGCTGCCCCCAATTCACTTTTGTTTGTAGTTTTGGGGCCTGAGACAGTAAAGTGTCCTTGAGCTTCAGGCCCAGAGGGATTGTTTTGTCTGACCAAAATGTGAAGACAGTAACTCACACTCTGTATGGAGTTCAGAGTTGTGCACTAATGCAGTACAGGATGTGAAAAATATAAAAGCTAAAATCCTAAGGCATCAGAAACAGTAATGATATAGACAGGGATTCTTCCCTACTGGCAACAAAGTGCACCGAAAACCACATTCAACAGGGTATTTCAATAGGACTCAACTTCAAAACAACAGCAGAAGAGCAGGCTCGGAGCGTTCTTCCCGTTTCTGTTCTGCGCCCTGCCCAGCCCCAGCCCTGTCCCCAGAGCAGGGCTCTCCAGGAGCAGGAGGGTGGCTGGGACTGCCCCTGGGCACGGGGAAGCTCTGCCCATCCTTATCAGCACAGCACAAATGGCAGCCCAAGCTGGCCAGGTTAAAGTGCAGCCTGGCCTCCTCCCACGGCACCCAAGGCAGCGCGCTCGGGCTGAGCCGGGCACGCGGCCAACAACTTCCCCTTCAAAAGCAGGCAATGATGAAAGCTGCAGCCCCTGGAGGGCTGTGTGCTTACAACTGCAGGAAAAAACATCCTTGTCAGAGAGACAGTTTGACAGGAGTCAAGTTAGGGACAAATCCTCTGGGCCCTTTCCATCTCATCCTGGTCTTTCTGACTTCAGCATCTGTCAGCAGGATATGCTCCCTGCTTTTTAAAGCCAGCAAAAGCCATGGACAGATCAATACTGAAATCCTGGCTAGGACAGAAAATTCTCTTCACTCATTTAAAACTGTTCTTTATTTCAAGTGTTTAATTCACCAAACCAGTGCCCTTCCAAACACACACAAAATACTGGTGATTTATCAACACGTTCTCTGTAACTTCAGGTCCAATAGTTTAAAAATGATGACACGTTAAAGAGTTGTAACAAATACATTTTCCAGTATGTGTGCGAACTCTGATTTTACTCATACACAGCCATGTAACCTCAGATCTCACACATGTAAAGGAGACAAAAATGAGAGCCCACTATAGACAGGCACTGAAACAAAAAAGTGTTTTGGAGAATGTCCTGCATCTGGTCAAAAAGTAACCAAGTATTAAATACTTTTATGACAATTTACCAAAGCAAAGGCAACTTGGCATAGATCAAACTCCTCAAATTCATGATTTTCTGTTGCTTTACTTGTTTCTCCACTAACACAATTTGATGCTGTATCAGAGCTAAAACAGCTCAAACACTTTCTGACCCAAGGGTTTTCCTGAGAGGTGCAGCACTACAGACCCCACAGCATCCTTGGGAAGATAGATGTGCCATGTATTTGTAATAGGTCAGTGTTCAGGTACAGGTTTGTCTTAGAAATTAAAGCATGGGGATTAACTAAAAAATATACTTTTTGCTTTGTTCATTTCTCTCTGCTACTTGGATGATGTTTGAGGTAGACAAAGGCAGAATGCACTAAGTGTCAGTGTTTGTCTTGGTGCTGGTCCTGTTCTGGGAAGCAGATCCACCCTACACGCCAGGCTCTCCTCACTGTGCCCACACAGGGAGAGCCCAGGATGAAGGACTTAGAGGAGCACATGGTGCCATCCTCCTGCTCACAAGTGTCCCCTCTGATACGCCCCCTGCCCTGTTTGTCACCCACAAGACAAATCAGTTGGCAGTTAAACAAACAAGCAAACATTTCTCCTCCTTCAGCTCTCAAAATCAATACGTATTTGGGATTTCTCTCTAGAGCTGAGAAATCCCACCAGGAATATTGTGCCTGCTTTAGACACAGACTGAGCTTAGGTTTCATTTTCACTGCTAGAGAACTGAGTGTGGACTGCAGTGCAATTAGAAGGGAACTGATGCTGTCCCCAGCTCAGTGGTGCACTGGCTGCCATCTCACCCATGCCTCATGGAAGCTGGACAATCTGCTTGTGGCAAAACATCACTGATGGGGAACAGCAGCAGCCAGAGCTGCTCTGACACTGCTGGCATGGCTGAAGCCCTGCTTTTACTTGGATGGAGTTACCAGATTCTTCACAGTGGAAAAAAGTTGAAAAGTGCAAAATCCATAGTGCATCCAAAAATAGAAACAACTTCAGGGAAACTAAGGATGATACAGGGCAACAAGCAAGGACTGCACTCTTTGGTATGGGCATGTGGCACTGTATTTTTCAGGAAAGCAGCTCTTTGACACTACTTTTTCACCTGAGACCATGCTTCTCGCCCAAGCAAAAAGTAACCACTGACTCCTGACTCACAAACATGGCAAAGAACTCATTCCACCACTGCTGGCTCATGGATTCTGGAGCTGTCTCTTCTTGAGAGAGATGCAGGCTATAAACACAGAGATGCCAAAGCCTCACCCTGCTGGCTGTGCCCTCATGCTCTGGGTGTTTTGAGTGCTGTTTTGGCCAATTCTGTTCTCAAGGAAGGCCATTTGACAGACACTGAACTGTAACCCTGCCTCAATCCCAGGATTTTATTTCATAATGGTAACTATGACAGGATGAATGGAAGGAAGATGCTCCCAGTTAAGCAAACAAATTGAAGAGGCCAAATATAGAACTTCAATTCTCACTAGGAACTTCCCCTTTTCTGCTTTTTTTTCTTCGCAGAGTTTTAAGAAAAATCTTGGACATCAGAGCTACTTTTTTGTTTTCCTTTGTTGTGTTTAAAAAAAAAGGCTTAGTCAGGAAAAGCATAT
This sequence comes from Zonotrichia leucophrys gambelii, assembly GCF_028769735.1. Taxonomy (NCBI): domain Eukaryota; kingdom Metazoa; phylum Chordata; class Aves; order Passeriformes; family Passerellidae; genus Zonotrichia; species Zonotrichia leucophrys. The sequence continues at coordinate 2,793,695 of NC_088179.1, forward strand.
TTGATGACTCTCATCACTATTCCTGTTTGCTAGGCATGGTGTGTGGCCCAGGCTGGAACCACAAACAGCTTCTGGGAAGGCAGCTACTGAGGAATGCCTCATCTGGGATTCCACAGCTGCCAGAGGCTGTCCTTGCCCCCAAATGCTGGATCAGCCTCCTCAAAGTCAATTTATAATGACATAAATGACCTAAGGTTTCTTCAAGTCAGTGTTCAACTTCACACGCACTCAACCATCTCATCACAAGTACATCTTTTCAGAAACAATTTGTAATTCACATTTCCACCTTTCCTGAAGCGTTCTAAGCAACAAGTTGATAATTTTACTTACCTGTGCTGATGTTAGGTGCCTTATATAGTTCCCATTACTATACTTGAACCACAAAAATTTTAAAAGAGCTCCAAGACTCTAAATTAAGTACTTCAGGCAATATTTAAATATAAGTACTTCAAGACTTGTAAACAAAACTTAGACAGAGAGGATTACAGCTCTTGAAACAGGCATACAAAATTTAATTTATGGCTAACAAAGGTTTCTAATAATATACCCAGTATCTTCCTTAGGACCACTTTCCTAAAGTGCAATTAGAATTTGGGAATTATGTTACCTAAAACTGGTTCATAAATTTGGGTGGAAAGTCTTCCCATGTACTAGAGGGTTGTGTGATAACACTGAGCAATGACTGATACTGCTGCTCTTAGGAATACTCCAGTATTCATTCAAAGAAATCACGTTTACCCTAGCAAGGACACAAAAGCAAGAAAGCTACTTTGCAAGAGACTTTGGAAGATACAAAGATATTTCTGGCTGGAAAAATGCAACAAGAGAAAGTGACTTCAGAGTTGCAGATGTTCCCAGTGGCTGTAAGTGCTGGTGTGAGCAGCAATGGGAGCTCTGCTCCCAGCAGGAAGGAGCAGAGGTAGCACTTCCCACAGCCTGCTCACCTTGGCCATGACAGCTGGGAGCTCTGGGAAGCCTGATAGATATGCAGAAAAAGGACAGTGGGGAAGGTGCTAAAAGCAGGAAAGCTTTATTTCTCAAAGCCAGCAGCCCTGAGGAGCTCCTTACCGGAGGTCCAGGCCAGCCTCTTTCCACAGAATGTCCATCAGGCGCAGGATCTGCAGCGTCAGCATGTCCTGCCGGAGATCTGCAACGAGAGGTGACACCACTGCCTCAGCTCCTCCACACTTCCTGCAGCCCCCAAGGCCTTCAGAAAAAGGCATCTAAAAATACCCAGCCTAAGGGTTAAAGTGGTATTAATCATAATTACATCCTGACTGGCAGGGTCCATGCTTTGAAACTCAGTCAGAAGATGCCTAATTTGTTTACTGATGTCAGAGTAAACCATGTTTACATGATGGCAATACAGAATAATACCAAATAACTCAAGTGCAAACATGCCAGTGGAAAAGGAAAAATTTAAAGTTTCCAGCATTGCTTACCATCACCATTTTTAAAGATGATCCCTACAAGATCTCCTCCAAACATTTTGTTGTTGTACACTATCCAGAGAGGCTTCATTTTAGAATCCATATATCTACACTTCTCAACACTGGAAGAAAACATGACAGAAGTCTTAGTCAAATAGGAATAATTCACCTGAAAAGATCTAAACATGGTTCAGAACATAAGAGAAGAGGTAGACTTCCAGTCTGGAAGTACTTAAATGCTCTGTCTGCTTTCATTCTGCTGCTATGTCATGAGCACTCACCAAGCTATGAACGCATTTGTTACATGTGGAATGTATTTGATACTGACTGATGAATGTATCTCTACTTCTTAAATCAAGCACCCTTATTTTCAGAAAAAATAGTTTTCTTTATATCCTTCCCCATGAATTTTTAGACTTTATATTTAGGTGTTGTGGAAAGTTTTAGTGGCCTTTGTGCTTATTGTTAAAAACAGAAGTCAAGAATGCAGTCAAACTCACTTTCAGGCTTACATTTAAATATGTTGACTAAGACAGTATTATGTTTCATAGGACAGTATTACTTTTCATGGATCACAAAAGTCTTCTAATTTAACTGATGCCTTAACCTCAGAAGATGCCCAGCAGAGCCTCTGTCACTACAGGACAAATTCCCTGTGGCAGCACAGCTGAACAATGCTGCCAGAGAAGTTCAGAAACAAATGTGTTCCTGCTCTACTGTTTCCAGGCAAAGCTATGGTGAAATTGTGCTCATTCTCTACTTACTGCAGCTCTGAGAGTATAACAGAAGGGTTCAGAGGAGACTGGAGGTCAGAAAGTGCTTCTCTGTAAGCATTTTGTTTCAAACACGTATGCATTGCATCTTTGCCTTTTGCTTTGCTTTGCTTCATGGCATTCAGCTTAATTAGACTATTTAAAGTCTTCATTTTATTGAGGGCTTCCACCTGAAAGAGATGTTTTATTATCAAGAGTTACTGCTTTGATTTGAGATGTAAGATAATGTGAAATCCCATTTCATAACAAAACCAAGTATTAAGTAATTCTACAACTTTTTAAAAATGGAAATAATGGATGGAAATTAGGTTGCACATGTTTCAGAAATACCATTTTCATAATGATGAGATGAAAGCTCCTAAGCTTTGAGTCACTTTAAAAGCATGACTTAACACTTCCAAAAAAATGAATGAGGCATTTTAATGTATGACACATCAACACAAATTCCTTCTTCAAAGTACAATTTTCAGCTCCCTATTTCAACAAAGCACATAACATAGGTGCCCCCTAGACATACAGAAGTAACAGAAATACTGATTATTTCCTACTCTAACAAACTCAGACATTGCTGGAGATGAGCTGTGGATGCAGATACCTCATTGTTCACATTAAGTTGCATCCAGCAAGGAATGGCCATGTGACCACTTGCAGACAATTTTCACAGAACAAAGTCTTAAATGCGTGTCATTAAATCCTGCTGAAGTCAGGCAGAACACAAAAGCTTTAATTGGCTAAGGTTTAAAATCCTAGCATCTCAACTAAGCTAAGTTTTTACCTTAGAAGTGTGTAAAAAGTCAAGGCAATTATTTGCAATAATATAGCTGGGCTAAACTCCTTCTTTCCCTTCTGTTTTGCGAAGTTTTTTACTGTTCCAAAATCTCTGAGGAAATTGGTGATGTAAATGTGTAACACTGACAGAGCAGAGCCCTATGACAAACCTAGATAGCACATACAGCAAATACAACTTAATACAACATACAACAAATACATCTAAGCAACTTTTTGACCAAATAGCTTTTCTAACAACCAGCTGTGCTTGCACCAGTAAGACGCTGAGCAATACACAGATTCTGTGTAGCAAACAGCAGCAATGTAACAATTATGAAAGCTCTTTTCTATACAAGGAAGCTTCAGGCTGCCTTACAAGGTGCTGAGTCAAAACTACTCCTCCCACAGCCTGAACCCTGCCAGGCAGGATGCTGTGGAAATTGTATGGAGTTTGATTATAAAACTGGGCAGTGGAGAGCTGCCAGGTCAGCCATCTGTCAAAACCAAAAGGGCTCTGCTTTTCCACTATTCTAGGAGCTGTACAAACATCAGTGACAAGGGAACAAAATGGAACCTGTGTTGTACAAACAGGAACTTTTTGAAGTATTTCTACTTTGAATTTCTTCCGTGTTTGCACAGTTGGGAATTTTTTTGCCCCTTCTTTGATTGTACTGACATTTGCTTCCTGTAAAGTGCACAAAAACTTTACTGACCTTACATCTATTGCTTAAAGCATTTCACCACCTACTCTTTTTATGATTTTGACAATGCTAACGAGCACACATGGAAGAGATGGTCTTTTCCAAGTCCTGTGAGCTGCAGCAATAAAGAGCACAACAGAACATCCCTGTTCCAAATGCTCCTAAAGCAGTTTCAATGCAGACAAACACCACCATCAGTTACTCATCCACTGTGTGGATCTCTGAGGCCTGATACTGCAGATACTTTAACTCCAAAGAGGGATGTATTTTCAAATATTTTTAAGATCACAATCTAAATTAACACACTAAAACCACATTAGAGACTTCAAACATGATTTGTGAGTGTTCCTTAATGATCTGGTGATATAATTATTAGCGCTTTCAATACCTCTAGTATTTATTAGGGTATTTAAAAGCAAACATATCTCTCCTTTGTGCTCTTTTTGTGTGTGTATGTAAATGAAAGACCTATATTAACACTAAAAAGAGTATTTGGATAATTTGCAACACCTTTTAACAACAGCAAAAACTGCAGGAAGTAGCACTGAAGTAATCTAGGTAAAATGTAGAACAAGCTACCCTTACAGGGAGAAAAACTTGAAATGCACAGAAGCTCTTTTTCAGTTAATCCAGAGTTTCTTGTGTCCAGAATACACAGATAGTGCTGAAGGTGTCTCACAGGTCTTAGAGCTCTGTAAAACCAGCTCCCTGAGGCCCCACAGCCCTGGCTGCCTTCTGTGCCATGGAGGCTGCTCCATCATCAGGCCTGTCTCACTCATGCCTCCTTCTCCTCCACACTGCCCAACTTTGGCAAGGCAGCCAATATCCCCCAGGAGCAATGGAGTAAGGATGAGAGTTCCAGGCTTGGCTGGGTCAGGATGACAGGAAAGGGAAGGGCAATCCGTACCTGTTTAGCCAGCACCTTCATGTGAGCCACGCTGCCCCTGCAGTAAGCCTCCAGGATGAGCCCGAACTGCACCGACACCGCCGGGATGTGAACCTCCGACCTGCCGGGGGAAAAACTGCTCAGCAGAGCTCAGCACCCACACAACTGCAGCCTCCCAGCCACTCAAACACCCAGAACAAACAGTTAAACACCTCATGGGCACATCAAACATTGAAACACCTCATGGTCATGTAGCTGAAACCAGCCAGGTTTCCTTATTGTCATTATATTGCAAAGGTTCCATACTGCTAGAGTTTCATGTCTCTTTGATGTTTCTCGTAGGCATCTCCTCTAAGCACAGCCTCTCTTCTTCTCACAGCAGCCAACTGACTGCAGTTCCCCTCAACCAACCAATCCACTCTTTTGTAACACTCTTCTTATTATCAGCTACAGCTGTGGCCTGTTATAGTCAGGCCTGCTCCTAATCTTGAATAATTAATGCAGCTGCAACTCTTTAGGGGGTAAGATGACTTTCTATACTACCTTTATTTACTTGTATTCTATCTCCCTGTATTTCCTAGGAGATGCTAGAAGCCCTCTGTGCTGGAGACAAGGAGGACAGGCCAGTTTGGATGCAGGATCCTTGTTTCCAGCCCAGGACTGCTCTGGGGGCAGTAGGGCTCATGCCATGAGGTGCTGACTGAATACCTGCTTCAGGACCCCCTTTTATTCAGAGCAGCTCTGAGAAGTCACTGAAGGGCTGACTAAACCACACATTCTCCAACCTTTGTAAGGGAAAATTTGCCTGAAGGAGAATACTTTGAAACAAACCACTGAACTTTGTATCATAGCCAATTATCCTCCAAAACAATTTAATGTAACACTCGCTCTTTTTACCTAGAAATATTTTACCTAGAAATATTAAAATTTAATTAATCAACCTATCCAGCCTATTCCAGTCCATTCTAAAAGGCTTTTGCCATTCATGAAACTGCGCAACCAAAGTAGCAAGAATACACAGAACAGCTTTTACTTTCTGTTAGACTTGCAACAGTAATAATTTTTCCCAACTGTGAAGTATAAATATTGTGCTTTTACTGCACCCACAGCCAAAACAAACACCAGGGGTATTTACAAACCTAACTCATCAGGTAGTCAGAGCTGAATGCAGTTTGGATTTGTTTCATCCAAGGGTAGATTACAGACCACTCTAATTTATTTTTAATGAGAGGTCTGATCCATAGATGCCAAAAATAAATAAATGGAGTTGTGGGCATTATGATAATGGCTCATTTAGAAAAATCCTCAAGAAATCATATTTGAAAGCCCAATCAGCTCAATAGTTTCAGAGAGATGAAAGGAAAAATCTCCTACCTCAGGTGCCAGAACAACATCTGTCCTATTCTCCGATTGCCCAGTGCTCTTTCCAGGAGAAACCTGGAGAGTGCACAATCCAGAAAAGGCTCATACTTGAGGACTTGCACAAGTTGGAGAAGATACTGAGAGAGCTCTTCATCACTAGAATGAGGTACATAAAAGCAGTTAGTAAGAGAGTAGCTAGATTAGTGGTATTTCAGAAATTCAGGTGCATATGACAAACAAAAGAATTACAGGATTTGGTTCAATACCAAGAGAGTCTCCCTATTTTTCCATCACACAGCTTAGTGCAACTTCCAGATGGAAGTAACTCCAGATGCATTCTTAGGACAGAATTCTAAGCAGCCAAATTTCTTGTTTGGATTTGAAAGAAGTCAAAATAATTTATTTTTTTTTACCCCAAATGTCTATCCTTGACCATTAGAAATTACTCACTAAACTATTCACCACAGAGAATTCAGAATTCAAGGACAGGAAATGTGCAGTAATGATAACGCTACACAAGTCCAGCCCTAGGTTACAGAGGAAAGCAAATGAAATGCAATAATGGAAGAACTGCAGAGAATGAAGAACTCTGTGAATCAAAACCAAATCAGTAATTCTCTGATTATTTATTGCAGCTCCCATTCCTATTAAATGGTACAGCAGAGTGGAGGTGGCTGGGTGCCAGGTGTTACAGTACTTGACTCCAGGAATATTTCTCCCTTTGTTATTAAAACTCTGAGAGTTTCTCACTCCCCTTGCCCAAGAAAGGGATGAACACCCAGTCCTCTCTGGGACAAAGGTGCACTGGTGTTCTCTTGCAACATAGGAAATAATCATAATTCCCTATGAAGTGTCAGAATAAGGTGGTTTTATTTAGCCACCAGTGAGCCTACCCAGAAATCAGACTGCTTTATTTGGCCACCTATTCATGGCAGGCAGTGTGTTCAGCTCTTTCCTCTTGGGCTTCTTTTGTCCTGTGAGCAAAAAGAATGAGGTTTGATACCCCAGAGAGCCTCACCTACCTCATCTGCCTCAAACAGCCCACTGCATATTCCCTGACATACTGGTCAGGGTAGTTGAAATCCAGCAGCTCCAAAGCCTCCCTGGGCAGCAGCTTGGGCCAGATCTGCAGGAGGGCCTGGAGCTGTTCAAAAAAAAGGTGACAGGTAAGGACACAGGTGGGTCTCACTGCTCATAAAGGCACTCACGTGAACAGAAGATGGTGACCAGCTGACATGGGATGGGGGGTATAAAAAGGAGAGAAATAATTTGGGGTAACTGAGCTCACTTTTGATTATGTTTCTTACTCTTTCAAATGATGCAGATTATTTTTAGTCTGGAAAACCCATTTCTTCACACGTAGACACAACGCACAGTAAACGAAAATTAGGCAACAGCTGATATGTGTGGTTTAACAACAGACACACAAAACCTCTTATTTTTATTGAAAGTGCTCTCATAAATATATAACCATTTTGCTAACAGTGAAAGTTTTTTTACTAAGGATTTAATAAAAGGGTTTTTTGTGAGACAGCTTTCTTTAGCAAAAATATTTGATGACCTCAACTGATGGAGCCTTTCTGAACATTCACTATGAATATTAATGAGCTTAAATTGGAAAAAAATTAGTCAGGTTGGGTATTAAAACAAATAAAGAATCTCTAGACTGATGCAATAATGTGCTGGGAAAAAAATTACAGAATACAGTGATGCATAACTTTGGACTACCAAAGAGAACAACATTTAGATGCCTCACAAAATAATCGGATTTTATTGCATTGTTATGAAGCTCACAGCTACCTGCTGAGAGCAATATGTATTGAGTTGTATCACTGAAACAGTGCACTATAGATACAAATAAACACTTTAATGCACATTAATATAAATGCATATTAGTATAAATTCAGTGTATCAACAGCACAAGATGTTTCTTTCTGTAGGAACAAGTCATGATAATAACACCATTCCCTACAAATTAGATAATAGAGGTTATTTTGTATTTCAATAGCAACTCATAAAAGCTGAATAATTAAGAAGATCTTGTTTTTCTCCTGATTTCATAATGACTTAGAGCAGTGAAAAACATTTATTTCTACTCTGTCAGCCATCAACTTCTGCTTCCAGTTCCAGTAGGAAAAACATGAGTTCACATTCTCAGCCCACATTTAACAGGCATGTTCATAACACCATTTATACACCTTGGGGGCAGATTCTGAACTGAGTCATCATTTTTGTGACATTCAGAAGGCAAGAAATGGGCATGAATCACATCACAAAGCCAGGGCTGTGCTGAAACTCCACAAGTGGAGGAAAGGATTAGCTAAGCCATGGGCAAATACATGTGTCATGTATGGACACATGATGTAAAGTAAAACTAAAGCTGTTTTAAACATAGATGTCACATTCCCACAGAAAAATACACTCAAAAATACACCCAAAAATCTACTGACCCAGCAAGGATCAGTGATGCCAGTCCTGACTGCAGCCAGCAACATTTCCACAGCAGGAGCTGGCACTGAAACTGTGCAGGCAATATAACCCTGAGCACATATTTAATACACAAGGCAGACACTGAAAATGCAAACAGCAGCTCTGCTTGTCAGTCACAGACTCCAAAACAAAACTATCAGGATTTCTACGCAATCTACTGTAAATCAGGTGCAAAACCAGTAAAAATATAGAGCTGTTTTGTTAATACTGAATGATTGAAATAGAGAAACTGAAATAGACTGAAAAGATGAGCTCACGTGGCCCCACATGCCTCATACATCAGGCAGTGAAAGTCATGGTCCACAGCATGAACATTTACTGGGAAGAAGATCTGAAAATACAGAGCTCCTCCCTTTGCTGAAATCATTGCACAGGTGGTTACAATGAGAATGAACAATGCATGTTTCAGAGAAAACTTGAATTTGGCCTTGGTGTATCAATATTTTCTTCTGTAAAGAAATAACCACAATTTCTTCCCTAAGAAGACTGTATGAGACAATACAATTAAGCACAGGCCAGTATTTTTATTCCAATTATTTTCAGTATTTCAGTTGGCCTTTATCTACTTCTCATTAATGATGGTGTCACTTCACTGAAAGCAAGTGGATTAAAAAATTTTTTTTTTTGTTTTAATTCTGCTTTGAGAATAAATACTGCATGAGAATTCTCATAACAAGTTTTGCCACTGCTACTCTGCTGAGCAGGGAGGTTATGGCAGCAGTAAGAGCAATTCCTACAGTGCAACCACTCTGCTAAAATCCTGCAAATCCAACAAGGGTTTGGTAAATAATGGTAAATAATTCAGGAAAGCTGCTTGAATCCACTGAACATAACTTCAGGGAGCACTGAACTAACAGATTAAAGATAGTCTGCAATCAAATACAAGAGAGCCCACTTCTAAAAGAGCCTTACTATTTTTAAGCTGCATTAAATAAAAACAGGAATATAGTTATTAATTCCATTTGCTTACAAACACCTGATGTTTGATTGCTTTTTCTTATAAACAGCTGATGTTTGATTGCTTCTTTGAGTTTTGTTGTTTTGTTGTATTGTGTTAGGGGTTTCTTGAACTTCTTTCTTGAACTGTCAAGACTTACTGAAATACATCTAAAAACGGGCATTAAAACAACTTTTGGTACAACAGTGTGCACATTGTAGCAGACAACTACAGCTGGTATTTCATTTTAAGGGGAAGTAAATTATAAATCTTGAACATTTTGGAATTCCTAAAATGAATGAGGCTGTCTTGCCTTACCTGAAAAGGTAAATCATTAGGAGTACTGACATGTCTTTGTACTACAGAAATATTCAGCATGTTTAAGGTAAGATCTCATTTTTCAGAGACTCTCCACGCTGCCAAAACCAATATTTTGATATAAACTGTGCTATTGTCTATAGATAAGCAAACATAAATACTACATTCCTTCCAGAAAGTACACAGTAACAAGACAACAACATATTTTCAGCCATCTGTTTAAATAAAAAGTTTTATGCAAATATAATATTTAATGTTTCCAAGTGTAAAGGACTTTGGGCTGTCAGCTAATATCCATACTCCAAGTAAGTTTTCCAAATTGCCACCAAGGGCCATATTTTAAAGCCCCAGAACTCAGAATGCCTTTTCCTTCACATATTTTAAGGTGTAAACAAATGCCTGATTGTATTTCTACAGTTTTGATTTCCAGATAACTTTGAATAATGAACAATAAATTCAGAAGTAATGGAACTACTAAGGAAAGGGATTCTTGCACAAGAAAGAACACAAGTGAGCAAGGAATATGTGGGTGCCCCATTTTGTTAGTGTAGTGTTCATGGCACAGACAAGGAGCTGGGATGAAATTCCATTTATTTTCAGAAGTTCACTAAACTTACACATCTAGCTGGGAGGAAGGATGTAGCAGAAAAGGAACTCCCAGTTGGAGCACACTGAGAGCCTGACTGGATAATCACAAAAATCATAAAATGGATAGACAGAAGATGGATTTCCATGGAGTGGCTGCCTTTTCTTCCAAGAACACATAGCTTGTAACAGGTGATGGTCAGAATACTAAGGGGCAATAGAGTTTTCTACCATCAGTCATAATCCTTTACAGGAAATGCTTTTTAGCTCTAAGTTTATAAAAATCAAAAAAGGTAGTTGAAAATTTTTAAAATGAGACTTGGGGAAAGACATGAACATTATCTCAGTGTAGTGGTCTGCAAGAAGGTGAGCTTCATTTACATCTGAATTCTGTCAGGAAGACCAGAACAACATCAGTGCTTGGTAACTTGCGCTAGACTTCATAGTCTGGCTCAAACTTCACTGTACACAATCTGACTAAAACCTTTCAATTCCAATCCAGAAACCTGTTGTTTTATTATTTTTAAAACCAGTCTATCAAGCAGGGATGGCCTTACTATGAGCTCATATAATTTTTCCTGTATTAAAGTTCAACCTGTTCTCCAAAAGTGCCCCAAGAGTTGGATTCTACTTGAGTAAATACAGCAAAAGGCAGCAACACCAACTTCTTTACAGTGTAGTGAAATAACCTTGCACATCTGTGCAGCAAACAACTGAACTAATTTTACTAAAAATGCACCTTGTATCACAGCACCAGCCTCATGTCCTTAAAAGTTATTTTAAAGAGACTATTTGGTCAAAGAGACAGGATGGAAATGATGTGTTTTGTAGCACTGGTGGGTCTCATATCTGTCTGCCTTGGTGAGTTTTAATTACCCAGTCTGAGATCTGGATTTTATAGTATTTGAGCAGATTAACAATTTTCACAAGAAGTTTTATTTCAGATCTTGATTTACAAAGTGGTTTTCTTTAGAATAGCCTTATAAAAAACATTCTTGCTGTGAGGGTGATCAAGCACTAGACGTTTTCGCCCAGAGCCTGTGGAGTCTCCAGTGGTGGAGGTACTCCCAGCTCACAGGCTGACCATGCTGGAGCATGGGGCTGCACTGGATGAGTCTGGGAAATTCTTGCTTTTAGCATCAAATTTGAGCATCAGCCTGTGTAAATGTGTTTTTCTTGTCATTCAGAAGACCCCTGAAATGCATTTTGGCTTTGGTTTATGGAGCTTTTTTTGAGAGAATAAGTTCTTTACGTGTCCAGGCTGCAGAAGTTAGACAATGAGTTCCAGCTTGCACAATAGCACCATTTCAAACTGGCTACACTTGGGAAAGAAATCCTATTTTCTGATGATTTAATTGAAGCTTTTTTCCCCACCAACATTGTCTTTTCCCTTACCTGAGCAACATCTTCAAGTTTGTTCCACTTTAAAGAGAGCAGCAGTTTTGGCAACGATTGTGGGAAATTTTCACGACAGTCATATCGCAAAGTCCAAATGAGATCCATTTCATTTTCACAAAGCTGAGATAAAGGATCTCTTTCCATTATATCTTTTAGCACAACATAAAACTTCTTACCACCTCGACCCTAGGAAATGAGACATATATAATGTGATAAATCCAGTAAGAGGCTGGTATGGTACCTCAAATATCAGCAACCCTACAGCAGAAAGAACATCAGATAAAAACTCATGAAACACAGGGAAATCACCACTGTGCCTTTCTCTCAGATTCCTTACTGTAGACGCTGTAAGTAACAGATTCCAAATGCAGTGTACAGAACTTTCTGAAAAAATAACTCAACTTTAGAGTTAAGGACGCTAGATGGCAATATTTCTGTTTTCCAACTCCAACATGGAGCACTCTCGTTTAGCATGCATATACTTTCTTCTTCTATTTTTTAAATGAGTAAATTTAGATAAATATTAAAATTTCTTCTCATTAACAATAAAAAAATACTTTTGCAACAATCAAGAGAAAACACATTTGCCAAGTAGACATACATTTATTACGGTCTTCTAGTCCTAAACTGTTTTTCAGCTCTAATGTAAATCTTAGCTGTCTTCCAAATCCAGAGTATGTAAAGCTTTTTGACAAAATATAGCCAATTCCAAAATATACTGGGAAAAGCAGATATATATCTGAATTTTAAAGCAGTTTATCAAAGTGAATTATATAAGAAAACAGAACCAGTAGAATTGCTATTTGAGTGGTTGACATTTATTTCTAGATTGATGCAGAAGATAAGTACCAAATAGACCCAGAAAATTAATTTTAAAATAGTCTTTAGATGATGCTCACCGCCATTGCAGCATTGTCACTGTTTCTTGCAATCTCAGCTGCCTTTTCAAGTATCTGCAAGAAGTTGGTTTTAAATACATTAGATTTAACCCCAAATGTGACCACATTGCTAGAATAAGCATTACAGAAACGAAGCAGATAAGGAAATATTGCTATCTGTTAGGCAGTTTTGTATATCCAGTGGTATAACATGGACTTGTGTGCAGTGTCCCCTTTCTCACCTGCAGGACCAGAGAGATCAGGAACAGCAGTGCTTAGGATGACCTCCATTATTTCCTTTTTCATCACTCCTGGGCTAAATTAAACAGCCTTCCTGATGACATCTTGCTTTCTGTTTCTGCATTTCCTCCTCATTTTTCATCACAGAAAATCAATTCCTCAACTCTAACTTACCCTTTGCTTTCTCCCCTCTACTTGTGCAGTTTCCAAGGGCACAGTTTCCATGCCCATGGATCCATGCTTCCAGCCCTCAACCCCAGTAAGAACCCACAAGCCCAATCCTTTCACCATGCTCTCAGACTGCCCATAAAATCTCAGTCAGTGTGTCCATGTATTTCTCTGCATCTTGGATCTCCTCTCCTTTTTTTTTTCCTTTTGAACATTTGTCTTGGTTTTTGAAGTTCAGGCAATAACCCATAATGGAGAATTAAGTCTAGAAGTAAATGCAGTTCTTCAAAGTGCATTCTGCACATTACTGCAACCAAGCCAGGTGTTACAATGCTGAGCTGGCCAGGTATGTCTGTCTACAGCTGCCAGATGCTGCTGCTTCGAGGAACAAATAATGAAATAAAATCTCAATAAAGAAAAAAGTCTAAGGAACTCCAGCATCTCATTTCCCTGAGAGCTCTGCCTCTCCTGTCACCCAGGAATACAACAGCACCCCAGCTGGTCTGGGAGTCACAGGCCCATCAAGACTTGTGCTGCCTTTCCTCAGACGACACAAGAAACAACAAAAGACTGCAATAATCAGAGCATAAATACCCAGCAGCTAAAATCCCTAGAAAGGCATCCTAACTTGTTTTATTTCTTTTCTCTGTATGAAACTCTCATTAATATCATGTATTACATCTGCTACTTGGCTACAAAGCTTATTTACATACTGTGTGTGAAAACATGCATAAACAAAACCACAGTGTCCTAATTCTACGTTTGATTCTCTCCTCCCCCTGCTTTGCAGAGTTCCTCTGTGTGCAAATAAATTTTCAAAGTCTTTGCAAGTCCGGCTTTGCTCTGTGAACCCGAGCCCCATGATGTGCCTGCAGCACTGGCCATGGCCCAGCCCCACACATGGCTCTTGTCTCAGGCAAGTTTCTTATCCCTGCTCCAGGCTCTTTTGCTCCCTCAGCCCCCAAAAAGCTCCTCACTGTGCAAGCAGGTTGATGGGATGATTGAAAAGATTCATCTATTTTTGCACATTATGTTTCTCAAAACACAAATCTGGCATCTCGTTCTTTGTTTTCTTGGCAGAAACCAGCAACAACACTGGGAAAATGAGAAGCAGCCATAGAACAAGCAAGTCTCAGCTGGAGCATTGTAAGAGAGAGATCCTCAGCTGATGTAATTCCAGCAGCTGCAACATCACTCCTCATTCAACAGAACCTTCACCAAGAGGATCTTTAGGAGATTGAGTTGAATGAAGCTGAAAGTCACAAGGGATGAAGACCATTAGACCCCACCTTAATGTCACTACACTCTGCCTCACCCAGTAAAATATTGGCTGCACTCAGTTCCTGAGAACTTGGTATTGCAGGGACAATGAAAAGAAACACCAGAGCCAGAACAAATACGTGATTACTAAAGAGACACACTTTTACTTAGTCTGTCTAATATGTACATTAATTTTTTTCTTTAAAAATTAAATACTCATAAGTGTAATGAGTAAAAAACTTAAAGCAATACCAAAACTGGATAAAATATGTCCACTATGAACAGCCATAAATAAACAGCAATTGGTCAGTACTGGTTTAGCTCTTACTGCATTTCCAATGCTGTTCGAAAAAAAGAAAAAGTACTGTGATGACAAGGAAGGGGAAACACTATTAACCCCAACTGAAACAAAAGAAATGCTATCTTGTTATTTGATTTCATTTTTATGAACCTTAAATGCCAAATCTGCCTTTGAGCAAGTTGATAAAACTTGGTCATTTCAGTCTTTTTGTTCACACCTCCTGAAGGTGCAAAATTCTCCAAAAAGAAAAAGAAGCAATTTCTCTAGGTTGTAACTGACTTTCCCCAAACCAAAATTCAGACTAATGTGTACAGGAGTTAAGCCTGACTTTATAATGTATAATTAGCAGTCTGTTTTATGACTTATTTCATTACTTGTTTTCAGGACTTAGCCTTTTTTGCTAGCTTCTAAACGATTTTCCATCTATCCTTCACACTACAGAAATAACCATGTGTATTCCAAATATACACTTCCTTTCTAGACAGATTCTTATCTTCATCTGTAGAAAACTGCAGGGCCACTTCAGTGGATTTATTCCAGGAGCAGACCTTCAGAAATCCCTTTGCACACAGTGTTAAGAGTCCATTTATCCTTTAAAGGACTTGAGCTCACAGGGCAGTGTCCCAAAGAGTGCCTAACACACATTTGTACCAAGAGAGAACAGATCTTTATAGATCACAGGCAAGAACAGTTTGAAGGTTTCCAGAATAGCTGATAAATTTAGCTTTTTGTAAAACCATTCATACAGGAAACTGATTTGCTTTTGACCTTCAAAAGACCATGTACAGACCACTTTTAAAAGTGTACATCTTCAAAATAGACCCTGAAGTCAAGCACTGCCACTCATGCAGTGCAAGTTGAACAAACTGCAGTACAGTGACTAAAAGGCAGGAAAAGGGGAATTCACTGGAAAAGGCAGTGTTGAAAAGAAAGAAAAAACTATTATTTCCACATAAGCATTTGTGACTGCTCTTTAGGTCATCCCTTACCTTATCAAAGGGAGGGTAATTAATGGGCTGCTTTGAATATTCCTGAAATCTAATGTGCAAAGCTGTTGCATTTTCAGTGTAAGGGTTGGTCTGGACGGTTCCCATGGGATTCAACATTTCTTCAAGTTCATCTGAAACACAGAGAAAACAGGCCAGCATGCAGTAAGAAATCACTTTGTTATAAGATGGACAAAGCATGTTCTGCTACACAGCACTTTCAGTGCAATGCTCTGTATTTCCAACATAAACCACCTCCTGCATTCCCAAATGTTGGATTATCACCCCATGAGAAACTGATTTCCTTAAGGAAATATAATAGTCCAGGGAAGCTGAGCTATCCTTACACTGAAACAAATCCCAGTGAGATCTGCAGCTTCTGCAAAGCAGGACACACACTGTGGATCAAATGGATGAAACTTTTAGAACACTACTTCTTGCTCTTTCTCTTTCCTGCTAAACAACACTTTCAGGAAAGAGATGAAAATGTTGTATGTATATCCACATAAAAATTACAAGAATAAAGAGATTACTACAAGAGATCTGAACGTGCATACAAGTAAATATTCTGTTCTTGCACCCACTCTTTCCCACAGCCAAAGTCCAAATCTGAAAAGCTGAGATTTACCAGGAAATGATGACCAGCTGTGCAGTACCAGTTCTCCATTCCTCAAGTGTCCTTTATAATCAAACACCATGGTATTCACCCAGGCTACAGGATAATGCTGCCAAAGGAAAGAATTGTTATATGGAAATGAAGATGCCAGCAAATGTTACTATACAGAAAACACTGCAAATACATAAAATTGAGAGGATGACTTGGAGTTTTTTTCAAATGGTAATACTTTAAAAAAAGAAATTAATCACTGAGAAGTCTCAAAAGTTTTCATACCAAGATGTGCAATTCTTAATACATACACTGCTTTTAATATCTTTGCATTTTGCATTCTTGGGCACAAATGAGGACAAGGAAAGATTTCTGGATGCTCATTTTGATATAATGAAGAGATCACTCAAGAAAAACAAATTAAATAATTACCACTTTTCCTGCTTTCCTAATGGTTTGGTATTTGGAAGGATTCATTGCCTTGGTGGACTTTTTAGTTTTCATCTTATCCATGACAGCATAAACAGCAAAGCAGAGCCTTGCCATCCTTGGCAGATCACAGACATTGATTTCAAACTCCAGCACTTCATTCCAAACGTGGTCACTTCTCCCAGATATTTCTGTGCTCACAATTGTTTTACAAAGGAGCTCTGTGCCGTGGAAAAGACCAGCCCTAACATGAACCTGCCATAAAGAAATGAGAGATTTTAAGATTGTCACAAAACCTACAGAATTCTGAATAGAATAATATACAGAACATACATACATATTAATTCCATCAAACAAACAACTAAGCACAGTGAAGAAGTTAAGACTGATTTTCTGAATACAAATTAAAATCTCCAGGCAGAACCAATTTGTGCTTCTAAATGAGAAATGTTTGGGATTTTTTTCAGCTTAAGAAAAAACTCACTTTTTATTTAAATTATTTCTAAAAATATAGAGGGAACACTGCTGACCCCAACGTCAGGAATCACCTGTAATAATAATAACAATGCACAAGATTTCCAGAGTTTGTTTTGTCTTTACTACCCAGGAACCAACAAAACCAGGTAGCTTGAACAATTAAAATAAGGATCAGGAAAGGAGAAGGACAACTAGACAAAGAACCTGGAGTTACTGGCACTGAAATTAAACTCATTACATGTCAATGCTAAGATGTTTTTCTGTTTCATTTCTACATTTCTGTTCCATAACATATATACACAGAAATCTGCAGAGTGAAATGTGCCAACTTCTTTCAGGTGGCCTTCCAAAATATCAGTGAGAGAGAGAGACAGAGAGAGAAAACCCCACAAATGTAATCTTTTGGCTCAACACCAAAAAGAAATCCTCAATGTTAAATATGTCAAAGTGATCTGATGTTTCAGGTTCCCTCTGCTCCTGAATCAACCCTCCCCACATTCCCTTTAAGCCATCATATTATTGCTGAGCACTGCAAGGCAAAGAGAGAGATATTAAATTTGACAGTGGCTTTGGGTAAAAAAATAATTCACCTCTTTAATTCTATGACTTCTGATCCTGTTAATTGAAGGGTTTGAACCCCAATTTTTTTCTTTTCATTCCGACATGCCCCTTTTTTAAAGAAATGCTGTGTACTGATGGGCTGGCCAAAGACCAAGAGAAAAGAAAAGCAATTTTCAATGTCATGTATTTGGAAAATGGGGTGTTGGACTGCTGGGTGAGGTCACTTGTGCCCTAGGTGGATGTCCCCAACCCAGCTCACGCTGGGGCAGTGCTACCCAGCTGACAAATGTTTTGTTGCCCACTACAAACACTGCATTCGTGAACCTTGGTGGTGGGTTCAGCAGAAATGGATGAATATTGGCTTATCCACAGCACAGTGGGGCTAAAGGAACAATGGCAGTGAATTAAACAGCCTTAGAATCAGGACTGGAAAACAAATACAAAATTGTCACTATTGAGAGTGTAACACTGTAGGCAAACAAGGCAGGGAAGCATGCACAGGTTTGCAGGGTCACTGCATTTATTCCTGTCCTAGGTTATCCACAGGAATTTAATTTTTCAAGACTGAAAAGCATTCAAAATACTAAATAACATTTAGATGGTGCCCACAGGTGCCAGTGTGAAAGAACTGCCCGCTTTTCCTGTTTCTTCTCAAGCTTAGAAAACAATTTGTTTTCCCCCTAAAAGCATACTGAAATTAACCAAAAGTTACTTTTCTAAGCATGAAAAACCCACCCTAGAAACTCCTGACAGGTATGTTCCTTCCAGAATCCACCAGCTCTTTTATCTTTCCTTTTAAAAACTTAAGGGTCTACAGGAGGGTTAAGAAGATATTGGGACTACCTAAATAATGGTTTAGACAAAAAAGAGGAAAACATCACGTTTTGTAGCCATCAACTTTCACAATCACAGTGTCTCAGGTATCAAAATGTAACTATGGCTCATTTATCTATAATGTAGAACTTCTTTTTGGTGTTGACCAAAATGTAGGATTGTTAATTTACAAGGAGGTTGTAACAACAGTTTTGAAAGAAAAAAATGCACCAAGTACCCTGAATATAACATGAGAACAGAAAATATCAATGGTTAACTAGATATCTTCCTTGTCTACAGGATTGGCTACACAATTCACTGATTTCTGAACAAAACAAAGGAGTTTAATGTTGTTTTACCTCACAGACAAGTGTTTTGTAAGGCATTAAAGTAGCTGAGCAATAAATTCCCATGTGTTAACAACTTGTGGTCTGTATAGCAGTCAGTAGCCCAGTCATGTATATTTTTACAGGAAATGATACTCCAGCTTTCTTTCTTTGTGCTCCTCATGTGTAGAAAATAAAAGACAGATTGTATAGAAGCCTACAGCCCAAGTTTAGACATACAGAATATACTCAGGACTACTAAAATACCATGTTGCACTTTAAAACATTTAATATTTAATTGACTTGGGCAAGGTGTTTATGACAATCTATTTAAAATGAACTCATTTCACACCACTACCAGCACTTTAGGGAAACCTTTTTTTAAAAAAAATCAAATACCAAGGAACACTTATGTCATACTGCCACAATGATTGCAATGTTCCAATGCACATATCCAGCTTCAGACAATAAAGAAATATTTTAGCAATAAAGCCAGATTTTGACCAATGCTACCAATGCAATTGGGAATAATTAAAAATGCTGAAATCTGTATGATTTTGAGCTCACTTAGCCTTAAAATCAATAAACAACAAACAGAATGTCTTCTGACACCAGACACAGTTACTTACTTTGGCATTTTCTTCTGTGTTTAGTTTATTGCCCTTTAATAGAATAATCTTGAAAGGGTTGGAAATATCCCACACACTCTGAGGAGAGAAACAAAGATACAAGTTCACTCTTCACCACTGTAACATTGAGACCTATTTTGTAAGCCAAGCATTTTAAGCAAAAATATCAAATACAAAGGAAAAAAAAGTGCAGTTAAAAATATAAATCTGAAATCTTCAAAGATAAATTGGTCATCATAGCTACAAGAGGAGATGAAGTAAAAACTCAGCTAGAAGAGAGTTTTCTAGGGGTGAGAACATATATCATGTACTACACCCTGACAATTCAAAATTTATTGTTCATTCTGAATAACTGCAGAGTGTGTAACAGAGCAAAGACCTGTCCACATTTCTGTTTCTGAGGTAAACCTGCCAAGCAAGGGGAGGCTCTGAGTTGACCCAGGTGACCTCCACAGGAGCACAGCAGCCACAGCACAAACCCCAGGCTCTGTGATTTATGTGCCACGAGTCGCTGCTCCCTTTGGCTATCAGACACTCTCCCCAGCAACTCACAGTTGTTGCTCTTTTTTTTGGTGGCAGAGGAAGAGGAAGGCTGGAGGATTTTCGGTTGATGGCAGCTTCTATGGCAATCATCTCCTGCTCACACATCTTCTTGATGGTGCAGCACTCCACCAGGGTCAGCTGGGGAAGGGTCCTGCTCATCACACAGTTGCGGATATACTGAAAGCCCAGGGAAAGCAGCTGTTAGAGCCAGCAGAGTATTCCTACAGCAACTTCCAAACCACAGGAACAAAGAATTTATTCCAGAGCTACAAAGGGAATGGTGCTCATGTGTTTTACCACTGCAGACATGAGGAGGGGGATATTGATGCTCAGTAATGGGATAGGAGGGATGGGAGGAAGCACCTTTGGCCAAGGCAGCAGGGAATTGTTCCATCAAGTTCCAAAAACTCTGTGTACCTGGAACTGAATTAATGGGTGATCACCAAAGACATATTCCAGCCTTCCACTGACTTGCAGCACATAATCAGCAGGATCAACTTCCTCATCCTCTTTTCCATGGATAGTCAAACGTTTTCGGATTGCCAGCTCGTTCAGCTTGATGGGATTCATGTTAGGAGACACCTGGAAACTAAATACATCCTAACAAAACACAAGCAGGGATAATGAAGGTCAAACTTGTCTTAGGCAGACAAACAAGGCTAAAATTGTAGCACACATAATAAACCAGGTAGAAATAATAACTGTCAAATCCAGACTAATTTAACAGTTAGTTAGTTTAGGGCAATCAAAATCACAAACACCCTAAAAGCTGTAAGGTGTTAATTCCTAAAGTTTTATATTATCAGAAGTACTTTTAAAAACATAGGCCTTTATTTGATTCAGCAGTGAATTAAAGACTGCTAGAGCAATGTATTTATCTAGAAGGCTGTATTTTGGAATGCTGAATGAGGGAGAATAAGTCATGATGCATTTCAAAGTATTTAGCAGTACTAGAGATGTTAACTTTTCATCTTTCTGGCCACTAGCAAGTTATCCTCTTTCTGAGTACCACTGAACTCAGAAGAAAAAGCTTCAAGTAAGAAAGCAGAAGAAACTGTGAATGTAATTTATGTAGAGAACCACCACCACACTGGGAGGAGAGCAGAAAAGAGGAGTAGTGGCCAATACCTGTAGCATTCTGAACACAGTATGGAAAGACTGCATTTTTTTAAGAAAGTTTTTAATTAAAACCCTTAGAGGCTATCAACCTATTTCCAAAGTATCTCTAATTTTAATGTGTTCTAAAAAGATAAAGGTAAGAAGGTACTCCCTTTTGTAAATTAAAAAGGAGGTTTAAATTAATTTCAAGTTCCTAAATTACAAAATCTTCTGTGAAATCTTTCATCTCCCTTCATCTACCACATTATGCTTTACACAGGTTTATTTGCAGAGGTTGACTCGGGAGGTACTGGGGTTTTGTTGTTTTATTTTTTCAAGTTTTTTTATTATTTTATTTACATGCCTAATTCTGAAGATGTGAGCACCTAAACCCAGTTATTGACAAATGTGTTGTCAGTGTTGTCTGCTTAGATTCTTTTGACTTGTGCTTTATTTATATAGACTGGTAAGGAGCCAAGCTGCCCAATGGAACAAGCAAACCCTGCAGAGTCACAGCAAATTAATTCTGTGTTTTCTCAGTTTCTGCCTGGTTCACAACAGCCTCCCCCTTTCAGAAAGCTGCCCCAATGTGAAGGCTTTCTCCTCCTGCCATAACTGCTGGTGGCAGACAGGGAATAACACTTTTTCTTGACAGGAAGCTGGTGCTCTCTGACAGCTGCCTTGCTCCCCAGATGATCTTAACAGAGATGTCACAGAGATGGGGAGCAGTCTCTCCTGCTCCAGAGACAGCCATGAAGCCCTTACAGCTCACCCACACCTTCCAGACAAAAACTGCTTCAATATTGCCTTCTCTCAATCTTACAGCTGCAAGAATTGACAGAACAGTCCCCACACCTTCCTCTCTTACTCTCCTGGGATGACTCCAGTGCTCAGTGCAAGCAGCAAAGTCTGGAAGTTTACTGCTCTAAAAAGCAGCTCAGATTTGAACTGTTAATAGCTCTGAAGGTCAGAGCTGGCAGCAGAAGCATTTGAAACATTTGAAATGTCAGCAGCCTAAGCTATTATAGTGGCAGGCAAATACATTCTGCACCAGCAAGAACTTTTGCACTGCTTTTGTCCTGTCAGCATAGGCATATAGATGCAGTATTTAATCAAGGGCTGAAGATAATCTCACTCCTGGACAACACAAATTCTCTCTTAAGCTGAAGAGGACTGGAAAATGTTTTGTCATAAAACACCTATGCATCCAACATCAGCTGGGTTTACTGGTGACCAAATTTAGCTTTTGTCTCTACATTCAGTGTCTCCAGAGGCAGATGTGTGTACCACTTTAAACCTTTAAAGTTTAAAAGGTTAGTGCTAGAAATAAATCAGCTTTGTAACTAAAATAATCTGAATCATTAGAAAATCAGCCTCTGGCACTTGGGTCAAAATGGACACCAAATCTAGCCTGATGCATTTACACACTTGTAAGATTTTTAAGTTTTCCAGTGCTGATTATTCATGGTTATCCAAAGGAACAGAGTGCAAAAAGGGGTAATGGGAATACTGGATTCAAGCACAGTCAGAGCAACTGCAACATCATAAAAACTCATGCTCAAACATTTCATGTTTTCCTGGTAGAAACTAAAGGCGGTTTTATTTTAAAAATAAACTATAGTTTTGCTAGCCTTAATGAAAAGCTAAGTCTCAGTGTTTTGATTTTCTACATGCATTTCTAGTAAAGGAAATACTGATTCTTCTTTTTAAATTTTTTTAATTATTTCTCAATCTAATTAGCAGATCAACCTCAAAGATGTTCAGGGAGTCACACACAGAGACAAGTGTCTTGAATATGGTGCTACCAATCACCAGCAATCTGATGAACTGAGCTTAAAACTGGATGTAAGTGAAGCAACACAGGAACAGTTGGCAAACCAAGTCCTGACAACTTCAAACTGTGTTTTACATTTAAACAAATGTGAAGTAATACAGAAGATACAATTGTACATTTTGCCTCTAGAAGTTGAACTGCAATTAGAAGTTCAATTCTCAACCGTGGGCTCACATCCTCACTTTCTTTCAAGAGTCAAGGATCCTGCTGAAAGACTTTGCAAACACCACAATGTAAGTGCTCTATTTCATTTATATCCTTGAGCAATCCATGCTAATTCACACCTGGACCAAGAACAGCTCATGAAACATGAACAACCATTCCTACCTGGCAGTTATCAAAATGAACAGCCACCACAAGGTTTCCACTGTAGAGCTTATCTTGGAAGCTCTCTGGGATCACAGGCTCCTGCTCTGGTGGGTAAGTGTGCTTCAACCAGTCCATCCAGGAGAGACCCACAAGGGACTGAATCTTCTCCTCACTGATTCTCCTCATTTTAGCTCGGAAGTCATTCACTTCAGGATCTTGTAAGGCATCAAACTCATGGAGACCTGAAAGAATTCAAGGAAGCAAAAGGATACACAGCTGTAAAAACACTGCCCATCCCATTAAAACTGTTACTATCTTTAAGTTAGGGTGGCACAGGTGGTTTCCTTCAGACATCCCATCCAAAATAAATGCTCAAAGCTGAGCTGGGTTCTACATTGTCCTGTACATCAGTGTTCTTCAAAGTTACTTGCACAACTGGCATGAGTGTTTATTTTAAACAAGAACCAATGTATCTCCTAGGTACTATGAAGTAAAAAATCCAACCTTACCCTGAATTCAAGGTAGTTTGAAAGTTTTAAGTCTCTCCTCACAAGAGCAAATTTTAAAAAGCACAGTAAATGCATCATAAGGACCACAGAGCAGAAGTGCTTTCAAGTTATAGGATTTTTTTAACTGCCCAGAAAGATGATATCATCCTTTAAAATTTTGTTTAAAAGTCAAAGAAGAAAATCCTCTACTCAAGTCAAAATGACATGACTGAAATTTCTACCAATCCAAGACCAGCAAAGTTCCTTTTCCAAAACATGTAAAGAACAAACACACAGGGCAAGTCCTGCCTGACCACTTGGTGGCCTTCTGTGATTAAGTGACATCAGAGGACAGACAAGGCTGTGGATGTGGACTTCTGCAAGGCCTTGGAAATGGGCCCCATAATGGCCTCGTCTCTAAACTGGAAAGAGATGTATTGGATGGGAGACTGCTCAGTAGGTGTGAAATTGGTCAGGTGGGCACATCCAGAGGGCCACAGTCAGGAGCTCAGAGTCCCAATGGACAGGAGTGACAAGCAGTGTCCTTCAGGGTCACCAAAGTTATTAACTAGCTTCATTACTGACGTGGACAGAGGCCCTGAAGAGCTGCAGATGACACCAAGCTGGGGGGTGTGGTGACAAACCCAAAGGAGGGGATGCCAGCCACAGCAACCCAAACAAGCTCAACAAGTGGGCACATGGGAATCTCACTGAGGTTCAACAAGACCAATGCAAGGTCCTGCACCTGGGTCACAGCAACCCCCAGGATCAACACAGGGCTGGTGGATGAGCAGATGGGGAGCAGCCCTACCCAGAAGGATTTGGGGGTGCTGGTGGATGAGCAGATGGGGAGCAGCCCTACCCAGAAGGATTTGGGGGTGCTGGGGGATGAGCAGATGGGGAGCAGCCCTACCCAGAAGGATTTGGGGGTGCTGGGGGATGAGCAGATGGGGAGCAGCCCTACCCAGGAGGATTTGGGGGTGCTGGGGGATGAGCAGATGGGGAGCAGCCCTACCCAGAAGGATTTGGGGGTGCTGGTGAATGAGCAGATGGGAACAGCCCTACCCAGAAGGATTTGGGGGTGGTGGGAGAGCAGTGGGAGAGCACAGAGATGTGGGGTGCTGGTGAGAGCATGGGCACCTACCCAGGAGGATGTGGGGGTGCTGGGGGATGAGCAGATGGGGAGCAGCCCTACCCAGGAGGATGTGGGGGTGCTGGGGGATGAGCTGGACGTGACGTGGCCATGAGCACTCAGAGGCCAGAAAGCCAAACGTGTCCTGGGCTGTATCACAAGCACTGAAGGCAGTTGGGCAGGGGAGGAGATTCTGCCCCTCTCTTCTGGGCCCCCAGCACAGGGGAACAAGGACCTGCTGGAGAGACTCCAGAGGAGGCCACAAAGAGGCTCAGAGGGCTGGAGCACCTCTGCAATGGAGATGGGCTGAGAGAGCCTGAGAAAAGCAAGCTCTGGGGAGTTGGTAAATTAAAAGAGGGTAGATTTAGATTATATGTAAAGAAGAAATTTTTTACAAGGAGGGTAGTGAGACACTGGCAGCAGCTGCCCACAGAGGTGGTGGATACCCCATCCTGGACACACTCAAGGTCAGACTGGACAGGCTCTGAGCAACCTGGTCCATTTGAATGTGTCCCTGTCCACAGCAGGGTGGTGGAATGAGATGACCTTTAAAAGGTCCCTTTCAACCCAAACCATCCCATGTTCCTATGATACAATGGAAAGCTGTGACTTTTTGGTACTTCAGGGCATGTAGGGCCTGCAAATGTCTTTATCTTTACTGGTGAACTTTGAAGGACATTGTCCAAATCACACAAAGCACCCAGCACCTTCTGAGAACAAAGCACTAAGTTTAGAAGCTCAGACAGGAACACATTTTTTTCCCTACTAAGGTACAGAATAGAGGCTGCTCAAGGCAGGATCTCACACAGCTCTGATAAACCAAATATTCAATCACAGAATGTGAATCTCTCCGAATCTGTCAGGATCTGTCTGAATGGTTAAACTGACCAACTGTTCCCATTGTCAGCTCTAACAAATAGGCAGACAGTGTACTGCTGAAATCTAAACAAAACCTGCAGTCTTTATAAGAGACCTAACAATGGCTCATTGTTTTAAAACAAGAGGTATGACCTCATATGACCCTGTCAATCTTGATTGTATAACCATGCAGAGTAGATTTAAAATGAAAATTCTGAAATAACATCACGAATAAGTTACTGTGAAACCTTTAAAAATAGCATTTCATTGTTTGATGAAAATTAGTGTCACAATTGAGAGCACAACCAAGTATCATTGTTAACCAACTCAGACACCATCATAATAATTTCTAGCTCCTTGTGAGTATCCAGTTTTCTGGGAGGTTATTTATGATAACACTGCTCAAGGATTATGCTGTTCTTCACTTAATAATAATATATATTTTCTCCTCATCTACAAAATAAAATTTGTTCCTGATTGATGTAGTAATACAATGCTGAAATGCAATATATAAAGTAGCTTTAAATAACTTGCATGTGTTTCATGTTGAGTATTTAAATTCTTTCCAATTACATCAGTACTTGTTTGACAAAGGGAAATACTGAATTTTCAACAGTTTTTTCTTTAAATCCACTCCTGCCTGCCCAATTAAAACCCTCATACACAACAAAGTTTAACCTCATTTCTCAAAAAAATAAATGGAATTACCTTTGCCTATTAGGACACCTATTTTGGAATCCAACTTTTCTCCTGGATCACAGTTCCTTGTCACTAGTTTAAGGACAGGAAGAAAGGGTCTAACATCACAAAGTCTCCGTGTTTCATCCTCTAATTCTTCATGTACAGCAGTCTGATTCACACATGAGAACATGTAAGAGTCAATCTCCATGAGGAGATGAAAGAGTGGGTAGGAATGTGCCTGCTTCCATAACAGCTGCAATGAAAACAAAGAAATAAATGAAAAAAAACCCCAAAAACAGAAAATAGGGACATATCTTAAAGTACTGAAGGTAACATTCATTTCCATTTATGATCCCCAAAGAATAGAAAAGAAACATGTTTGCTAACTTGTTTAAATTTTACCGCTACAACTCAGTGTATGTTTACTTTGTCTCACTTCCAGTCTCTATCCTGAGTGATTTCCAGGACAGATCTGTGGAGTTAGCATCAGCATTCCTTTTCTTTGGGAAACAGCTAGACATCAACAGTATATCTTCATGGCATGTCAAGTTTCCATGTGCCACAAGCAGCAAGGCAACCAGGCAGTTTAGTTCAATCCCTTATTGCTGTCATTGCTGTTACACATGTGTTTTCAAAATCTTTATCACTTGAAATCACTTGATATATTAGGAGTAGGTTAGTCTGTGTTGTAATTCATTCACTGGGAGAAGTTACTGAGGAATTAGGCAATGTCCTCACATGGCCATTATCTGATCAAAGGTCATTAGATTGCTTTTTAGTGTCTGTGGTCACTTCCTTACATTCTGCCCTTTCCTTTATTTGGACATTCCATCGTGTTTTAAGTGCTGCTCCAATTTGTACAAAACCTTTAAGAAGAGGCAGATGCAGTTTTTAAAGCAATTATCTTTGGTGCCAGTCAACAGAAGCAGGAGCCCAATCTGTGACTTCTGCACTAAAAATCTAATCAGGGCAATGTTAGCTCAGCAAACAATGGTCTGTCAATGTGTTAGAAAAAGGTTCAGAGTAGCAGTACAGTATCAATTGGAGCTATTAGAATAACCTCTGCTGAAGTGTAACTATCAGCAAGAAGCCACTTTCCAACCCTTGCCCTCTGCCCAAACCCAGTGCTGACCCCCCCAGACACATTTCTTTATCAGTCAATCTGCTGGGCACGTGCCTCCAGTACCTCATTTCTATGTCTGCTAAAATTCATGACTTGATTTGCCAGAGGGCAGGCCAAAATGAGAACCAGCCCTCATTCCAAACCTCAGCTAATGCCCATTTGGTGTTACCTGTTTAATCTGAGATATGGTGGCATCTCGAGGGACATCCAGGTTGATGTAGATTCCAGTGGGCAACAGGAAGTCCACAGATATTGAGCCATCAGCACCAATCTGTGAATCCACTGCCCAGATGTCAAGGCTGTCTGTCACGGCAGGAGGCATTATGGAATCTCAATAATATCATAACCACATGGCCTTAGGGAAAAAGAAAAAGACCTAAAATTCAGTATACTTAACCTTCTATAATTAGACACACATTTTAAAGTCTTTGGAAGGTTGACATAAGCCTGCTTTGTACAGCTCAGCTTACAACTCTGAGGTCTCAAATGCCAGTATTGCAAACACATAAGCACATTTTTACTCATTAATGCTATTTAATACACTAAAAGTATTTGCCTAGCAAAGCACTATTGTTGAGATGTTTATATCATTAAAACTAAGTAAGAAGAGAAAAAACTAATTAGAGGTTAGCTGAAACAAACTAAGAAATTCATTTCAAGTTCTCTCTAAAACTTTACCTGTGTAAAACACAACCAAAAAAAGCTTCATGGATGAAGAGTGGCAATATTTGATCAGTTTCATTATTTTATTTTCTGCAAGTTTCCTCTTAGTTTTCCATTAATGTGGCCAGTGACATTCAACTTGAAAGTTTGTATTAACAGCAGGAAAAGTTTCTTTGACTCTACAACACACTGCATACTAGAAAGTGCCATTTTCCTCTGAAGACGCTTATCTCAATTTGTTCTCACCCTTAGAGAAGGATCACTGAACTCCACCCACGGTGGGAACTGCCTCCCTGCAGGGCAGGAGGAAGCCCTGCCCATGATCTCCTCTGGCTCACTCCTCTGCCTTCCTGCTGCCTGTCCTCTGTATTTCAGCACATTCCTATTAATTCTGAATGCCACCACTGGTTTTTCTGACATTCCAAGTCTTCTTTTGTGATTACCACTCTCCAAAGCTGAATTTTCCCTTCAGCCATGGCTCACTGAATCATTTACCTTCCTCCTCATCCAGACAATGCTCCTCAGCTGCCAGAGGGATGGGGAGCATTGGAAAACACTACAATAAAGCACTTTAACAGACAAGTTACCCCTGCATCTTTTGAATTCTTGTTGGACAGCACAAGATGTGGGAAATCACCCTTTGTAACAGAGAATGTCAGAATGTTCAACTCCACTCGCAGCTTTCCAATATCTCAATTATCCTTCCCTTCCCCACAATGGGTAACAGATGATGCCAGCAGCACAAAAATCAACTTGCCAGTTCAAAGCTGCCTCAGGTATTTGCCAACACACTCCATCCCCCTCGAACTGCCACATAAATGCACTGAAAAACAAAAGCCAGATCATTCCAACACCTTTCCACCTGGCCTTAGCAAAGCTGTGAGGACCAGCACAAGCTGCCAACACATCTTGGAACCACATCAATGCATGGATCACTTCACATTTCACTTGTACTAGATAAAATATAGCAGAGATTTCATTAATGCCAAATAAAACACCTTTACCTTTCAGAAAGCGTAAGTACATAAGGAGAAACATTTTTTTTTTCTCAATAGAAGCAATAATTAGGGAGCTTCTACCACCATCTCTATCAAAAATAGTTTTACCACCATTATGTCCACATTTTCATCCAAAAAAATCCACTACACTGAACAGATTAAACTAAAGCAGAATTAGAGGTGGTAGTATGGTAAAAATAACAACTCAGATATGAAGGTATTTTATTTGAATTACCACAGTTTACAAATCCATCCATTCATCACTGGACATGCAAAGTTTAGCATAGTGTGTGAGCTCTAAGCTGTCTAAAGGAAAGAAATATAATGTTACCCACTGTTACACCCAGCACAGACTATGTTATTGGAATAACACAGCATCTACCCAAAAAACAAACCCAGACAAAATGTCTAATTCCTCATTAGCAATCAGTATATTTTCCACAAGCTGCTGTTTAATGGGATACTATTTGTTTTCCTGCATCCCGTTACTTGTACTCATAAAATGCTGGGTGCAGTTCTGTTGGAACTGAAATTAGCAGTCAGCGAAAAATACTAGTACTGTACATTTTTCATATTTGGATACTCACATTTGCAGTTATTTTCTGTGGTCATGAGGGTAAAATAAAGAGGTATTTCCATTACAAAGTGTTACTTGGACAGGTACAGCAGCAAGAAAATCTGTTTTACGTAGTTATTTTGTATATAGTTCATTCCTGCTTTAATTCAGTGTATCTTTTCTCTTTTCATCCTCTTTCAGATACTTTCCACAGTTGCAGTTGTTGAAACCACTTTAAGTGCATCAACAAGAGTTTAAAATCTTCAAAGAAACAAGACTTAAAAATGCTGCTCCATGTCCTGGAGCCCAAACACCACAACACAGAGTTATAAACTTCTTGTAAGATACTTGTTTCTAATTACAGATTTCCAGCACAGACACCAGAATCTTTAACTGAAAATGCAAATGGAATTGTAAAAAAGGGAAGGGAAGCCATCTGACCAGTGTGAGCATGCTGAGGAGCTATTCTTGCCTGCAGGCACTTACTTAACATTTCCTTCCTCAAGGAAGCAGGTCAGTGTGCTTTGCAGGCAGCACCCCTTCTGCCCCAAGAGCTGACATCACAGGGTGAGAGAAGCAGGTTTTATCCTGAGAAACTCAAGACTGCCAACCCACAGCAGCTCTGGGGATGAGTCACAGCCCCAGCTGGGACATGTGTGGTGACTAAATCTCAATATCACATCTAGGAACTGAAACAAAGGCAAAAAGCCATCTGGATTGGGAGTAACAGCACCAGAGACATTTTAAACAACTTCCAGCTAAAGGAAAAAAACAACAATTCAAATAATAATAAAAAGCTATTTCAGGCCGTTAACCTCATAGCTATTCCTGCCCACTGTCACAGTAACAACAACCTCACTTACAAAAGAAGGAAGTAATTAAAGCAGCACTTAACCTTGGCTCCTCAAGTGTCTAATCAATGACTTGGAATGTCACAAAGCCCAATACAAAATGCCTTGCTAAGGTACAGGTGGTACTGACAGACAGCATTCAAACCTTCTCATGTAAGTGTAAATTTTCTCTAAGCTTTAACCTGCAAATTTCAGATTCATATATTTGTGTGTGCTCACAAATGTGTCTCCCTCCTAATCAATTTGTATTTTAATATACCAGCAGCTCTGCCAGAGCTGCTTATACTAATGGGAAGAAATGGAACACAGATGAGTAGAACATCTGCAGAAGAAGGAAATTTATCACTCATTTATTTAATGTACACAAAGAAGAAGCCCTAAAACAGGATTTCTCAATTGGGTGTTGCTGTTGTGGTTTTTAAAGGACTTTCCATCTCTAGGCAGACAAAAGAATTTGTTCATTCCAGAAGCCAGGAGACCTTACAGCTTTTCCCTCACCTCCCAACAAAAGTACATCTCCTCATTTAATCAACAAGACCACTTGGAAAGGAAAAAGGAAAAAAAAAAACAAACAAAGAAAAGAAAGAGCTACCAGAAGCAGGCTGCTTCTTTGTTGATTTCTAAAATACTTTAAGGACAGACACAGTCAAAAGTAAGCTGCAGATATTTTTATGTGAATTGCAGCCCCCTCATGTTTTCTCCCTAGGCAAACCAGAACTAAAATCATATGTCCAGGTTATACAGAGCAAGTACAAAAGTTGTTTGGAAAGAAAAAAAGCAGGCAACACTTCCAGCAAGTGCTGGCCACCAGCAGAACCACTGGAACATCGCACAGTACCAGTTAACAAAACCCAGGCACTCGAACATCCTCAGGAGTTTCAGCCTAATTCTTCAGACCAAAGGATCAGCAGGATTTCAGAGGCTGTGGTTTCACATTGGAGCTGTGCTCTCTTTCTAAACCACCCACCCATTTTCCTGAAGGCAGGAAAGACTACCTTGTGCCAAACTCAAATCCATTGTGACTCCTTCAGGACACTGCTGAGAGCCCAGGACCACCCAGCTCCAAGGGCTTCCCACCACTGCAGAGCTGGAGAAATCAATTTTACCAATGCTGCGTAGTTAACTTGCACATGTACAGGAATTAAATCAATTTTACCAGAACTGGGTAGTTAACTTGCACACATACAGGAATTAAATCCAGAAGGCGCAAATATCAAAGAGTGCTGACCAAGGAGGTACAAAGGACAAGCATGGGAGGGAGTTTGTAAGGTTACCCTGAAATTAAGAGCTGCCCAAGAACATGCTCACAGTTAGACTGTCTGGAGCGCTGCAAAAAATGAGACATGGAATAACAATGCAATGAACTCTCCTTTGAAAATAATTTATCATATTAGCAAAAGGCTTAGACATTAAAAAGTACCAAATCCACTTTAATTGTCATCAACACTCAACATTTATCTGAGTCAGATAAGTTCTTCTAAAACCAACTTTTTGAAGAATGCAGCAATTATGAAAACTCACACTGTGTCATTAAATCCTTTACTTCTGAACTCACCACAAATCCCCTATCACTCATCCTCTGAGATCTGTTTTTCTGTTGTTAACACCAACATAAAATCCAACACAATGTTCAATGTTTTATCTTGAACTAGAATCCAGAAGAACACTAATCAAACACAAGTAAAAGTAGCTGCAAAGAAGGTGGTAATTATAAACACACATATAATACAGTGCCAGAGGAGAATTTTGATGCCCTGTTATCTTTCCTAGTATTTATTCTCCTGAGCACCAAGAAAAAGTCTTTAGAAGAGCTATCTTCCATCTGAAATGATGTCACCCAGCCCTGAAATGTGGTCAGTTCTCTCAGGATGAAATCAGTAGGCTATCATCCCAAACAGATGGCAAAAAGTTGGAGGGGAGGATCATTTATATATTGAGAAGTAACTTTCTGTAAGTTTCTTTTACACCACCTCTTCAAAACTCAGGTGCATTTTAAGGGCACATAAATATCTACAGCTCTTCAAGTTAAATATAAAGCTGGATTTACTCTTCTTTTTCACTAAACCTATGAATATTGACATAAAGGACAAGTATCAGAAGCAAACTTGTTTTGGATATGCAAAAACTAAGGGCACTCTGCTTATCCAGATTTTTGCTTTATGTAATAAGTTGTTACAACTGTTGAGCACCACATCCAAGACAACCATCACTGTGATCAATACAGCTCTTTATCTACTGCTTGCTCTGTCATGTGGCAGTCAAGGGGCTAAAAAAAACCAGAAGTCTTGCAGTAGTGAAAAGGGCCACCCCATGCAGACACACAAGAACAGTGTTTGAACAGTATCTCACTGTCCAGAACAGACGAGATGACAATCTGACCACAGTCTTTTTCTAGGAAACAGCAGCACATCACGTAGTCTAAGTAGGAGAAACACTAAGCACTTACACAACACAACCATTGTAATCGTTTTTCTAACCATGTAAACATCTAGTACTATAAAAGGATGAGCAAGCTATAAATGAAATATTTGAGAAGAAACAAGGGAAAAGAACCTATCAAAACAATGGAAAAGGAGTCTGACTATGCAGAAAGACTTATGTCCTATGAAACTTAGACGGCCTTTAGAAAAAAGGTTTTTAAAAAGATTTTAAAAAGTCTGATTTCTTCTGAGGACACTAAAGACAAATATATGCATTAGATGAGGGCCAGTTCACAGCTCTGTAAAACTACATTCTCTTCTGTTCCTCAATCAGCACCAAATTCCCAGGAGCTGTTCTGCAGCCCAGGGCAGTGCCCGAGAGCTGCCCGGGACCGCCACAGGCTGTGACAGGGGCACTTCGGGCACCAGCTCGACCCTCTCCCCTCATCACTCCTGCTCCATGGCCTCACCACTCCTGTTCTACCCCCTCATCACTCCTGCTCCATGGCCTCACCACTCCTGTTCTATCAACTCATCAGTCCTATCCCCTGCCCCCATCACTCCTGTTTTATGTCCTCATTCCATGCTCCTGTTTCACTCCCCTCGTCACTGCCATTCCCTCTCCTCATCACCCCTGTTCCATCCTCTCATCAGTCCCATTCCATCTCCTCAGCAGCCCTGTCCCATCCCCTCATCAGTCCCATTCTCTCATGGCTCCCGTTCCCTCCCCCATCACTCCTGCTCCATGGCCTCACCACTCCTGTTCTACCCCTCATCACTCCTGCTCCATGCCTCACCACTCCTGTTCTATCAACTCATCATCCTATCCCTGCCCCCATCACTCCTGTTTTATGTCCTCATTCCATGCTCCTGTTTCACTCCCCTCGTCACTGCCATTCCCTCTCCTCATCACCCCTGTTCCATCCTCTCATCAGTCCCATTCCATCTCCTCAGCAGCCCTGTCCCATCCCCTCATCAGTCCCATTCTCTCATGGCTCCCGTTCCCTCTCCCCCATCGCTCCCATTTCATCTCATCAGTTCTGTTCCATCCCCTCATCACTCCAGTCCCGCTCCCTCCTGTTCCATCCCCTCATGGCTCCCCATTCCATCCCCTCATTGCTCCAGTCCCGTTCGCTTCCCTCATGGCTCCCGTTCCATCCCCTCATGGCTTCCGTTCGCTCGCCTCACCGCTCCCGTTCCACTCCCCCACTCTGAGGGCAGCCCGCAGCACCGTTCAGCTTCCCCATTTCTGCCATGCCCTCCTATCCGCCATGGGCACACAATGTTAGCACCGGGCACAGGTGCCCCCCGTTTGGCACAGCCCGAGCAGCCTCGGCCTGTGCATGCAGTGGGGCGTGGAGAGAGTGCGGCCCTCACCCACGGAACAGGCACAGGGTGACACCACGGGTAACGGGAATCACAGAATAACCAGGCTGGAAGGGACCTTCAGATCATCAAATCCAACCCAGCCCCAACACCTCAACTAAACCCTGGCACCCAGTGCCACATCCAGGCTTTGTTAAACACATCCAGAGATGGTGACTCCGCCACCTCCCTGGGCAGCCATTCCAGGACTTTATTCCCCTTTCTGTAAAAAACTTTTCCCTAATATCCAACCTGTATTTCCCTTGGCACAGCTTGAGGCTGTGAACTCTGGCTATGTCATTTGTCACCTGGAGAAAGAGCCCGACCCCACCTGGGCACAGCCTCCTTTCAGGAGATGCAGCTGAGTTTAAAGGTTTTAAATGTGACAGGTGCAGCACTGCCTATTCCAGCATGAGTGAGTGTAGCCATGATATTTTCTGAAAAATCCTTTCCTTAGGACTTTTCCTCCTGAGAAGCTGGGAGGCCTCAGGAACAAAATGTAAACATTGATTATCTGCTGCTGTGGAATGCAACAGGTGCATCTGGGATTGGTCTCATGTGGTTGTTTCTAATTAATGGCCAATCACAGTCAGCTGGCTCGGACTCTGTCTGAGACACAAGCCTTTGTTATTCATTCCTTCTTTTTCTATTCTTAGCCAGCCTTCTGATGAAATCCTTTCTTCTATTCTTTTAGTATAGTTTTAATATAATATATATCATAAAATAATAAATCAAGCCTTCTTAAACATGGAGTCAGATCCTCATCTCTTCCCTCATCCTAAGACCCCTGTGAACACAGTCACTAGAATACTGCTAAAAACTGTGTTTTCTGCTCCGGTCACACAGGATCAATAATGAATGACCCTTTAAAACCAGAACACTGGTAACTCCAATGTGGTCTGTGTGCCACTGCAGAGCATGGAAACCCTGCAGACCCTCCATGGCAATTCTCATTTAACCCTAGAGTGAACCCACTCAAGGTTCTGCCCTTCTACAGCTGCACAGGTGAATTTCCAGCCAAACTGCTTCCAAATCTAAAAATAAAATACAATCAAATTGATGATAAATACAAATGCCTAAATCAGCAAAGCAGAGGTATTTCCACTCCACAAATGTCAAGGGTATCTACCTACAATAGCAAAGATTTTAAGAATTCAAGACATCTACAAAGTAGACTGGAAAGTTATTTTTAAAGATCATGTGGTACTATAAATATTTCCCAGCAGTTTTGTTCAACTGCCACATGAGCTGGCCCTATGGAATGGAAAATTAAATGTCCATTTAGTCAGGGTTTCTCCAGAAATCAGAATAAAAATATCACCATTTAGTTTTCTAAAAATATCTATGTACAGAAAACAAAAAAGGCCTTTTTCAAAGGCCTCCTTCCCTCACAGTGCTCACACTGGTACCAAGAGTGGTCTCTCAGCCATCAAGTCTAGATTGGCTCATTTTCCTCACGAAATACAGCTAATTTTCCACAAACAAAGATAATTTCATTTGAGTTTTTTTTTATCCCAGCTCCCTGATTATTTTGTCTGCTCATCACCTGTAGCCTTATTCCTCTGGTGTACCCATAACATTATGCACCAAGTTTTAAAAACTGAAGTCAGGATTTTAAACCCACAATGAATGCAGCTTCTACTCAAATATTAATGCCTCTAAATAAAAGTGGCCCAGTTTTCAAGAAATGCTGACCACCTAAATTTGCAAATGACTTACACAGGACTCAGAGATATGAAAAATATGCAAACATGTTAACTGGTTACAAATTAAAATTTAATTTAAGTAACTTCATTTGAACAGATGGTTAGATTAGATTACCTCCAGTCATCCCTTTTTACAGAAGTTATTCTACAATTCAAAAGTTATTCTACATACTTTCATATGAAAGTATAGCTTAAAATCTAACTGTGAATAAGACTATCTTCAGAATTTTTTTTTCCTGGAAAACAAGTCTACATATAGAGAACAACACTACTAAAATGGTATTCCAGACTCAGAGGAACTTATGGACTTGGCTTGCACAAGAAGGAAAATCTTACTTCCTGTTACTTTATATATATAAATTTATGTATTTTTATATATATACACACTATATATATATACTTAGGCAAGCACACACACCTGCTGCTCCCTCTGAAGAACATCTATGAGGAACTGAACAAGTGAATAAAACTTAAATCCCAGGCTTTGGATAGATTTCTGCCAATGGCCAGGCAGTAGGTAACTCTGGAAAAGCCAACAGGAACACAGCAGCTTCTCACACCCAATTAATTCACAGCCATCCTCTGCTCTACCCTGAAATCACTGCATAGTCACATTAATACAGAAACAGGTTCAGGCCTTCCTTTTGAGTTGTGCAAGTAAACTGAGTTACAGGGAGAGGAAAAACTCCTTCCACATTCCCATATTGCTGTGTGAAATTGTCTTTAGAAGCATCCAATCACTGAATCACACACAAGCTGAGGACACTATGGGAAAACATTCCCTTTCAGCTGGCTGGAATGCAGTTCTGCATGGTTGAGAAGGAAGGAGTATAAAGGAATGGAAGAAAACAGCAGCTCAGAAAAGCGCTGTCATATGAGGAACAGTTCCTTTGACACCTTCACCAACAGAGTCAGGGAGACAAAAAGGAGAAAAGCTCCAAGGAAAAAAGGCCAGGCCAGTTATTCAGGATTCTATATCAACTGGGCTGTGAGAAAACATCTGGTAGAATCACCTTTAGAAACATTTCTAATAATAGAAATAGGATAGAAAACAATAGAATCACCTTTAGAAACATTTCTAACCAGCTCTCTTAGATATTTTGGCAAACTTCAACAGCAGCAGGCAGAGTGGGCCCTGACATGAGAGGCAATGCATCTGTAGATCCTGTTCCTGTGCACAAAGGTGAGGCTGAAGATTTGGGAACAGATCACAGCTGGTGAGTTCTCAGCCCTTTTGACCCTGCACTCTAGATACTTCATGAACTAGAGGGAGTGTTGTCTTTTTCCCAGTCTGGAAATGAAACTTGAAATCATTTTAGTAAGGAGGTAACATAAGAGTAGATCTTTAGTTGAAGGCCTTCAGGGGCAGTTATGGAGAGATCATGTTAAAAAATAACGTAAAAAAAAAAAGGCAAAAACCAAACAGAATCAGGAGGCCAGCATGAAATGTTAGGGTATGTTGAGTTCCAAGAATAGATTAAATATTGAAATGATGGCACACTCACTTGGATATTTTAAACAAACAAACAAACTCAAGCTTAACAAAACAGGTGAATGGAGGGGGCACAAGGGCAGGAGGAGGAGGAGAAGCTGAAGCAGAATAAAGATGTCATTTGAAGCCAGGCAGTCAGGTGTTTCTCCAGTGCTTGTGCCAGCACGGTGAGGGTGCAGGAGGAGTGGCACAGTGACAGCTCCTCGCAGCCTCAGGGCTGCCTGGCCACTTGACAGCTCTTAAGATCATTTCAAATTGTAGGCAAAACCACAGCCTAAGGGCCTGGCTTTCTAACAGCCCAAGCTATTACTAAACCACTATGCAGTGTCTGTCATGAATCTGAAAAGATGCATTAATAATCTGAGCTTTTATTATTTTATTGTACTAAGTAAACAAAACTTTATTGTTAAGTAAACAGTAAAGGCCCTGTCCTCCCATTGTTCAACAAGAATTGTACCTGTCTTCTTAACAGATCCACAACAAAACTAGGAAATAATCAGCCAGGATTAGTTCTTCTCTCTGGGATTTCCTTGCCTGTTCTACCACTCAAAATAATGTTGTATTCCACTGTAAACACAAAGGAAACATTCCACTTATAAGACATTTAAATATATAAATAGTTTATATTTCCTCTCCTTTGGAAATGTACAAATGAACCTAGACCATCAAATCTCACCAGGAGCTGGCTGTTAAGATGTTACATCTAGATAACATTGGACTGTAAAAAAAGTTAAAAACAGAAACTGAGGTTTTCTTCTAAGTGGATGGACACCTTTTCACCCAGGGACTGAAAGAT
The DNA here is from genome assembly GCF_028769735.1 of Zonotrichia leucophrys gambelii. Lineage (NCBI taxonomy): Eukaryota > Metazoa > Chordata > Aves > Passeriformes > Passerellidae > Zonotrichia > Zonotrichia leucophrys. Next base: position 2,831,931 of record NC_088179.1, read on the forward strand.
TCACCTTTTAGTTATTTCTGGTATTTTGATCGAAACCTCTAGGAAAGGGGATTATTCTCCAGCAGACAGATTGCATGTATCTACAGAGGGAGGTGAACCAGTGAAATAAAAAGCAGTTGAGGATCAAGGAGGAGTGAAATTTTCACCTATAAGGTGAAATTTTCACCTACAGCCCAAAACACAGAAGGAGCTTGTCCTTAAGTCTCGTACAGAGATGCCATGCATCCTACACAGTAGAATGATGACCTTTAATGGAAAAAAAAATAAATTTTACATGCTTCATCTGGTCAGACATCCTTCCTGATGGGGTCTGTTTCTTATACAAGCTGGATTTTTGCAGTTATTTTTCTTCCAATAACAGTTTCAATGCCCCCATCACAGATTCAGAGGTGGCTGCTCACAGCCATTTGTTACATGGACAGGACTGGTCAAGGACTGAGCAAACACTGAAGGAAATCCAACAACTCTAATGCAAATATTTAGATATATTTTATATCTATTTTTCTATAAAGACAAGTTGAAATAGAATGCCATTTGGTAGAAAAACACAATCCTAGAAACCCTTTTTGTCATGAAGATAAAGGTGATAAAGCCAAAAGTAGCCCTGGCCATTCTTCACAAGGACCAAAAATATTTAAGATTAAGTAGGAATTACAGATTATTTAGCCTGAAAGGTACCCCTGGGAGTCAGCTGGTTCCAAGCTCAGCTCCAGCACCTTGCTTAGGAGTCTGCACACACAATTTTGCAAGTCTCCATGGATGGAGGCTCAGTGTCCCAGAAATGCAGCAACCCTTGGAGCCTTCAGCATCCCTTCAGCAGGGCCTGGCTGCTCCTGGGGTTACCTTCCCCCAGCTGTGAGAGTCAGCATCTTCATAAGACTTCACAAGAAATCCATCTGGCTTTTTAACTGTGAATAGAGATGCTGAGAGGACTTTATTTTAATGCTAACTGCAATTTAAAAATTCCAATTGCAAAATACCTTGTGATGATCCAAACACACACAAGCACACAAACTCCAACGAAAAACAAACAAACAAATGGGTTGCAAAACATTTCTCCAAAGAGGAAAAATCTGAATTAATTTTAAATTGTAACAATGGAATCTTCTGAGTCTCTTAAAAAAAAATTTTAAAAAGGAAAAAAGTGGGGGGAGGGAGGGAAGAAATGCAAGTTTACTGACTACTGAACACCTGAGCAAGTTTTGTGTCTGGCATAAGCCTAAAAACAATGATTTAAAATTACTAAAGCTGTCTCCAGTGGACATTCTTCATTTTATTTGTTTGGGGAGCTCAGCTGCAACTTTGTTTATCTGTATTAGTAACTTGATTACCAGAGTCAAGAATTAACCTGTCAAACTAGGTGTGCAGGCAGCAAATAGGTTGGTTTGGTTGTTTGTGCTGGGACCTTGTGAGCAGGTGCTGTATTTCCATTGTGTAATCTAATAAGGCAGTAAAAGACAAATAACTCCACATAACACAGCTCCTGAACACTTCAGGGGTCAGAATTCACAATCAGGTGCCACAAGAATGTGGCACATGAGTATTTACCAGTCACTTGACATTTGGCCTAGAACAGGAACTGATGAAAATTTAAATGTGCTGACTAAAAATTGTAGCATTTCTTTCAAGTACCTACAGAAAGGGAACTAAAGCACATCAACTTATTTAAATCCACAATTGAAATTGAATTGAAAATTTTATAGAATTTTTTTCTTTAAGGCAGGAAATTGATCAATCCAAACATGTTATTCTGCCAGTTAAACACACTTTGTTAAAAACACCAAGTATGAAAAGCTTTTCTTGTCTGATCAGGTTCCACAGACATTGTTCTACCCAAATTATGACACCCTCTACACATCTGTGTTCAAAGAAGAAGCTAAGAGGAGTCATTTCCTCTTGGTAATAGAGTAATAGGCTGAAATATACTTCTTGTAAAGTAAAATGACTTCTCACCCCTCTCAGTTCTAATGGCCAGATCTTTTTCACTCCCAACCAGGCATTCAGGACTATTTCCAGTGAGTTATTTACTCCTGCAGAGTTCCATTCACACAACCACACAGCAGGAGTAAAATGCATCAGACATATGCATTTTACATATTATATTTTACATCAGACAGATGCATTTAAAATGCATCAGACAAATGCAGCTTTTCCCCAGTTTCTAAGGAGAATATGTTTAAACATCTGACAATCCGATGCAAAGTGAGAGAAAAATTATTACATTTCCCATCTCAAGCACATGAAGGATACAGAAATTAAGAATAACACTGTATCAGGATACAAATGTTTATTTATCTGGTAGCAAAAAGTGCCAGCCACAGTCCCTGTATTAGGTAGAGAAGCTCCTTTTATCAGAAATGAGAGACACATGTGTCAGCCCAGAATTCACAAAAGCTGGAAGTGAGCTACAAAAAGTGAAAGAAAGATGTCTCTGACATTCAGAAACTGAAAACCTAAGCAAGTTTGATGAATGATGGAACTGCAATACAGGACAGATAATACACACAACAAAAATAAAGTCAGTCATAAGGGCCATGACTGGAGAGTTACAGACCAAAAAAAAACCAAGTGTATTTTCAAATTCCCTGGAAAATACAAGCAGTGCCTTAACTTTTTCCAGCAAATAGGGGCTTATATGTAATCACACCTGTACCAGACAACCCCCTGCTCAAAACCACAGGCAGCATACACAGCAGCCAAGAGAAAAACCTGAAACCGATCCCAATTTCACAAGATACAACTAATTCCAAGAGGGAAGAGTTCAGTGAGAATCCATGAGTCTATTACCAGCTGATCAACTGAAATGAGTAGAGTGACACATTTATATTTTTAGTGTAACTATAACAAAACTAAATACAATAAAAGCCTAATAATCATGCTGACTTTACAAGCACAATACAATAGAAAACAGCCCCAGAAAACCCCAGTCCTGTAATACTTACTCCAATGGACCTTCCCTGTTTCAGTTTGACTGTGTAGAGAAGATACTTTTATTAAACATTTTCTTCCTATTACTCTTGTTTTTTCAGAAGATTCCACGAGATGACCTCAATGTGATCTAAAAAAAGCAAAACACAATAGAATGTAATTGACCAAATGAGAAAATCAGCAATTTGTATTTGGTGTAAAAGCTGCACCAACTTTCTGTGCAGAAATACCTAATAAACACATTATTTTTTACTGCCTTCAAATACTTCAGCACCACATTCCCACTGCACAATGTGATTAATCTAACAATTAAATTAATGTCAAATCCACAAACACCCTGCTAGCAGAAAGGAAAAAAACCAAGTAATAATTTCAATATGCAATTTCTTCTAATAAGTCTTATGATCATGAATTAGTCAAAAGCATTTTTAGCTGCCAGAAATATTTTCAAAATTTTGTACACTCAATTTGAACCAGACCAGCAGATCTCCATTGCACTTAAAGCCAAAAAAAAAGGGAGACAGAGTTGCCTTCTTATTTAAGCACATTTTCTCTTTTTCCTCTGGCCTGTAAGGTGATTTTGGTGGAGGTTTTTTGTTTGTTTGGGGGGATTTGGGGTTTTTTTAAGAGTGTAGTATCATCTGTAGTCCTCCTATGGAGAAGCTGAGCCGATGACACAAGCGATCCCATATTCCTAGTCACAGTTCAACCTTGACAGGCTCAGAAGGTCTCTGACCAACCAACACCTGCAGATGTACAGGGCAGAACATCTCCACAGAGCCAAGGCTCATTCTCCTCAGCTGTACCCTGCAAATGGAGCTCTCAGCAAAGAGAAGCGAACAAAAACCATTCAATCCCCCTGAGCAGCAAGCAATGCTGGCAGCTCGCACTGATGCTATCTCCAGGTTTGTAGGCCAAGCCACAAAGCACAAGACAAGTAACTACCCTGCACTTCCCATAAACAATTCTTTTTCTAAACCACACCAGGCACATCCCCTGTGCTTGTGAGAACTCATCACAGTGACCAGGAGGGAGGGAGGGAGGGCTGTCACTGCCTCGTCCCACACAGAGCAGAATTCCTCTGGGAATTGGTACCTGGAGCCCTCTGAAGCAACTCCAACTCTTCAGTGGCTTTGAGGGATAAATCCTTACTGCCTCATGTACTTAGGTCTAAAAAAAGTTAACTTACTGCTCCATGCACAACCAGGTCTAAAAAAAGTTCAGTTACTGCTCCATGCACAACCTTTTGGTGCATAAAGGTATTGTCACAAAATGGGTTTTCACCTGGTGTCACAGACATCTTGTCATGAAAATCTTTTCATTAGGATTTTTCCTGCTAAGAAGCTGAGAAGCTTCAGGAACAAAATGTAAACAACGGTTATCTGCTGCTGTGGAATGCAACAGGTGCTTCTGTGATTGGCCCACCTTGGACATTTATAATTAATGGCCAACCACAGCTCAGTTAGCTTGCACTCTCTGTCCAAGACACAAACCTTTATTATACATACCTTTCTATTTTTAACTTAGCTAGCCTTCTGAGATGAAACTTTTCCTTCTACTCTTTTAGTATAGTTATAATGTAGTATAGATATCATAAAATAATAAATCAAGCCTTCTGAAATATGAAGTCAGATCTACGTCTTTTCCCTCATCCTGAAAACCCTGTGATCACTGTCACAACCTGGTGTCCAAGAAGCCACTCCACACACACTAAGTTATTTTATTTATTTACAGAGGCATGAGTTAGTCCAAAAACTTCTCATAATTAATGTCTAGGAGCCTACAGCAGGGAACACACACAAGAGGAAAAAAAAGACTAGACAAAAATGAAGACAGTATTATGTGATTTGGAAATTGCAAGGACAAAGCATCAGCGTGAATCTCACAGAAGCAAAGCTGAACTACCAGCCTGGAATTCATGTTTTACAGCCATGTCAATATTTGTGCTTATGGAATCAGAAAAATCCTAATCAAAGGCTACTGGCCAGCAGGCAGGATCTTAGGAGGGGCTGTGAAATGCATCCTGCCATAGCTCACAGACATGACAACAGAACTTCCACCCAAGGAAGAAATCCTGCATGACCTGTGGCCCCTCACACAAGGGGCACAGTGTGTGACTGAACCATACCCCATGGCAGCAGCAGGGCACTGACTAAAAGCTAGATATTCCAAACTTCTAGAGGCCAATGGCTAGCTAGACACATGATGACCAATCAGATGGTGGGTGCCTAAAAGTTACCCAGGGTCTATAAATGGTACAGCCTAAACAAATCATTGCATTGTGAACAGCTCCTGTCACAGCTCCCTGTCCTGTTTCACCTCTTTTCTCCCAGCACTTTGCATCTCTGCAGCTCAGACATCACACTGACACCAGGCTGGTCCTCTACAACCAACTGTGGGGGATCAGCCAGCCCTTGAGACCTAAAGGACACAAACAAAGCAGCCATTGCTACAGCCAAGCATGAGAAACAAACCCTTCACTAGAGGATGAGAGGGTGCAGCCTTGTTTTTCTCACCAACCAACCTTTCTCTTTCTGCAGAGCAGGGGTAAGAGAGGTGGTACCCAAGGGCTGCAGATCACATATGGGCAGCCAGGACACTTCCCACCTTCACACCATGAGTGGAGAATTTGCTGGTTACACCCAGCAGACAGGGTACAAACCCTGCTGGCCTTTCACTGACTGTGAAAAGCTGCTGAGGACTCCAACCACATCACAAACCTGCCAGCACCATCTTTGGGAACTGCAGGACTTGGAGGCACTGATCACAAACTGCACTGTCTGAGGACATTTCTTTTCCTCACTGTACCTGTCTGCAGAACATGGGAAAAACAGAACTGGCAGCTGGACACTACAGAGAGCCTCTCTTGTGGGTCTGCTGGGTGTGACCTCAGCCAGAACACACCACCAAACCACCATGGGCCCACACCCATAAAACTTCTTCTGACAGCACCCACCAGGGACCCAACAGAAATCCTTTTCCGTTCCAGCTTGCAGCTTCTGCATGAAAAATTGCATTTGGCAAAATAATAATTTTCGTGAATCCTTAATTTTACCCTCATTACATAGATAGTGATTTTCTGTAAATCACAACTTGTTTTTTCTAAAACATTAACAATCTTATGAGGCAATTCAGCAATCATATCACTGAGTGGTGGCAATAAAAATGCCTGTGACAATACAGTAAAACTTTTCAGAGCTCTTCACCTACACTCCCTATGTCCAAAGAAACACTTATGAATGTATTTTATAGTTATATATGTATATATATAATATATATATTATATATATACATATACATATATAACTATATATATGTGTGTATATATATATGTATATATATATATAACCAAAAAGGAAAGAAAGGGGGAAGAGCTACAAGAAACTTTTGCCTAAAATTCCTGTGTGGCATAATGTTCAAGATAAACAATTATGAGCCAAGGGAATAGGCCACTCACAAAGACAGAGAAAAGGAAAAAGAGAAAAAAATAATTCATAAGCAATGTAAGGTGTCACATAGAAATTACTGGGCTAATTGTGGCCCTATTGTCTTCTCCTCTATAACAATTTCTAGGCCCATCAGACAGGCTGCTGCTCTTTCAATTCTTCTGAGTACACAAAAAATTCATTTGTCAGAGAGGATGCTCCAGGTTTACTTGAGGTAAGGAACTCTGAGTGGGCTGAATGACATAACACAACAGTTTCCTGGGTATTTCTCTGTGATTAAATCTCTTACTCTGGAAGAAAGCACTGAGGCAGACATCAGGAGAGACCGGCAGAAGTTTAGGACAGTGATACACAGCTGGGGCATTTTAGAGCTTTTGGTTCACAGCTTCGGTCACCTCCAAGCTGCCTTGAGCATTTCAAGCTCTCAGTAGTGCTGAAGACTGGACAAGTGAATATCAAAGTGAATTAGCTGCTGTAGCAATGAAGAAACTCACCTGTCACAGACATCTTTTATGAAAATTCCCTTCCTTAGGATTTTTCCTCCTGAGAAGCTGCGAGGCCTCAGGAACAAAATGTACACAATGATTATCTGCTGCTGTGGAATGCAACAGGTGCATCTGTGATGGGTCTCATGTGGTTGTTTCTAATTAATGGCCAATCACAGTCAGCTGGCTGGGACTCTGTCTGAGACACAAGCTTTTGTTACCATTCTTTCCTATTCTATTCTTAGCCAGCCTTCTGATTAAACCTTTTCTTCTATTCTTTTAGTACAGTTTTAATGTAATATATACAATAAAATAATAAATCAAGCCTTCTGAAACATGGAGTCAGATCCTCGTCTCTTCCCTCATCCTCAGACCCCTGTGAACACGGTCACACTCACCATTTCACCAAGTCAGAGACAAAAAAGCATGAAGGATCAGTAAATACACCAAGTATCTTCAACTTTAAAAAATACTGAAACATATAAAGCAACTCAGTCTGAAGTTCCAACAATAACAGACACAAAATCCTTCAAGAGCATTCACTGCCAGTAACTAGGCTATCACAACTCAAGTGCAGGAACTGAAACAGTGAGCAGAAGAGAAGCTCACAGCAATGCACACCTGCCTAAATGACAAAACTGCCAATGGACAGCACAGTGTTACACACAGGACAGCATTCTTCTTTGTGCTCTACTTTCCCAGGTGTTGGTGCTTGGTCAGAAACCAGTGATATCCTTTGAAAAGCCTCAGACTTCTCTGAAATGTGAAACCCACATATCTTGTACAAAATCTTTTAACCAAAACTAAACAGGCATAGAGCAACAAGTTCTCATTGCACAAGAACAGCCACAGAAAAAGAAAAAAAAGATAGAGACAGAAATTGCAGAGCACCAAATGAGTTCAAAAGAGATATCTATGTCAGATTGTAAGTCAGTTTATGTCTTTTCTTATTCCTGAAGCTGGGCCAAAGCGACTGTGGCCACATGCCCCAATTGCCAACAACATGCACTCTGGGCAAAGCAGAGACCACTTAGCATTTTCCAGTATTATTCTTTAGGTTAAACAGATAAAAACATGATTTGAGGCTAGATTCAGTTATGCCTCCACCAAGAAGTCGATCCCATAATTACATTTATGCAGTGGGTGACTGGTGCAGGAGCCCTGTCTCCCACCACAGTGACTCACAGTCTGAGGGAGCCTTGTTCACCCTTCCCAGAGCTGTGCCTCACCTCTGAAATCCCCTTCAGTGCCCAACAGGCTCGGGTAAAACTCATCGATACTCACACAAGCACAGACTGATACACCTCACAATGAATCATGTTTTTACTTGGTTACACAGGCTGCTGAGCTCCCTTCCAGTTTAGATCTGCAAAACAACATCAAAACGATCTTGCAAGTTTCCACCTTTATTTTGAACATAGTTTTTCTTTTGATCACAGTGATTCTTTAACAGGGTGTCTGTTACAGATATTTGAATTTATCTGGGAGGGTGTGTCCCTCCCTCCCAGTGATGTATCCTGCCTGATGGTGTTCAAGGCTCAGTAACCCTCCTACTAATTCTATCTTAGAACTCAATTCCATTGGAGTTGTGAGGAAAATAATCTTTTTTCCTTACAATAAAGTCAAACTTAAGAGCAAAAGACTGTTGGCACTTACTGGCACTGGAAAATGAAGGACTTTCCCTTAAAGCAGCAAGAACACATAGTTCCAGACAGGAAGGAATCACCTGCACTATTTAGGATCAACAAACAGAAACCTAAACAAAAATAATTAGTTTTTATTTTCCCAGAACGTTTCACTTGGTTTTTTTCCTGCTCTGCCACCTTCAAAAGAAATGCCTCTGGGCAAAGCAGAAGGGGAACACATCACTGTTAGGGAAGCTTAACAAAAAGAGGCTCCGAGACAGCAAATTTTCCTCTCACACTATGTCAGAGAGGCAGACATCCCCTGACCTGAGGGCAGAGTGCTGAGATGGAGATGGGCAAGGTCTGTGCTGAGGGAGACCCTGGGATGCCCTCAGCACTCAGGGCTGGCTGCCAGTGCTGATCACTTCTAATGACAAGAGCAGAGCAAGAAAAGCTCCCAGGAGAGGCTCTGGCCTGGAGGATGTGCTCTGTCTGCCACTCCACGGTTCAAAAAGCACAAAGTTCAAGGCTGCTGTGACGGTTCTGTGAAAACAGCAGCGTGTTTGTTATTTCAGATGACTCACAAACAAGTGCTTAGATCTGCTTTATGGTGCTCCACAAACACAGAATCAAGTGAGCAACACTTTCCAGCCTTTATAGTGCTCCACAAACACAGAATCAAGCGAGCAACACTTTCCAGCTGGTTTCCAGTTCCGCTGCAGCACGGGGCACAAGCGATGACCCAGCTGGCTCAGCAGCCCCGAGCTGGGACAAAGCCCTGGATGGCTCACCCTGAACAGACTCAGCCATGTGAAGATGGAGCTCCTCCCAGGGCCCACAGATCACTTCCACCTCCACGCCAGCCCTGCAGCTTCTCCACCTCTGGCTCACTCCATGTGGCTGAGAGCAGGGAGGAACTGGAAGCTGCGGTCACAGAACAGTGCTCCTCTTCCCAGAAATCCTCACCTACACGTGCATGTGCAAGAAATCCTCACCTACAGGTGCAATGTGAGCCCCAAAGGCTTGAGCTGAGCCAGCCTAATCGCTGAGCAGCAGTTTAGGCAGGTGCAGACAAAGCCAGCATCCTGCACAAGCCCTGGTGACACCTACAGAGGTGTTTGCAGGAGTCAGTGAACCCCCAGCCTGCCATCCCTGCACACCCTCAGCAGCCCTGGCACCCAAATTCAGCTTCCCACATCTTACAATGGGCTGCAAGCAATAATAAGATATTTGATTCTGCATGGATTTTCATGACATCTAAAGCAGTATTTAAGGACAAGTCTCAGGGACATTAACAGCCAGCAGCACAGCAATTCCTGTTCCTGTTTCTTTGCTCTTCTATCACACCCCATATTTTTGTTTTTTAAGCTGCTCCTGAATCTAGAGTTAATTACTAGGCAGAACACAAGGACTTAGTCTCGAACAAAATTACCCCTGCACCATTACTTTCAATAAAGAAACCTTTTATTTGTTTAATGAGATATTTTCAGCCATTCTAAAGTTTATGGTGTCCTTTTTCATGATTTCTCTCTGATTGCCTTGAACTCTGAAAGGCCAAGGTCTAACACAGCACTTCCTCTGAACTCGGGAACACCTGAACATGGCCCTTATTGCTGATGCATTTTCTACTCACCAGTGTGTCACAGACATAAAAACACTGAAAAACACCACCTGGTTCCACCCAAAAGTTACTACATGAATAAATATTTACCTGCACTTTAAACACAGAAATACAGCAGTGAGTCCTCATCCTGTTTCTGTGAAGATCCCACCACAATTACTGAGTTACTTGAAATGTATTTAGCAGCACTACTTGTGATTTCTGTTTCTTGTGATCTGTGTAGTCTGTTTTCTTCACTATTTGCACGTCCCCACGTTTCACTTCCCAATTACATTCTGTGAAATGCCTAATATGGTGAAACTACACAAATTTACTTCTATTTAGTTCCCAAATTCTGCTTTTTGTTGTGCTCATATTTGAATTTATAGAAATGAGAACACAGAATTCAAAAGCAAGACTGAACAATTTGTCAGTTATTAATTATTCTGAGCCATTTTGTGAAGGTGCTGCCCACCCTGCTCCAGGTATCACTTGAAAGGCTTTATTCTTTATGATTCAAACAAACTCCCACGTGTGGATTGCAAGGGACTGTGAACCAACACAGAAATACCTAATTTATTTTACAGACATTCTGCTGCAGTCCAGCTTGCTCTTTGATTCCAAATATTACCACATAATAAATAAAAACAGCATTCCATCACTAAAAACATGCATACAGTAAATTCTACCTGAAACTAGAAGTAATCACTAAGAATAGTTCCTGTGCTGAAGAAGGAAAAATACAAGTATCTAATAAATGCAGTTTACCTACAGCTACATCTGACATTCAAAAGGAAATCTATTAGCTCTTTTAGATAATAAAAGTGTGCATTTTAATCTGCTCTTGCTCCCCACTCCCTCCTCTTTCACGTAGTGAGGCCTCATAGAAAAAATATTTAAAATATGAAGCATAATTTCAGCATGATAATTTATAATACTAGGCAATTTAAGAACTCCAAATCTGAACTAATCCCAGGCTAGAAGCAAGGGAGTGCTTGGTTTCAAAAACAAAACAAAAACAAACAAACAAAATTCTAAACCCACCAAAACCAAAAACACACCACAAAAGACAAACAAATACAAAAGACAATCCTCCTGTCCTCAAACCAACAGTTTATATCTGAATGTGGATCCAAAAGTCAGATTTGAATAGTATGCACATTTTTTCCACTGCCTTTGGACATAGCACCTAACATTACAGAATACTTGATGTAAGAACAAACCAACCAACCCAAACCCTTTTTTCCTCAGCTGTAGTGCTCAGCTCAGGAATTCAGACTACTGGCATTTTCTGGTTTCCTTCATTAATGAAGGGTTTCAGTCCATTCACCAGCTACCTGCTCCACAGGCTCATTTCTGAGAGAAGCAGAAGCATTTTGTGGTGCCAGGAGCCCTCCAGAGAGAAATTCCCTTCCATGTTGTGAGCAGGAGCAGAGGCAGCATGTACATTATGGTCCATGTTTATTTTATATTATATATTTTATATATTATTATTTCATATTGCATATTTTATATTGCATATATTTAATACATTATTTTATATTGTATATATTTAATATATTATTATTTTATTTATCCTGCTGTCACTCAGTCATGACCCCAGTATTTACTCCACTGTCTGGCACAGGCATCTCAAACCCAGCCTCTCCCTGATAAATGAACATCAGCTCCTTCTTCTCAGACTTTCCTGTGACACCTTCACTGCATTCTGCACCCCAGCCTGCTTCACCTCCAAGCTGCAGGAGCAGGAGGACAGTATCTGTATTTAGGAAAGCAATTATTAAAATATGACAAAATCAGACACCAAAAAAGTGACTCTTGCAACTGAAAGCAAAGGCTTTTCAGTTTTCACACCAACAACGATGGCTTGGTCAAGACAGAAATTTCTCAGCACCATACTTGACAGCAGAAAAGCTCAAGAAATATTTCTCTAAACTCCTTTCAAATTTTCTCCCAAGATAAGTGGGAAAGAAAACAAAGCCCCTCTAAAATCCTATTTTACTTCTCACCCATACATTGCAAGGAAAAAGTACATCACAGAATGACACAGAAAGTTTAACAAGAAACCATTTCATTTGCTACCACACCCCAACAAATCTTTCTTCAGCTTAACTGGGTCTGTTAATCACCAAAATAAGGTGCTTGAGCCTAAGGTTTCAGGAAAAATGCCATTTTGAAGAACTCTTTTTGTATAAGGGGTCTAGCCACTGCCTCTTTTTCAAGAAAATTGTCATTATAGGTAGAAACCCTTTCTCACTGCACAAATAGAGCTAAAAACCACCTGAAGAGCAGTGTGTTACTTTCCTGGCCAACAAGTCCCAGTTAAATCAGCGATGAAGAAGCAACTTAGGGCATCAAGAGAGTGGAAAACTATCACAGAAATTGGTATATATTGTCTGGTTCTTTCAAGCTTGATCAGCACAGCTCACAGAGCCTGCACCTCTCATTCTCCTGAGGCAATAACCCCAGGAATTCACCCCTAAGCAGTGATATACCAGGATTTAAAAAACTGCCAAGTACAGATGGGAAGACAAAAGGAGCCACCAAATGCTGAAGGCCTCTATAAATCCTGTACAAAATCTGACAAGTTACCAAACTACAAATGAATCTGAAAATTCAGCCGTGGTTTGTGAAAATCACATTAAAAAGAAAGTTACTTGAGGACACTAAAATGATGAGCTGCAGAGATAGACTAAGGCAAGAATTGCTCTGCCTTCTCATGAAATTTACCTAGAAGTTAACTGGAACTGAAATAACTCAGAAAACAGCTATAAATAGAAAGGGGTTAATCATTCAAATTTCTATTCCCATGACAAGAATACACTAAAGGCTCTAACTTTTTAATCTTATGATATGATGCTTTAAAAATACTTCAGCTGCTGCACTACAATCTGCCTCTACCTACTTTTTACGAATAATTTCTCCTTTATTTTTTTAAACACAAAAAAGGAGATTTTCTTTTGACAAAACCATTTTCACTGACAGTCACCAAAGGGAGCCTGTGCATCAGCTGGAACAACTATATGGGATCACTTCAACTGATCTTTTTTTTTAATGGGGCCACTTAAAAATACATTTACCTTTTCCCCATCCTATTACAAAGCACATAAAACTTATTCGTCATCGATTTCAACTACCAGAGCTACTACAAAGTATTTTTCAATGAAGTGTTTGCATTTATCCTAGAAGCAGCAGAGAAATTTAGACTCATGAGGGTTGGAAAAGGTCTCTAAGGTAATGGAGTCCAACTTGTCCCAGCACTGCCAGGCCCATCCCCAAGCCCTGCCCTCAGCATCACATCCATTGTATTTCTTCAAGGACATTAATTCAAATTTACCATGCAAAGAAAGAAAACTGCCTCACCCTCGATGCACAGATAAAAACACACACCAGGATAAGCAAATGTCTCTGAACTCACACAGAGCCTGTGACACACTTGGAAATAGAATCTAATTATTACAAATCCCCAGCCGGTGCTTTACTCACAGTATTTTCCATCCAATTAAATTAATGCTGAAGCTTTTCAGTTAAACCAAATGGAGTATGAGAAATAATACACAGAGAGAAGTTCTTTACTCAAAATGTAGAAACAGATAAAGACTTTTGTCATTTTGGGGTGCCCAGCAGGTTTGCTATAAAGTGAGTTGTAACCCAGCATATTTGCAGTGACAGAAATTAGGACAGCACCCAACATCTGCATTCAGCTGATGCAGATCTCCACTGACTACTCATACAAGAAATTGTGATAAAAAAACTTTATTATGGTCTTAACATTCTTTCCAACTTAAGTTACATCCTCACATTCTTGCCAAACCTGCTTTTATTGAAGAACTCTACTAAACAGACAGCTTTTCCTTTTTATGCAGAACTTTCCTGCTCTTCCCTCTCACTGCAACTCTTCATGCACCAGATTTATTTACAGCACCCAGAGGAAACAGAAGCTCCCAGTTATCAAAACAGACTGCAGAATGCAAATAAACAATTTTTGTGCATTTATGGCAGCTGGACTCTAATTTGTGCAGAATGACACTGAGTATAAAAAAAATGGTATCCTAATGTCACTGTCATATTTTATGAAAAATCCCTTTGCCAGGATTTTTCTCCTGAGAAACCTCAGAAAAGAAATGTAAACAATAATTATCTGATTGCTTGGAATGTAGTTTAGAAGTTGCTTACCAACAGGTGCATCTTTAATTGGTTCCATGTGAATTGTTTTTAATTAATGACCAATCCCAGTCCAGCTGTATTGGGACTCTGGTCTGTCACAAGTTTTTTATTATCATTCTTTTCTAACCTTCTAATGTCTAACCTTTCTCTTTCTATAGTGTAATTTTAGTATATTAATATAATATAATATAAAACAATACACTATTATATACTATACTATTATATTATATACTATACTATTATATTATATACTATTATATACTATTATATACTATTATATACTATTATATTATATACTATTATATTATATACTATTATATACTATTATATACTATTATATACTATTATATACTATTATATTATATACTATTATATTATATTATATTATATTATATTATATTATATACTATTATATTATATACTATTATATTATATTATATTATATTATATTATATTATATTATATTATATTATATTATATTATATTATATTATATTATATTATATTATATTTCAACCTGCTAACAACTTAAGAGTCAATTCTCATCTCTCACCTCGTCCTAGAGACCCTCACAACAACACCACAACAATTAATAACCACATCCTAAAAGTTTAAGCAACAATTCAGTAAACAAAATGTAACTGCTGTTACTATTACTCGGACAAAAATAGAGTTAGGTCATTACTCTGAGCTTACTAAAATTTTCAACATAGCTAGAGGTCACCTAATTTTAGTGTAAATAAACATTTCTATTAAAAAAATATTATCTCCCTACATTACTACCACTAGTAGGAGATGTAAAAAAGACCCTCTGAAGTGCTGGGGAGGTAAAACTGGCCTAGAATGAAGACTCTCAGTATTCTACACATCTGGAAAGTGATATCTCTATCTCTAAACACATGGGAAAATTTGAAATTGTTTGCACACAGCTTGTAAAAGCTTATAAAATAATAAAATTATTTAAAGTTAGATATGTAATCAGATGCAGATTATCAGTATATTATAAAGTCGTTTTTTATTTTTAATAAAATATAAAAGGATTTGTCAAAAGCATTGTATCTGTCTTACATGGATACTAAAAAGCAGAACAATATTTGCCACTGAGCACAAATAATCAGTCCCTCCTCATTTTTATTTTTAACAATAGAAAGGAAAGTCTTTTTTTTTTTGCTGGCAAGTTTTGTGCCAACAATTAATGTACCATTTGCTGCTGACAGTCTGCCAGACTAATGGTGTTTTTCTTCACTCTGAGGGTTCAGAAACTGCTGCTCACTTTCCGGTCAGCATTCATCAGATTCCTCCCACGAAAGGAGAAATGAGGCAGCTCTTTGCAGACACAGACACACCTCAGGCATCACCACAAGTAAATAAACTTCAGCAGAAGCACAGAGTGCCCCTCACCTCCTGCTGTTGTGGCTCAATCCACAGTTCCTCAATTTCACTTAAACCTGGCACAGGACAGAATAAAATCATAGAATCATTTAGGCTGGAAAAGACCTTTAACAGCAAGTTAAACCATTAACCCAGTGCTGCCAAGCCCAGCACTAAACCATACCCTGAGTGCCACATCTGCACATCTTTTATATTCATCCAGGGAAGGTGAGTGCACCACTACCTGCTAGATAACGCTTTTGGAGTAGAAATGTTTCCTAATATCCAACCTAAACCCACCCTGGTGCAGCTGAGGCATTTCCTCTCACGCTGTCACTTGGTGCTTGGGTAAAGGCTGACCTTCCATGGCTGGAACTTCCTTTCAGGTTTACATTAGTGTAAAATTGTACAGCAAGTTGTGGCTGCCCCAGCCCTGGGAGTGTCCCAGGCCAGGCTGAATGGGGCTTGGAGCAACCTGGGATAGTGCAAGGTTTAACCTTTCCACCCAAATCATTTTAGGATTCTACATTACAAATTTTATTTCCTGCTAGGTTTGGACTTGTTTCTGGGGATTCAGTCTTGTCCATCTCCATGAATTAGTAGCAGGACCAACACTCTGCTGTGTCTGCTCCCATCCTGAGGCTGCCATTGCCCATGTGTGTGTAGTGGTGTGAAAGTCTCAAAGGCCTTGCCTTCCTCAGCAACACCTATTTAAGTCAAAAAGGGAACTGGAAAAAAAAAAACCAAAAAAAACCAACAAAACCAAACCACAAAAAAACCCAAATGCAAAACATCTCCCAACACCAGCAGAAAGTAAATAACATTGTCACGTATGGTTAACACACTTAAATTCTTTGGGGGTTGGGAGGGAATAAATAAATGGAGGATCTGGGGAGAAGGACTAACCCAGGAGTCGTAAACTTAGTGCCATACTGTACAAAGAAAAAAAATAAGGAAAAAAGCTGGGCATACTGAAAGGTAGATGAAGTGGAAAAAAGTACAGGCAAAAGGACCAAAGTACTCTTCAACACCAGAAAAGGAATTTGAGAGATGAAGCCAAGCAGGAAGGGCATTCAGTGCCCAGTGCAATTTTCAAATAACATTTTATGTGCCTCTTCCTACCAGGTCAACTTTGTACTCAGCTTTTTGAGTTTCTGCTGGCAACACAGGCCTTTGGTGACCTGGTTCTCCCCTGCAGCTGTGTCTGTACCAATGGTTTGTACATGCAAACTACAGACCAACCTGCAGTCTTCTGGAGAAACAGCAACGACACCACTGACTGAAAACCATCCTTCTGCAGGACTCAAAAGCAGCAGTTTTGGGCTGTTACTTGTAGTGACACAAATGTAATCAGTTTTTTAAATCATGTGGGCTTCATATTCTTCTGTTGTGAACATGCTATACTCATAAACATCCAATTGTTAAGTGAAATAACAGTTACCTTTCCCTCTTAGAAAATAAAATGATGCAACAACATCAATGTGCATCTCTCAAGAACTGTAGTTACCGAAGATAAAAAAAAGGAATTGCTCCAGAGTTAGCTCCCATAAGAACCTCAAGCACTAAAAAATACTACCAGCTCTTCTATTTTCTAGAGATTTTGTACAATGCTCTCCAAACCACCTACCTACCCTGAATTTTAAGCTGCTTCTGATACTCTGTAGCTGCACACACACAGAGGTCTTCCACACTAAATCTGTCACAAAACCACCTGACAGCAGGACTCTGAGCCTCTGGCAGTGTCTACAGACCAGTGATTGTCCACATGGCAGCTTCCATAAACAACTGCCTATTCTTATGCTTATTTTTAATTATTTCATTGCCCTGATACCTTCCTGCACACAAAGGGCTTCCAGAAACACCAAGAGTTTAGCAAACACCTCATAGCAACCCTGCACCATGAAACTAAAGGCACAGCAGTATTTTTACAAATTCTTATTAACAGATAACTCTCCCCACAGAGCCCCACATGACTTCCACAGAACTCTTTATCTACCTCTGCCAGCCTCACCAGCTCCTGCCCACATTCTGCCAGCTGAGGCCAACTCCAAACTTACATCCTCCAATTCACATCTCAATTCTCTCACTGAGGTTTATTTTTAAAATCCAGTGGATATTTGGTGCCTGGGGACAAGGAGAGGACAGGAATGGCCTAAAGGGACAGCAAGCAGTGCAAGCTCTAATGGAGTGCACATCACTTAAAACTGCCCCTTAATTCCAAATTATGCTTTCTGCTTTGCATATAACAAATATGGTGGGGAAAAGCCTCAGAAGAGCACTGTGAAAAGAATTTTAAAATCAATCTAAGCCTTTAGTAGCCCCTAAAAGTGAACCCAAAGAGACAGCAATGAGAAGGCACTGATTACTTGTGTTTCATAAAAAGAAATTAGGGGTAACAGTGCTGTCACTGTTCCTCCCCTTACAAGTAAATTCAGGCAAAGACAAAACATAACATCACATACCAACACAAAAGTTAAGCCTCCAACGCAGCCTTTACTCCAAATCATCACAGTTTCCAAAAAACAGGAACAAAAATTGCATTTCAGCCATTAGTGAAGTACTAAAAGGTTATTTATCAACCTAATATGGGAGGTAAAACGGTTCAGCTTTACAGCAGCATATAAATCTGAGCTACACAAGCACAAAACTAGATATCAGTACCTCTGATGGAGTTCCTTAAAGATATTTGATGAATTCACAAAGCTGTTCTAAAAAATCAGAGTAACTACTTTTGCAAACAAAAGCAAGATAGTTTAGAAACAGAAAAGCATCCTTAATTCAATTTCATAGCAAAAATTTCAATACATGTTGCAATTGTATGCAATACTACTTATGAAAAATGCACGTTTTACAAGCTTGAAAAAAACAACAGTAAGCTGTGAGTAGCAAATTTACATACTTTGTGTCAGAAGAAAGTTATAGTACTCCTAATTCTTATGCTTTTTTAAAAATAAGTACTGAGCATGCTTCTGTATACCTAGATGTAGCTGCAAAGACACGAAGGTACTCCCGATTCAGCTCATTCACAATTTCAAGTCAGGACACCGAAGGTAAGAAATGGATACATGTGCCCTTCTCCCTTACAATGAACTGCAGAGGGCTTGGCCAAAAGCCAAAAGAGGGAATTAAACCAAGGTAGGTGAGGACAGCCCGGATCCTGAGCTCCGTGCAGCCCTGGAGCAGGCTGGGATGAACCTCGGCTGCAGAAAAGAAGCCACAATCAAGCCAGTCACAATGGCCACACACAAATGATCAGTGGGGAAGCAGAACTGCCCAATCCCACTTGTCAAAGGAAGCTGGTTTTGACACCTCGGTGTCACTCTTTGTTTCTTTAATCTTCTCAAGCAGTATGTAAATTCAATTATGTTGGTACCTACATATCCACGGGCATTTGCACATGAGGGCCTCCTCTGCAGCTCCTAATGTATGTAAATGAAAGCACATTCCTGAATTTCCTTCCACCAAAGGCTGGGATAAAAACATTTACCCATGTAAATTTGATAGACTAACACAGACTGGTCGATGTTGCCAATAAAAACCTGATACTTCAGGCATTATCCAGATCCAGGTACCCTTCACCTCGAAGATTCCCCAAATTGTGATTATTTCAAAGGTTACCTGCTGTTCATTCTGGATTGTAAATACACACTTTACCAACCCAAAGCAAAACTGCTTGCTTACTTGCTTACTAAAATAATTTACAAAAAGTTAAATTTCTAACACAAGCTGATCTTTGCCCCCAAATCTGATTTAATTATCAAAACAAAACACATGAAAACTTTCACATGTGAGTGACTAGAAGGACTAACAGCACTGCCACAAAACAGTGTGTTTCATGTTCTCAGGCATTAGTATTTGAATGAATTAATATGAATTTCTGGCCTCTAGAAATTAAAAATCCTCAAGGCAAACGATTTGAGATGTAATGTGTAACATCGTGTGTCAGCCCAACAGTATTGGTTTGAGGAAAACACATATTCACTAAAAATAACAAACAAACAAACAACCAAACTCACAAAAAACAAACAAAAAAAACCCACCAAAACAAACAAGCAAGCTTTTCTATGCAACTGTGTGAATTATGCTTATTTCAGATTGTTCTGTCCTGGAGTGCTTCCAGCGAAACTGCCAGTGGGGAAATGCTCCCAAGTCAGAAAGCCCAGCAAACCCAAAGCATCCTTTGGATAAACACAGCATCACATTCTGCATTTATTTTCAGCTAAGTTAACTGATGGCAACCCTTTAGAGAACCAAGGGCAACACTTCCATGTGTATCTTTAGATCTGTGAAAAAACACTTAAACTGAGTGCCCTGGTCACTGAAACACAACAGCAGCTTTCCAAGTAAACAGCCAAAGCATCAGCCTGCATTCCCACACAACTTGTAAATAACAACATTCCTTCTTCTGCATCCTCCTCCTATATACAGCATCCTAAATCTAGGGGTTTTACTGGATTTTGGGTTTAAATTATTTGCTAAATAGAGCATATAACAGATATATACAAACTTTAAAGGAAAAAGAGTAGTGGAACGGGACATGTTCTCTCTTTACTACATCACAAGGTCAAAGAATGATTTTTTTTTTTTTTAAGAAGGCTTTCCTACACTGGAATTTGAAGTTCTGCCAAAAGTCCATAGACAATTGGAGAACCAGTGAATTCATGACATCAGATATTCCAAGGAAGTGAAACCTGGCTGAACGGAAGTGATTTTTACTCAAGAAAAATAGATACTTAAATAGGCAAACAACAAACTATTTTAAGACCACATATAGAGGAGGTCTCTTATTTAAAGGAAAAAAAAGCCACACAAAAGTCAAATAAAACACCCCCAAAATATTTAATCAATGTTAAAACCCCACTAAAGCATGTTTCCACATCAAAACATTCCTGATGTGACCAATATCCCTGATATTCCTTTTTGAAAGGCCAGTAAACCAATTACCACGGAATTTTTGTTCAGTAACCCTTTCCTGAACGCCAGCTCTCCTGAGAAGCACTGCTTGCTGCCATGAAACTCCCAAAGCCTGGAAGCCCCATCAGTCTGAAGGGAAGCTTCCAGACCAAAGTTTCCAGGTGACCTGGTGATTGATTCCCAGCCACCTTAATGCATTCCTGAGAGTTCACAGCCCTCTGCCAAGCATATGGATGTTCAATACTCCTTTATATGCAATTTTCCTAAAAGCAACCATGTACTAGAGTTTTATTCCACTTTTAATTAATATTTGAAGGCACACAGCTGTGGGAGTCTCTAGCTAATACTGCAAAACACAGGCCAGTCAAATTTCTCCAACATCCTTCATACATTCATGTCACTTCGAACCCTGAACTATGATCCTGAGAACATAAATTATATATTGGTAAGGTTTCCAGCTTCAGGAGCTTCCTAAACCTGAATGAAGCTCAATATCAACAGAACAATGGCAGCACGGACTTAGTACCTAATATTTACAGTTGTCAATTCCAAATGAACAAAACTTCAGTGTATGCGGTGACAAGAAAAGACTGTAAGTGCATAAAGTTAGGGGGGAAAAACACACACCTAAACCAAACCAAAACAAACAAAAACTGCACATCCCAAGAAGAAAAAGTCAGTTTTCCGGAGCTTGGAAAGCATCCAGCATGAGTATAAGCACACATGTGTGGCAGCCAGACAAACCAGCGAGTCTGGCATGAGAGATTTCCGTTTTTCTTTCAGGAACTCTTCGGGACTAATGAAGATTTATTCCCCCCCTTGCAGAGAAGCCGCTCCTGGTCTGTGGCAGCGTGGCTGTCTGTTAGGAGAGCACACGCTGACAGCAGAGCCAAAGCCACCGCTCTGTGCGCCGCCCTGCAGCTGACTGCAAACACATTTCCCAAATACTGCTTTGCCATACAAATTCCTGCGGTTCCCAAGGAAAACAACGCTCAGAAACCCAGCTGAAAACAACCGGGAGTATCGACTAATAGAAACGCCACTTAAAATTCACAGAGCAATCACCGAAAGTTCTCAGCTTGGGACAAAAAAAATAGAAAAACCTCCAGGCAGAGCGCAAAGCTTGTCCGGAGAACAGGACAAGCAGGGGGGAGCGGGCGCCCAGGGACCGAGCAGGCTCTGCCGAGCCCCGGGCAGCGGGAGGGGTGGCCCGGCTGGAGCTGGGCACTTGTTGCGGGGCCGATCCCGGCGCACAAAGGCGCCCGCCCGCCGCACCGAACCCGGCCCGGCCCCGCCGGCCGCCCCGGGCCCCTTTCCGCCGCCAAACGGCCGCGTCCCGCCGGAACCTTCCCCCGCGCCGAGCCGCCCGCGCAGTTGAGCAACCGCGGTGTCGCAAGCGGAGCGGAGCGGAGCCCTCTTCCCGCGCAGCCCGGCACCGGGCCGGGGAGGCACGGCCAGCAGCGGGCCGGCAGCGCAGGGGAGCCCCGCCGCAGCCACACCGACACCGAGCCGGGCTGCCGGTGTGCCCCGTCCCGTCGTGCTCGGAGCGCAGCCCGGGCACAGCTCGCACACCCATTTGCCCGAGCGCAGCCAGCCCCGCACACCCACCTGCCCGGGCAGCAGCGGCCGCCGCCGTGTCCGCGCCGCCCCAGCCAGCGCGGCGGCGCTGGAGCCAGCGGGGAGCGCTCCCTCGGCCGCCACCGGCCCCGGCGCTGCGCTCCGCCGGGGTTACCAAGGCGATGGCTTCGCCCTCGGGCCGCCGCCGCCAACCCGGGCCGGGCTTTCGCTCTGCAAGCGCGGCTGGCGGCCAATGGCGCGGCGCGTCCCGCCCCTGCGGCCGCTCCCTTCCCCCGAGGGCCCGCGCTGGCCGCGCCTCCGGCCGGCGCTGCGGGCTGCCGGCGGCCGGGCCGGGGTCGCCTTTCCCCCGCCGGGCCGCGGAGCCCCTGGCGAGCCGCCCCTGGAGCTCCGGGAGCGCTCCCCGGCCCGCGGACGGACGCGCAGCTCCGCTCGCCCCGGGCCGGCGCTCCCCGGGAGCCGCTACCGCATCCCCAGGCCGGAGTGCGAGCAGGGAGAGCCGCCCTGGGCACGCTGCAGAGGCTCATCCCAGATAAAGCACCCTTCCCCAAGCGCCTTCTGGAAATTAGCTCATTATAGCAGCCTTGGCAATGAATTCCCCGCTCCGGTCTCATTTCAAGAGTCTTGGTGCTGAGCGGTCAGGAATAACTGCGTGGGAACTAGTACCTAAAAAAGGGGGTTTTCTAAGGCTTGAAAGAAGCGACCAAAGGAAGGCAAGGTAGAATGTAACCGGTAATGAAACAACTTTTGCATGCAGCGGGCCCGTCCCCACCCACTGAAATCAGCAGCAACATTCCTGCCGCCTTCAATGAGCACAGGGCGAGGCGTAGCACATCCTTGTCCACAAAGAGTATGCTCATATTATGCATATTTTAACATCCCTATGCTAATAATCATGCTGTATCATTAAGCTTGTCTATTTTAGTATGTTCATTTTTCCAGTTATTCCAGTTTTGAAAATGGATGGATGGATTTACTTCCTCAACTTCACTTGCCGGTTCTCAAGGCACCAAAAATCCATTAAATTTGGATTAAAACACATCTAGGAAATGTTTTGTTGTTTTTTACAAACCACCCAACCAACCACAACATCTATTAACTGGAAATCTCTGGGAAGGACAACGATCTCCCCTATTACTTCAGCAAATGGGATTTTTGCATGAATGGTGATCATGCAATGCTACCTCTAGGCAAATCTCAGTGGAAGGGCAGAAGTTAATGAGAAATCTTGCCTACCGTGTGTCAGTTGCCTTCACAGCCTGTCTGTCCTGTGTCAATTAACAGCTCCTCTTCCTGCTTTTAACCAGTTCCTTAATCTGCTCAGTACCACAGGCATTGCTCCTGAAAATCGTGCTGCTGCTACTTCACACCACAGAGTGTAGTAACTTCCCTTGACTTCCCTTCTTCCTGGAAAAAAAAAAAGAGTTGAAATGAA
The DNA here is from genome assembly GCF_028769735.1 of Zonotrichia leucophrys gambelii. Classification (NCBI taxonomy): domain Eukaryota; kingdom Metazoa; phylum Chordata; class Aves; order Passeriformes; family Passerellidae; genus Zonotrichia; species Zonotrichia leucophrys. Next base: position 2,855,476 of record NC_088179.1, read on the forward strand.
ACTGGTTTATCAGGCAAATGTGCCACTCATACAAATGGATCGTGTTCTACATAACAAAGTTTAGTTCAGCATGTTGAGCCACTTGTTTCTTCTGTTTAAAGTTTACATTGCAATTGAAATCTATTTCTGAAGAAATAAGGCATTAATGAAATCCAGTAGTGTAAAAAGTCCCAGATCTGCAGTTTTTCAAATCATTCTGATACTTGTGGTTTTGACATTAAGTATTCCAGATAGTCTTGGCTTAGACACTGAAACCTTGGCTCAGTAGTTGGCCTCACTGATGACAAATGGGTTTGTGACTGGAAAGGCTTGATAAGGTTTCTTTAAAAAGAGCTATTTACTCTGGATGTTGCAACATTAGGTGGTTGCTCTACAGGAGCCAGTGCAGCCTCTGCAAAGCACAAGCCATGATGTGAATGACTTATGGACTGAGCAGAGGGCTACAACCCAGAGCCTTAAAAATCTCTTTACTCTACTGCTAACTGCCATTTTTTCAATTGACTAATGATGCCTTGAAGTGTCTACCACACATAAAGCCCCAGGCACCTTAAAACTGTCTTGTATAGACAATTCCTGTGAATTGACTTCAGTGATACCTGACCACACTGTTTTTCTCCAGGGTTGTAATCCCCAATTTCAAATTTCCTTTCCATTTTCTGTTTTATGCCTCCAAATACAATATCAGTATTTAGCAGGGGAAATAAAGATATCTCAGTCAGTAGTTATTAAGATATTTCAGATTCTAGTTGATCAGCTTGCATGATATTCATGTTCTTGTCACACACTGAGTTGTTACAGACAGTGTGTGTGACATGGATAAGGAACTTGCCTTGAAACATCTTAAAGAAACATTTTTATATCATATGTGGCATGCAAAAAAAAAAACCCACCAGACTTCAAATATCATTTTAATTTTCAATTTCCTTATCTTTAGATTGCCTTCCCACCCCCCTTCACAAAACAACAAATGTTCTATTATTCTGCCCCCCAGGCTATTGTTACATGTGTTCTCAGTATAATGAAAGGGCTTTGTCTGAAAAGGCTGGATCTGAGTCATGTCTTTGCATGTGAAACAGCTGTACACCTAGGGCACATTCTTGTTGCTTGAAAATGTGTCATTTTCAGTTTTTTTGGGTTTACACTCTCTGAATCCTGTGTCACTGCAGTGATCAGAAGAAAGGAACTAAGTTGTCTCTGTATTTGCAAACATCACAGAACTGTGGCAGCAGACCCAGACATAAAAAAGGCAAATGGAAATGCCATGTTAAGGATGTTGGGCCTGAAGCATAAAAAGGCATTCTGGAAAAAAAAAAAAATCTAAAGGACATCAATCCAGAACACAGCAAAATACAGGGCAGGAGATGCTTAGAAAGAATTCAATAGAAAATTTAAACACTTAGAGCAACTTGCTACTGTCTGACATTGTGATACAATGGCAACATCTACAAACCAAATGAGCTCTGGGCAGTTAAAGCACAGGAATGTTTTCTGGTGAATACAGACTGACACGAGAATCTCTCATCAGTAATTCTTTTCTTAAAAAAAAAAAGCTATATTCAAAACTGAGCAATAGTAGAGAGAATAATAGCCACTGCACTGCATGGTCATCCCTTTGCCAGCTTGCTGCCTACTGCTGTCCAAATAAAAGGCTTTAGAACATCTTGTGTATGACAAATAACATGTCACTCTCCTCAGCAGTCACTAGAGGAAAGCCAGTTTGCTTTGTAGCATTCAAAAAGTAGCTTGTCTGTTAACAAAACTTTAATCTCCCCTTTGAAGGCCCTTCTTCATCTAGACTAGAAAAAATATGTTCCCTATTCCCTAAAGTAGCAGGTTGGTACCATTTGGAAGGTAGAGTCATTAGTCACTGAAATTTAAGAAGTGTTAATAAACAAGTGAATATACTGGCTGTGACTATTTCAAACCGTGTGTTTAGTACAATAAATCCCAAGAATCAGGTTTAACTGTCAAAGCCTATATTTCATCTCCTGTAGGGAAAATTTTAAGAGATTCCCAATAAATGATTTCATGCCCTAGGTTAAAGTGCTGCAACACACATAAACAATATGACAGAGAGGATAAGGTGTATGGGTGACATGGTCCTGTATTAGCTCAGCTGATAAATGGAAGTTGGATAAGGTTGGATAAGGTTGGATAAGAGGATAAGATGTATGGGTGACATGGTCCTGTACCAGCTCAGTTGATAAATGGAAGTTGGTCTCCTGGACCTCTTCCATCTCTGCAGCTGTTAGACAGCCCAGCCTGTGAAACCCAAGCTGGCCACTGCCACCAGGACCTCTGGGGGTGCATGGAGAAGTGCTAATGGCACGGTGAGGGACATGGTGTGACACAGCACCTCAGGGCTGTGAGCAGGACGCTCCCCCTGAGGTGCTCAGGCAGTTCTGTAGTCCCTGTGCCTATGCAGCTCTAGCCTGGGTGTCTGTGAAAGCTGCCCTTGGTGTCTCAGCTGTCCCGGTGCAGGGGAACAGCAGCAGCAGCAGCAGGAGCAGCAGCAGGAATAGCAGCAGGAGCAGCAGCAGCAGCAGCAGGAGCAGCAGCAGGAGCAGCAGGAATAGCAGCAGCAGAAGCAGCAGAAGCAGGAGGAGAAGCAGCAGCAGCAGCAGCAGCAGCCAGCCCGAGCAGTAGCAGACTGCTAACCACGTGTCAGACAAAAGGGATGCTGGCTTTGGCTAATGGAACACCAGCCTGCAGCCACAACAAGCAGCTTTTAACCGTGCTTTGCTAAACCAAGTTATTGAAGACAAGTAAAATTCAGTAGAAGAGTTCTCTGAGAACCTAGAGTGTACAGGAACCAGAGAGGCAAACCCCTCAAATCCAGCTGCAGCAACCCCTCAAATCCAGTTGCAGCTGCCCAGGCACCATCCTGGCACTTCAATGTTCTGTTCCCCCCGCAGAATTCCATATCTGAGACCTCTCATTTTAAAATTTAAAGCCTAGCTTAAATGACACAGAGCCACTTTAAATCCAGGGCCTCTTCCTCACCCTCCCTGAGTCCCAGGCTGCTGTGCCACTGCAGAATCACCAGCAGCCAGCTGATGCACCCACCAGGGCACACACAGCCCTGCTGAGAACTGCTGGGCTCAGCTCTCTCTGCTTTTCCCCGCTCAGACAAGCTGTGTGAGCTGGTGAGCAGCAGCAGGTCTGACCCCTCCAGGCTCTCCTGGAGCACTGGCTGTGCTGGGGATCCCACAGAGCTCCCCAAAGCTGGCTCCTGGCTGGGGAACTGCAGAGTCCCTCTGCCCTGAGGCTGCAGCTGTGCCAGGAAGGGCTGGGAGCTGAACGCCACAGCCAGAAGCACTTGGTTCTACTGCTTCCAAAGCACAGAAACACCACAAAACCCCCCAGGAGCTCCTAGGCAGCCACTTTCAAATGGTGGCATTTTGATCACTTTATGCAAATTCCACTGTAATAAAGCAGCACATTTTTAATAGCACTAATCCATAGACAAACTGACTGAAAATACTTATTGTCACTAATTCCATACCATGGCCAATGTATCTTTCTGCATCTGTTCTGGTCTCTGAGTATGGTCACACTTGACAAGACAGCTTTTTCATGAGGTATGTGGACCTCCATCTGTACCAGAAAGTGAAGATTAAAAAAACTACTCAGACTTAGGAAGAGTAAGGCCTTTACAACAATCAACAGCATCCTGAAGTGGCCAGCTGACTTTCCTGCTACGTTCTCCCTTTATACACAAATAACTCTACATAGTCTTTCATTTTTCCAGTTTCCTAACACAGACTTTGTCAAAATAGTTCCATCAATACAAAACAAAACAAATTCTTTCATCCAAAAGGCCAGTGCCTACTAGAGCAGGACTTCTGTCCACATGTAACCTCACAGCCCACACAGACAAGTCTCCCACCAGCTATTTCCTCTGCCTACTTTGTGGGCCTGAACTCATAACCAATATTAACATTTTATTAACATAACTGGATTGTTAGAAATGTCAGTTTTTAGACGAGGCAATGAGTTCCCCTGTGTTATTTCCACCAACTTTTCTAATCAAATACAAAGATCCCATGACACATTTTGACAAAAAGTAGGGCACAGCCAGCTTATTTATTCTTTTACTAAAAATAGGCTTCAATGTCCAGCAGGTTGTGATGTGTGAGACAGCACTTCAAGTGTAACAGCTGCTCCTCCTGCCTCAACACATCTGTGTTACCAGTCCCCCTTTGCAATCTGCTAATTACCAAAATCAAACATCAGCCTTCACAAGGAGTTCCCCTTTTCTGAAATGCTTCCTATGATTAGGCTAACCAACAATTGGAATAGCAATAAAATATCTTCTCATCCTTACAGGAGGAGCTCCTGACACCCTTCCAAGCACAGCACAGCATGTTTTACATCTCTTGGGTTAATGGCATATTACTATTCTCAGCCAGAGGCAAAGACTAGAAAGAGATTCATTACAGGAAATCCATCTCTCTCTCAGCCTCTTTGCATATTTATTTTCTAGCTGTCCTTCTTGTTAAGGCAATTCTGATAACAGAGCAGATGTGACAACTGTGCAAACCAGCAATGAGCAGGAACACTATTGAGGCTGTCACACGTTTTAATGACTGTGGATATGAAACACTGTCCAATTTCAGCATTTCACCTTGAGGAGACTTTCAACTCATGTTTTGTCAAGTTTTCTTCGAGGACATCATTGTCCAGCCACAATGGTATAAGTTGGCAAGACTTTGTTTTGCCAGAACTGCCACAAGAGAGAAACCAGAGTCCTTGTCCCTCCAAGGACACTGATGTGGTTATCCTTTGGCTCAAACACATCTCCTGACCTGAAGGGCACAGTGGGCATCACCTCAGAATTTGGCCATGGAACTTTGCAAACCAGGAAAGACTTGCTCCAACCCACCTTGCATGAGTTACACGTGATGTGCAAACCAAAGAAAGAGATAAAAGCAAATGCGATATATTGCTGCTACCATAAGACACAAGTACTGCATTAACATTTCACTAGCCCATGGAAAACGTGATCAAAACAATAATTTCATTGCTTAGCACCACTATACCTACATAGCAGGACAAACTAAAAAAGTTGTTGTGAAATTTAAAAATTCTGTAAGCACTAGAAAAAATGACAAATACTACATGCATCATCATTCCTCAAAAATGCCAGTTCTACCTACAAATGGACTATTATTTTGAATCTCTATCTAAAATCTCAGATCATCATTCTTCAAAAATACCAGTTCTACCTACAAATGGACTATTATTTTGAATCTCTATCTAAAATCTCAGATCATCATTCTTCAAAAATACCAGTTCTACCTACAAATGGACTATTATTTTGAATCTCTATCTAAAATCTCAGATCATCATTCTTCAAAAATGCCAGTTCTACCTACAAATGGACTGTTATTTTGAATCTCTATCTAAAATCTCAGATTCTACCTTCTTCCCTCTGGTGACTGTGTTGTAATTTTAATACTACTGATGAGTTTCTAGTTTTAAAAGGACTACCAAAAATACGTATATATAGCAGATAGGCTTTCAAAAGGCATTTAAAGATGTTTTATTAACAATGTTTCGAGTCTAATACTAATTCATGTACAACTAATTTCAATGTTTATTTTTCTATAAAACTGTCCTACACTAAACCAGTGCAAACAGAGTCACAAGCACACACTGAAATTGCTGAGAAGCAAGAATGTTCAGTTCTCTGCTGCAGCAGACAGAAATAATTTCATCTCACAGTTCTACTAAACTTCTGATAATACAGAGTCACCAGCCCCATCCTTGGAAAAAAGCACATTTCAGAGAAGAATTATTAATGGGCACTGCACAACCAGTGCAGGAGAGATTCCTGGAATACTCCTAAAATGCCAGTGCATGTTTTGAATTCCTTTTTTCTAGCCTTTCATTGCTAGACCATCCAGTCATCCTGAATCAGGAAGACTCATGTTTATTTCTAGGAATTATATTTTAGACAGTTTTTTCGAGCTACAGATGCATCATCCTAATTTTTAGTCTATAAAAGTTAAAATCACTAAGTCTGGCAAGATGCCATCACAAAAAGAATTTAAATTGTTGCAATATAAGAGTACAAGTGTGTCATTCTTTGTTTCAAAACTAGAAATTAAGCCAGCCTTACTATTTTGGAAACTCCAGGCTTTGTGCTGAATCACCTTTTCCGGAGTTTCCAGGTACTGATTAACCAAAAACTGTGTGTTTCACCCCCTCTGCCTGGCAATCTATCACAACAAGTCAAACGTTTCATTTATACAACTCCCACGCCTTCAGATTAAACAACTATGCAAATGATGCCAAGTCTTTGTTTATCACAGCTTTGTCAGCAAAACAAAATCATCCAGCAGGTGAATCATGCAATTGCTGTCTGTGTGGATGAGGGGAAGCAGAGATGCCTGCTGAACTTCACGCTCCCCAGTCCATTTCTCCTTCTCCTCTCCCTCAGGGCTGTGTGCCTGCAGCCCTGCCCATGTGAGAGCTCTTCCCCAGCAGAAAGGCACAGCTCAGAAAGTGCTTTAGGCCCACCAGGAGAGCTCAGCCTAAGAGCTCTCTAAGCTCAGCAGAGTGCCCTTGCTGCCTCCCCTGCCAGGGAACATGAGGTTTGTTTCCAGAAGGAGAAGTGCATCCATCTCAGTGCCCCCTTCCCTGCTTGCAGAGGGCTCAGGGGGGCTTTTGTTGCAGTTCTGCTCTGCTCTGGAGAAACACTGACAGGCTGGCAGCCATCTGGGCAAGGTTAGGTCACCTTCACAAGAGGAGAGCACATTCCAGCAGCTCATAAAAATGTGGCTCAAGAACACTTTTTCTGTTCCTGGAATGTACCTCATTGCCAAAGAAGGTAGCTACGACCAGGAAAATATTCCATGGGGAGCAAACAAATCCTCCTGCCAAAGCCATTCCTCCCTGCTCCACCCCAGCTGATATTACACAAGTTGAATAATGCATGTCAAGGTATTAAGTAACATGTAAACACTTCCAGTAAATGTTTCTGCTGCAAGCCTTGCCTTAACTGGTATTGCTTCCCCCCTGTGATAATGGAAAAACATCTTCCTCAGTTCTTCTGCACCTAAAGCTCATTATTCATGAGGCACTTCCCACCAAACATTGGCTGGTAATCTTCCTCTTGCCCCATCTCCAGAGCAGATTTCAAACCTTTTGCAAACTCAGCTCTCTGAGAGATGGCCTTCCCTGAAAGCTTCTATTGGTCCTACAGCCAGCTCTGGGGAAGGCTGGTGTCCCAGGAGAGCTGCACTTCTGGTAGGAACAGATGACAAATTCCAATGGAAGCAAGCTGGGGGTTTTCTCTCCCACCAAGGATGTTTTATAGGAGCCTTGTCTTCCCATCATTGCCCAACAGTGAGATTCTCCACCCCAATTTTGAGAATATGTGTTTTCACATCTTTTCCCAAGGGGAGCCACAGCTCTTTCCAATCTGGTAGAGGAAATCTCCTTGGACAGCATATGCCAATAATTATAATTATATGCCAATAATTCCTTCTGCTTTACTGGCGGGGACATTCCTCAACAGGAGCAAAGGCAGTTCTGAGCCAACTGACCAAAAGAGGACATGGTTAATCACATCACTGGGATGAAGCTGGCTCTTGAATCACCTCCATGAGACTGAGAATCATTACTCCCAAGGGAGAACTGCCCAAGGAAATTTCTGGGATTTTCCACTGGCATTTGTACTTTCATGAGGGTTTTCTGTAGGAGACTGACCTAGGGTCAAGTATCCAAGGAACTCCCAGGGAACAACACCAAATTCCACTCTGAAAAATGCCTGGGCAGTAAGTTTGAGCAGAGCTGTTAAGTAAGAAGGTAACCTTATGCATTTTCTATAACTTTTTCCAAGTATAAATTATTTCATTTGATGTCTGTTAACTGCACAGGGCTGCGAGCTGTGGATTGAGTTGGGTTGTTTCCTTTCCATAAGTGTTTTCCTGGTAATTGAACTTGCAGCCCAGCTGAGGATGTGACACCAGCAGCACTAAACACTACTTAGATCCAAGCCACTACAATTGATAAGAAATATGCTCCTGTTTGGGCAATACATGGAAAGTGAAATGCCAGGCTCCTCCAAGCCTTCTCTGTCCCTGTTTACAGCACAGCCTTTTGTGCCTGCTCTCCCACATCTGGGAGAGGAGCAATGGGAATATCTCAGCTGCAGCTCTGTCTGACCACTGCACCACAGCACAGAGAGCACAGAGAGCATGGGAGCTGAAATCACACCCACCATGGCAAAATCAGGTCACAGCTACACAACAACTTCTCAGGAACTCATACAGGCTGATGGTTTTGTCTGGGCTGATCAGGACAGGCAGAAAGCAAGCCCCATGCCAAGAAGGAGCCTGTCCTGCTCAGAGGATTGCTCAGGAGATGGGCAATGACTGCATTACAGCTATCACAGGAATGCCAGTGCTCAGTAAGGAATGATTGAAGAAGTGTTTCCAAATGCTACTCCCTGCTGCTTTTAGTTCCCCCACAGAAGAATTTTTGGAAAGACCAAAAACCCTCCACAAACACCTTTGGAGAAAGCTTTGGCCAGCCACAGCTGCTTTCCTAGGAAAAGGTAACTCACTGCAGCCTTAATTCTTCTTTATGCTGTAAAATAACCTTTTCTTTTTTATGAAAGACTAATAAAATAACTGATTTCCAGACTTCTAAAAATGTTAGGGCTAAGTGGACACTCAGAAAGATATTTAGAAAGTCTAGACTTCTCAAGACCTGAAAAGTTCACCTGAAAAGATGTTTATTTTTCATCCAGGGCACTGAGGGCACTGAAGCTCAGGTAAAAATTCCTGGGGCAGATGAAATAGAGATTTTTAGATTTCACTTGAGTTAGCAACATGAGTTAAGCATTTAAATTTTACCTTGTAGAATTATGTGGTGAATTTTAACCTTTTCCTTAAGAAACCTCTGCCATGGTTCATAACCACATCAGGTTGTAGAGTCTATTTATTCTGTGTATCACTTCATAGAGAGGAATGTGATGACAGCAAAGGAAATGCTTTTGCACTGTCCTTTTTCCCCTCCATGCACCCAAAGCAGAATTGTGCTGCCCAGCTCCTGCCTGGATGCCTCTGGACAGGGACAGGGGAACAAGCAGGACCTGCCACAGCCCCCAGAGCAGCAGCACGTGGGATAAAGCAGGACACACAGAGCCAGGAGGGCTTTCCTGAGGGGGCTCCTGGCTGTGCACATTGCACACACACACAGATGTGTACAACCCACCCTCCTGCAACTGCACAGCAGCTCGTTGTCAGCACAGCAAGAAATGTTGTACTGTCACACACCATAAGTTGTGTCACACACCTTGAAGCAGTCTGCCAGCCCTCTCTGCAGATATCCCACATGCCACCAGGAGCCGGGAGCACACCCACACAGCATGAGGGCCAACACTGGATGGTGATGGCAGCTGTACACATTTGGCATGTGGAAATGTTTACAGAGCTGACTGCACACAGATCTTGCATCCTTATTGCTGTGTGGTCACCCACAGAGCTTGGAACAGAAGCGGTGCCAGCTCAGGGATCCACCCAGAGCTCACCCTGCAGAGCTGCTAAAGCTGAGCTCTGGTGTGAGCCCATCACAGAGAACATCCCACCATCCCACACAAATCCTTCCTTGTGCCCCACACAATGGGCACCAACACTCAACCATTGGAACTGAAACTTCAAGGACATCCTTACCGTGCCACTAAACTACATTTAGAATTCCTTTAGTCAAGTACAATTTTCAGTTAGGGTGACTCAGTTGTGGTGAGGACTACAGGTGTTTCAAAACAGCAAAAAAAGCAACAAGTATCAGCTCTCAAGCACCTTTGTTCTCAAGCACCATTAACCACAAAGCAAATAACTGGAGCAGTCACAATTCAGGAAAATAAATCTCTACATCCCGGTGAAAGCAGTCTCAATTCATGAAATAGCACCTGTAAACTTCCAAAACATCCTTTGCTAATTCCTTCATGTAATAAATCCAAAATAACCTCTTAAAACACTATTGTTAAACATTAGTCTTTTCCTTTGATAATTTAACTTAAAGATGTTTATTTACATCTTAAATTGCTAAATATTCCTCAGAGAAAAAGTCTCAATAAAGTATTAGAGAGATGCATACTTCACCTCTTTTAATCTTAGTCACATCTCAAACTGCCATTATCACAGATATATGTTAAAAAGAAATACACTCAGATATGAAAAACAAGTCCTGTTACAGCATGTCAGGTTTTCTATCAAAGAACATGCCATTACACTTTGTGGCTTAATAATTTTCAAACCTAAGAACTGATGATGCTCAGCTAAATTTTCCATAAAATATGCCTTGAAAAACAGCATGGTTTTGTTTTGCTGTTTTCTCTCCTTCCCCCACAACAACAGCTGGGGGAACAGTCATGCAGTTCCACAGTGGCTTGGCCATATGCACTCTATTAAAAAACTGATTATTTCAAGTTGCTAAAGATCAGGTGATAACCTCCTTCAAAAGATGAAAAAATGTGAACAGACCCTAATGAGTATCCGGTAGAAGTGGGGCTGTTGCACTGTGTGAACGCTGAATTAGAATGATAATGCAGGGAACTCAACAAAAGCAGCTTTGTGTTCCTGCCTGCAGCCAGTGACAGCTCTGCAGGGCCGTCCCTTGCAGCACTCTCAACACTGGGCTCACACACCCTGCTCTGATGTACCTGGCAGGGCTCCTACAGCTAGCTGAAGAGAACAAGCCCCTGTCCCATGCTGCACACCTTGTTTGGGGCAAGGACTTCTTAAATAAATCCTTCTGGGCTGACTGACTCACTCTTACCTCTCAAACACACCTGCCCTTGGCACTGCCTGCAGAAAGCCCAGCTGAGCACCACTGCTGCTCCCTGGCCTTACCCAAAACAGGCTCTGTGCCTGCCCTTGGGGCTGCTGCTGCTGCTCCAGGCGACACTGGAGCGTCACTCCATGGCAAACATGCCCTGCACACCAGGGACGGGCTCTGCCTTCACCAGGGCTGGCACCCACACATGCCAGGGGCTGCTGCAGGCCAGGGCTACAATGGACACTGCATGGCATTACTGTGTGGCATCACTGCATGGCATCATTGCATGGCATCACTGCATTGGCATCACTGCATTGGCATCGCTGCATGGCATCATTGCACTGGCATCGCTGCGTGGCATCACTGCATAGCATCACTGCATTGGCATCATTGCATTGGCACCACTGCATGGCATCATTGCATTGGCATCATTGCACGGCATCACTGCGTGGCATCACTGCATAGCATCACTGCATTGGCATCATTGCGTGACATCACTGCATTGGCATCATTGCGTGACATCACTGCATTGGTATCATTGTGTGACATCAGTGCATTGGCATCACTGCATGGCATCACTGCATTGGCATCACTGCGTGGCATCACTGTATTGGCATCACTACGTGGCATCACTGCATTGGCATCATTGCATGGCATCACTACATGGCATCACTGCATTGGCATCATTGCATTAGCATCACTGCATGGCACCACTGCATTGGCATCACTGTGTGGCATCATTGCACTGGCATCACTGCATTGGCATCACTGCATTGGCATCACTGCATTGGCATCACTGCATGGCATCATTGCACTGGCATCGCTGCGTGGGATCACTGCATGGCATCACTGCATTGGCATCATTGCATTGGCACCACTGCATGGCATCATTGCATTGGCATCATTGCACGGCATCACTGCGTGGCATCACTGCATAGCATCACTGCATTGGCATCATTGCGTGACATCACTGCATTGGCATCACTGCATTGGCATCGCTGCATGGCATCATTGCACTGGCATCGCTGCGTGGCATCACTGCATGGCATCACTGCATTGGCATCATTGCATTGGCACCACTGCATGGCATCATTGCATTGGCATCATTGCACGGCATCACTGCGTGGCATCACTGCATAGCATCACTGCATTGGCATCATTGCGTGACATCACTGCATTGGTATCATTGTGTGACATCACTGCATTGGTATCATTGTGTGACATCAGTGCATTGGCATCACTGCATGGCATCACTGCATTGGCATCACTGCGTGGCATCACTGTATTGGCATCACTACGTGGCATCACTGCATTGGCATCATTGCATGGCATCACTACATGGCATCACTGCATTGGCATCATTGCATTAGCATCACTGCATGGCACCACTGCATTGGCATCACTGTGTGGCATCATTGCACTGGCATCACTGCATTGGCATCACTGCATTGGCATCACTGCATTGGCATCTCTGCATGGCATCATTGCACTGGCATCGCTGCGTGGCATCACTGCATGGCATCATTGCATGGCATCACTGCATTGGCATCACTGCATTGGCATCGCTGCATGGCATCATTGCACTGGCATCGCTGCGTGGCATCACTGCATAGCATCACTGCATTGGCATCATTGCGTGACATCACTGCATTGGTATCATTGTGTGACATCAGTGCATTGGCATCACTGCATAGCATCACTGCATTGGCATCATTGCGTGACATCACTGCATTGGTATCATTGTGTGACATCAGTGCATTGGCATCACTGCATGGCATCACTGCATTGGCATCACTGCGTGGCATCACTGTATTGGCATCACTACGTGGCATCACTGCATTGGCATCATTGCATTAGCATCACTGCATGGCACCACTGCATTGGCATCACTGTGTGGCATCATTGCACTGGCATCACTGCATTGGCATCACTGCATTGGCATCATTGTGTGACATCAGTGCATTGGCATCACTGCATGGCATCACTGTGTGGCATCATTGCATTGGCATCACTACGTGGCATCACTGCATTGGCATCACTGCATGGCATCATTGCATGGCATCACTGCATTGGCATCATTGCATTGGCATCACTGCATGGCACCACTGCATTGGCATCATTGCATGGCATCACTGCATTGGCACCACTGCATTGGCATCATTGCATGGAACCACTACATGGCATCACTGCATGTATCATTGCATGGCATCATTGCACGGCCCCATTGCATTGGCATCACTGCATGGCAGGTTCATGTATTGTTAGAATCCTGGGTGCTGAGAATTTTAAATTTTCAGTGCTGAAAGGCACAGACCCACAAGAGATCACTGCATTGACCTGAGGCTGTGAAGGTTTCCAAAATGGATTGATAGCACTGGGAATGTGGATGTGGAGCTGGTTAGAAGTGTGTAATATCACAGGGTGGAAAACTTAAAGTTTGGGGTCTTAGAATATAGAAATAAATATGAAGCAAGATGGAGGTTGTAAGGTGGAGGCAGATTGTTCTTCACCTTCTTCTTCCTTCTTCCTCATGGGTCTGGGTGATGTTTTGTAATTGGGCAGAAAAGTCTGCATTGTGGGTTTCCAGAGACCAGTTATTGGGTTAAAAGGGAAAATAATCCAGGTGTCAGTCCTTAATTAGATAGTTTAGTCTTAAAAGACCTTGTACCAAGAGACTGTTGGCCATTTTGTGCCTTCTAATGCAAAGCTGCTGAACTCATGGTTGTGAGACTGTTTTACTGACAAGGAATAATAAACACCTGAGTCCCAACATGAACTCCTGTCTCAAGTGCCTTCAATCCCAACGCAGAGAAACCAACGGTGCATGGCAGGTTTATTGCCAGCTCCCAGTGACTGTGCTTGCCTCATGCAGGTTTCCTGACAGACACTGAGCGTCTTAATTAGCACCCTGCCTTTTAATTGCCCAGAAAATCACACTGTGCTTGGCACTCTGGGTCTGCTCCCACACACCCCCACCTGTAACCTTACCCACACAGAAATCCTGCTGAGCCCAACCTTCTTTCCAAGCCAGTCTGCCCCCAGCATATGTCAGCTTCTGTACATTTTGCCCTTTTCCAATTCATCCCATCTGTTTACCTAGTTAAATACGATTTTCCAAGGTTTCCAAGTCATCTTTTTGCCTTTTTTTTCCTATCTGATGTCCAGTTAATGATATTAAAGGTAAATTCATTAAAGAACTACCTTAATTTCTATTTCATTAAATAACTATCTTAATTTGAAAATAGCTACTCGATTTCTTTCCACATTTTTTCTCCAAACTGGCTGAGTGTGACCTTTGTAAAGGTATTTAGCAGAGGCCTGTCATTTGTCAAATTATTTTTCCAGTTTTTGTCAGCAAGAATTTTGAAATCATGATCAAATTATTTTTGTTACCTCAAATTTTAAAAAAAATGGTCTCTAGCTAAGCTGACATATTTTAGTCTAATTCCTTAAAACTGCATGAGATGAAGTACACAGTGGAAAAAACCCACAGAAGTCTGGTTTGTGGCCAAAACTGCACCTTGATGTAAAACAGAAGGGGGAGAAAAATTAAATCTCTTGAATAATATTTCCCAAGTGTTTATTAAGAATTGCTTTCTTTCTTAGTCTCAAATCCAGTAGTCTCAAGGCAACAGTGTCACATCTGTGTTGGGCCAACCCCTCGTTCTGCTGCCCTGCCATCTCCAGTAGGTTCTGCATCTGTGGCACATGCAGCCCAAATTGTTTATTTCTGCAGCTCTCATTAACCTCTGACTGCTCTGTTGGAATCAGGAGACCAGCTCAAATATCTTCTTACAGTTGCTGCTAAATTGTAACTGTTTGAAAAGATTAAGTGTGACAGGTCAGAGAGAGGAACAAAGAGTTTTATTCATGGAGAATCTTACTGGCTTTCAAAGCGAGTCATATGAGGAATATATGAATACATAGGTTTTTATAGCTTGTGCCTAAATTAGAAACAAGATCAGAAACCTCAACGGCCCTCATGAACTCCTTCCTGTTTCCCCATGCTCTCCCATTCATTTTGGGCAACACACTGTCCCCCTTTATTCCTCTTCCTCCTCTTGTCCCTTGTCACCCCTCTGTGCACATCCTGCTCCGTGACTCTGCGCTCACTTGTGCTGCATTCAGAGGAGAACACCCCAAGATCTCTGGAAATCTGGGAATTGCCAGCTGTCAATGTCCCACCTTGCCTCTCCCAAAGTGAGTATGAATCCAGACTCCACCCTCCTTAACAAGGGAAGTTCAAATACACTTCACAGCAAGGTAAGAAACAAGCAATTTAATGTGGTATGTGACAATAAAAAAACCTGGCAAAGCAAAATTCCCCAGGAAAAAGGCCATTTCCTCACCCTCTGGCTTTGGAACTAGACCAGGATAAGCTAAGTGGGTGAAGCAGAAGTGTTGGCCATTTGACCACCTCAACAAGGGGAAAGAAAAAAAAGGGGAAAAAAAGAGGAAAAAAAAAGGCAGAAAACAAGTGAAAACTGCTTGCACATGAATCCTTAGGGCCATCCAAACTGGGAAGGGATGCTAGAAACCACTTCTGCTTCCAGGATTAAGGTTTTGAAGTCAAAAAGGGCAATCATTTCTGGAGATATAGTACAATACAGACAGTGCCTTTTGACTCAGAGAGAAAAGAGAGCAAGAGACAAACTTCTGGCTGGACAAAAAACTCTTCCTGCAAGAACAACCACTCTGAAACAGGTAAAGAGAGCAACAGCAGCTGCTTTGATTTACACTGATGTCACAGAACAGAACTGGAACCAGCCAGTATCTCTAACTGGTACCAATTGCTACATCAGTGGGTCTAAACAAGTTTACAGCCTCAGAAGACTGCAATCTCCCTTCTACACAGGAAAGGAAAATAGTTTCTTGTAGAGG
Source organism: Zonotrichia leucophrys gambelii (assembly GCF_028769735.1). Classification (NCBI taxonomy): domain Eukaryota; kingdom Metazoa; phylum Chordata; class Aves; order Passeriformes; family Passerellidae; genus Zonotrichia; species Zonotrichia leucophrys. The sequence goes on from NC_088179.1 coordinate 2,871,151, forward strand.
AACTCAGAATTTCTCAACCCTAATTAATCTTCTAAAACAGGAAATCCCTTGCCAGCACAGGTGGAACTGGCTGGTAACACATTGGCTGTGCAGCTGGGGAATGAAAAATGGGATTTCCCACCAAAAACAGAGCAAGTAAAACAAGCAGCTGAAAAGCTGGAAAGAAGAATACAAGTGAAAAAACTGAGAGGGGAATTTAGGAAGTGTCTAGGTCATTCCTAAGAAAATTCCCTACAGGGTCAAGGATGGTTTGAGCCCTTCTGAGGAAGCAGCCCTCACTGAGAGCTGAGCATTAGGGCAAAGGAAACTCATCCAAATCTGTGTTTCAGAAATCAAAATCAAGAGGACCCTGCTGCCTTCTGAAAGAGCCCTGCAATGTGCATGGACAAGTCCAGCTTCCCTCAGCCATCCCTTTGTTCTCTGTAATTGCTATGTTTAAATGCAGTTTACACTGTTACTCACTGGACCACATCACAAAAGATGAATGCCAGCACAGACATTTCTTTGCCATTGAAATGTTACTTGAGTTAAAAGTCAAGACAAGAAACAGCAATTTCTTTTTGATACTTACAGCATTATAATTGTGGAGGCATGTAGAAAAGAGGGAGATAAGTAATGCCACATATTTCTGTCAGTCTAATTGAAGCCAAAAGACTCAGAGACAGGTGAAGATAACACAGGTGCTTGTAGGGGATGCCCTGCACTCTGCTCTGAGCACTAGGGCTGTGCTTAAGTTCAGCTTAGCATAAACAGTATTTTTCATGACAGTTTATTTTATTTTTTGAACAACCTGCTCTAGTGGAATTGTCCCTGCCCATGGCTGGGGGGTCAGAACTAGGTGATCTCTAGGGTTCTGTAAGGTCCCTTCCATCCCAGGCCATGCTGTGATGCTGTGACTGGATGCCATCAAGCACCACAGAACCACCTGTATCACAACACACAGGGCAGGTTTCAGAGAAACTAAAAAAACATCGTGTCTCAAACAAAAACAACTAACACAAACAGTAGCACCCAAGCTTTGTTTAGACTAGGGGAAGTCCAGCAAGAGCTGTCAGGGTGGGGTGCTGCAAGGTGTGTTTTCACCAGAAGAGCAGGGCTCTCAGTGTAAAACAGCCTGAGGAAGTGACCCTCACTCTCTGATGTGCCAGACCAAGTGGGCAACAAGCAAAACCAGATTAATTTACTTGAACTACAAGTGCATCCTCAACACTTGCTCACTGGGGGAAAAGATAAATATACTTGCTATCAATAAAAATCACACTAGGAGAGCATGACTTTTTTTTCTTTCCTACACACACACAAATTTTCTCTATTTAGACTATTAGAAGGCTAACTTTTCTCACACATGCATTTCAGTCAATAAAACAGGTATTTGCATTGTCACTTCTTTATGAGTTTGTATTTCATTGCCCCATTTTGACAGAGCCCACAGGACACTGCTGGAGTCCATATGGTTTTGTACTGCACAGCAAAGCAGGCCATGCTTGGAAATGCCTGAACACATGCAGAAGAGGCAGAAAAACGAGCAAGGTCACTCAGCTGGGCTTTCATTTCATGTTGAAATGAAAGAAAGTCACACACATTCTCCAGAGCAGGCACAGCAGCTCAGCTGCTCACAATTCAGTGCCCCATGTGCACTGGCAGTGCCACTCAGAGCTGGGAGTGACCTGCACAGGAGCTGCTCCAAAATGTGCCCACAGCCATGCCCAGGCTGGCCTCTGTGCTTCAGCCTGCTACACTCAATATTGAAGGAAAATGTATAGGAACTACTGAAAACTATAGTGCTTAATTGAAGAAGAAGACAAAGATTTACCAGACGTGTTCTTCCCCTTAAGATGGATTGGTAAAACACAGAATTTAACGTTAGGTAACTGCAGAAGTGAGATAATGTCATGATGTTTTGCTTTCTACAAGATAAAAGGAAAACCCTGGTTGCTATAATAAGAGAGGAAATTATTTAAAATAAATATCTCAACTTCCTGGCAAATTACAAGGTTTAGGTCAGCTCTAAAAGGAATTTGTGTCAGCTAGAATAAGACATCTATGTGAAAGATTAATGAGAATGAAAACCAACCTCTTTAAAAAGTAGAAGTAATGCTTGTTGAATTTATCATCACCTGTAGGACTGGTTATGTTAATAATCCTTCATGTTATGCCAGGTAGACTGAAAATAATTAATAGCTCACAACCTTCCCACAGAAGTTTCAGTGCCAATGTTGTTTTGACTGTTGACAATAAATACAAAGTATAATGCCAAATATTTAGGCCTTCAACATAAATTCCTTATATCTGAGCAACTTCCATGAAAAGTTAATAAGAAAAGTTAATAAGAAAAGTTAATAAGAAATCCACCAGTCCAGCATTACCTGTGAGTTCCTGGATCACAGAATTTCAGCCTCACTGCTCACAGCTCTTCAATGAAGCCCACTGTGCTCACAACCTGGAGAAGCAGATGTGATGTTACACTCAGGGCTCCACGGCTGAGCTCTGCTGAGCCACAGCAACGCTCAGGAGCCAGAGATGAGGAGCAGGTGCTGCCAAAGCCTGGCTGACTGCGCTGCTCAGGGGCTGCTGTGAAATCCTCAGGGCTCTTTGTCCCACATGCAAGCTCTTTCCCAGCTGGGAAACAATGCTCACCTCAAAGCAGCAACAAGGAACGTCTGTGAGGACACGGCACCGTGAGAGAGGATGGGGAGGAAGAGGAGGAAATGGAGAATAAAGCAAAAGATGGAAGGGAGGAAGGTTGTTTATACGCTTACAAAATCTCTAAAATAGTCACACGGCCCAGAGAGATGCAGGTGGCAAACTGATCTCATTAGAGAAACCACAATGGTTCGTTTCTGCCAGGATCCTGTTTCCAGCACTGCTCATACCCAGATGCTGCACAGGAAGGTTCCCAGCCACATTGCTTGACAGACTCTAATGTGACTCCTGAAGGACAAGCCAGAAATATTTGGCTAAAATTCATTGCCAAGTTAGACAACCACTACATAAGGAAGAAATAAAATCCACTATGTAGAACAGGACACCCATGGTTATCAAGTTTAGAACCCACTCGTGGCATTTTTCCTTGGAAACAGCACTTGGTGCAGCACACAGCATCCCTGCAAACAGCCAAAATGCTTTGATACAGGCCTCAAAAGTGTGAGAAATAAATCTGTTAGCCTAGGAACTGGGCAACTGTTGTGCAACCAGCACCAAATCCACTGAGGCATGAAAGGACTGCAGTATGCACCTGCACCATGCAGGCTTTTGGGGCAAAGCAGGAAGATTTACACATCCATCCACTCCATCAGGACAACGTGGCATGGATGCTGTCCAGACAAGAAATGGACAAGAGTGACTGCCTTCATTCCTCATCCCTCCATTAATACTGGATCTTAGGAACTGCTGCTTAGGGCTAGTCAAAAAACTCCCTTCATGATGTTTTTCTATTGAAAATTGTGTGCTTGTCCTTGGGGGGGGGGGGAAGCTTCCCATTAAAGGCCCTCACTCTGTCTAGTATTTAATGTCTAAAAACACCAAGACCTAGTGCGTTTTTGTTTTCCACAAAACCTTGTTTTTGAAGTGGTGCCTCACCGGAGCTGCGGTTCAGTTGCCAGAGCACACCTCCCACGAGGTGTGAGATCACTCAGAGGGGAGGTGATGACACCACTGGGGAGATTCAGCCTGGCCAGGGAAGCCAGGCTGCACCTGAGTCAAAGCTGTCCATCAAAAACTATTCGCAATTTTAGAAAGCCTACTGCAAATTTTGACAAAAGCAATGCGCTTCGCTTTAAATTTTTCTGAAAAATAATGTGTTTGGTGATCATGTCTGTTCCTCACCATTTCTGGGCCCTCCTGAAGTGCAACTTATAAAAGTGGAGTGGGCAGGACACTGGAGGCTCCAGCAACAGCAGCCATACCCACCACTGCCAGAATTGCAAGGGGATTCTGTCCCTCCTCAAGCATCTCAGCTCAGTATCTGGCCACTCACTGCCCAGAGGGACGGAGCTCCCAGGGAATGCTCTGACAACGTCAAAGATTAACCCACTGACCCTCGTGTTTAACGTACAAAAACTTACAGGAACTCTGCATGCAAGCCTTTAACACAGACTCTGCTCCGAGGGCAATGCACAGCCCTAACAGCAAATCCCTGTGCCTTGGCAGCTGCCTGAGCTCTGAGGGGATGTGAGGGCTCCGAGAAGCAACCCAAGAGCACACAAGCATGTGCAATCAAGGCTCCACTCTTATCAGACCCCTCCCAGTCTGCTCGAGCTTTACCAGCTCACTGACCTCCCTCGTGTCACAACTGCCAGTAAAATACAAAAGGCTGAAACTGAAAACACCTCCGGTCTACCAAGAACCCACTCCGAAGGACAAAGTCACCGATAATGCTGAGCCCAGCTCACAGGATGAGCCGCTGATTGTCTCAGCGCTCTAAGTGAGCGGCTTAATTGGAACAGAAAAACAGGGTGATGAATCACAGCTAAGGAAAGCACCTTGCTGAGGAAGACAGACAACATCAACGTTTTACATCATTAAAAAAATTTTGAGGTTACTCTTTAGGACAGCACACGTGGAAAACATTTCAGGGAAAAAAGATGAAATGTTGTTTAATTGGTGAAATCTTGCCATGAACAGGTGTGACACATGCTCTTGGGCAGGAGGTGCGAGCCTCACACATGCTGCCAGCCACACTTCCCCGCTCCCTGCAGCTGCCAGAGCTCGCTGAGGTTTCAAAGTTTCCCAGCGGGAGGCCCTGTTCCCTTTGCTTTCTGGTAAATTAGCCACTGTAGTTACATCTCCTTGGTGGGTTCGATTTCGTTTTTTCTTCTTTCTTCTACTTTTTTTTTTTCCTTGGTTTCTTTTTGATGCAGTAGCATCTGATCTCACTCAATCCTAACTCCTCATCTCACCCCGGAAAGGGAAAGAGACGCCAGAAGCACCCGAGGGAGTGGGGATTCACCTGGGACTGGGGAAATTGTCACAGCATGGGAAGCGCCAGCAGCGACAGGGAGGGGACGCGCCCGAGTCCGGCCCCGGCAGCGGGCAGCGGGCAGGAGCGGCTGGGGCTGCGGGCCCGGGGAGCGCTCCCGCTCCTGGCCAGGGGTCGGGGGAGGGCACAAAAGCAGCAAAGCAATAACGCGAGCCGCGCTCCTACCGAGCCGTGTGCCTCCCGCAGCCTCGCACCGACAGCGCGTCCCCGGCACCGCCGGTACGGCCCGCCCCGCCCCGGGGCCGCCGCCTCTTCCTCCCGCCGTGCCTCGGCCCGGCCCCGAGCCGCCCTCAGCCACCCCGCGGGGCTCGGCCCGGCACGGCCCCGAGCTGCCCTCAGCGACACCGCGGGGGTCGGCACGGCCCGCCCCCTGCCGCGCGGCCCGGCACAGCCCCTCACCCGCGGGCCGCGGCATGGCCGCCGGGGCACCTCACCGCTCCGCGGCCACTGGCAGGGGATACCGTGCACCACTCCACCGGCCACTGGCAGCACTGCCACCACCACTACTGCCACTGCCACCACCACTGGCACTGCCACACACAGCCTGGCAGTGCCCCTGAACCACGCTGTGCCTTTGGCCTGGGCAGAGGAGGAGCCAGCCCCTTCAGTTTACAAGCATAATCTTTTCAGCCGTGACTTTGCACTTGGTAGCGAAATACTGAGTCATGCCAAATGTTACCCAGCTGTTCCTTTATCTCCTTCGCTGGGGAAAGGTGATTGCTGCAATAAAATCTGCTGGTTTCTTTCACGCCAGCCTCGGTTCCTTCGGAGGGAAAGCAGCGGGTAACGTGGGGGATGTGGAGGATGCAGGGCCCGGCTCTGCCACAGCCAGCCGAGGGCACAGCTTCCTTCCACCCCTCTCCTCCTCCTCCTGAGGCAGCTCCCAGCATGGCCTGCAGCCAGGCAGCCACCCACGGGGCCTGCCTTCCTCACAAACACCACACCTGCCACAGAAACTGCTGTGGGAGCCCTGCAGGCCGACACGGGCATCCCACAGGCACACCCTGCATCACCGGGGATGCTCTGCCCTGCCCTGCCCAGCTCCATGCAGAAACCAGCTGCCCACACAGGTGTCTGCCTGACCTCCAGCTGAAAAAGGCCTTCACCCTCCTCCTCACTTCAGCAGCACCTTGTGCCAGCCTTCCCCAGGTTCAGGCCACTGCTTGGGAGGTGACATTCTGACAAATCAAAACCTGTAAATTCAGGTGCAGAGGTGACAGATGTGCAAACCCAGTCATCACACCTGGCCATGTGTCAGGGGGTGAAGCACAGAGCTCTGCAGCTTGAGTCTGGGGAGAGGGCCAGGGCATCTGCCAGCACACATGGGGCTGATAAAAGCTAAAAGGAGGACAGCAAGCAGACCCTATAGGAGGAGTGGCCTCCACTGCTGAACCAAAGGCAAGCGTGGTCTCTAAGAAAAGCCTGAATCCAAAAAATGCCCGAGTACGAGAGCTGGAACATCCCACAGGGCAAGCTGATTGCATTCCTGTTTTATTGTCTGCCATAAGCAGCAAGCGTGGTGTTCAGCAGCAGAGGAACTTGAGTTAATGATCTCTTGTAAATTTCAGTACTTGCCAGAAAGGTTTAACGAGAATTTTCAAACCTGCAAAGTTGGAATGTATGCTAAAAGCATGGCAACATTACATTTTTGAAGCCTGACATTCTTTTAGTGCATGGTATGGGCAGTAACTTGCAATGAATAGTAGCAGCTCCAGATGCTCTCCTACAGCTATGCTGGCCACAAATAAGGTTCTGAGCAGTGCAGAAAAACCAATGTCACAGAACAAAGGAACCTGAAGTGCCCTCCCCCTGGAATTTCCTTTTCTAGGCTCCTCTCTTTGCACATGAGTGTGCTTTGGGGATCCTCAGTGCCAGATCTGGAAGGAGCAGAGCTGTGCCTCCCAGTGACGCAGAACAAAGCCCAGGCTGCAGCAGTTCCTTTTCATTTCTTGCAGGGTGCCAGCTCCCTCCCCTTGGACAAGCATCTGTGCCCACCAGTTACATCAGCACCTTGCAACCTCACCCTCACCTGGGGAGAAGAGATTGGGGCACAGAGCTTCCCCCTGTAGTTACAGGAACTGGGAAGTCAGAGTTCAGCCCCAATTTTACCTGGCACAAACCCACACCAAAGGAAGACATCCTTGCCCACTCATGGTGCTCTCTGCATGGCCCCTGCCCTCCCACCACTGCCAGCTCCTTTCCCACTGCACATGTGGGATGAATGAACTTACCCATGCTAAAACACCGTGTTGGCTTCTTTTCCCAATGTACTTGTGGCTTTTTAACAACTGCTTCCTCAGGGAAAAAGGATGTGTTCATTGTTTTTTTTTTTTTTTCAAAACAGAAGTACTTAGTACTCAAGTACTCAAAACTAACAGTACTTAGTTCTGTATGGAGAAGTAGTGGTTCAATAATCTGAATTGAGGCATCCTCCATGCACCTAACACCCATATGGATCAATGGCAGATGTGATGAAAAACCCAAGCAGCTGAGAAGGAACAACTAGGAAAAACATCAGGACCTTAAGAAGTGTTTTGCACCAGAAATTCTCAGTGACTGTGGGTGCTTTTATATGTGAGTTTATATCTGCATCAAAATTTACAGATTTGGAGGCACAGTTCTCCATGAATGACTTTTGCCAGCATTTTATCAGTAGCTTTTATGGCATGTGTAGGTCAAACCCTGCTTTGAAAGGACTCTGCTTCCTTTGGACATTCTGGTATGACCATCTATGTCAAGGGAGCCAATTTTCCAAATTTCAGAGAACAACGAGCAGCAAGGCACTGCTGGCTCTAATTCTTCACTGAGTGTTCCTGAGATAGTTCCTTAATCCAAATTTCCAATTTCCTCCCACAGACCATGGCCAACACTTTCCTTTTTCCACTCTGCACCAGCCATCCCTGTACAGATGATGCTGTCCAAGTCAGGCTGTTCCCCATGCACTGAACACAGCTGTGGCACGTCAGCATGGTCTGAAAAGGTAAAAATAGGTACCAAGCTACTGCAGAGACAAATCCCACTTGCTCACTTTCTTGCCCTTGCCATGAAGGAATCCTGTTTGTATGTCCACTGCCACAGCTGGATTTTTCAGCCTGCAGACAGCTTGTCTGCCCAGCCTAACTTACAGACTCCTGGCCAAGGTTTCATCTCACCTTATCAGTGTATTCAGCATTCTTCAGATCCTGCCTACCCATGCCCCTCCCTCCCTGCTTCCCAGGATCCCTTTGTATTCCTGTCCTTATCTAGTGTTGCCTTTTATCCTTCTTGCTTTTTCTTTTTACTATCATTTCTCAGCACACACCTTGAGAAGGGTGAGTTTCCTGGAAGAAGGCTTATGGAAAAGATCTTGCCTATCTGAGCAAGCGAGGGAGCCAGAAGCTATTTACATATTTTCTGATAAGCAGTGAGAATGTCCTGATGGTCCTGTGAAGTCCACAAGGAATTGGTTTCATGCTGTTCTGCATTTTCTGCTTGTCTATGCTTGCCCAAATCTAATGAACTAACAGTATTAAAGATATTTTACATATTGTTATAAAATTATTTGGAGGAGAAAACAGTATCACCATCTTGAATTTAGTAATTAAAGTCATATTGGCAACACTTAGCATTTAAATAATGAAAATAAATTTTAAAGTATGATTTTTTTCGTTGTTAATTTCTGCCTACAGTATTACATTACAGCTGCATCTAATTTCTAATTTTTTGTGCAACCATTAGGGCAAAAATATATTTAATTATATTATTAATTTTAATTCTTTCCTTTTTTTATATGGACCAAAACCAGGGGTGTATTGAGTTTTTTACATTTGACATTTTCTTTTCTTAACATAACTTTAAAGATCTGGAGCCTCATAAGAAAACACCCTTCCAGTGAGTGAGCTCTGCATGGTGTGAACACAGCAGATTTCTGAGTATTTTGTGCTCAGTAGCCGAGAAATAAGAAAGGCTGGGCTGGGAGGTAACTAACTACCAGGAGATAGCTGCTTGCATGACCGCTTCTGAAAACGCAGCTGAAACTCTCCTGGGGGCAGATCCTGAGACTGTAACTGTTTTTGCTCGGAATATTCAAATCAGCCTGTACTGACAACAAACAGAGTGAAAGCCAAGCCAAGCCGCAGTCTCGGAGGAGAGGAGAAGACACGAGCAGCTGTGAGAAGAGAGCACACGAGCTGCTCCTGCAAGGGCTGCCCGCTGCTCTCAGGGCGCCTCTCCTTGCCCTGGTGGGAGCTCTCCTGCTCCCACTAATTCCATTCTTTCTTTTTTCATTAGATACCCGGCCTGTTATGACTTTCAAAGTGGTTAATTCAGAGTTTCATCTTACTCACAGCAGTTATCAAGCCCTAACACTTGACAAATACCTCAAACACACCTGCTTTGAACCTGGGTTTAGATTACAATATAAAAACTACCCATTTAGTCAACAAAAGTTGGTTGGTCACCTATCAGTCCCTGACAGCCACACCCATCCTGTCTCTGACAGTCACCTGTTGCAGCATCTGCTGCAAGCAGGATAAAGGAATATCTATTCATTTTCACTTCTCTTAATCCTGTGATGGTCAAAATTCCTGACTTTTTAAAAGGCTTTTCTATAGGTGCAGTTTGGCACAACACTGACTTTTGAAGCAATACAGACACACCATTTGCAATAAAACCCCATCCACACAGGGAGAAATGAAGCAGCAGGCTTCATTCCAAGGAGCAAATTCCACCATCCCAACCCAGTAGAACTTGACCCTTACACAGCACCTTGAAAACACAAGTACAGGCCTAAACCACACAACTCCACACATCCATTTGCTACCATACCAGCTCTCAGTCCAAATGCTTACGGGTGAGAATCTCTCAACTCTGTTTTTGAATTGTTGCACTCATTCTCATTTTGGCAACAGTGCAAGTTCCATGTGTGATACTTCATTCAGCTGAACGTTCCTGAGCTGTTCTTCACCTTGCTGTGCCTGATGCTGGGGGACAGGCAGCAGGGCTCAGCCAAAGTCACATGAACCGTGCTGCTGCTAGGCAGGAGCACCAAGCTGTGGTGAAAACATTACCAGGTACTGCACAGGTGTATGAAATTAACCACCCTGAACCACGAGCCCGGCCGTGAGCGGCAGCACCGCGCTCACAGCGCCCGCTGCCAGCAGCCTTGACCTTGGAACGCTCCCGAGAGCAGCGCTGCCGAGGAGGGAGCAGAGGACATTTGCAAACAGTGCACTCGGGCGGAAAGACAAGCCCGGGGCACGTCTGCCACGGCGTCGCTGCCGCTGCACAATTCCGCCGTGCAGCCGAGCGCGAACCCCACGGGAGCCGCTCACCGGGGCCAGATCCCCACGGCCTGGACTGGGACTGGCTCAGCTCCCCTCGGCCGGGAGCCGCTCACCGGGGCTGGCTCCCCTCCTCTCGGCCCGGACTGGGGCTGGCTCCGCTCCCCACGGCCCGGGGCTGGCTAGAGTGGCCGTTCACCTGCCCACGGCCCGGGCCGGGGCTGGCTCAGCTCCCCTTGGCCAGGAGCCGCTCACGGGAGCTGGCTTTCCTCCCTATAGCCCGGATCGGGGCTGGCTCCCTTCCCCACGGCCGGGAGCCGCTCACCGGGGCTGACTCACCTGCCCACGGCCCGCACCGGGGCTGGCTCAGCTCCCCATGGCCGGCAGCTTCTCACCGGGGTTGGCTCCTCTCCCCTCGGCCGGGGGCTGCTCACCGCGGCCGCTCAGCTCCCCAGGCCCTGGGGCTGTCCCGAGTTGCCGCTCCCCTGCCTAGGGCCCGCGACCCAGCCCCGGCTCTGCGGAGCGCTCTCTACACACTCTGCCCTCGCTTCCTTGAGGCACCGTGGCATTCATCCTGGTGGATGCTAAAAACGTGTTTCCCTCGGAGGTTTTTTTTTTTTTTTTTTTTTTTTGTGGTGGAGTTTACTTTAAGAGCATCATTGTCTGCAAAGTCACTGCAATGCTTTCTAGAGTCCCTGGGATATTTTTACACTCGTTCATTAGAAGATGTACCAACTGCTACAAAATAGCAAGGGCTGCAATAAGAGCATTACACGTTAAGGATGGCTTTAATTACACACACAATATCTATGCAAATGCCAGATAGCATCTTCTGCATGAAAGGGTTGGTTGGTTTGCTTCTTATCCTCACAGTATGGAATCTTAGTGCTTCTTATGATGCAATATTAATTTGGTTAGACTTAATTTAATTACTTTGGTTGGTAATTAAATCAGCATGTCTTAAATTAAAATAACCAGTATCATCATGAAGTATTTCTGTCACAGTGGCTTCTAAAATATTTCAGTCAGGACTAGATCCCTGTTGTTCAAGAGGCTGTGAAAAAAAATGCATTAGAGAACAGGGCCAGACAAACCCATCTGCCTCTTAATGTGAGGAGGCCACTGCTGAATGGCAGGCACTTGGCACACTACAGGTCCCTCTCCAGCACCAAAAGCAACATTTTTATCAGTCTCATCCTCCTTTAAATACCTTGACCTGAGTGTCATGTCCAACATTACACCATAAAGCACTAGAGCAGGGCTTGTTTCACCACTTTCCTTCAGCTGTTTCAGTGTGTTTGGTTAAACCCAGGAGCACCAGAGAGCAAGTTCACAGTGATGATCATCCTGTACACCCCCAGTCAATGAGAGGTGAAGTAACTTGACCAAGGTAGTGTTAACTCAGTGGCTCACCCTTATTTGTACTGCTGCTGTAACCGTGCTAGGAAGCTCAAACTCCTGTTTGAGCAGGACTAAACACACATCAGGCCCTTGTTGAGGCACTGGCACAGGCAGAAGAACTCCAACATCCTGCCACTGGCAATGATGCTTCAGGCACAGCACGCCAGGCACTGGGGGTCTTTGACTTTCCTGCAGGAGCAGCTTCCCCTGATGTGGTCTGGCCAACCAGGTTTTGAGGTAAAAAGCAAGCATTAACTCCAGATTGACGCAGCACATGTGGAACTGCACTGTTTGTTTAACTATGACTATTGCAAAGTGTCATGAGCAAGGTACAGTTACAGGTACAGTGAAGAAACAGAACCAGCCCCACAGATTTGCAGGACAAAGGTTACCAACACAATTTCAGCTCAGTCCTCTGCAGGCCATGTGGCACAGTCTTGATTCCTTATTTCTCCTGCATTAATTCATCAGTGAAGCTCGAGCCCACTCTCTCCCTTGCAGCTCTCAGGAAGGGATTGCTTGCAGACTCTCTCAGCTGGATGACAAGGAAAACATTCAGCGTGGGCCAGGAGAACACATACCCAACAGTGAGTTACACAAGCAGTTGTGAGACAGCACTGGAATGTCAGCAAACAGGATCTTTGGGTCTAGCTGCAGCTCTGGAGGCAGAGAGCAGCTTGTCATCATGAGCAAGAGGCCCCATGACAGCAGCAGGTAGGTTTGCTTTGAGAGGTGACATGGCAAAGCAGATGAGCCCTGCTGCTCTCCAGGCCAGGGCTCCATTCCCAGCTCTGTGCACACACTGCAGTGAGTCTGCAGAGCAGCTGCAGGACCCCTGCCTCCCACCAGGAGGGGTGGATGACTGCCCTGTGGAGTGCATGTGGGGACAGCAGCAGTGAGGCATGTGGGATCACACTCCACAGGCTTCTGGGCAGCAGCAAACAGCATTGTGACCATGCCTAACTTCTCCCGCTGCCCTCGCCCTTCCCCTGTCATTGTGTGGGCTGGCAGGCTTGCCAGATGTGTCACAGCCACATGAAATGGGTGACACTTGTGACCCTGCCCTCGTGGCCCCCAGGCTGACGGTCAAGTCTGAGACACAGACCAGCCCATAAGGAAATGAGGAAGGTCCTACCCAGAACAGAAAGACTGCAGGACCAATCTCAATGTGTTTGTTTATTCTGCAAGTTTTAAGATGGAAAAACCCGCTGTAATAACAACCAAGCTTGTGAATTCTGTGCTATGTACAGCAATTCTCCTGTATGTGAGCTCTGCATGTGCTTGTTGATGTCAGTGCCCTGTAACCAAGAGCCACTGCTGCCTATCACACACAAGTCCTCATTATGTTGCATAACAAATTACCTTTGTTGCCTCACAGAATGGCACAGTAGATTTTGTTGTTGCCTCATGTAAACTTTATTCTTGCGAGTTCCCTTCTGCCCTGACGCACTGCTGCTGCCTGACAAGTGCTTCATTTCTGTTGTTCAGCAGCAGAACTCCACAGTGCAGGCGGCCTCAGAGCCTGAAAAACAAGTTCAGAAATGCAGAAATACGCCACCACTGTGTCTGCAAAACAATCAGCCACGTGGATCCTGGCTGCTGGAACACTGGGCTTAGAGCTGCAGCCACACATCCTGGGAGGCAGCACCGCTGCACATTCAGCCCTCGTGGTCATCTGATGTTTTCAGCCACAAGGAAAAACAGCAGCAGAGAGGAACAAAGAAAGTGGCAGAACAGCAAAGGAATTTTAAACCGACAAAGAATTCGTGGTGTTGGCATTTTAATTCTATATTACTGCCTTTTAAATGGATTTATCTAACTGCATTGCACTGACTCTCATTTCCCGTGTTTAAGTACTGTTTCTAAATAAACCCATTAGTTACAATGTTCATCCATTAAAGAAGAAAGTGTGAAAATGTTAACAGATTCATCCATATGATTACAGATTGTTAAACCTCACTAGACAACCCTGATTCTTCCTTCTTTATATATGTTCAGCACATATTTCAGGGGAAGGAAAACATTTACTGCCAGGCTTCAAACAGTGTTTCCTTTCTTAAAAAGTTTTAGTTGGCAGCTTTTTCTGCTGGCACATGACCAATACTCTGGATAAGTGGGAAAATAGCAGAGATATCTACAGGCCAGATTTTGCCACTTCTTAAAATGAGTAATGCTATCTTATTTTCATATATCCTGGCATTCCCTCTACTCAGAGCACTACTGCAAACTCACTGATATGTGCTCCTTACTTTGCCTGGACAAAATCCAAAGAGGAAGAAAATCTAGGCATTAAAAGGGCAAACTTCAATAGAATCTGAGAGTTGGCCTGTTGGGATAACCCTAAATAAGGGTAACAAAATCTGGATGCTAGCTTATTTAAAAATACATGTTTTGCCATCCCCTCCTAGTCCTTTGAGAAATGTATGTTCCAATCTCCAACACACACTCCTCTCCCATGCACTCTCCAAATTTTTTAGCTGCTTCCTAGTTGAACCTGCCCTTTCCTCAGTGCTCCTGTCACCCCACTGCTCACTCCTTCTCCTCCACAGCCAAGCAACATTCATCAAATAAATCACTGGAGACATTGCTGGACAATGGGTAAATGAACTGCTGCTGAGGGATTGGGGTTTGCCTCTATTTACTGGCTGTAGTTAGAAACACTTGAAGCCAAATTTCAATTACAGGGATAAAATAAAGGCCAGCCCAGTCTGGGCATTTTAAGAGATAATTGTACTTCAGTAAAGCACTAAGGCACTGCTGTTGTCAGACAGCTCACAGCTAATGGTGCTGGTACAAAATCTACCTGGGTATGACTGCAAACAGCTTTGGAGAGCCGTCATGGGAATGAGTGTGGCCACTGAAGGAAGCCTAGATGCTTGAGGTACAGGACAGAGAAACAAAAAATTCTTTGTAGGAACCTCAGGTATGTGAGCACAGCTGTAATTATGTTGTTATTGTAACAGCTACTCCTTAGCTTGTGGAAAAATATCGTGAGCAGTGCTAAGGGAAGGGAGGGAGATTACAGCCCTGCCTGCTTCAGAGTGAAACACCAGCCCTGAAGCTGTCACCTCCTTCACCTTCTCCACATCCTGATGACACAGGGCCTGGGGAATTTCAGACGATGGCTTAAAGACCTGGGATTTCCCAGGAGAGAGAACTAGTGAGTCAAAGAAGACTTGATAGAAGCATTCAATACAGGAGATAGCAGCTCAGCTCTTTCCTGTCCTGATGTTTGAACACAGGGCTATAGACGGAAATGGAAAGGGTAGAAAACACAAATCTGAAGACAAGTAATTTAAAGTGAGTCCTGAGAAAGTCTGGACATTAACAAGAGCAGGCAGTAACCCAAGTCCTGTTTACGCTTCACACGTTTGGGCACCAACAGCTATTGTATAAGTCCTGCTGTCAGCTCTGGGCTGACTGGTTACCCTCTTTTAAAAACACAAGAACAACATGACTTCAATGCAATTTGAAAGGCAACATTCTAAATTATAAAATTCTTTTCTACACAGCACATAATTAACCTATGGAACTCATTCCCACAAGATTTCAGCTGAGCTGAGACTCCTCCAAAAAGGATTGTACATGTATTTATTAGCTGGCCCGATTCCACCCAGGGCAAGGGCAGTGAACATTCAATTGGGTATTTGTAAGTGATCCTTTTTAAGTCCCCGTGGAGAATGTGCCAGCAACCCTAAGGACGTCAGCCGTGGGAATGGTACACCCAGGGGCAGCAGTTCTCCAGGGCTGCCCTTTAACACTTGATTTCTCCTCATCAAGAGATGGAGCTGAAAGTTCAGCTCCGCTGCAGGCGGCAACAGCGCCCTCGGGACGTGACCTGCAGCCTTGGCAGGGGGAGTGCGCAGGTAAGAAATGACACGGTGACCACACAGCTGCAGTGGGTGTGCACAGTGACAGTGAGTGTGCACAGGTGACAGTGGGTGTGCACAGGTGACAGTGAGTGTGCACAGGTAATACAGTGACTGAGTGTGCACAGATGACAGTGGGTGTGCACAGTGACAATGGGTGTGCACTGGTGACAGTGGGTGTGCACAGGTGACAGTGACAGTGGGTGTGCACAGGTAATACAGGTAATACAGTGACAGTGGGTGTGCACAGGTGACAGTGAGTGTGCACAGGTAATATGTGATTGAGTGTGCACAGGTGACAGTGGGTGTGCACAGTGACAGTGGGTGTGCACAGGTAATACAGTGACAGTGGGTGTACACTGGTGACAGTGGGTGTGTACAGGTGACAGTGACAGTGGGTGTGCACGGGTGACAGTGGGTATGCACAGGTAATATAGTGACTGAGTGTGCCCAGGTGACAGTGGGTGTGCACAGTGGCAGTAGGTGTGCACAGGTGACAGTAACAGTGGGTGTGCACAGGTAATGCCCAGTGGCCGCACACCTGCAGTGACCACTGACCGCCCCCCTGTGCATTGCTGAGGTTTCCTCCCACCTGCCGAGCTCACCGAGTGTTTGGATTCGCGCTGTTTTTGTCGCTCAGCCGCTCCAGCAGAGCCGGAGCCCCTGCAGAGCCGACACTTGACACACACAGATCTGCTGGGACCCCAAATCCCCACCGCGCCGTTTATGATTTCCGTGCCGCCAAAGCCACCGCTCCCCCCGGCTGCGGCGGGGAGGGACGGCCACGGAGGCATCGGGCCGGGACACGGTGCAGCCCGTGCGCTTGGGCCGGGCTCCTCGGAGCTTCTCCCGGCTCCCCCGGGCTCCTCGGAGCTTCTCCGGGCTCCTCCGGGCTCTCCCGGGCCTCTCCGGCCCCGGCCCGGCGCCGGCACCGCCCGCTGCGGAGCCCCGGCGCCCTGCGGCGACACCTGGCGGCGGCGGCCGGGACTGCCGGCTCGGGCACACCGGGATGGGCTCCGGCACACCGGGATGGGCTCCGGCACACCGACATGGGCTCGGGCACACCGGGATGGGACAGCTCGGGCACGCCGGAGTGGGAACAGTTCAGTCACACCGGGGTATGGACAGCTCCGGCACACCGGGATGGGACAGCTCGGGCACACTGTGCTGGGGACAGTTCAGTCACGCCGAGATGGGACAGTTCGGTCACACCGGGATGGGGACAGTTCAGTTACACCGATGGGGACAGCTCGGACACGCTGCGCCGGGCTCGGTCACACCCCGCTGGGCACACAGGGTTCCGTTCTTCTCACTGCCTTAAAGCCAGCACTCACCTGGGGAGGCCAGACTGGCTACAGCCCCTGTGCAGCATTGTCCCAGTTTGCCTCTGCGTCTCAGGGACAGGGGCACTGCGATGGGGCTGGACCTCAGGAGGGGACACATCCTGCTCTACCTCGGCCTGAGAAGTGGCTGAATTGCAGTGGAAAAGCCCTGGAAGCTGTGGGCTTATTTAAGGTGATCGTTTTAGCTTCACCAATTAAGAGGTGGAACGGCCCTGTGGAAAGAGAAAAGCGGTTCAGCCTCGGAAGCCTGCTAACTGCAAAGGCTGGAAACAGCCAGCACAGCACAGGGGCTGAGCGGGCAAAGGACACTGGAACACTGATGTTAGCTTAAAAAAGACAAAGCAGAGCCTGGGCAGGAGAAGAGAAATGAACCTGGAAAGGAAAGGTAGCATGCAGGAGAGGAGGGGAAGAAGGATTTCACCAGTTTTGCCTCTTCAATTTTGTCTCCGCTTTTTAGGGCACAAATTTACGAGGAAGGCACTTCTACGCCTTTTGTAGAGGTGTCTCTTCAATTTCTCTTGGGGTGAGTTAAGCCTTGGGCCCATCTCCCAAGACCCACCTTCCATGCCAGAATGCAGTCGAGGCTGCTGGTTCCTCCCTGCTCCAGCCAGTGCCCTGCAGGTGTCCCAGGCAGACCCACAGTGACAGGGAAGGGCTGGCAACAGCCCTCAGTGCCAGTCTGTGGCACAGCTGTGAGCATGGCTGGAGCTGTCCTGTACCTCAGGTCAGCACTGAGGGCTCCAGGGTGAGCAGCAAGAGGCTCCTGGGCCATGGACAGAGGTGGCTGCAGGGCCCAGGGGAGGCTCTTTGGGCTGATTGGAGCCTCTTGGTGCCCTGACATGCAGACACACACACCTGTGTTGCCTGGAGGCTTCAGGGGCTCCAGGGTCCTCAGTGCATGGGCAAGGAGGGATCCAAGAGCAAACTGCTGAAAGAGCATGGGGAGACATCATTCTGATGTGCAGGGGCTGTCTCAGAGCCCTGCCAGCTCTCAGCAGTAAAAGCCTCCTGGTTTTCCTAAAAACAGCCCTTCTGAAGGCACCAGCCAGAGGGACATCACCCACAGCTGAGGAGATGAGGAAGGAACAAGATATTTCAGAGTAACTGCAAAGATCAAACATGTTGTTTCAGTATTTTACAACGGCATCTGGGATCCCACAATTAAGCAGGGTTTGGAGAAGCAGCTACAAGTTTCTCCAGTTTTCAGTTCCATTTCAAAACTCTGACTCCATGCATTTGCAGCCTGAAATCTCAAGACAGATCAAGATTCACTGTGCTGGGTTTCCTCAGCCTCAACCCCTCTGGAAAACATCCCATGTGCACATTGCATCTCTCCAGATTTTCTTCTCATTCCAAATCTGCAAGTACAAATATAGTAACATTCCATTCTCCTAATGCACACTCACAAGATGTGCTGAAATGTCAGATGCTAAACGGTACAAAAAAGCACTTTAGCACGTTCCTGTTGATGTGCACTGGAAGAGAGAAGGCAGAAACCTCTTGAACATCTGTTGATTTATTAGATCTGAGTACTGCCCTCCTTTCATCTGGCAGCAGCAGAGCCATTAACGCTGCAGCAACTCCTTCGGAGCTTGCAGCAGAGCGCAAGGGAACATCGGAGCTCTAGCCCCGATGCTGCGGGCTTGGAGCAGGGCTCGTTCTGTCCCGGGGGAGCTGCGGGAGCGGGGGGATTGCAGGAAGGTGCAGAGAGGGGTGGGCAGGCAGTAATGCCCCTGCTGGGGGAGGAAGCCTGGGGGAGGCTGGAAAGCTTCCTACCGCTGGAGCTATTGTGTGCCTGCTTCCTCTGCTGCACAGGCAGGGCCGGCAGCGCTGACGCGGCCGGGATGGAGCTCAGAGCCTGGGGATGGAGCTCACACACAGCCCGGGGATGGAGCTCACAGCCCGGGGATGGAGCTCACAGCCCGGGGATGGAGCTCATACCATGGGAATTGGGCTCACAGCCCGGGAATGGAGCTCACAGCCCGAGGATGGAGCTCACAGCTCGGGGATGGAGCTCACACCCTGGGGATGGAGTTCACACCCTGGGGATGGAGCTCACACCCTGGGGATGGAGCTCACACCCAGCCCAGGGATGGAGCTCACAGCCCGGGGATGGAGCTCACAGCCCCGGGGATGGAGCTCACAGCCCCGGGGATGGAGCTCACAGCCCAGGGGTGGAGCTCACAGCTTGGGAATGGAGCTCATACCATGGGAATGGAGCTCACAGCCTGGGAATGGAGCTCACAGCCCAGGGATGGAGCTCACAGCCCGGGGATGGAGCTCACACCCTGGGGATGGAGTTCACAGCCCGGGGATGGAGCTCACAGCCACCCCGGGGATGGAGCTCACAGCCCGGGGATGGAGCTCACACCCCGGGGATGGAGCTCACAGCCCGGGGATGGAGCTCACAGCCCAGGGATGGAGCTCACAGCTCGGGGATGGAGCTCACACCCGGGCACTGAGGGGCTCTCCTGCCCCATCAGAGCCGGCTCCTGACAGGAGCATCTCTGAGTCATTCCAGTGGGGGTGACCCAGGCTCTTCTCCGTGGTTGGTATTGTTTCTCATGCTGCTAAAAACAGACAGTTGGCAATATTCCTTCTGCGCATTTGAATTTACCCAGAAAACTCATCTCGGCCAAAAATGTTGAGATAACATGATTTTATCCTGCTTCTGGATGAGAAACGGAATATTTTGACATATTAAGAGACTTCAAATTAAAAAAAAAAAATCAAGGTTTTGTTCTGATATATTTGCATTTTCACAGGGAGCAGAGGGCCGGGGAATCTCTTCATTTAAATTTCCCAGTCAGATTGAGGAATATGACCTTGTAGAAGTGAACTGTGACATGAACATTTTCTCTTAACAGAAGACACAACCAACAATTTCCTGTGGATCAAGCTGGGCTGTTGTACACTGTCCAAAGGAGAAAATGTGTGTTCAAATGGGAACATCTTATCCACACCCAAAGCTCCTTGTGAAGGAAGCACAGGTGAGAGCTCCATGTCCTTCCCCACCTCTGGTCCTGCCCTGTCCTTCCAAGGAGAGAGTTGGAGCTTTCTGTGAGTTAGGGACACAGCCTGCCTCCTCTCAGGGAGAATTCAGGAGAGGAATTGTTAGCACAGCTGGCTGGTGTGCTGGTTTCTGTCAAACATCCTCCAAAGTGGCCATTGCTCCCTTCCCTCCAAGGCCATGGGCACAAATCCTCTCTGAACATCGATCCAGCAGCTGCAGCAGCTGTCAAACTCTGAGGCCAAAGGGTTGTGAGGACAAATTTGCTTGGAATCAAATTAGAACTTCACTATGGGATAAGCATCAGGTTAAGCTGAGCCACCTCAGGATCATCCTTTAAACAAGCAGTGCCCAGTTCTCCTTTTCTGCTGGCAGGAAACCTCCTGACTTCATATATTCATATTTTCCTAATATTGAAATTATAAACTGATAAAGAAGATAAATATAGGAACAAAACTAACTGCAGGAGAAATCAAAACTTATTTTGTGCCTCTTTTGATTTTGTGAGCAATATTTCTTTCCTTTTTCTAGAGTACCTTGCTGAGATGGAAAGAAAAAAATCCTAGCTGCCAAATTGTATTACCTAATTGCCAAATCTGTATTTAATCTGATGTTTCTTTCTATACACTTGTAATATATTCTTTCCTTTTTTTCAGTCACGGTTCCTAAGTAAATACAAATTCTCCACAGTGTCCTAGCCAAAATATCTGCTGCATTAGTGGGAACCAATCTCTTTGGCACTTAAGGAGTGAATCTCAAGGGATTTTTCTTCAGCAGAAGCTCTGTCATACCATGAGCACTAACAAACACTGCAATTTGTGTCTCCACACGTGGTGTATAAAATTTAAACTCCTCACAACTGCATTTCTGGCTGTGATCTCCATGGAGATGTCGCTGCTGACCTGGAACTGGGGCACAGAGCCCTGCAACATTTCCCTCCCTCTGCCTGTGTTGAGCCCAGCTAACTTTTGCCATCTTCTGGAGGAAGGGAATAAAATGAGGGTGCTCAGTTATATCAGTGCTTTTTCAAACTTCAGATATTAAGTAACCTGGAGTTCTGCTGTTCTTACAAAGATCACTAAATTTGTAGAACTTTTTAGGAGCTTTTAACTGTTTCATCCCCAGTTCTCCAATGCAGTTCTGATTCTGCCTCAGACTCCAGAGGCCTTATGTTCTTCAGAAACACCCCCAAGGTCCACATTTGTGGGGTTTCCTGACAAGTTTTTTTCAGCATTGCAGCCTGCTGGAAAGAACTGCTCAGTACCAGACCAGTGGTGCATTTCCCCTCGACTGAAACAAAAATCTCCTTCACAGGAGAGCTGTGCTTTCCCGTGGACAGTGAACTCACTTCCTTCTGTTTTGTTTATGCCCTATGTGAGGTTTTTCCTCTTCCATTCCCTTTTCCAAAAGCAGCAAGACAATAAGACATTGTTAAGTGTTAAACATCCATGTTTCTGTTCCTTGTCTTCATAACAGGATTATTAGAATTATGAGAAATGAAAGAGGGGAATGATAAGGGAGAATAGCAAAAATTAGCTCAGGTTTTTTATACAAAACAGAAGAAAAGACATCCAGAATTGGTCCAGCATTGGCCAGAGGCCTTTTTGGTTTTAGAAAAATTACAGATTAACCATGTGCTGTTAATGAAGCTGGGATCCATGCCTGAGCTAGAACACTTTGTACCCTGGAAAAGGTGACAGGGCACGGGAATGAAGCACACAGGTCGCTGACAAAGTGCTGAAATGCCACTTCCAACAGCTCCAGGAAATAAAGTATCCATCACTGAACTACAAAATCCTTGGACTCCTCAAAAAGGGGCCCTCTCTGGAGGGATGAGGCGTAAACACACTCATGGGAGGAGCTGAGGATACCTGTGGAGAAGAGAAAACTCTCCAGAGTGTGGGAGAAAGCTAAAGGAGTCTGACCTTCCTCATACCTTGAGGAGAACATCAAATAGAGAGTTTCAATATCACTCAATTACTCTTTTAACCCTAAAAACCATGAAGAGTTGTGCTATTTTACAAGCAGCTTGCTTGCACAGGAACAGACAAGGCAAAACCAATGGCACTAATTCAATTAATAACCAATTCAACAATGAAACATTTTATATGTTTCAGATCAGTCAATGCAAAATGACAATATCAACAGGGGGAAACAGCAATTGCAAACAAGCCAGGGGACAGCTCTGAAGTTGGGGCTGACAGAGCCCCCATTTCCAGCTCTTGGAGGGCAGGACAGAAACAAACAGCAAACTGAAACAGAAAGCCCTGGCTCACAGCATGGCATGGAAAAGGGCATTGCTGCTGCTGGACATGTGGCAGGGTGGGAAAACTGATAGTATGGGGAACAGTGGGGGATCCCCAGGAAGATTGAAATTTCTGTGTCATTTTATGTATAAAATTACGTGGACATACACACACGTATATATAAATACATATATGTAACACCGTGAAAACATCCCAAACCACTCCCACATATTTCAATATATAAGTAGCAACCTTTATGCTGCAGGCTTAGTTTTTCTAAAGTCAAAGCTGACAGATTACACAATAAAGTGTCATTATTTTTCTTGATGCTCTCCTTCTCTTTCCTATCTCATATCCCTCTGCATTTTTTTTCTTTAATTCCTCCTCTTTCTTTCCCCCTTCCATTCCTCACTCTCCCTACTCCCCCCATATTGGCATTTCATCCCTCCACTCATTCTTGTTCTTTTCCTGCTGCTTCTGCTCTTCTGTCTTCTTCCCAGTCATTCATTTCTTTCATACTGAATTAATTCTACCCCTGCTCTATGAATCCTGACAATCTATCTGGTTTTAATTGTTGCATTAAACCTAGCTGGACATTTCAGAGAGCCGTGTACATTTAAACTGAGGACCTTTTCAAAGTCTTCATAATTCAAGCTGATTCCATGTATTTGATACAAGAGCCATATGTTTCTGTGGCTCACCTATTGATTGGCACATGTGAACACTTAGGGAGCAGACCTGCATTTGGGTACCCAGGGCTTTTGCTTTCTCAGCTGTCAAGTAATTTTGGGTCTTGTAACAGCATTGATGCTTTGAAACATGCAGAGATTTTCTCCACGCTGCTAAAAATGCTCTTTAAATGTAACAAATGAGAGCTCACAATGCTGCCTGGGCTGTGCTTTCAGGGGTGAAAAGGGAGCCCTCCCATGCAGCTCCTGCTCAGGGCTAGCAGGGTGGGAGGGTTTGAGCAGCTTCAAGACCACGGTGCCTCTTCATCACCATCAGCCTTGCTAACACTGCCACAGGTGCCAGCACTGCTTTGAAGGTTTTCTGATTCATCCCAACAAACTGCCTGGAAATGATCAATTCATCTATTGCATCCTCAGAGCACATCTAGCAGTCTTTACTCACACAAAACTCCTGTGCCTCACCTGCTGAGTGCTGAGTCTATAAAGAAGGGGAGAGAAGAGGGGGAACATCATAATGGATTTTGGCAAAGACATGTGAGAATTGACATTTCCTTCTTAGCACCTAGCTCAGTAAACTGTACATTAAATCCTACCCTAGGTGTCCCTGGCACATCTTTGTATCCAATGTGTGCATCTCCAGGGAAGAGTGGACAGAGACTAGGAATGATCAAAATGGAGGGGAAAAGTTCTCACACTGATTCAATTAGAGCAGTAGATGTTGTAATATAGCTTCAAGGGATAACTGAAACTTTTGGAGAGTGCTTCCTTTTTTTTTTTTTTTCTTTCCCTTTTTCTTTCCTTTGGCTGCTGCCACATGGAGCTCATTTCACATTTCAACTATAATGTGAGTGATACAGGAAAACAGTTCTCACATTGTGTCAAATCCACTGGTGCCAGATCCACAGGCACCCTCCTTCAAGGTGCCTGAGAGCTCAGCCGTGCTCAGGGTTTGCCTTTTCTACCATGCTCCTGCAGCACCTGGGCTCTTTAAATGGATGGGTTTTATTTCTGATTGCCAGCCAGAAAATACTGAGTGACCACCAGAACACAGTCCATCTCAGTCAGTTCTCTGAAAAAAGCACAGAAGTTAAATCATGACAGGTGTTCTGTGCTACAGTGATGTGAGGCACGGGACAAAGAAGAGGAAAGAAGAGGGGATGGATTCACCTATTTCATCTGCCCATGTCAATAGAAATCCATCCTAGCACCATGAGGGTGCACTGGGTTCATTTCTGCTCTGCTGATCTGCACTGGGGCAACATCAGCCCTGCCAAGTTCTCCAGGAGCAGGGCGCCCTTCAGTCTGGATGGCAGCAGTCTGCAAACATCACAGGAGTATTTTGTCTGGGGGCTCTCAGGAGCTGGGGCTGCTCCGTGTGCTGTGGTATTGCACAAACACCTCAGTCTTGCTTGAACAGTAAACAAATATAACCATAGCTGCAAAGATAAACCACAAAAAAAAATTCCCACTCCTGGAATTCCCAACACAAGGTGAGCACCTTCCTCTCAGAAATTGCCAGCTCCTCATCTTCCCACTGCAGTGGCTCAAGCTGTGGGTGCTCAGTGAGTCCAAAATTCAGTCTTTGTCAGCTCAGAAATTAACAGATTTGAGAAAAACAACCCTGGAAATCAAGGTTTGCTCGCTGAGGAGAGCTGCCCCAGCTCAGTCCTTGCCACTCAAACTCTCATCCTGCCATCAGAGCTGGCACATTGACCCTGCAGCACTGAGCGGGGCTGTGGCTTCACCACGGCCAGGCTGGGCAGACTGAGGGGGATTCATGTGCAGTCTGTATTTCTGTGCTGGCAGGGATATCACAGCTCATCCTCCCGCTGGCTGGCTGCTGAGACACAAGGACAGGAGCCTTCATCTCAGCCCAGGGCCGTGGGGACCCCCTTTCAGTCCCACACAATCCCTGCCCAGCCCCGTGCAGAACTGAAACAGGAGCTCCCAGCAGGACCGGGAATCCAGGGCTTCCTGCGAACTGCAGCATCCCTTCACTGCTCCTCACATTCTCCAGCATCCACCACCAGCTCGAGTTTCTTCTGGAAGGAGAAGCAAACCCTGCTTCTCTTAATGTTTTATAAATAGCTGATCATATAAAGAATTTTAGAATTCATGTAGGATCTAATAAATTGTGAACACCTTAAACTCGTGATGTTGGGAACTACAGAACTTGGTGATTTTGTTGCATGAATTACAAACCACTGCTATAAGTTAGCAACAATCCTGTGTCTGTGCATTAACAGATGCAAGTAATGTATGGAAAGGGATATTTCCTTAGCCCATACCCTGTCCTTTTTTTTCTCACTTCACATTTTGCAATCACAAATGTCCCTTTGCTCAAGGTTAATGGACTACAGAGTGACTTTTTTGGATGTCAGTAATATAAAATGAAGGTTTACTACCAAAAACGTCAGTAAGTGTGTACACACACATTTTCTGTATTTGCAAAAGTCTCAGTTGCCAAAAAAGGATTGTATCCTGCATGTATTTACAGGAAAATTTGGCTATGAAGATCACTTGACACCTTCCAGTTCTGCTAACCAAGTGCTGCTTTCCACAACACTTTATTAAAATTTGTATGGGGCCACGCTTCAAAACGCAAGAACTCAGAACGATTTGTTACATGAAGGAAGTTTTCCTTCAAGGAGAGATCGGTGGTTAAAAACATGGAACACCAGAGCAATGGTAAAAGCCTGCTGTCAGGAACGAGGACAAGAGAGGTAACAGCCAAGGAGAATCCGCGAGGGGAAGGGAGCCGGCAAAAGCAGAAACGGCGAGTTTCTAGAGCAGGAATTCCCCGCGCTGTGAGACCGCACGGAGAGCGAGCGCCCCGGGGCCGGGAAACACCGCCCGCCCCCGGCTGGGCTGGGCTGGGCTGGGCTGGGCGGGCTCGGCCGCGGCGCTGGGACGGAGCGGAGCCCCGGGGAGAGACACGGAGCGGCTCCCGGCGGAGCGGGGCCGGCAGAGGGCAGCGCTGGGCCGGGATCGGTCACAGCCACAGCGCCGGGCAGGGCTCGGTCATAGCTCCGGACGGGGCTCGGCCTCAGCCACAGCTCCGGACAGGACTCGGCCACAGCCACAGAGCCAGGCTCGGCCTCAGCGCAGGACCGGGCTCAGTCACAGCCACAGCGCCGTGCAGGGCTCGGCCTCAGCGCAGGACCGGGCTCGGCCACATCCACGGCTCCGGGCGGGTTCGGCCTCAGTGCAGGACCGGACTCGGTCAGAGCTCCGGCCCGAGCTCAGCCTTAACACCGGACAGGGCTCGGCCACAGCCGCAGCTCCGGGCCGGGCTCGGCCACAGCTCCGGACCGGGCTCGGCCTCAGCGCAGGACCGGGCTCGGCCTCGGCGCCAGACAGGGCTCAGCCACAGCCACAGCTCCGGACCGGGCTCGGCCACAGCCACAACGCCGGGCCGGGCTCGGCCTCAGCTCCGGACCGGGCTCGGCCTCAGCCACAGCTCCGGGCTCGGCCCTGCCGCGGCCGTTGCCCGCACCGGCCCATTGCAATGCTCAGGGCGTGCTCCTGCCTCAGAGCCCCAAACGTGTCATGTGCAACATCAGAAAGGCGCACTGGTGAACTCCCCGCCTCTAATGGGAAACACTTGAGAGTTCTACCAAATCTGTCACTTTTTAAATGAAAACATGAAAAAGGGCCGAGATAAAACAAAACAACAGGGAAAAAAAAAAAGTTGGAATCATGCGCTTTGATTCAGATACTGAAAAATTTTCCTCAAGGAATGGAAAAACTGATGGGGGGGGGAAGGCAAACCAAAATCTTCTGGTGCTTACAGCAGCCGGAGCAGACATTCTTCCCTGTAATCCCCTCGCTCCCTTCTCGCTTCGGGAAGGGAACAAAAAACCCAAACCCTTCTGCGATGGCTCTTAGAGATTTTAGGACATTAAGATGTTTAAACAAGTGGTTCCCATTTCTGTTCCAAGGCAACTGGTGACTGTCCCAGACACCACTGGCTGCTCCGGGCTGAACTGAACTGTGGTTTATCAAAAGGGGCGAGCCAAGAGACTTCCAGAGCAAACTCGTTGATTTGGGGAAAAGAGTAAGTTAAGAGGACTGTTCCCCGAGACTGGAACTACAATAGGCCGGGCAGGAGGCTGCCCTACAGGAGATATCATCACTGATGGGTATTTTAAAAAGCCATATAGCTAACTTTTAACATCTCCTCGTTGTTTTTTTTCTTTTGTTTTGTTTTTGTTTGTTTTTTTTTTGTTTGTTTGTGTTTGGTTTTGTTTGTGGGGTTTGGGGGACTTTTGGTTTTGGTTTTGTTTTTTTTTTTTCTGAAAACGTCCCTGTATCTCGGAGCCTTCATAGGAAGCAGAAAAGCGACTTGTAAGGCTGGGACAGAGAGGCCGCCCCTTCCCATGTCCCTGTCCCTGCCCTTGTCTCTGCCCTGGCTGCCCGGCGGGGAACATCAGATGCATGGCAGGACCCAACGGGGACATGGACAGAAGCGCCTCGGAGCCCCTGTCCCGCTGGTAGGAGCGGGGATCCCGGGGCCGTTCCGGTCCCTGCTGCCCCTCTGGGGCTGCTCTGAAGGCAGGAGGGGCAGACAGCAGCTCCGCGGCTCCAAAACCTCGGGGAGAAGGCACAAGGCTGCCCGACTGAGGCTGCCCAAACCTCAGGCTGCTGCATCCTGCATCCCCCGAAACCCCTCCCGGCCCGGGGGGGAGTTTCAGTAGCCCGGCAGCCAGCGGTGGTGAACATTTCTCGGCATTTCGTTGTTTGGGCTCTGCGAGCCGTTACCGGGGCCGCTCCTGACTCTCCGCTGCGGCTGCCAGCAGCTCCTCGGCGGGGCTGGATGGGGGCTGGATGTGGGCTGGATGGGGGATGGATGGGAGTTGGATGCGGGGCTGGATGGGGGCTGGATGTGGGCTGGATGGGGGATGGATGGGGGTTGGATGCGGGGCTGGATGCGGGGTTGGATGAGAGATTGGATGCAGGGCTGGATGCAGGACTGGATGTGGGGCTGGATGGGGGCTGGATGTGGGGCTGGATGGGGGCTGGATGTGGGGCTGGATGCGGGGTTGGATGAGGGGTTGGATGGGGGCTGGATGCGGGGCTGGATGGGGGCTGGATGAGAGGCTGGATGGGGGCTGGATATGGGGCTGGATGAGGGGCTGGATGCGGGGCTGGATGCGGGGCTGGATGGGGGCTGGATGCGGGCTGGACGCGGGGCTCTAGGCGGGGCAACCTTCTTGCCGCAAGTACCACTCGAACCCGAGCGCAGGGAGCAGTCAGGAGCCACGTACCCGATGCCTCAGACGTTGTAGCTGATAAGCACCAAGCGATATTGCCTCCAAAGCCAGGAGCAGAGGAAGCGCAGGTCAACATGTGCCTGATATAATTTTTTTTCTGAACATCTTGTTAAAAGCCACACCTGAAAAAAAAAAAAAAAAAAAAAGAGATCAGTAGCGGCTGACTCTTTTTTCTTTCCTCCCCGTTTTGATAACTGAGAACATTACGCCTCGTGTTGTGCCCAGCTTCTCCCTGCACTTTATTGTTTGTTTGGGTTTTCGAGGAACAAAACGATAGTAACGAAAAGAACCAGTTATCGCTGGGCAGAAATCGGGGAAACGGGCGGCACATCTTAAACAACAGCTCAGTAACTCTTGTATGCGGCGGGGCCGGCAGCGTGCCTCCAAACCCGCACCTTGGAACAAGTGAAGGCTACCCCGACAAACCCACAAACCACGAACCTTCTCCTCTTCCAGAGCCCATTTACTGAAGCCCCGCGGTTTTCCTTCCCCTGCCCCAGCCAAACGCCAGATGCCCATCAGTTGTCAGTGACATGTCCCTCGAGGGCCAGCCCCTGCTCGCATTCACCCCGTGCTGCCTCATGTCATCGAAAATGGTCACTGTGAAGGACAAAAGTGAAATTCCGGCCAGTTATTTCGTGATTTCTCCGAATTTGTTATGTGTGTAGGGTCGGAGGAAAGTTGCTTTTGGAAAGAGAAAGAAATTAAACGAAAGTAGGCGAACAATTTATCTGCCAGCAAAACCGTAGGGTTTGCAGGGACCAACTGGGAAGTCAGGAGATTTCGCTGGTGTCAGGAGCCACCTGTGTGCCCGCACTCGCATGTGCCCTCAGGGAAAACCGAGTTTGGCACCTCCGGCACGGCACGGCACGGCAGGGCAGGGTGCCGCTCCTCCTGCCGTCATTTTACAACGGGAAAAGGCCTTACACAGCTCGCTAACCCTGTCTCAAAGGCAGAGCAGGCACAGCCGGTGTTTCACTTTCAAATCGCACCTGATGAGATTTCTCAGGTTTTTTGCTCCCTGAGCGATTTCAGGGAGAGCAGGGCTCTCCTTCCCTGCCCATGCGCTGCTGATCTGCTCTGCTCTTTCCTGATCCGCGCTTCTCGCCTGCCTCTTTCTCTCCGGGACAGCGGGCGGGGTCCCGCGGGGCGCAGCCCTGCCCGGTGCCCGGTGCTGTGTGCCTGCGGAGGGAACAAGCACGAGGTTTTGTCGAAAGCCGAATTCTTCTTCAGGAAACACGCAGCTGATTCTGAACGAATTCCCACCAGCCCAGCAAATCCTGCAGCTGCTTGTTTGGGCAATAAGACCCCGTGTGGTTTCTAAACTCACGGAAAGAAAAAGGAAAAAGATGTTAATCCAAGTAAACTATAAGTGAAAACTCATTGATTACCTCCGCCTTCCTGTCTCTGATTTGATTAATCATTTGCCATCATGCTTTCCGAGTCACTTCTGTGTTGGTTTCCCTCTGCCTGAATCCTGTAAGACTTTTCCAGAAGGGCGGCTGTGATGTTGAGACCGACATACTGTAAACAACCACAAGAAGCAGAGCGAATGTTTTCAATACAGCTCGAGGACTAAAATAAACTCATCGGATTAGGCCAGCCCGAGCGATTGTTTTGGTGAACGCTTCCCAGGCCTGCTGCTGAGCACATCCCCGAGGGCTACCTGGGGCGGGCGGAGGTGCCGGGAGGAGCCCCCTGCCCTGCCCCTGTGCTGGGGGCAGATGGTACAGTGCCCCAGAGCAGAGATGTGCCACAGAGCCAGAGCAGAGATGCTCCGCACACCCAGGGATGGGCTTCTGGTGGATGGAGAAGACGCAGGGGAACCGGGAATTCTGTCTGAGTCCCTTCTCCACCCGCCGCGGTGTGCCAGGGCTGCCAGGGGCGCTCCGGGGCTCAACACTGCGCTCTGCAGCGCTTCTCGGGGCTCTCCAGCCCGGCCATCCCGGCCCTGCCCGAGCCCGCTACAGCGTCGAGCTTCGTAGCCCTCGCAATAATTTTTTCGCTGTCTGGGGTTGACCAAAGCACCCCTCCGCCTGCACGGAGCTGATCCCCCGCGTTTGAGGCTGGCCGGTCCCTCCTGCGAGCGGGCAGGAGCGCAGCCCCAGGGCCGCCCGGTGCCCGCCCGCCCCTCCGAGCCGCCCTCCGGCAGCACAGGCCGGCCCGGGCCCGCCGGACCTCACCGCGCTCCCGACCGTCACACACGCAGAGCGGAGATTTTTTAAGTAACAAATGTACTTTTTTATTTTTGAAGCAAAAATATCGTTTTCGGCTTAACAATAGCCGGATCTCGCTGAATGAAGCCTTTGCATATTTTCCTGTTTTAATTGGTTGTATAATAAACAGTCCTGACCCCGCACTCTCTTTTCAATGAGTTCAGGGTGAAACGCAGACCATGGGACTGGAAATGACTTTTTCACCACTTAAAACACTGACAAGAATACCAGGAATCAGGCGGTACTAAACAGCCGCTCCGGCCGGGGCGGGAGGGAGGGCGCAAGGTAAGAGCAGTGTGTGTGTCTCCTCACGGAGCCGGCTCTGCCCTGCCCTGCCCGCAGCCACCGCCCCCTGCCCGGTCCCAGTTCGGTACGAAGAGGAGCCGGGACAGAGCCCACGGGGTCCCTCATTCAGCATCCCGCTGTCCCCGCGCTCCCGCCGGCCCGCAGGCAGAGGGCAGCCGTGCCGTGCCGTGCCGTGCCGTGCCGGACCGCCGGGGAGCGCTCCCGGCGCCCAGGGCTCTGCCACCCTCCGAGCCCGGCCAGGGCTTCAAAGGACCTTTGCGGCCTGCGCAAAGGACCGGAGAGGACGAGAAAGCTGCGGTGACAAAACATCCCCCTGCGCTGGCACTGCCCCGGGGGCTGCAGCAGCACAGGGGCGCTGGGAGTCCGCTCAGGCTCGGGGATCAAACTCTGTCCTTCCCCGACAGAGGCAGGCTGCTTCCACGTCCGCTCCGGGCAGGGAGAAAACACCCCTCGCTCTTCTGCTTTCATCTCTCGCCAGCGTTGCATAAAGCCGAGGCCGCTCCGAAAGGGCAGCGACGGCTCAGCAGCCCTGAGCCCCCCTTCCCTTCCCTGGCTCTGGCCCCCGCAGCAGCCCCGGGATCGGAGGAGGCTCCGCGCCAAGGTGCCGTCCCGGGTAGCGCGTCCCGCTCCGAGCACGTTCCTCCTGCCGTCATTTATATAACGGGGAAAGACCTTACACAACGCGCAAAGACCGCGCTTGCCAAGAGTGAGGCTCGATTTTTTGAGGGACCCACGGGGCTGGGGCAGGTGGGAGCCGCGGGAGGAGGCGGTGAGGGATCGCTGAGCCACCTCGGGCACCCCTCGGTCCTGTGCTGGTGTTCGTGCCCACGGAGCTGCCTGCGGAGGGGTCTGCACGCTCCTGCTCCCGCTCAGCCCCTGCCGTCCCGAATGCCGCTGTCCGGGACACTCGGTCCCTGCACATCACCCGGGCTGCCCAGCGGGGAGGCACAGCTCCTCCGGGACACTCGGGCCCGGTGCCTGGCTGCTCGGTAGCGGTTCCCCAGGGGCCGTGCCCGCTGCCGAGGCAAACACCAGCACACCGGGAGATGATGGCCGCCCTCTACCCAGGCCGGAGGCACCGCATGGGGGGCCCGGCCGTGCCCGGCAGCGGCAGAGGCCGGGCTGAGCCCGGCAGGACCAGCCCTGCCTCGGGCCGCCGTCCGACATCGCCCGGCGAGCGCAGCCAGCCACGGCGGCCGGGCTGTCCCCGCGGTTTCCCTGCGAGTTTACATTCAATGCAGTCTCTGTAAAATACAAAAAAACATCGTAAGAACATCCTAAAGGCGCGACGGCCACTGCCGCCCGGGAGCGGCGCGGGGAGAACGAGAAGAGAGTCTCGGTTCGGCACAGGGAGCTCGGGCCGAGGGAGAGCAGAGCCCGGTCGGGCACAGGGAACTCGGGCCGAGGGAGAGCAGAGCCTGGCCGGGCACAGGGAGCTCGGGATGAGGGAGAGCAAAGCCCGGCCGGGCACAGGGAGCTCGGCAGACGGAAGAGCCCCTGGCCTGGCAGGAGAGCGGCCGCACGGCCCTGCCTGCTCCCTTCTCTCCCGAACGCGCGGCTCCCTGCCTCTCTCTGTGGGCTCAATCGGCCGCTGGTCAAGCGCAGTGGGACCTGGGTGGACACCACCCATTCCAGGAACTGGAACAGCCCCAGGGGCCGCACGTCCCTGCCCGGTCCCGGCCTGCCACCTCCTCCCCCTGCACCTGGCACGGTCAGGTGTCCCTTCACTCAAAGCTGGCGAGCCCCAGCCGTTCCCGGGGTGTGCCAGCGGTGCTTCAGCCTTTGCCTCAGGCCGAATGCCGGCACAGCCCGGGACGGAGCCCAGGGAGCGCCGGTGGGCCTGTGCGGGGGTCCCGGGAGGCGCTCCCACCCTCCCTTCGCCCCGTAGCCCTTTTGGCCTCAACATACCCCTGAGGAAAGCAGCGGTATAGGCAGTACCTATCTAGTAAGGAACAAGCAGCCAAGGCCCTGAGTCCTCCGGTGCAAAGCTGCGATCCCCAGTGCGCTGGCAGCGGCGTGAGTCCCGGCCGCGTCCTGTGTGCGCCGGCACCCCCGCTTCGGCCTTGGGCCTGGCGTTACAGCGGTGTTCGTGCGGAGGCCAGGCTCTCTCCGTGCTGCCCGGTACCACACGGCCGCCTCGCCGTGACCCCGCTTTCCGCACCCCTTGTGCCTCTCTGTCCGCCCGGCGCGGAGCCCCTCGGACGCATCAACGCTCGCAGCGCCTTCCCTGCCTGCGGAGCGGGGCCAGGGGGCACCGCAGGGCTCTGGGATGGCCGGGCGGGTTCCTCAGAGCCCCTGTGCCCTGGCCGTGCCCGCCGAGCGGCAGAGAGGCCGCCAGTCCCCGCGTCTCGCACTGCTTTGTGCGGCCGGGCTGCAGGCTGCCGCTTCCCGCCGTGCGGGCCAGCAGGCCCTGCCTGCAGAAAGGGAGAGCGTCAGGCAGCCGGGCAAGGGCGAGTGCCAGGCCCCTGGCTGCGGAATGCTCGGCCCCGTTATTACCGGCTTCACCCCGGCAGCGCTGGTTTGAGCAGCGAGATGTCCGCGGGGCCCGTGAGGCGAACAGCGCAGCCCGTGAGGCGAACAGCGCGTCCCCGCCGCTGCCGCGGCACCGCAGGCCTGGCCAGGCCGGGGGCTGAGCGGGACCCGCTGCGAGCCGGGCCCGCACCAAGCGGGGCCGCCCCGCCAGCCCCATCCTGTGCTGAGCCCCGGGCCCCGACAGGGCCCTGCTTGTGGGGACGGGCAGGGTTAGAAGCGAGGCCCAGGCCGCCGCCGCAGCCACGGGCCCGGAGAGGAAAGAGAGACCCGCCTGCGGCTCCGCATGGGCTCGGGCCCCGTGGCAGCGCGGCCGGGCCGGGCTTGGGGCAAGACGGGACCGTTCTTTTCCTTCCAGGACCACGGCTCCGAGCATGCCAGGAAGAAATGAAAGCGAAGCAGGGTCCGGCACAGCCCCAGGCACAAGCCCGAAGCCTCCGCCGGCCCGGGCCGGACGCACGGGCGAGGTGCCGGCGACTGCCCGGAGCGGAGGCACCGCACACCGCGGAACCAACGCAACTCTTCCCTCAGCTTGTCGGCTGCCGCCGAGACAGCGCCGGGGCCTGACGGAGATGATGGAGCGCCCAGCAGGGTCCCGCAGCCGAGCTGCGGTGCACGGAGAGCGGTGCCCGCCGCCCCGAGCGGCCCCGGCACACAGCGCCCGCCCCGCTCCCCGCTGCCGCTTCCCGATCCCGAGCGCGGAGGAGCGAGTGAAATAAAACGATATGGAAAGAAGGAAAGGCATTTTATTGGAGACTTTACAATGCTAGAAAGTACAATGAAAGTGCTAGTTCATTCTAGAAAAGTTGGTCCCAAAATGGTACTATGCCACAGCATCTATCGGTTTACACAAACATTTACAAAATCGCTATGAACTGGCCCCTGTTTTAAAATCGCTATTTTTTTTCCACATTAATCTATGTAAAATTGAAGGATCAAAACCTTTTAAGAAAAAGAGTAAGCATTCAAAAGCAGAACCTACCGGGAAATCCATTTTGGGCCAGGTTTGGGGGCAAAAAAAACTGAAGATAGTTTAAACTTTCATTATTAATAATAATATGCACACGGAAAAATATCCCAATTTACAGGAAAGCGTCTCTCTCTTTTTTTTTTTTAATAACATCAAAATATTTTTTTAGACCTGTATAAAATTACTTTTAAGACCTCAGAGGACATTGTCTCCTTTAAAAAATATATTTACCGCTGCCGAAACGTTTCACGAGTGACCCTGGCGCGTTTTGTTTGTTGGTTTCTATTAACCAGCAATATCTCACGTCTGCTGTTGCAGCAGTCCCCACGTTAAGTACTATTTGAACGAAAAGCCACAGCTCGGAAGAAGCGCAGTGCTTTGCAGAGCGAGGAAGAAGACAGAGGGGATGAAGAAGAGGACGAGCACCGCGGGCACACCATGGTGTGTCTAGGCCCCGCCAGCCCCGCACCGCACGCGTGAAAATGCCTCCGCTATTTACAAACTCCGCTTTACTCTCCACATGGCTGAGCCCGAAAAGATTCCGGCCGAATTACAAAATAATTTTGAGGGCTGAACAACCAATTTTTAATTAGATGCTCCCCCCCATTAAAAAGAAAAAAACAACAAAACAAAACAAAATAAAACCAAAGCAAACAAACCCAAACCAAAAAACCCCAACAACTCACAAACACACACACGGAGCAGAGAAACTCCCGGTGAATCCCCGCTCGCCCGGAGAGGCGGCCCGGCCGCCGCTGCCCCGCGGGGATCCCCACACTTACACTGCTTTCTTCTCATCGAGGGACGCTCCTACACTGACACTACGCGCGGGGCAAAGCCGCTATTTCCCCGCCGCGAGGGTTTGGGCACACAGGGAGAGGGAAGTCCGTGACTAGAGACGAGGAGGAGAGACGCGGAGCGCGGGGGAACGCGGCGGGGTAGCAGCGGGGCAGCGGGGCCGGTGCATTGCTGTGACGGCGCTGGCCGGAGCCTCCCTAGATGTCTATGCGGGAGTGCAGGGCGCTGTGTTTGCTGTCGTGCTCCCAGTAAGAACAGTGCATCATGGACAGCTCGGCGGGTTGGCGGGCGCAGGCAAACTGGAGGCCGGCTCCGTTTGCCGCCGGGGCCGAGGGCGGCGCGGGGCTGGCCGGGCTGAGCTGCTGGGGGTGGTGGGCGTGCGGGTGGTGGTGGTGGTGGTGGCCCACGCCGTTGTAGGAGTTCACCATGCTGGGCAGCGCCATGCTCTGCACCCGCGAGTAGGGGCTGTAGGACGCCGGGCCCGAGAGTCCTTTCACATTGACGGGGCTGACGTTCCCACCAGACATCTGGCAGGACGTGTAGGGCATGGGCGCGGGGGGCTGCGCCAGCGGCCACGAGTTGTTCATGAAGGTGGACTGCAAGTACTTGGGCGGGGACAGGTAGCCGTAGCTGTCGGGGCCGAAGAGGGTCTTGCCCGGCTGGAAGTGGGTCGGAGGCGGCCGGAAAGGCCGTTTCATCCTTCGTCTTCTGCGGTAGTTGCCCTTCTCGAACATGTCCTCGCAGGCGGGGTCCAGGGTCCAGTAGTTGCCCTTGCGCTCGCCGCCGCCCTCCCGGGGCACCTTGATGAAGCACTCGTTGAGGCTGAGGTTGTGGCGGATGCTGTTCTGCCAGCCTTTCTTGTTCTTCTCGTAGAAAGGGAACTTGCTGATGATGTACTGGTAGATCCCAGACAGCGTAAGCCTCTTCTCCGCGCTCTCCCGAATGGCCATGGCGATCAGGGCCACGTAGGAATAAGGGGGCTTCTGCGAGGGGTCCGGCTTCTCGGGGCCCTTGTCCGCGCTCAGCTCCTCCTTGCCCCGATCCGGCTCCTTGCTGCCGCCGGTGTCATGAGCCAGCAGCGCCACCGTGTCCTCCTCGCCGTCCGGGTAGTTGCTCATCATGGTGCCCCGCGCCCGGGGCGCCCGGCGCGGTGCGGAGCGCTGCCCGCTGCCCGGAGCCCGCTGCCGGCGGCCGTCCCGCTCCGCTCTCGCCGCGACGGGGCCGAAGCCGAAGCCGAAGCCGGGACCCGGCCGGAGATCGAGAGGCGCCTCTCGCGGCGCCGCTGGTCCGTGCAGCGCGGCGGCGGCGGCGGCGTCCCTGCCCCCGCGGGCTCCGCTCCCCTCTGCCGCGGCGGCCGGGCTCTTTTCTGATTTGTATGGGCCCGGCCGAGTTCCGCTTTCGTCAGGAGCCCGCTCCCCTATCGCCGCCGAGCCGCTGGGCACGGCCGAGTTCACCCCGCAGTCACGGCGCCTCGCTCAGCCCCGCGCACACGCGGCCCGACGTGGCCCCGCGGAGCGGCGCGGAGCCGCCGGGGGCGGGGGGAGGCGGGGGGCGGTGTCCGGGGGGCGCTGGGCGAGCCCCCGCCGCCCACCCCGGAGCCCGCCGGTGCCGCGGCGCTGCGCTCCCCTCCCGCCCGGCGCGGGGTCGCGCTGGAGGCGGTGGGTGCGAAGGGGTGTGCCCGCGGCGCTCGCCCTGCCACGGCGGCTTGTCACGCTTCCAGCCGCACACGCGGTCGCGTTTATATGTCTTGGCCGCTGGCCCCGCCAACCGATCGCGCCCGGGGAGCGCAAGGAGGCTGCTGCCGCTCCCTGCAAGTCGATTCTTGCAGCTCTTATTTGCAGCAGGCAGAAAGCATAAGGTGTCGGGTCGCCCCTTCTCCCTCCCCGCAGAGCACACGCAGAGCCCCAGCGCGGCTGCGGGGCTGACAGGCGTCTCGAGGGCCGGGGCAGGGTGGCGAGACGAGGGATGACACACTGGGCAGCTTTCCTGCTCCTTCCCCTGGAGGGCTTCGGCTTGTTTCACATGGTTCCTGAAGCAGCGTATGTGGCACCCACATTCCCCTCTCCTTCCCTTTTCCTGCCTTCGGGCAGAGCCTCCCCGAGCAGCAGACAGGCAGTGTCAGCTGGCCCGAGCGCAAGAGATGTCGCGCTGTGACAAACCAGTGCCCCGGGGCACAGCAGCGGACACTTCACACTGGTTTCTAACGGGATCTCCAGTCGTGTCCCGGGAGCGGGCAGACCCCGTTCGGTTCCCGAACCTTTCCAGCAGACAAGGCACCTCCGGCAGCCGCAGGAGCCGGGCCGGGCTCCGCAGGGCCGGCACCACCGGGGCGCTGGAGCAGCGAGTCCGCCGGACCCGGCATCACCGCCCGAGCTCAAACACAGCTCTCTGCCCAAAGGCGGCCCTGGCAGCAGCCGCACGCTCACCTCGGAGCCCGCAGCTCTGCCCGCCGGCAGCTCATGGCCCTCAGGCTCGCTCCTGCCTTCCTTGCACGCGAACCGCCTCTCACGATGTGCCCTGTCCCGATGATTTTAAGTGCGAAATCAATTTTCATAACCAAGCCTGAGCCCGGGGGGTGGCAGCTCCCGAATGTCCGTGCCGGGACAACCGGCCTCTGCCGTCGGGGCGCCCAGGGCTTCGGTGGCCCGTGAGCGGTTTTCTAGTTCCTCTACCCGACCCGGGACAGACTAATTGCGGGTAAAGGCAGTCGAAGATGTAGAAACGTATTTTAACCGAGATATAAATTAGCTCTTCGAAGAACGATTAGATTTATATACATGCATATATATATATATATATATATATATAAAATATATATTTCTATATGTCTCAGTTAGAACACGTTTCTGCATCTTCGCCTAGAGCCATATAACCAATCCAATACAGAGGAACTTATGGCCCAAAAACCGGGCTGTGTGATTTCGGCCACAGAAAGGAGGCAAAGCCAGGCTGCGTGATTTCGGTCACAGAAAGGAGGCCCGTCTATTTCCGCACCCAGGCGCGGAGCAGGCACTCCGGCCCCGGATTCTCTCCTAACTCGCACAAACGAAAGGGCAAAGGGACGAGGCCCGCAGGAGAGACCCTCTCCAGAGCTCCCCTCCCCGGGCAGCTCCCGGCGGCTCCCCGGCCGCTCTCTCCACTCAGGGCGACGCAGCAGCCGGAGCCAGCTGTGCCCCGCAGTCGGGGCCGGGGCTGCCGGGCTCCCCAGGGCTGGGGCAGCTCCTTTTTGCGGCCACCCAAGCTGCTCCCGGCGCTCCCCCTCGCAGCATTTCCTCGGCCAGGGCCGGTGCAGGTGTAGCAGCGCTGCCGCGTGTGTCATCACCTCGGCCAAATGGCACATTCCTCCCTTCTCACTCCTGAGCCCGGCGCGCAGCTCCTTGGCAGGGCTCGCTCGCTCGCTCGCAAAGGGCGTTTGACATCCGAGGGGCTTGTTTGGGTTTTTTTTTGACAGCCCCATCAAGGGGGATTTCGGATGAACACCAGGGCAGAAGCTCAGCCCAGCGCTGGGAGCTGCGGTCGGGCCGAGCAGCAAAGGTGAGCGCGCAGCCCCGTGTGCGGCTACTTGAACGCTTGACACAAGGGCAGGCAGGGGCTGTCGGACTCTCCCCTCTTTTAATTAAGCCCTTTTTGGGACATGAAACAACTACCTGAAAACGCAGGAACACGCCCCTGGCAGCCGAACGCTGTAGCTGCGGTTAAGCGGAGAGCTGAGGGCTTATCGGCACCCACAGAAAAGCCACAGCGAGGGGAATGCAATAACGGGGACGGGCAGCGAGGAGGGGAGCGTGGAGAGCCCTTTCGGGAGAAGGAGCGGGGAGTTCGGCCCGGCCCCGGGGAGCGCCCGGTCCGCCGGTGCCCCCGGGAGAGGCCGCGCCCCGCCCGGGGCCGGGCAGCGGACGGACAAACCGGGACACGGCGGGACAGAAGGAGACGCAGAGCCGCTCCCGGGCCGGGCAGGGGACGGACAAACCCGGACCAGGCGGGACAGAAGGAGCCGCAGAGCCGCTCCCGCAGCCGCTCTCCGGGGTAGGGGATACAGGAGGGGAATTAGCAGTGAAGGGGGCTCACGGCGCCGTACCCTTATCCCGGCTTGCTGCGGCGGGGAAGGGGCTCTCGCTTTCTGCACACGGGGGCAGAACAGCCCCGGACACTGCCCGGCCCCGGTGCAGGGAAGCGGGAGGGAGGCGGGCAGAGCGGGGCTCCATCCCGGCCGCCCAACCCCGCTGAGAGAGGCGAGCCGAGAGATGCTGCAAACCGGGGCTTCGCGGCTACCGAGCCGGAGCTGTTCGGGTTCCCCTTCCCGAACCGAGCACGGCAGCCCCGCCGCGGCCCCGCCGCGGTTTCCCCGGTGCGCAGCGCTGAGCCCGTTCGCGGTGGGAGCGCCGAGCGGAGCGGGCACGGCTAGCGGCGGGCTCTGCCGCGGGGACACGGGACACGGGGCCACCCCCGCGTCTGGCCCCGGCAGCCCGGACGAGCATTCCTACGAAAGCCGTGCCTTCAGCTGAAGCGCTGATAATACTCGAGTAGTTTGGGTTTTCTTTTCTACTCACCCTCTGCAGGCAGCAGAACCTGGAAGCTCTGGGCTCGGTTTGTGAAAATGCGGCAGCCTTCCTCTCTCTAAGTTGTTTTGATTTTTTTAAACTTTCTCTTGGCGAGCAAACGGAGCGCCGATCCGCCCCTGGCTCGGAGAGCCCCGCTCCCGCCCGGCCGGCACAATCCGCCTGCAGGCACCGGGGCAAGGCTCTCCCTTCCGCACCGAGACCCGGACGGGGACAGGCGGCACAGCCCCGGTGTCAGCCCTGCCTGCGGCTCTTGCTCCGTTCTGCTGCCCTGGGGCCGTCCCGACATTACCCACACTCATTGGGTTCACGGAGCAGCCACACGGACACGGGTGTAAATGCGGCCCCGGGCGCGCCTTGTTCCGAGTCCCGTTTCCCCGCGGCGCTCTCGGTACCCGCTCCGTCCCCCCAGCCGTTCTCCTTCCCTCCGCACACCCCACAAACTCACCATGCTGCTGTTTCAAGTATTCCTACTTTATTCCTTTCTTTTTCTTTTTATTTTCTTTTTAAAAAATTATTATTTTAAATATTGTTTTCCCAGGTACTACCGGTTTTTAAGATCGCGGAGTATTTTTCCACAGAACAAACCCAGAAAAAGCAGGCTCGGTGTTAAACGCGGCGTGCTCGGCTCTGTCTCGCACCACGGCGCTCATGAGAGTTAACGAAATGTACAGCGGGAAATAAAATATTCTGGCCTCAGTGAAAATTCAGCCGATCCGCTCTGTGGAAAGGCTGGGACGGGGCCGTTTTCCCCGTTTTCCCCGTTTTCCCGCGGTACCGAGCGCGGGGGAGCGGGGGTGCCCCGGGCGCGGCTGCTCGGGCCGGGCCGGCCCCGCTTCCCTTCCAAAACCCGCTCGCAAAACCCTTTCTAAATGACGCCTAGAGGCAGGGCTCGAACCTGGAGGTGCTTTTGTCGGCAGGAATAAAACCTTTGTAACCTCAGCGTAATTATTATGTGAGACGAGACTGCTTGCGTGCCTTTAGACTCTAAACGCTGCCTTGGAACAGCTCGCATTATCAAAATTTCACCTCTCACTTGGCCTGCAAATCACCTCGCTCACCACAAACACACAATCCGACTTTGCCGTCTGTTCAGGATTCCCGGCAGCACAGTCCCGAACATTTCATAAACGCTCTTTAATTACATTACTCAGAGTGTGACGCCAGAAGAAGGAAATATTCACCTGGAAAGTGTCTTCTTCTGCATGAATGAGTCTCATTGTCAAAACCTTGAGCCTATATGTTTTGCAGTGGAGAATTTAGTTTCTCATTTATACCGTACAGCTAAAAATTTTTGGTAGCTTCAGGCTTGTTTTTACAAGCTCCCAGCTGTACAAAGATTTCTGTTTTTACAGGAAAAACTAAGCAATCCGTAGACCATGATGGCTGTACATCCAAAATGTGAGCTTCATGAGGAACAGAGCAACTTTATTATGATCTGGACTGAAATCACATTGAATAAAAGTCCATCTAACAGAGCCCGAGGGGAAGAGTCACAAACGGGCTCAATTCTCTACCGAATCCAATGGGTGTGAAAGGTTTTAGGATCCGGAGAGTAGATTTCCCCGTTCAACTGATACTTTGAGGATATTTTCATGATCCCATTTAGTTTTGAGCCTATTTCTGTTGCCTCAATATCAAAGAAATCTATCTCACAAGAAAAGCCCTTTCTCCTTATCTATTCCTGCTTCCCATCTCTCCTTCTGTAGCCTGAGCCCGACTCTTCGCTCCAGCATATTTGTTTATGCTTAGAGAACAGACCAAGAGGAAAACAAACTCCGTATTTCACCCCAGCATTTGGTAGTTCCTTTCTTTCATGTGAAAGCAGAGCCTGATCCAGGGAAGGTTCTTGAATTCACACAACCGGTTACATGATGAAATGCAAACAGTTTCTTGTGGTATTAAATGGCAGCCCGCAGCAGAGTTCAGGTTGGCTGTTATGGATTCACCGGGCAGGGCTCTGCAGGATAATCCTGTGTTGCTGCCATCCTGCAGCTCGTGGCCTACAGCAACGCTGCCGAATGCTGCAAATAAAAACAAACAAGGCAGCCTCTGCTTTTTACACAGAGCAGAAATGATGGCTTTTTTAGGAAGCTCGAAGCAAAGATCGTTTGTTTCAGTCTGACAGCCTCAAAAGCAAGCTGCTCTTTCTAGCACTTCGAAATTGATGCTTATTTTTTCTACAAAGCATGGGAAGGGGGAAATAAAAAGAGAGATAAAAAAACCCAAACCATACAAGTCCACTCATGTCCAGATCACCCCGAAGTTGTAAATTAAGAACATTGTACAACAAAATTAGAGCCAAAGCAGGCGTCTCCCGTTGTTGCTGCAGAGATACGTGGCTTAACAGATCATTTTTAGGTAAGAAAAAATTCTGGGTGCTTGTCTAGAACGTTTGAAAATGGCTTTGTTAAATATTGAAGCCAGGAAAATTATACAAACTTCAGATTTTTTGAAAAAAAAAGAGAATTCAAGAAAAATTCTTCCAACCAATGTACAGACATCAATGAAAATTTGTTTTCTATTACTTTTTTCAGAATGTGGGTCCCAAACCGTATGCATGATGAATTTCTATAATGTCTTAAATTATATAATCACCCAAGTCTGTTTTCTTAAAGGGTTTGTTACTACATTGAAGCAACAAGGTTTGAAAAGCTCGTTCAGGGTAGAAGCTGAAATTGAGGAGACAGAGATGCAGGGACATGGTGTAATGATGGAAGTGGATTGTCAGTGTTGGGGAGGAGGGCAATGCCTCACCTGACACAGGCAAGGAGCAGCTTGGAGCCTGCACCTCAGCCTTGGGGCTGGAAACTGCACCTCATCCTTGGGGCTGGGTCCTGCACCTCATCCTTGGGGCTGGAGGCAGCCCTGGCACTGGGAGTGCTGGCTCAATTCTGGGAGCCCTTTGCTGTGGGAGTTTTTGGGGATGCTCCTGCTCAGCCCCAGTCCCAGGGCAGAGCTGAGGACAGGCTGGGACACGTCTGCAGCTCTGCAGCTTTCAGTCTGAGCCAGCAGCCCGTGCTGACTCACCCCGACCTCTGAATTTGGGCAGCATCTGTGCTCTGAGAATTCCAGTTTTGTCTTTGGCAGCTCCTTGAGAATTTGTGCCAGGCATGGTCAGGGATTTCTGTCCATTCTCTGCAGGCTCCTGCCCTGGGAGAAAGCAGCCAGACACAGCCAGGTGCTGTAAAATCCATGTGTGCACTCAGACTTTGCCATCTACACCAGGACCACGTAAGTCATGCTCCTCTTCCATTTCTGGGCAATGCAGGAACAGTTGAATTTGGTTAAAGCTAAGTAGTCATGTCCCAGGGTCTTCCAGAACTTGTATCAGCCAGGAACAGGGTGCTTTTCTTTTAAATAGTCTGTCCACATCTGGAATGTGTGTATATATTACCCACCTAAGGGATTTGTGAATAACTCTCTGTACACACGAGCTTCTCCCCATCTGCTGGCTGAGCAGCGCCCAGGGAATGCCCTGGCACATCCAGAGGGCAGAGGGGGTGAGGAAGGGCTGCTACACCCTTCCAAGAGCATCTTCCACCCTTTGGAAACCTGAGGGGTTCAGGAGGAGCCTGGGGCATGAGCTGCAGCTGTAAATCTCTTCTTTTTCCCCAGCTCCCCAGTCAGTGGTGCACAAACTATTCCCTCCTAACTCCAGCTGTGCCTCTCCCAATACCTGCTGCACTTTAAAACAATTAGAAGTTTGTTTCTTTTTCAATGTAACTACTGTGCTTCTGCAAAGATTGCAAAATAAATAACCAGGTTTGATCTGACAACAAATCTGTTGGATCAAACCACATGCCATCTCTAGGTTA
This sequence comes from Zonotrichia leucophrys gambelii, assembly GCF_028769735.1. Lineage (NCBI taxonomy): Eukaryota > Metazoa > Chordata > Aves > Passeriformes > Passerellidae > Zonotrichia > Zonotrichia leucophrys. The sequence continues at coordinate 2,914,417 of NC_088179.1, forward strand.
AAAGTGATGTGATGGAAGTAATTCTCTTCTTTCTGGAGGAAAAGAGCTAAACCTTAGCCAAAGTCAGCCTCAGATGACACATTTAACAAATATTACAGTCTCCCCCCAAAACCTGAATGAAGCACACACTCCCTGGAGTGCCAGGGGAGGGTGGATCTGATCCTCAGAAACCTCTTAGGTCCCTGCGTTGTTCCAGCCATCCAGTGGGCTTGGAAGCACACTGTGAACCCAAAGGACTAAATTTCCCTTCATGGCAAGAACTGAAACTTTGAAGAAGCTTTCAGTTTAAGTGTGGCCATCTAAATCCTTGTTGATTTTTGTCTGTGCAATCACCTCGAGGTCTTTTGGTTTATCTCCATCTTATTCTGACCTTCTGAGTATGCAAACCTGAACTGGGAATGCACCAAACGTGGAATTTGCATGATATTTCCAGCTTGTCCTGCCTTTGACCTGGCCAGAAACAGCAGATCAGAGCTGCTTGCAGCTTTCCAGCATTTCTCCTCTTGGTCACAATTGAGAGCAAGGAAATGCAGAGCAGACCAAACAAAAAAAACCCAACCAATCTTTCTTAGACTCTCAGAAGGGATTTGGTTCAAATCCAGTTGAAATGTAGATGAAAGTTCAGCCTGCTCATTTCATTACAGTTTGTTTACTTACATATAATTTAATTTCAATTTGTTTTCCTTTTTTCATCCAGTTTGTAGCTATCCCTTGCAACAAATAAAAGAGACACCCATTATGAGAATAGCTGTCAGGAAAAGTTAAGCCCTGTATCAGTCTTCATCTGCCTGGTGCCATACAAAGCATGAAAGAACATTATTTCCCCTGAAAAGCATGTGCCACATGGCTGAATATTGCATTGAGCCAGTTCTGTTTGATGGCTTCATGTGGGACTGAGCTATTGCACTGAATGCATGTTAAAGTCTCCAGCAGGTATTTGGAATAACTGTTCAAAAAATTAATATTATTCTGCTGTGGTTCATTTTTAATAGGCAGGGCACAGCAGTTGGATGTTTTAAAACTCTGATTTTAGCTGATTTTAATCCATGGCAGTAGAAATGAAGGGGTTTGGCTGTTTCTTTTGCCTTGAGTGATGTGTCAGCTTTTAGTGTGTCCTGCACCATCCAGAGAGAGCTCTGGGATGTGCCAGGGCACCAATGCATGGCTCACACTGCAGAGGGGAGAGCTGGGCTCAGCTTCACCTGAAAAATTATTGAACCTACAGTTCTTAGAGCTGATGCTATGCCTGGAGTGTTGTACACTCACCTTTTGGGCAATTCAAGTGTTTTACAAACAGCATCATTGCTGGAAGGCATAAACCAAAGCTTTACTTGCTGTTGGATCCTCCCTCAGTCATTTCATGTCATTTTATACATGTGGTTTCTCAGAATTAGGTAATACACAGGATCTTCAAACACATCTGGGAACTCCTGCTCTAAATCCTGGCTGTGATTGCTGATGTCAGACACCTCACTTTGAAAATGTGTCGGGCCTTGACAGTAAGAAGCATTAAAAACAATGAACGAAGGGCACTTCAGCAGAGATTTTCAAGGGAGACATTGTACCATTGAACCAAAAAAAAAAAAACCTCTAAAAAGAAATAGAGAGGCAGCAAGGCCTGCAGAAAAGCAGGCCCTGTAGCCCTGATTTAAGGTGTAAGGAACTGTGTCCCTGCTCCTGATTGAGGGATGACTGCAATGGGATAGAAATGCTTGGGCTTTCAAACAGGCTTTCAGTAATGCAGGGCTGCATTTTGGCTATTTTGAAGCTGAAAAGGAATTTCCCTCTTGATCTCAAAGGGAGTAGGATTTCCCCTACTGTTTAAAACCCCTCATAATGAAAAGGTGCTTTTCTGTTTCACTTCTTGCTGTTGGTGAGGTGTTAATCCAGCACTGTCATGGCCTTGCAGCTATTTTGCACATTTGCTGGGAATGAAGAAAAGGAGAAACTACAGTTTATGACCTATTTAAAGCCTGTTTGTTCTAATAAAACATGTATTTACAAACCAAGAATTTACAGCCACTTCTGGGATAGAAAATGGGGGGGAAAAAACCCCCATCTCTCCTTTCTTGCTCAGTGTCTATGCAGAGTCTTGCCTGCCTCAGAGACTTATTACCTTAAAAATACCTGTATGGAGGGACTAATGTGGGGGATAACCCCAAAAAACCCCTATATAGAGAGACTAATGCAGGGATAACCCCAAAACCCATTGATTCATGAAGCTGGTGTAAATACATATTTTGAAAAACCATTTGTTCGGAGGCTCCCCCTTTTCAGAGACTGTTAGATTTTCCTGAAACCAGCAAAGAACTACTTTGGAAGAAAAAAAAAAAAACAGCTGTGGGTTTACAAGCAATTATTTTAGTCTGAATAATGTATAAAAAAATCCCAGCCTGGCTTCATTAGTTTTTCATTAGAAATATTATCAATTTTTGGCAAAATCAAAACTTCCTGACTACTCCTTTGGGCACAGGTCAGTTTCTTGTTTAAAATAAAAGATTTCTGATTAGTACTGCCCTGGGTCTCTGAAATGCCCAACTGAAATGTGCCTGGGGCAGGAGCTGGGGCTGGGGGCTGATTTTGAGGGCAGAGTTAGAGGAGGTTTGGCTGTCCCACACACCAGGGAACATTTCTGCTGCTTCACATCCTTGCTAGAAACCAGCCTCCACTGAAAATGCTTCCATCAGCAGCAAGTTTTGCTGCTATCAAACTGAAAGAATCTTTTCAGAGGTGGATTTAGTGTTTTAAAAGTGATGCTGTTGTGCAGCAGCTCCTGCACAAATAACCTAAAGGTGGGGGCTGCTCCTGTCTTGCAGAGTTTGTAAATGTGAATGATCAGGTGCTCACAGTGCAGGTCATTCAGCCTCAGCGTGTCTGAAAACTGGCACAAAAACCCTTTATCAGGGCCATATGCCCACCACATGATGGCCACCACATCATCACAACACTGATTAGTTAAAAAAGAAAGGAAAAATGGAGCTAATATAGTTTTTTTTTTTTTTTCTAAATGGTGATAACTATAGTCCATGGATAGAATTGCTGTTTGTACGACTGAAATCAGCTTTCTTCGTGCATCTCTTGCATAAAACAATTATAAAAGAAGATTCTTAAGGGCAGGGTGGCTTGTTCTCTCTTACCTCCTTGAATGAATAATGAGGCAGCAGGTTCTCCCACCCTCTTTCTCATTTCCCTCAGATTTATTTCTCCAGCCCCATTCTGGCCGGGCTGCAGGGCCTGTTTCAGTTCTGGAGTGGCTGTGTTAGTCAAACACACAGCAGATGTCAGTGCGTTACAAAACTTGCTCTGAGGATAAAAAAAGAAGTTCCAAGTGAGAAAGTTAGATGGGAAAGAAAAAATGCAGGGACTGCAAAGCTCTGGAGCTGGGGAGGAGGTCACCCCTGTGTGTTTGACACTTCTTGTTAACCACTGACACTGGCAGCATCACTGCAATTTTCCAGCCTCTCCTGTTGAGCCCATCTAAAGCTCTTAAATCTCTCCCCCAGCCAGGTTTCCTCAACCTTCCCAGCTGGGTTGGGAAAGTGATGCCTGGGGATTCTTTCCCCCTTTGCACAATTCAGCCCCTGGAAGCGCAGCAGAGAGTGGCACAAACTGAGAGCATCTCTGCTGCTCTCTGCTCCTGTAACCAGAGGTTTTTTCCCTGCTTTAGGAAAGTCATCCCCAAGCTAAATATTTCCCTGGCCGGGGTGTCAGGGCTGAAGCAGAGGTGGGTCAAGGCACGCACACCCTAAAGCAGCAAGCCGGGAACAGAGGAGAGATCCCATTAAAGGCTGCCTTGTTTCCCCAGAAAGGAGAGCCCTGGAAAAACAAACAGTAAATGAACATCCCCGGGCCCGCAGGGAGCCAGGGGGTGTGAAGGGACCCTGGGGCCATCGGGACATTCCCGGGAGCCCCGCACGCACAGCTCAGCCTCGGCTGCCTCGCGTTGTGCGGGCAGATCCCGGGAGGACACGGGGATCTGTGGGCGCGGGGAGCCGCGGCTGCGGCAGGGATGGACGGACACAGGGACACACGGACACAGGGACACAGCTCCGGCAGGGACAGAGGGACAGACGGAAAGACGGACACAGGGACAGAGGGACAGAGAGACAGGGACAGAGAGACAGAGAGACAGAGGGACAGAGGGACACAGGGACAGAGTTCCAGCAGGGACAGAGGGACACAGCTCTGGCAGGGACAGAGGGACAGAGCTCCGGTAGGAACAGAGGACACAGCACTGGCAGGGACAGAGGGACAGATCCCTGGCAGGGACAGAGGGACAGAGGGATGGAGGGACAGAAGGACAGAGGGACACAGGGACAGAGCTCCGACAGGGACAGAGGGACACGGCTCCGGCAGGGACAGAGGGACAGAGCTCCGGCAGGGACAGAGCTGGATGCAAGCACAAAGCTGCTGCAGGACAGAGGGACAAGAGGGACAGAAGGACAGAGCTCCAGCAGGACACAGGCACACAGCTCCAGCCCGACAGAGGGACAGAAGGACAGAGCTCCAGCAGGACACAGGCACACAGCTCCTGCAGGCTCGCAGCTCCTGCAGCTCCTATGCAGGAAACTCCCAGGGCTGCCTTTGTTCGGCACAAGTACAGCAGAGTGTTTATCTTTCTTATCTGGGATAGGAAACCGATGGGAAATGCTGTGCCATATTCTCCACTGTTCTCCTGTCATATCATTATAATGCATTGCACGAAGCAAAATCCTTTGGAAAATCAGCGAGGCTAATGAGAAGACAATCCCCTACTAGAAGGCACTTTTCCATCCAAATTCTGCAGGGCTGATGTGAGTAGCCATTGGTACAAAAACAAAAGATGAGCTAAATGTTTATGTCAGGAAAACACAACGCACCCTGAGTGTCTCATGGCATTAGGAGAGTAATTGTTACACAAGACTAATCTCTTTTCCCCAAATAACAAACCTAGGCCAGATTTTTTTTCAGACTTCAAAGAAAGAACACAGTAGGGCCAATCTACTGCCAAATGGCTAAGTGGAATAAAAAAATTGTGATTTTGCCATTAAATACTTGATATCAATTCAAGAGGAATTTTTTTTTTGAAACAGTGATGTTATTCTATACTGGAAAAGGATAAATTAGAATTTCAAAGGCTGTTAGTGGTCACTGGACAAGGAACTATGCACACCACAATGCACAGTTTGCAGCATTTTCAATATTTCCAATCCCAAACCCTATATCTATCTATCTATCTATCTATCTATCTATCTATCTATCTATCTATCTACAGATATATATTATATTATTATATTATATTATATTATATTATATTATATTATATTATATTATATTATATTATATTATATTATATTATATTATATTACATATAATATATAATATATAATATATTATAACATATATATTATATATTATATATTATATATTATATATTATATATTATATATTATATATTATATATTATATATTATATATTATATATAAGATATACATATCCTATATATATACATTAAACCTATATCTGGTTCAATAGATATATAAGTATAAATAAAAATAAAAATAAAAATAAAAATAAAAATAAAAATAAAAATATAAATATAAATATAAATATAAATATAAATATAAATATAAATATATTTTCTACATATATATTATATATATATATATATATATTCTATGTGTTAGGAAGGTCAGCGTATTTTATCCTGAACCAGCATCTAATGCCTTCCATTCTGCCAACAGAATTTTCCCTTGATTTACTACAAAGCTCACAGTATTCCTCTAAATTCCACTGTTTTAGATTTTAAAAAAAGGCTCTGAATTAGATGGGAAGGCTGACACAAATGACATCTCTAAGGAACTTTCATTTTCTTAGGGAAACTTAATGAAGCTTAATGAAAATGTGATGAAGGGAATACTGAGGCTGTGCAAGAGGTTGATAACAACACAGTCACTGCAAAAACTTCAGATTTTGAGGAATAGTTACCAGACCTAGATAGGAACCAAAAATCCTTTGGAGGACAGTAAAATTCTCACTGGTTTCCATTTCTGCAGCACATGTTCCTCAGAACTGCCTACAGACACACACTCAGGAAATTATTCTGAATTAGTGTTTAAAGTGGATTAATTAATTGGCCTCAGCCTCCAACTTCTGCACAAGCAAAAGCTTTTGGGTTAACTAAGTTAAAAGCTGTTTAGAGTACTCAAATTCTGAAAGGAATTTCTACAGAGGATTTTAGTCCTGCTAAAGTAATTTGCTTTAAATTCACATCTTCACTTAATTTGTTGAGGTTTTTTTAAAGCCTTCCTATGTAAATGGGCGCTACGGCAACGCAGAAAAAAGCAATTTGGATAAGTAAATTTGTCATTTTAAAAGTAAACAAAGAAAATGTTTAATCTCAGCAAGAGTTCCAGGATCATTACATGAGAGTTCTGTGAGCGATCTCTGTGCTGCTTTTTGCAGCCCATGTCAGTACAGCAGCAGCAAAATTCTGACACCAGTGTTCTCTGCAGGTATTTGGCCCCCAGTTTAACACTTGAAACTGTTTGCAGGTATTCCAGGCTTTTCAGTAATTCAAGTGAAACTCTATTATGTCACTTAAAGAACAAAAGTAATAATGAAATAATAATGGATAAAAATAATGAGGGTAAAGGAAGGTGAGCCCTGCCCAGGCAGCCCATGGGGGAGCAGGGTGGGTCAGCTCTGCCTGATGTCCACATGGACATTTTCCTCCGGGAAAATGCAGCCAGTTCCACAGGAAAACCTGGTTGGTATGGATCCCCCAGCAGTCACCAAAGTGTGCTAAATTCACTCCAATCAGCCAGCTTTGTTGTGGTTGAAATTTTTATTTTCTAGACAAATGCATCTCTCATGGCTTCTTCTTTTAGTTACTTCAAAAGAAATGATTTGTGCTGATCTGTGTGGTTTGCAACACCTCACCCCAACAGCAGCACCCTCAAGATGTGATTTGAACTTTTTATTCCTTTTTGTGGAGCTGTTATCCATGTCTAGAGAAAACCACCAAGAGAAAGCAGCAGTGCAGGTGTTGCTCCCTGACTGAGCTCATTTATCACTTTTCTCTACGCAGTGAAGGTGCAGTGCCCTTCATTTGCTGTCCCTGCTGCCCTGGGGGCTCGGGACATCATTCCTCTGGTACCCTGGGCCATAACATGCTGAAAACCAGGATTTAGCACCCTGCTCCCACTGGGAAACAACCTCCTCAAAAAAGACGCTCGATTTTGCTGCGAGTTTCTTACTTAAAAGAGGAGAAAATCCAGATTTCCATTCTGTGGGAACAGGCACAGAAAAGGCAGCCAGCCCATGAGTGATACCCTGCTACACTCCCCTGCATTTACAGCACAGTTCAAGGAGCTGGAAAAGAAGAACCTCCATGCCATTATTAGATTTCATCTACATATTAAGTTTCCCCTGCCTATTCCTTGTTGGAGAAAAGGGCTACACACAGACACCCCAGCCCTGGAATAAATAATAACAGCAGAAAAATAATAATAACAGAGCTGGAAAAGAAGAACTCCATGCTATTATAAGATTTCATCTACATATAAAGTTTCCTCTGCCTATTCCTTGTTGGAGAAAAGGGCTACGCACAGACACCCCAGCCCTGGAATAAATAATAACAACAGAAAAGGTTTGTCCCAGAAAATTCATTATCAGTTAGAAGAGCTGTAGTTATTACACTGTTTAGTACAGGAAGGAGGAACCTGAACACAGAAATCATCTTTAACTGGCTGTGCTTTCCAGCTGGATAAGCTTTTTAAAAAGCACAGAATCAGAAGTAGAAGCCAGAAGAAAGGTGTGCCACATTTTCTGGATATTCAGTATTCTATAGAAAGATTTCACTGGAGTCTTTCAAGCAGTATTAGGACAAATAAAAAGAAAACAAGACTTTCTGTGGGTTAAACATCAATATAACACTTCTTTTATCTCAAATAAATTTAAAGTGGTCAAAAAACTCTTTAAAATGCAATGGAAATTATTATGGAAATGTTATTTGTTGCTTATAACAAAAATAGCATTTGCTGCTATGTATACAACCTGGGATGAGGAATATGGAAAACAGAAGCACTGGATTTCTTGGCTGCCAGCTGAACTCCTACTCAAACAAGGGATTCATTACAAAGCTGTGTTCAGTGGGTGTTAAACGTGTGAGTGGAAGCAGATATTGCAATTTGTGCGCCAGTGACAGTGCAGCACAGAGCAGCACAAGGGGGAAAAGGCTAGAGACTCCAAACCCCCAGAGGTCTTTGTGCTCCCTCTGAGGAGGGTTTGGAGCTCTGTGAGCTGGGTTTGGGGTTTTGTGAAGCACACAGATCTCTGTGAGCTGGGTTTGGGGCTCTGTGAGCTGGATTTGGAGCTGATTAAAGCACACAGATCTCTGTGAGCTGGGTTTGGAGGTGATTGAAGCACACAGATCTCTGTGAGCTGGGTTTGGGGCTGTGTCAGGCACACAGATCTCTGTGAGCTGGGTTTGGGTCTCTGTGAGCTGGATTTGGAGCTGATTGAAGCACACAGATCTCTGTGAGCTGGGTTTGGGGCTTTTTCAAGCACACAGATCTCTTTGAGCTGAGTTTAGGGTTTTGTCAGGCACACAGATCTCTGTGAGCTGGGTTTGGAGCTCTGTCAGACACACAGATCTCTGTGAGCTGGGTTTGGGGCTCTGTCAGACACACAGATCTCTGTGAGCTGGGTTTGGAGCTCTGTCAGACACACAGATCTTGCCCAGGCATGCCAGGAGCAGGACTGGCAGCACTGAGCCCTGAAATGTCACTCACACTCGCTGTGGAACAGAAATTGCTCTGTAAGGAGTGACACAGCTCCTGCTGCCAGGGTTCCAGATGAGGACAGGAGTTAAGAATGTTAAGATGATGAGGACAGGAGCTCAGAACAGGCTCCTCTGCACACCCACAACTCCTGCAGCCAGCAGAGGTGGGAGCACAGCTCACCTGCTCTGCCATCAAACCCTGGCACAGCACTGGGCTCCCTGGCTTTTACAAGGCTGAAGGACAAGTTCCTCTTTCCACCAAGAAAGAGCAGGCTCAGCTTCACAAAAGCAAGTAGAAATCAGAAGGTCTGGGTTCACCCAGGTCTTAGCAGCAACTAATATTAAATATTGAATATTAATATTAAATATTTAATATTAAAAGAAATTAATCTATCAACAAAAATCACAGCTCAGAATAATGTTCTGAAGTGAAGGAGTTCCATGCATGCAAGAGCCCAATTAGATACTTATAAAAATGTATGACAGCTGCTCTGAAAAAGCTGTATTTTTAGTTTTGTTGGGTATTTTTAAAATAAATATCAATGCCACAAAACTGTTTCCTTCTGAAGAGTGTATTTAAAAAAATAAGCTAAGCAAAATTGGAGCAAAGTACTATTTGGAGTAATTCAATTTATGCATAGTATATCAGTAAGACATTTGAAAGCCAAAATTATCATGTTATACACATGTGAAAGTCAGATATGTCTTAATTTAGAGTTATATATGATATTTTCAATAGGAAATACTGAAAATATCATATATAACTCTAAATTAAGACATATCTGACATTTACATTCATATAACAGAGGTATTCAGCACCAGCTTTTCTTGACTCCATTATTGCCAGAGGGAGAAACAAATCACTTCATTCTCCACTTTTCAAGTGCAAAAATTTCCCCTCTTACAGGTTTCAGAAAGCCACCCAGGAGGGGCTGTCTGAGCAAACAGGGAGGAGCTGCCTGTGGGTCATAGAGCTCCACTGAAGTGAGACAGGGAATTGCTGCAGCTTCACCAAATCTTAAAGCTGTGCATGGTTTTGGGTTTGTCTGCAGCTGCCTTCTCCTGCTCTGGTGTTTCCACAAAGGATCCAATCATCATCACCCAATGAGTGCTGGAGGGAAAAAAGGGGCTCCTGTCAAACAGAACTCCTTAAACAAATTAGCGCAGGTTTTGAACTGGGCTTTGCAACCTACTGCAAAGATTCATGCATCAAATACATTCAGATTTGTGAGTCAACAGGAGTGGAAAATGAATTAAATTTATTTACCCCTGAATAGAGTGAGGTTTGTGAAAATATTGGCAGGAGAAGTGTATAGTAGAGATCCTTATCACCGCAGTTCAATCACAGGTGTTTCCCCATATTACTGGATTATCTTTATCCAGAATAAATATTTAATGTTAGCATTAACAAAGAAAAGCTGTAGCTCCAACAACAAGCTCTGTGTATTTAAAACTCAGCGATGATTATCCACTTTAAAATCAATTGAATCACGAGTATTAAACAATTTTACACAACACAGCAAAGAAAAAGCTTCCAGTCCCCAGAGGCTCCATGAGCCAAGGCTGCAGCCAGCTCTCCCAGAGCTCCAGCCAATGCTCCTGGCTGCTTCTGCTTCCCCACAGGGGATGTCCCCCCACCCAAGGGATGAGTTCCTGGAGCACATCCAGCCCTGCAAGAGAGGGCAGGGCTGTGCCAGCAGCTCTGGATGTCCTGCCCCTTGTGTGCCTGTGGCAGCCCTGGGTGAGTGTGATGGTGCTCACAGGGGTTCTTGGATGAGTGAAGAGATGAGGATCTGACTCCATGTTTCAGAAGGCTTGATTTATTATTTTATGATATATATTATATTAAAACTATACTAAAAGAATAGAAGAAAAGGTTTCATCAGAAGGCTGACTAAGAATAGAATAGCAAAGAATGGTAGCAAAGCTTCTGTCTCGGACAGAGAGTCCAAGCCAGCTGACTGTGATTGGCCATTAATTAGAAACAACATGAGACTAATCACAGATGCACCTGTTGCATTCCACAGCAGCAGATAATCATTGTTTACATTTTTGTTCCTGAGGCCTCTCAGCTTCTCAGGAGGAAAAACCCTAAGGAAAGGATTTTTCATAAAAGATGTCTGCGACAGGTGAGGGCAGTGCACCTTCCCTGGGTAAGGGCAGAGCTGAACCATGCTGGGATGGAGCCCCAGGAACCCTCTGGCAGCCATCAGTGCCCCAGCAGGTCCAGGGAGTCCAGCTTGGAGCAGAGCAGGGGCTGGGAAGGCTCAGGAGACCCCAACCCAACACCCCCAGAGCCTGGGGCACCCCTGCTGCCTGTGGGGGTCCCAGCTGTGGGTTTCTCTGGCTCTGCATTGAAGGCACTCCAGACAGCAGTTCCATTTGGGACTCAAGTGTTTTATAATCTCTTATCAGCAAAAGAGTCTCACTTCTGTGAGTTCAGCAGCTTTTCATTAGAAGGCACAAAATGGCCAACAATCTCTTGGTACAAGGTCTCAGTTTGGAGGTATTGAAGATTGCAATGCAAGATGTTTTCCATTACCATCTGTATGGCAGATTACCTTTGTCAAGTGGGCAGTTTGCTTTGTCTCTCTCTTTGAGTGACCACATTCACACCTCCCTGGGAGGGGACATTGCTGATAACAGCTATTGAATGTCACTGCATGGCTGATAAGAACTGCAGCATCCCATTGGGAGATGTGAGCCCAGAGGGAGGAGCCAAGCATTCCTATCCAGATATAATCCAGAGGTTTTGAGCACGGCTTCTGCACTGGATTCCCCAGAGGAACAGCAGCTGCCTCTCCTTCCACTGGATCTTCAGAGGAAGAATCCATCCTTCTCTACAGGATCCCTGCTCCAGCAGAACCACCCCTGACACTGCAGGAGGGCTGAGCCACAATTCCAATGGGGCTGCCACCAACACCCTGACCCACAGGGTGTCAGGTTGGGTTCTGACTCTGGCAGTGTTGTTCTAGTGTACTGCATTGTTTATTTTGTCCTTTATTTCTTTTTCTTTCCCTATTAAAGAACTGTTATTTCCTGCTCCCACATTTTTGCCTGAGAGCCCCTTAATTTAAAATTTATAGCAATTCAGAGAGGTGGGGAGAGTTTACATTCTCCATTTCAGGGGAGGCTCCTGCCTTCCTTAGCAGACCCCTGGCTTTCCAAACCAAGGCAGGAGGCATCACTTTCCCCAGTGCTCCCTGGGGTGCAGAGGGTGTGCAGCTCAGCCAGGGTGTCACCACAGCCTGGGGCAGGTGCCAGCTCAGCCCCAGCTGCCTCCAGCTGCTGCCCCTGCCTTTCCTTGCCACATCTGCATTTCTCACAGCCCCCAGTGCTGCTCTGGGGCTCAGCACCACCTTGGGACATGGGCACACCACCATGATGTTGCCTTAAGATTTGAGCTTTTATATTTTTCAGGTCCTGTGCTGCATTAGTGCATAACTCCAAACTCCACACAGAGTGTGAGTTACTGTCTTCACATTTTGGTCAGACAAAACAATTCCTCAGAGCCTGGGATCCAAGGACACCCTACAGCCTCAGGCCCTGAAATATAAACAAAAAGTGATTTGGGGGGGAGTAAACTGGGGTGAATGACTTCATTACCTGAAGCTGTAATTGCAGAATTAACCCCTCAAATGTAAATGGACCAAACTTATAATTGTCTGAAAAACTCTCGACATTGTCCTCCTTGGGTGTAGCCCCTTGGGGAGCCCTTAAAGTACCTGAAGATCTTTCATTAAATACATCTGCTTTTATCTTTTTAGCTTTGTCTGGCTCTGTTTCTAGGTAAGCCCAAAATAGGAATGTCCTGTAATCCTGGAATAAACAGGGCAAAGAAGCACCCAGAGGAAGCTCTCTGCAAAACCAAAACTCTGCAAAGTGCTTCCAGCCTTGGGCTGTTCCTCCTGGGAGGGGATTTAGGTTAGGGCCCTTATTCCAGTGAGCATCCCTGTGCTCTGGAGGGGATCCCAAGGCAGCTGAGGCAGAAATCCGTGCTCCACTTGATGGGACCACCAGGGCTGTGCCCAGGGCACCCATCTCTCCTCCCTGGCTCTGCCCTGCTGGGCTGGGTCCCACCCCATGGCCAGGGCCAGGCCAATTCCTTCCATCCTGAGCCCGGGCAAAGCTGCTGTCTGAGCTGGGATTATTTACAAATGCATTGGATTGCTCGTGCTCTTCTTTTAGTTGGTTCCAGGAGCTATGGACTAGGTTCAAACAAACAAAAGGCTGTGGGATTTTTTGATTGGTTGGATCTCTTTTTTGGGTAAGAGAAACGGGGATATTAAAAGCATCTCCAAGTTTTCCTATGCTCATGGGAAGGATAATATCCATTAACACGATCAGGAACATTGCCTGATGGAATCAAAACTGGAGTTTTGATTGCGTTTATACAAGGCACAGTTAAAGGATGGATATAGGCGGAAATAAATGGTGCTAAACTCAGCCCTCTTTGGGGGATGCACAGTGCTGTGCAATTTTCTGATGTTACTTAAGATCCAAAATCCATGTGTGGATTACATGTTCTGATGCTATTTAAGATCCAAAATCCATGTAAGGCTTACTTGTTCTGATGTTACTTAAGATCCAAAATCCATGTAAGGATTGCATGTTCTGATGGTTTTTAAGATCCAAAATCCATGTAGGGATTACATGTTCTGATGCTATTTAAGATTCAAAATACATGTAAGAATGACATGTTCTGATGTTACTTAAGATCCAAAATCCACTTTGTCTTCATGCAAGGCATATCCCTGTTGCATTAAAAAAAACAAGTGTGAGGGAAATGGTACTTTCCCTATTGCCTCAGTGTACCTATGCTGGAGGGTTCCATAAGGGTCTCCTTCCAAGCCTTGCACAAGTCAGGCTGTAAAGCTGTGCTTTATTTGTGCTGAGGAATGCAGCATTGAAACCAGGCTTCCCTGTGGGACATCTCTGGGGCACCCAGAGGAAGAGCTGCAAAATGCTTCCTGCCTTGGGCTGCTCCCCTGGGAGGGGATGGAGATCAGGGATTCCAGGGAGCATCCTGGGGTTTTTGGCTGAGCACAGGACTGGCTTCCTGCACAGAGCCTCATGCAATTCCCTCCCCTCTGGTGTTATGAAATATTGATCTGCTGCCTGTTTTCCTTCTGCATAGCTGGGCTGGCTCTCCCTGCCGTGCCACCAGGGTGGCACTGGGAGCAGCAGGTCTGATCCAGGCACGCTGCCAGCAAATAGAGATGTTTCCTGTCCTTCCAGGGCTCCCTCTCACTGTCTTCTCCAAAAGGCTGAACCTATTCTGCAGCTCTAATAACAAACATTGTAACCTTGCAAATAGCGACGCTCGGAGTTTTCTTTAATATTTATATTTTTTGACCCCAAAAGGGGAAAGAATTCACCATACTTAGGCTGGAAAAACAGCGTGCTAATTTCACTTATCAAAGGCGTTCAGACCAAAGAGCCTGCCACCAATAACACCATGGTAAAAAAATGTTCTGCAGCGCCTCATATGTTCCTGGGTTTTAGCACATGCTGGTACCTAGCTCTAAATGTCAGTATTTTCACAGTGTAATTCATGTCAGCTCCCAGCTCTTATGACATCAGAAGATGAGTTCAAAGGGACACAGTTTTCTGCTTTATAAAAACAGTTTAAAGATAAAAGCCAGTTTCAACAAAAAAAAAAAAAAAGAAGAAAAAAAGAAAAGAGAAAATGAAAGTATTAAGCAGTGCATTAGCCAAACAATTCTCTGAGAGGCAAATGCCAATCAGAAGAAGATGACAGTATCTTATAGTGAAACCATATTAGCAGAAGTGATCAACTGTTGTTTAATGCCTTGCACAACACTCAGAGTTTTCTAAACCACACAGCTGAAGAACGAGTAAAAATCCTATCAGCTATTGAGCAGAGAAGATGAAACCAGAATATTCTCCCTTACCCCACTGGCAGTTTTTGTTACATGCAATGTATCTACTATCCATAAATCAGCTTCTCTGTCAGTGTGAACAGGCAGAGAAGAGAAAGTGACAGTATTATTCTCTATATTCATCATTAAAACAAATAAGTATCAATCACATGGCTTTAAGCATTTAGTTTTCTGCAGACCTTTCAAGACTTTTTTGACCCAGCATTCGGTGCTCTGGAGCTTATCAATGACACCAGGGGTCAAAAGTGTTAGTTCGACTAAAATTACTTGGACAGAGGCAGGACCAGGTCAGCTCGCCATGGGATAGTCCCACAAGGCCTCCTGGAGGCTGCTGCCACCAAGGAGTTCTAAGGGAAAGAAAGGAAAGACCATGAATCAAACATCCCAGAAAATTCACCAGCAAATGTGTTATTAATCAAGGAAAATAAAAACAAAGTTTATTAAAATGCCTTGTAATAGTACATTTCAAAACAACACAAAGACGTCTTATGTGATGGCCATTTTATCACTGAGGCTCATTCCAATTGAGTTACATTCTTCAAACCCAAGGAGCCACAAGTGTGCCAGAAAAGAAAATAAACACTGGAACGATGTGTGCAGTCACACATCTAATTTGACGATTGATCTCACAATTTAAATAGACACTTTCCACCCCAAATAAATGCAGGAGTCTGCATCAATGGCACTTCTGCAAACTGAAACTAATGGTAGGACTGGTACAGTTTGCACATTTCTTTCCATATTTAGCTGAGAAGTTCAGACTAGGACCTGAAGGAAGCCAGAGGATAAGAAAACAAAGCACAAGTTGTCTACTATGTCCTGCATGATTTGGAACACCGCATTAAAATATTTTTAAATTGCTACAATTCTCTCATTTTTTGCATAAATATTTGTGAAGGGGATGAATCCTCATATGGTGCAAACAGCCCCAAATTCATTGGTTTCAGTGATACCAACACAGCCAAGGAAGTTATAACAATTTACATCAACCACGGATTTGCCCCAGCGTGTTTACACAGGAACTTCAAATCGAATTCTGCGTTGCTCTGGCTCTGGGGAATTTGTGGAACTGTTACAGCACAAGATTTCAGCCTTTGACGCTCTAAAGCGACATCAAAAGCTGGATCCAGTTTCTCCCCTCCCACAAGCTCTTGTTTACCCGATTATTGTCTGTGAAGGGGCTCCTGGGAGCAGGGCTGGAGCTGCTGGGGCTGCTTTGCGCTAACGAGCCCAAAGCACTGGGATATTTGAACTGCAGCAAGTTTTGGAGCTGGGGATGGAGGTCAAAGCTGCAATTTTATCAGTTACATTTTGGAGCCCTCCGCTTGATCACGACAATGCCATGTTCATAATACAATTATTGTAATCATATTTCCAGTGGTGCTTGCCTTCAGTGGAAACAGATTGTGTTAGGCTCTGCCTGGAGTGGAATGTGCATTTCAAAGTCACACAGAGGTTATGGAACAGGACCTCTCAATTCATCTGCAGACTATAATCAGGACTTGATCACTGCAGATAGTTTAGAGGCTTTTGTGAACTTAGCAATTCATGCAAAAAGTAAGCATTCTGTCAGGAGAGGCAGAGCAGTTCTCAGGTAGTGACCAGCCCAGTGACTGCACAGATCTTGGCAAGGCTGTGGGCTCTGTGTGATGCTGCTGCTGGTTTGATTTATTCATGCACACCATTTATTTGCTTGAAATTTGTACCAGGCAGCAGCTCACGTTCCTGCTGCTGCAGCAGAGAGCTCCCAAAATCTCCCTGGCTGGATTTCTTGTGTGGACAATGGCTGCAGGCAGTGCCCACTCCTGCCAAGACAGAGCTCAGCCTGCATTCCTGTCTGAGTTTCTATTTTAGTAAAATTTATTAGTGAAAGCATTTGAAAAAAAAAAAAATCTACTTTGAAAAAATAAAATCTACTCCTTCTATCCTTGCTTTCTGAACAACTCTCCTTTCTAGTCTGTGCTATTGTTCATGATCTCCAGTCGGTAACAAATAATTATATTAAAATTAATTACCTCCAGTCTTATAAATCCTGAAATAGCATTATGTAAAAGTGGAGCTATCATATTACCAGGAAATGTAATATACAGAAAATATGTCTTAATTATTTGAAGAGAAGCTGGACAAGGATTCATCACCTCACTTGCTCCAGAGATCAATGTCTAGAACAAAATAAGTTTTGTTCACTGACTAAATCAGAGGTTTAAGAATGGATTTTTCACTTATTTCTTCCAGCTCTTAGAAATTAATTTCTATTTCTAGAGGTCTTTTTAAATTTTTTTTTTTCTGACTTGAATGAAATCTTGATTAAATCTTGTTGGTTTTCCCAGTCTATAGAATTATCTAAAGTAACATTTTAGATTTCTAAATAAAAAATTTGAAATAAGAAATGTAAGCTTTATTTAAATACTGCAAGAGTTGTTTTTGCATTTGCCTTTTCTTAAAAAATAGATTCACTTATTCCTTAGAAGCTTTGAATTTAGTAAAGGATTTTAGAACTTGCATTTCTGGTGAATAACAACAGAGAGCTGCAAAGCATCACCCAGCTCTAGTTACAGGAAGAGAAGAAATGGGGAAGAAATCCCAGACATCTCTGGAAGTGCAGAAAAAGCACTGGAGATGAAGTGAGACCAAATACTGAGTTTGTATGAGGGATAATTTGCTATATTAGAAGGTTGGGGTTTGGGTTTTTTTCCTGGTTTTTTAATGTATTGTTTTTGTTTTTCTGAAAGAAAAATTACCCAGCAGCAGGAACAGCTCAGAAAGCAAAGGTTTGGGAAGGAAAGCAAAGGTGTGGGAAGGAAAGCAAAGTTTTGGGAAGGAAAGCAAAGGTTGGGAAGGAAAGCAAAGGTTGGGAAGGAAAGCAAAGGTTTGGGAAGGAAAGCAAAGGCTGGAAGGAAAGCAAAGGTTGGGAAGGAAAGCAAAGGTTGGGAAGGAAAGCAAAGGTTTGGGAAGGAAAGCAAAGGTTGGGAAGGAAAGCAAAGGTTTGGGAAGGAAAGCAAAAGTTGGGAAGGAAAGCAAAGGTTGGGAAGGAAAGCAAAGGTTGGGAAGGAAAGCAAAGGTTGGGAAGGAAAGCAAAGGTTTGGGAAGGAAAGCAAAAGTTGGGAAGGAAAGCAAAGGTTTGGGAAGGAAAGCAAAGTTTTGGGAAGGAAAGCAAAGGTTGGGAAGGAAAGCAAAGGTTTGGGAAGGAAAGCAAAGGTTGGGATGGGAAGCAAAGGTTGGGAAGGAAAGCAAAGGTTTGGGAAGGAAAGCAAAGGTTGGGATGGGAAGCAAAGGTTGGGATGGGAAGCAGAGGTTTGGGAAGGAAAGCAAAGGTTGGGATGGGAAGCAAAGGTTGGGATGGGAAGCAGAGGTTTGGGAAGGAAAGCAAAGGTTGGGTGGGCAGTGGAAGGAGTTCCGTGGATGTCCGAGTTTGGAGCAAAGTGTTGTGCGCTCTTCGAAAAATCGTGTTTTTGATCTTTTCCTGTGTAGAGCAGAATCCTTAAGAAAAATTGTAACAATGATTATTGCTCTTGTGGAAGCTCAGAACAAAAGTAACAATATTTCTGTTTGAAGCATAATTTTTTGTGATGTTTTTCTAACTAATAGCTAATCACAGTGAGCTAGCTCAGAAATAGAGTCTGAGCCACAAGCTTTTGTTATCATTCTTTCTTTTTTTAATTTTAGTTAGTTTTCTGATAAAATTTTTTCTTGTTTTAGTATAGTTTTAATATAATAGATATCATAAAATAATAAATCAGCCTTCTGAAACAGAGTCAGATCCTCATCCTAAGATCCCTGTGAACACGTCACACTGTGTCCCCTCTCTGCCCCGTGTCCCCTCCCTGCCCCGTGTCCCCCATGCTCCAGAGCTGGCCCCAGCCCTGCATCTGGCACTCACAGCAGTCCCCAGCAGGGTCCCCTCCCCTCCCCTTGGTGACATGAACAGGAATTTTGCAGAGCCCCGAGGGGACAGCACAGGGAAGACTCGGGTACCAGGGAGGGGACAGCCCTCCACAAGGGCTGGACACTTCTCCAGCCCCCTGAGATGTGTGAGCAGGACCAGCCCCAGCACTCTGTGGTCACAGATTGTGAGGTGATCATGGAACATGCAGCCTGACTTCCTAAATAACAGGGCCCAGAACAACCTCTCCTGCTCGTTCCCCTCCATGAGCACAGGCTATCTCCACGTTGGACAGCATCAGGAGTGAGCAGCTGTCAGGATCTCTAGATGCTCAGAATGACCCCAAGAAAAGTTCCAAAGTCTCTTTTCCCAGCCTGGTGCTTGAAGAAGGAGTCAGAGCTCTTCATTTCTCAGTCTCAAGGTTGTTTATTGTTTCTTATTTATAAAAAATTTTCTCCTGCCCTGCCGAGGTCTGTCCAGCAGGACAGTTCCAGGCACTCTGCCTGCCTCCAGGGCTGTGTTATGTCTTTATACTAAAAACTACATATACAGTATTTACAATTACTTTCCAATACCTATCACCTGTGTTAGACACTGAGCCTCTACTCTAAACCAATCTGTCAGTGCCACCATCACAGCAGGAGATGGAGGCCAAGAAGAAGAAGAAGGAGAAAGGCTGGACACACCCAGTTCCCTCCATCTTGCCTCCTGAACCCCCATTCTAAAAACCCCAAAATCTACTTTTCCACCCCATGATAACTTCACTATTATTCTACCCAAACTGTCATGGCTTGCTGATCTTCATCTAAGGTTGATAATTTGCTCCATGGGTCGTAATCAAACCCACAGGTGTTTTGGGCTCTGTGCCAGGGTCTCTGAGCCCCCTGGCAGGGGTCCTGGCCATCCTGGACAGCCAGAGGGATGCTCTGGGCTCCCACAGCAGAAGAAGCAGGATGCTGTTCCCAGCATAAGGGCCTTCCCAGGGCTGGCTCCTGCTGCAGCCAGCACAGCCCTGCTGTGGACAGGGGGCAGATCCCAGCTCTGCTGCTGGCAGGGAGCTTTGCAGAGCAGTGTGTTCCTCTGGAATGGAGGCTTTGGGGCTGTTTACAGACACTCAGAGCTCGGCTCTGGAGCCATGGAGTGTCCCCAGCCCCTGGCAGGCCAGCCCCAGCTCCCTTGGGAGGGCTGGCTGCAGCATCCTGCAGTGCCAGGAATGAGGAACGCTCCCAGGGCAGGAGGAGCAGAGCCCTGGAGGCCTCCTGGCCTTTCCAGCAGCCCCATCACAGCACTGGAGCCTTGGACTGCAGCTGCTCCAGGGCAGCCATCACAGCTTTGTCATTTGCTTGTGAGATACACAGCCCCACAGCTCAGCTCTGGCAGGGTGAGAACACCAGCAAAGTGTCTGGACTGGGTCTGGCCACTTTGAAAGGGTTTCAGTCCTCCTTCCATGGGTCTGCTGCAGGAGTGTCGGGGTGGGATGGTGGAGATGGACGGAGAGCAGAGATCTCTGGAGCCAGGGCTGGGATTTGGGGTTTATTGCAAAGGGCCTGGGGGCAGGGCCCTGCTGGGATTTGGGGTTCATTGCAAAGGGCCTGGGTGCAGGGCCCTGCTGGGATTTGGGGTTTATTGCAAAGGGCCTGGGTGCAGGGCCCTGCTGGGATTTGGGGTTTATTGCAGAGGGCCTGGGTGCAGGGCCCTGCTGGGATTTGGGGTTCATTGCAAAGGGCCTGGGTGCAGGGCCCTGCTGGGATTTGGGTTCATGCAAAGGCTGGTGCAGGCCCGCTGGATTTGGTTTATTGCAAAGGCTGGTGCAGGCCTGCGGGATTGGGGTTCATTGCAAAGGGCCTGGTGCAGGCCCTGCTGGATTTGGGGTTATTGCAAAGGGCCTGGTGCGGCCCTGCTGGATTGGGTTTATGCAGAGGGCCTGGGTGCAGGGCCCTGCTGGATGGGTCATTGCAAAGGCTGGTGCAGGCCGCGGAGCGCCAGCACAGCTCAGAGTAGCCCCAAAGAGGGAGAGAGAGGGAAAGAGAGAGAAGGCAAGAGTGTGGTAAAGAGGATGAGTAAAAGATGATGAGAGAGTAAAAGAGAGGATGAGAGAGTGAGAGAGTACCAAGTTCCCATTACAATACAATAAATCTTCTTCTGTGCTGAATATTGTAATTCTCACTAACCAATCTAGTATACAAAATACAAATCCTACAGGATTTACATACAGCCTATAAGAATCATTACATTACCATACTGTGTTACATTTTAAACCCTAAAAACTCCTCTTTAAACCTCTTCTACCAAGCTGGTAGGGTCTGCTGTGACCCTTGGAGCTGTCTGCAAGCAGAGGGTGTTGTTCCATCGAAAAAAAATTACCTTCAACCAACCACACCATTGCTTTCCAGTTGTTGAGTAACTAAAATACCTCAAAGCTTACTTTCATTTCAATCTCTCTTATAGTTTCCATATTCTCAAAATCTTTCACCAAACAATCATATTTATAAAGCTTTCCTGTTTCATCCTCCCCTGTGCAGGTCCACACCACCAAATCACACTCCAGCAGGTAGAGCTGATGGGGAAAATAGAATGCTGGGGAATCAAACCTCACCATGCACCTTTCCAAAATGCTGGACAGCCTGGCCAGAGCCTCCATGCCAGGCAAGCCCCAGAGGGAGCAGGAGGGAGCAGCTGCACCTCCGGCTGCCCTGGAAGGAAATGCCAGAGCTGTGTGTCACCCAGCACTGGGTGGCTTTGCAGGTACCTGCTGCTGTTCCAGCCATGCCTGACTAACATGTCTGTAGTGCACATTTCCAAGTCATCAATACTGTTTCCTGCGGTATAGAAAGCAAAAACCAAACAAAAAACCCCCCAAACCTCCAAAAAACAACCCCCCAAAATAGCGCCCCCCCAAAAAAACCCCAACAAAAACAAAAACATGAAACCACCAAAACCCCACAAACAAACAAACAAACAAAAGCGCAAACAAAAAAATGACAACAACAACAAAAAAGCCACCAAAAATTATTGGACTGTTATAATTCTCAGTTCAGAACTGGGTACATGAAAGAAGAATCCAAAGTGCTGGGCACAGCCTGGCAATCCTGGCATCCAGGGACACACTGCCCACAGTAAACAAGCTCACAAACCAGAAATTCGAAGATATTAGAATGCAGAAATTCCTAGATATTCAGAAAAGCTAATATCAACACAGATTTAGTTTATATCAGATGTAAGTAGGACTTTTCAAAAGTTTTTTTTGCTTTGTTGCCGCTTTTAAATCAAGAGACTGGGAAGAGAGCAAACAGTGTCTGAACTTGGCAAATATTTCCCATAAGTGCAAAGATTAAAGCAGAAATGAGTGGTGGTCTGTACTGCAACCTGAACCCCACTTAATAAACCAAAATATTCACTTACTTGAACATTTAATGAAGGTTAAATATAACCTTGAAAACAATTTCAAAAGTTTCCAAGAGCCTCTCAGCTGCACCCCCAACCCCACTCTCCTTAGATTTTGGAGCAGTGATGAGTGATATTTCTTAGCTGCTTCAGCTATTCCTCAATCTCTTACTGGAGATGCAGAAGGGAATTTTTCTGCAGCTCTCCTGCTGCATTAATGACTATCAAGCTGGGTTTTTTCTAGTGTGAACTGAGATGACCATTCTCCCTGGAGCTTATTCAGGTGTCATTTGTATGAGCCTTCAGTGGTTTTACACAAATGATCACCCCAGGATTTTGAACAAAACCAGCCAAATGGCCTCCTTCCTTTAATATTTTATTTAAGTAATAACCTCACTCTAGCCTCAGGCTTCCAGTGCAATAATTGGAACCAAACTAGCATTTACCCACAGATAAGTAAGTGCTGTATTTAAATACAATAGCAGTGTGTAAGTAATTCTAATTCAGAGAAGAAGCAACTGAAGTGGCTGAAGAAAGCATTAAGGAGATGTTAAGGACTTTTGCCCCCATTAAGGTTAGACTGGCTTATATTAGGGTTCATAACATAAACAGTATAATGGTGTGGGAACAACTGTTCACATCAGCTTTTGCAATGCTCACAGTACTGAAAGAGAAAAGGAAGAGAACCAAACTTTGAACAACACTTACTGAAATTTAATCTGGACAAAGCTGCCCAGTCTGGTACAGAAAAAACTTCATTACTAGGGGCAAACATCATTTTATCACTCAGATTGATGGTGACTTTCTTCTCTCCCCTCATGGTTGACAATTTTTCTTTTTCATGTAAAATTTTAGGAGAACACAGTTTCCAGGGCCTAAGGGGAAATCTGGGATTGTATCAACCCTCATGAAGGAATTTCCTACCCATTGTGCACTCACACAGGGTAAAGAGCAACAAAAAGATGCAGAGGAACAGGGAACCTGCTCAAAGGTACAAGTCCTATTTTCTCGGGTTGCTGTTGATTATTGCTGCCCCAAGATGTGCAGGACGTCTCTGCTTCAGCCTGCACAACTGAAGAACGAGTCTGGACTCTTCACTTTTCGGTCTTGATGTTGTTAATAAATTCTTATCTATAAAATTTTCTTTCTGCCCAGCTGAGATCTGCTCAGCAGGGCAGTCACAGGCACTCTGTGTTGTCCTTTTATACTAAAAACTACCTAAAACATATTTACACTTAATTCCCAATACCTATCATCTATGTTAGACAGTGCACTTCTACTCTAAACCAATCCCAAAGTGCCAACATCACTGCAGAAAATGGAGAACAAGAAGAAGAAGAAGAAGAAGAAGAAGAAAGGCTGGACATGCCCTGATTCCTCCATCTTGTCCCCACAACCCCCATACCAAAAATCCTAAAATCTACATTTTCACCCTGTGATCATTTTGTTATTACACTATTCAAACCTGTGTGACTTTCATGTCCTCATACAAAGTTGGCAACTTGCTCAAGGGGTCAAAATCAAATCCCCAGGTGTTCTGGGCTGTGTGCCAGGGTCTCCAAGCCCCCCGGCGGGATCCTCAGCAACTCTGGACACCCAGAGGGATGCACTGAGTTCTGACACTATTTCACTATTTTGTTGTGTTTTATACAACAAGGTACCCTGCCAGGTGAGGCAGACACCCCTGGGTGCTCACACAAAGCACTTTCCAGGCATGGAAAAGAAATCCTGAGTGGCCCCAGCAGCAGAAACAAGAGTTCATCTGGCTGGCCTGGAGAGTCTGTCTGTGAGCTTCTGGCTGAGCCACACCATGGCTATTTCCTGATTTTAGCCATTGCTACAGCCTTACCAAAGACAGCAGCTGTTTTAATCTATTTTAGCTATTCAAAGTTAACAACCCCCTTTAAAAAACAGCAACTGATTTGTATTAAGCTCAAGTCTTTTGAATCCCTTTAGCGAGACATCTAAACCACCTTTTTCCTAATGAAGACAAGATCTGTGTATCTGGTTCCAAGCACAGCAATCTCTTGAGCTTGACTAGGGACAGTAGGCTCCAAACACAAACAAAGAACACCAGAGGTGTTTCTCGTTAGGAGGAGGCTCTGCAGAGCTTCCTTGCCTTGCTAATTGGAAGCAGGGTGCTGCCTTCCCCAGGCACAAGGCAGAAGTTGCTCCAGGCTGGCTGGGATGAGCATTCACAAGCAAAGCCACAAGAAGCAGTGAGAAAAAGATGGAAAGTTACAGGGAAAATAGCCCTTGAGAACTTTAGAATGAGAGCAAAACAGTGAGCAGTTAGTAAAAATAATGCTGGAAGCAAATGCTGAGGATGACTTTGTGATATTCCTCCCTGCTCTGCTCCTTGCAGCATCAGCAAGGACTTTGCTAGAAAGTGGCTCCCAAATGCTTTTTGCCTGCCACAGTAATTTGAATCAAACTTTCTTTTACTCTGCTGAAGCCTGGAAACCTGCCTGGTGCTGCCTTGTCCCTGGCAGAGTGCAGGATGGAAAATACCTCCTGTAAGAACTGAAGTGCATCCATCTCCTGTGGGGATGCCCTGGAGGGAGTTTCACCAGCATGGGGCAGAGGCTCTCAAACAGGTATGGTCTCAGCAGCACAGAACTGGGAATTGCTTTAAGTGAGTTCTTCCAATCATCCTGTTCTTGATGGGTATTTAACCTGATTTCTGCTTGAACAGTACACTCTGTCCTTACTACTGCTTAACATACACCTGCTCTGAAATGATTCTTAAGAACCAGGAGTTGATGGGAATGTTGCAGAGAAGCAAACAAACAAACAAAAAAATCGATATACAAATCTGTTTTATTTGTATGGATAGACATTTTTTATTTTGTATTTTCCAGGCAGCAGAGGAAATTGTCAAGACTATAATATATAATATATAATATATAATATATAATATATAATATATAATATATAATATATAATATATAATATATAATACATATTATATTATATTATATTATATTATATTATATTATATTATATTATATTATATATTATATATTATATTATATACTATATATTATATACTATATAATATATTATATGTTATATATTATTTTATTTTTTTATATTTTATATTTTATATTTTATTTTATTCCTGTTACCTCTTTAATAAAAAGCCAGACAATATGGATAATATGCGTGGGGTCTTCCTCCTATTTGTTTTTGGTGGCCAACCTTTTTACTTTTAGCAGGGTTAGAGAAATAATTATTGAAGCCTCTTTGGGTAACAGCCAGAGGTTGTTTTCCTTAAGCTGCTGCAGATTGCTCCAAGGCAAGGCTGAAGCTATAGGCTTTCACATGGCATTTGGAATGTAGCTGGTGACTCAGAGGCAGCAGGCACAGGAAGGCTGCTCCAGGTGGCAGAGGCAGCAGGGTCACAGGGAAGGCCACTTGTGGCTGAGCAGGGGAGAGCAAAGAGGGGAGGTTGTTTGGCAAGGCTGCAGCTCTCCCACGAGTCCAGGGGAGAGGCCTGAAAACAAGCAGGGCAGTTTGGGATCCAGGGGATAATGGAGCTGTTTGAAGCCGGGGGCTCTGATGCTGCGCCTTTTATCCAGGAGGGAAAATCCTGCAGAGCAGCACAGAACTGAGAGGTGGCAGGCAGCAGAAAAGTGCAGGGCTGGGCTGGGGGGAGCTGCAGCTGATGCTCAGTGCCTTGGCTTTCAGCACACACTGCTAAAACCCAGAAACACAAGGAAAACCACACAGATTTGGATGGGGCTCAAAACTTGTGCTGACACCAAGGAGAAAACGAGGGGAACTGTGACCGTGTTCACAGGGGTCTGAGGATGTGAGAAGAGATGAGGATCTGACTCCATGTTTCAGAAGGCTGATTTATTATTTTATGATATATATTATACTGAAACTATACTAAAAGAATAGAAGAAAGGCTAGCTAAGAACAGAATAGGAAGGAATGATAACAAAGGCTTGTGGCTCAGCTCTCTGTCTGAGCCAACTGGGCTGTGATTGGCCATTAATTAGAAATATCTAACATAGACCAATCTCAGATGCACCTGTTGCATTCCACAGCAGCAGATAACCATTGTTTACATTTTGTTCCTGAGGCCTCCCAGCTTCTCAGGAGGAAAAATCCTAAGGAAAGGATTTTTCATAAAAGATGTCTGTGACAGGGAACTGTGGAGAAAGGAAAATGGGAGGAAGATCCCAGCCCTTCCCAAGGAAGGCAGAACTGGTGTGGCCAGACCAAAGCCCAGCTGAATGGGCAATGTACAGATTTACCTTCTATATGCTGAGGTTTCTGCATGGCCACACCTGCAGACATTGCTGTAAATGATGCATTTCACACGTTGAGGTGCTTATGTGGCCCCCAAAGATCTGACAAATGTTCAAAAAAGCAATGAGAAGACACCTAATAATGGATTTGGGATTTTTTTTTTAAATACATGACATTGAAAGCCATGAAATAATATCAAGGCACTCAAATATTTACAAGTATGGGAAAACCAAAAGCATTTTCCAGCTTTAAGAACATTCTGAGTGTCTTTTATTGGACATCATCAGAAATATCATATGAAACAAGTAGATACCCCAGGAATTTCAGAAATTCCACTAGACCACATAACCAACACTAGTGGAATTAATTTATCTTTTAGAGATAATTAGAAAATTGAATTTTTTAATGCTTCTTCCCTTGAGTGACATTCAAGGTGCACTTTACTCATGAGCATCTGCCTGAGTCTACAACCAGGGAGGGAAATTCAGTGTTTTTGTTATTCAACAGGATTAGCAGCCTAGATTCAGGTTAAAGTGATACAGAAGGGTCTTAACTAGTTCTAAATGACTTAATTCCCTGAAAACAGTATTTTTTAATGTGCTGCTAATTAAAATATTTAAGAGCTCACTGTAACAACATTTTGAAAACAAACCAGAAGAACCAATGTAAACAAAATATCATTTTACAAACCAAACGGAATCACTTAAAATCCAATGTAATTCTAGGTTCCAATAAAAATAAATATATATATACAGGTGTCAAGTTAAGATTGTCAAGCACACTCCCAAGATACCATCTAAGAATGGACTAAAAATCAAAATTAACCCCTCCTGTGCTTGTTCTTGCTTTTTGGGAGAGGCAATAGAATTTCACCCACCTGTGAAGGCCCTGGCAGTGCCCAGAACATTCCAAATGGAGGAGCAGGAGTCTCGAAGGAATTTTCTGGTGGAAGTTCACCACAAGCCTCTCTGCAGGACTGCAGTGCACTGTTACCCACATCCTGTGTTTTCAGGCTTTTACTCAACATTCTTAAAAGCTGCAGATTTTCTTCATAGTATCTGTCTTATATTTTGATAGTAATCTGAGTATGGCAAATACAGATTTAAGGAATATGAGACATGACAGTGCTCAGCAGCTTGGTTCTCTTAAAAATTAGCTTTTTTTGGCAAAAGATTATTCTTGCTCTTCCCCACTACATTGTACTGACACAAAATTGCATGAAGATGAAATGCTTTATTGGTTACACATTTTTGTCTCACAATTTCAAACTTATTTTTCCATGTTCATTAGTTTCCTTGTCCTGAGAATGTTTTAGGTGCTGCTTAACTGTGGTGTGGGCAGCATGACAGCAAAACATTGAGAAATGATCATTCAAGGCCAGCTGCAAGAAACAAACCTTGTGTTTGTGAACAGGCTGATCCCTGCACCTGGAAACTGGCATTTCAAACCTGGGTCTATTCTTGCATTCAGCTCCCTCAACAGAGCTAACTGAATAACTTCAGGAGAAAAAGAGGTGATAACACCTTTTCCCCTTTTAATTTAGTGGTATTTCCATGTAATTTCTGAGTCTTCTGGGTTAGAAGACAGCAGCAGCCCTTGGCCATCATTTGGTGGGGCACAGCTCCATGAAACCCTTCCAATGTCACTCCTTGTGCCCATTTCAGATGAACCTTTCCCTGGTATTCTCTGTGGTGGATGTGGTGTTGTTCTGGAAATACTTTCATCCATAAAAAAGTGATTACTAGCCTGCACAGTGTTATCTCCTAGAATAACATCTTACACTTATCCAGTGCAAAAAATGCTCCACATCCAGATGACAGACAAGTGGGAACATCAGGTTGCAGCTGGAATGCTTCAATTTAGCCACTCTGTGCACAAGCCAGCATCAGGCTACTCATACTACAATAAATCCACTACCCATACTACAATAAATCCTTGTAGCTAAGCAAGGATTTATTTTGGTTCCAAGTTTTAAAAAATCTACATGGGATAGGTGCTGTTTCACAGCTGAAAAGATAATATTACATCAGAAGTCTATTTTGGCCATTAATAGAATACAGCTGGTAACTTCAGGACAGGGAAAAAAAAGTTGTCTTTTCCAAATAATCAGGTCAGCAGGTTCCCCACCCTTCAGGATGTTGGCAAGGGCCAGTGCTAGTACAGAAGACAGGAATATTTCCTAGGTGATCTAATAAAACCAGAAAAACCTCATATCAGCCAAATGGGGATTTTGCTGATAAGCTGTTGCCATAAACTGTGGACTCTTTCAAATGTCTCATCTTCCAGAGGCCAGGTTCTCATCTGTCAGTTCCCAAAAGCCAAAATACCTTGGCCATGTAGTCCTTAATGTGGTTAAATTCAGCACTGCATTATGAAGCTCATTAAATGTGAGAAATTTAAGGTGACAGAGGAGAAGGTTCTGCAGTTCCAGTTACTCACCTCTTCTCCAGTTCTTAGCTATTATCTTTGTTGATGAAATGGCCCAGACAGGCACTCCCTCTTCTCCTGAGGGCTAAAGGAAACATCTCCCAGGGCACTGGGGAGGAGGACTCACCATGAACCTCTCCTTCTCTGGGCTTCCAGAGGGACACCGAGGTGAAAGAACAAGAGACAAGGCACAGCCTGAATTCCTCCTTGCATTTTTCTCCCCTCTACTGGGAAGTGTCTACAGCAAGCAGAGATATCAGGGATGCTGCCAGGGCAAGGCTGTGCAGACATCTTCCCCTTAACCACCCAAATCATCTCCTTGTCAATGCTTTTGCAGCAGGAAATTGGCCCCAAGTTTCCCTTGCAGGCACTGGCAATTCTCACACGGGTACAAGATCCTCCACAGATCAAAGGGTCAGCATGAAAAAATAATAGATTACCTTCATGAAAGGGTCTTGAAGAGCTTCTCGAAAGAAAATGAAACCCAAATATTATTTCATGTT
This sequence comes from Zonotrichia leucophrys gambelii, assembly GCF_028769735.1. Taxonomy (NCBI): domain Eukaryota; kingdom Metazoa; phylum Chordata; class Aves; order Passeriformes; family Passerellidae; genus Zonotrichia; species Zonotrichia leucophrys. Next base: position 2,943,542 of record NC_088179.1, read on the forward strand.
CCTAGTGCAGAAATAAGCGCTGCAGTCACTGGATGCCAGCTCTTAACCAGCTGGGCAGGCAGCCAGAGGGCCAAGAGGGTGTCACATTTAGGAATTCAGGCCAGGCAGGCAGGAAGCACCAAGAGGAAACACCAGCAGCAGCTGTAGAAGCAAAGGAATGGGCAGAGGCTCTAAGACAAATAATAACAGGCAGAGCAGCAGCAGTAGCAGATGTCAGACAGTGACTTTCTGGAGGGGGATGGGATGCCACTTGTGAAGAAAAAGGATTTTTTTTTTTAAACTACTTAGCATTAATTATCTGAAAAGGGATTCTTCCCCAAAATCTTTTGAAACATTGTTATTTTGGGTTAGTTTGTGAGGAGAGACTCTAGCAAGCACCCCCTCGAGTTGTGCAGTGCCCAGGACAGGCACTGCTGCTGATCATGGTTCCATTCATGGGCTGGAATTCTCCCAGTCTTCTGTGATTAAAAATAATTCTGGAAATCATTTTGATAAAGGAATTCTTTATTCTAAATTGGTTTTACTGTAAGGTTTTCTGAACTTTGTTAGGAAGTATCAGGGAGAAGGAGGAATTTCTGCTCTTTCAGAGGATGCTACAACGCTGCTTTTGTCAGGACTGTGATTTCTAGGGCGGCTGATACATTTAAAACCTTTTGATCACATCCATCACTTGATTAATTGTCTAGGAAGGGAGAAGCAGCTCTGGACTCTTCTGGAATGGCCATTCAGGGAATATCTGCACACAGACTGCTCCTTATCCTGTGGGGTCTCTCCTCCCCATGGTATTCCAGGGAGCTCCTGATGCACAGAAAAACAGAGCTCACAAAAAGGGGATTAATTCTGTAACACACACCACAACAGCAAAGAGTGCAAGTGCTTGGGCAATAACCAATTAAAAAAAAAAAAAAAAAGAAACAAAAAACCCCAGACTTTGTGTCATGGCCATGTCTGTTCCCTTCCACACAACATCAGGCACTCTGCAGAGAGGATTTTACACTGACTCAACCACTTCTCTCAGGCGACATTCAAAAGGTTGTAGATGAGAGAAGAACTAACCAATCTTTCTCCTCAAGCACCATTTGCTGGATTTTACCTTTTTCTGACCCAGAGATGGGGCAACTGAGTGGTGCTTTAAAAACTTCTATTCCATTTTCAGTCTCACGTGAAGGGTGAGACAATACACGTTATAATTCACACCATCACACAATCAGAAGGCAAGTATTTCCTAATTACAATTTATTATAAGCATTTCTTGGCGTATCAGCTTTTGCCACACCATATTGCAAATGCCTTAAAACCAATAATCTAAAATTACCCCTCATAGGTCCTACTACAATGCATTTTTCATAGTTATATTTCTTTAAAGTATCTAGTCTTATTTGCCAGGCCATTCTTTGAAACTTGTTTCTAGTTCCATTTCTCTTTCAACAATGTCTGCCCTATTCCATGGCATTTCTAAATCAACATTTCTTACCTCAGAGTTTACATACATATACACACTATGTGAGCCTGCTGTCAAGTTTTGAGAATTTTCCACAAATCTGTTTCCCACAACCATCAAAAGGAGAGGAGGCACCTGCCCAGCTTCAAACCAGCAGAGCACCAGTTCAGCCAGGAGCTGGTGAATGACTGCAGAGCCTTAGGAAATAAATGCGAAGAGAAAAACCTAAAGCCAAGGGAGGTGCATTAATCTCTGTAGAGATTACTGAATTGTCTATGTACAAATCAAGGCAGCACAAGTCACAGCTCAAACAGAGCAATGAATTTAACAAAGGGAAAGCAAATCCCTTTGCTTTGTGGAGCAAATCACGAAAATGTGACAAACCCAAGGCTGAAGCACAGGGGCTGCTCAGTGGCACTGCTGGGACAGTCAGACACAGCCACCAGCCTGCACATGGGGTGGCTCAGCTGATCCTCTCTCAAGAAAACAAGTTCTAAACAAGTATTACATCTCAGAAATTTTTAATAAAAGGTTTATGTTCAAATTGTCTGTTCATATCAAGATCACCTTCAATTTAATCTTCAAGGAGCAACTTCTTGACATGAAAATTAGTAATTTTGTTTCACATAAGATCATTGTGTTGGGCTTTTGAGAAATCCATTTCAAGTTTTTATTTTCCTAAATAAAAATAAAATTTAAAAAAATCAAGGTCTAACCAAGATGATTTTTTCACCCAGTTTTTCAGGACCCATGTTGGATATAATTTTAAAAGTCTAGTCACATTTCCAAGTTTTCCTGTAAATAATATTGTAATAAAAACCCCAAACATCTCTTCCCCCAAAAAATTCAAAAAGCGCTTGGTCAGAATATACACAAGAGCAGAAATAATTCTTTAGGTGTTCCTGAGTTGTTCCTGGATCAAAATGTTCCTAACAGGAACACTTAACACATACCATGTTGCTGCTTGTTGGAGGAGAACATCCATCACAGCTGTGCTCTAACTACAGAGTTAATTCTTGTTAGAAGAAAATGAAAATCAAAAGGTAAAAAAGAAAATCTTCTCTGTGAAGAGTACAGTAATATTTAAATACATCAAATGTCAAGGGGACAGAAAATGCACATTTATCAAAATAACCTTAAGCAAGACCAAGGAGATTGGAATAGCTAATGGCTGCCAGAATATTAGAAATACTGATTTGCTCTGAAAAGACAAACAGATATATAGGCACCTTACTCACACACCTCACTTATATTCCCAGAGAGCTCATGATAAATTTTTCTCTCTCTGAGCTTTAAGTTCAAATGAGATAAAAAATATAGTAGGTGTTCATGTTAATAAATAAATCATTACCACTTCCTGATAAGTAGGGCCACTTCCTTGGCCACAGGAAATTGTGGAGTTTCCACAAGAATCTGCACTGGAGTTGGGGTGTCCAGTGTGCTCATGAGTGTCTCAGAGAAGTGTGGAGTGAGATGAGGTTTCCTCATGATATGCATTTTAAGTGAAGTGAAAACTAAGGTTAGCCATGGAGAATTACATGGCAATATTATCATCTGTCATAAAATGGCATATGAAACTCAAGCATTTAGAAGTATGAAGCAATCTGCAAAGTAAAAAAAAAAAGTCCTGATTTTATCAATGCAGTGAGGCTATCACTAAGAAAAACTTTGAAATAATGGATTCCATAAAAGCTGCCAGCTCAGGGAGCAGCAACAGACACAATGAAATTTTATGAAGAGTAAGAAATTTACCTGTACACCCATGGCTCTTTCATATCCTGAGTAGAATGTCTTGCTTGGGCCCATCTCAGACAGGACAGCCTGGAGCAGGCACAGGCAGGGCAGAGAGAGCAATCCAAGGCACAGAGCATCTTTCACAAACAAAATCACAAAATAGAGCTGGATTTAAGGCAGAACAAAAGACTTCATTGAGCAGAACACAACACGGAGCAAACAGAACTGAGCAGCACAGAGATGATGGAAAAGGTGTGAATCAGGATCCTTGTGCCAATGCCTGTCTTCCTGGAGCCCCTGTCAATCCCTTTGTCCAGCTACTCCTGGTTTTGGACTAGGATGGCTAAGAATTCTAAATTCAGTTTTCTCCTTCCTTATTCTGCCCACATCACTGGCTGCAGCACACCCGGCCTAAGCTGCCATCCCATTATCATTTCTGATCACCTTGTCCACCCAAAGGTTAGCCCTTCCTCAGAAACTGTGCCCTAATCTCTGCCTTGTCCTCCAGCACAGCTCACAGCCTGTCTGAGTTCAGCACTTGTTAACTTCTCTGTGCTGCCTGGGTGCAGAAAATTCCCTTTCTGCTCCTGAAGCTCTCCTGATGGACAGGGCGTCTCTGAGGGTGAAGTGACCAGAGCTGGTGTAACCTGCACCCTGTGCAGGGTAACCAGGAGCCCAGAAACTCTGATATGTGAGGAATTCTGGAATCTGCTGACATCCATGTGCCTGGCAGGTGCCTCCCCAGCCACGTGCAGCGCCAGCTCTGTGTGCCTGGGCTGTTCAGGGGATGCTCCCTGTCCCTCCTGTGCAGCTCTGAGCTCTTCCCCCTGGCAGGGAGCTCCATCCCTGCCCTCCCTGCCTGCAGCCCTGGCCTGTGAATCATCTGTGAGCAGGAGCATCCTGCAGGGGCAGGGACAGGGCAGCCAGGGCCGTGGGCTCAGGGTCTGCACGGGCTGGGATCTTCTGCTGGCTCAGGAGGGACAAAAGGACAACAGCTCCTCACACAGCTTGGGCCTGCTCCAGACCTGCTCTCAGGACAGCTCCCAGCAGCTTTTCTGAAAGGATGAGCAGCCTCAGATGGGAGAGATAGTGAGCAGCCCACTGCAGGCAAGGTTTCACTGATGTCACCCATTTCCTCTCCTCCAGGCAGGCCAGGCTGATGCATTCAGCTGAGACAGACAGGGCCAGCAAACATCTGGCTGACACGAGAACCAGCAGGTCCCAGCCCACAGCCTTGTGTTTGTGCTTTTGTTATGTGATGTTAAATACAGAAACATGTCAATGCAACAGATGATTTTGATGCTTTCAGCCCATTTCTGTCCATCAGATGTGACTCATTGTATGGAGGCCCTTTGTCAGCTATGTGACAGTGGCCTGGCCTTGTAGCATTCTGTGAGTTCTTTTCAATTTAATGTGCTCTTAGCCTTTTGGAGCACTCCAAGAGGACACAAGAGCCAGGGAATTTGGTTGTTGGCTGCATGTCAAAGAAACATAACAACTCCAAGTTGTTAAATGAGCCAGTTGATACTTACTGACAGAAAGCCTTCACTGAAGCAGTGATATAAATTTAATGCCCTTTTATTGTTCGTTGAATGTTTACAACTGAAATAGCAGCAAGAAAAGAATAAGTTCTGAGAAACTATTTTAAACCACAGGCTACATTATGTGATCTAAAAATTACCTATAATTTAAAATTAAATTAATTAAAAATAAAGATGGAAGTACAGTGCACACTGTAAGATTTTTATTTCTTATGCATCTTGCTTCAATAGAAGTGCTTCAGTAATTTTCTTGAAGCATAAAATTACAAATCTGAGCATTTGTTATATCACCTTCTACACCTTGATCTCCTGAGATCCCATGATGTAAACCAAGTGAATCTGGTGCCCTTCAAACACCTCCTTTTCACTTTTAGACTTGCATTTATTAGCACAGAGCCACTTTATTTCTGTCGTGCCCATTTATCTAGCTTGGATAGCCATGTGTGTTAGAGGTTGTATATTCTCATTTGCCACATTCTATCATACAGCCAAACTCCAAATGTGATCTTTTAATAAAACTTAATGAATGCAGATTTGCTGACTACCTGTGTCACCTCATACATAGAATCAAATTCCTCTCTAGATAAAGTAAATTACACTGCTTTTAACTGTACAGACATTTTCAGAAAGGAAGAAGTCAAGTAAGTGTTGATAATATTCTCATAATTATTGAAGCATATCAATATTACTGACAGAGTGCTAAGTCAGAGATTCACATCAATTTAAGGACATTTGAGGATGTCAATTTGAAATTTACCTAAATCTTTTATAAATTAAGTTTTCCTGGACATCCTACTTGTCTCCAATCTTGCAAGAGCTAATATAGCTGTACTTTTTATAGTTGTAAAATCCCACCAGTGCTCTAATTTGCCCAATTTATGTATTATGCATTGTCCAGTTTTCCTAAGAGCCTCTATCTTGCACCACTTTTGGCTGGTACTTAGCAAAGACAGAACTAAAGCAAATATTTTGTGTAGCATGGTGGTTTCAGTGTAACTAATTTACTATTCTGATGGAATCTCAAAGGAAGTACAATGAAGTTCATGTCTTAGAGCTTTTTTTTTCCTCTCCCACAAGATTTTTGCACTTGTGATGGTTTAAACTCAAATATGACCATTTTAATGGAACACATTCAACCTTGTGTTTATTCTGGAAAACAGAGCAAATGAAATGCACAAAAATCCACCTCCCCCTTTTTCACTGGCAGCTTGTGAAGTCCCTGACACACATAAAGAAATCCAGGTAACTCTGCTGAAGAAGGACTTCGATTTCTGTAGGAAAGCAGTTCCAGTACAATCCATCAGGTACACCCCACATATCAGAGCTGGAAGAGCCTCAACTTTCTGAATTTGGACAGGCTAAGTCAAGCCCACATTGAAAGCATCTTATCTATAAATTGCAAGCAAACATTTCCTTCCCTTTGAGGGGCATACAATGCCTCTTTTAAGGCACATGAAGCTAATGGCGAATTTGGAGTCAATGAAAGGCAGTCAGGAGAAACAAGAACACGGCACAGAACCTTCTGCTCCTCGACCATCCACCTGTTAATGACTCAGTCGCTGAAGAAAACAAAAAATTAAGTGTTCTGTTTCCCAGATAATCCCCTCTCTCTCTCCACTCGAGAGAGGAAACTGATCATTCTGGCACTGCTGTGGATGGAACACTCCCAGTACTCCACGTTTTTTAGAGAATTACCTCACAAAGCATAATCTGAGTATAAAGCTTCCCTTTTATAGCGACTGTCATGACTTGCAACTGCCAAAACAACCTTATTCTCAAGAGCTAACAGCACAGACTTGGATTTTTTGATTTTTTTTAAATAGTATTCATAAGGAAAGGAGAGGAAGGAGGGGGAAAGGCAGTGCTCTGCCTTTAAGATGCAGTTTGAGCCCAGGTGGCTGGAGGGAAGCTTGGAGCACAGCTGTGCTCCCAGAGAGGGATGGGCTGTGGGCAGGAGCAGCCTGCAGCTCCCATGCAGCCCAGTGCTGAGCTTTTATCTGGCATCACCGTGGTGAGATGAAAGCTGCAGGCTGATAATGCTCCTGTCTGCTGCCTGTGGGATTAACAACATGAAATACTTTCAGCTGTGCTTTGCAGGAGCAGCAAGTCACCCTTTTTAGGCAGTGGTGATAAGGGGAGAAGGCAGCACCTCAGTGTAGGTACTCTGAGGAGTTCAGTGTGAAATGCAGGTGCCAGTGAAGAGTTTGCACTGCAGCTCAGGAGCTTTTTTTCCTGACAAATACCAAGAACTACCAAAAGGCTTTCCTGGTTCTCTCTGCCAGAGGATTTCTGAGATGAGAACTTGTTTCAAGGCAGTGACGCTATTAGAGATACCCTGAGTGACTTTTGTAATTTTTTTTAACCTCCATTTCCTGTACAGTATGCAATTACTAGGAGGGTGGAAACTCCTGAACTCCCTGGGAGAGTTTGCTATGTCTCTCATTTCAGCTTAATAAAATATAATCTGCATTGCAGCATCTGCAATTCAGAGTTGTCCCTTATCCAGCTGTTCTAACTCAGGTTATTCACAGGATGATGAAGAAAAAATATTTGCTGAAGGGATGCTGGATTTATTTGATATGAATAGCACAGCTCAGTCTTTTTTTTTAGTATTTTAGAAAATTTCCCCTTGTCAAAGTAGTTCAATAAGAAGGATTTGCCACTATTGTGCCGACCCAGTTATTCTTTTTCAGTCTGTCTGCATTTTTACATGAATTATGACTTTTCACTGACACAGTCTGTGTGTTCATTGTCTTTCCAGGCTATCTCAGTACTTTCATGTATTTTCCTAGAAAGAGAGTGTCTTCTGGAGCAGCACAACCACAGGCAGGGCACTCATCAGGAGAGTTCATTACCAAGAAGCAAAGAGGGACAATGTACTCTCCCTCTTGCCCGGACTGCACCCATTTGCTTCCTAAAAAGAGAGATATATGTTGTTCATATAGACTGAACAACAAAATCATGACAGCTGTCTAGGTAATTAACAGGTCCACTTAATTAGACCCTTTAACGTGAGCGAAAGGGCAAAAGCAAGGGCACAAAAGGAGGGAAATCAGAGAAAGCTGGAACAGAGTGATTGCTCAACTCAGAGTTTTTTCTGTTGCCAGTTACATCCCCAGGTTATTTGCTGTTGATTACTGACACCAAGGAGGCTGATCTGGCCCTGCATAGAAACACTCCAAGATTAGTCCATTGAGAAGAGCTGAAGTTCAACTGCAAGGCTTCTTAAATGATAAATTCCAGCTCCCTATCAGTTAGCTCAAACCAGGGCTGAACAGACACTTCATCCTTTTTTTTTTCTTTCTTGGAGTGAAACGCTAGAGGTGTCTTTCTTTTTGGCCCACAAAAAGGGAGTGAAACCTAATTGATTCCCTCTGAATTTATACAGAGAAACTTCTCTTAATTCTCATCCTTAAAAGAAAAATCCACTTAATATCCTAAAAAATAGGAAAGAAAGAAAAAAAGAACTAGAACTAAAGCACTAAATAGAACATAACAGATTTCCACAGGGATAAATTTGACCAAAGACATTTTCTTGGGACTTATTCTAATAAGTGCAGAATCAAACTGAATAATTCAGTGAAAATGACTAATCAAACATTGCCTCTGTTCAATACTTGCTTTTAAAAAGTGCTTAGGTAAGCTGCATATATTTACTTTGCCTACAATAAAGAGAAATAATTAATATTCATCTGGCACACAATATATTTTCAGGAAAAAATACATGGTGGGATAGGAGATAGTTATGTATTTGCATGTCTGAAATGAGGTGAAAATCAGCTCCTAGGAAATAGCTACCTCATTGCTGTTTGCTCTGTTTTTGTTTAATCCAGATTTAACACTGGAATAACACATTGATAAAATGTACAGCGTTTATGAGTTTTCTTTATATTATTTGCTTATATCTTCAGCCTTCTCCCCTCCCCAGATTTCACAGCTGCACATTAAACATGCTCCTGCAGCATGCCACACTGAGCTCTGTTTTCCTGCTGCTTCAGCCTGATCCAAATCCATGGGTCCCCGAGAAGCCTTTTTACACTCAGGAAATGTCTCTCAACTGCACAGGGTAAAAGAAAGGTCTCAGGCAGCAGAGAAATGGCTCTGGAGCTGCAGACAGGGACTCCTTTCTTTATTTCCTGCCCCACACTTCCTAAAGGCATTTGCTGACAAGGAATTTGCAAATCTCGTCTTGTTCAGGGCCTCAATGCTGCTCGGTGTGGCTGAGATATAATCATGATGTACCTGCCAGGAGTGGGGCTGAGAGTCCCCTGTCCCCTGCAGTGACCTTCCCCAGAGCCAGGAGCTCCAGGAGTGGGGCTGAGAGTCCCCTAGGCCGATATTTTTATTTTATCCCTGTATTGCACTTCTCAGTGAACTGAAGCATGGGAAGTAAAGCCTCGAAATTCCAAATCATTTAAAGCTGTGCTAAAATCTAGCTTATCATTTTGCTGATAAATCTCCGCAGCTGGGGAGCTTGAGTGTTCTCTGCACCTACCTGTGTCCTCAAAGACAGTGAACTGGAGAATGTTTATGGAGTTTTGGGGGTTTTTAAAAATAATTGTATGGGGCTTCTTTATGGGAAATATTGGGGTTTCTCTGCACACACCTTCCCCAGAGCTGGGCAGCTACAGGCCTGGAGCCAAGAGTCCCCTGTCCCTCAGGCTGATCCAATGTCGGAGTTTCCTGCCGTGACCTTCCCTAGAGCCCAGCAGATGCCAGGAATGGAGCTCAGAGTCCCCTGTGCCCCAGGCCTATGGAATGTTGTGGTTTCTCTGCAGTGACCTTCCCCAGAGCCCAGCAGCTCCAGGAATGGAGCTCAGAGTCCCCTGTCCCCCAATGTTGGGGTTTGCCGGCAGCGAGCTTCCCTGATCCCCCAGGCCGATCCAATGTCGGAGTTCCCTGCAGTGACCTTCCCCAGTGCCTGGCAGATGCTGAGTGTGGGGCTGAGAGTCCCCTGTCCCCCAGCCCCATTAGCCTGGCAGCTCCAGGAATGGAGCTCAGAGTCCCCCCTCCCTCAGGCCGATCCAATGTCGGGAGTTTCCTGCATTGACCTTCTCCAGGGCCCAGCAGCTCCAGGAATGGAGCTCAGAGTCCCCTGTCCCCCAGGCCGATCCAATGTCGGAGTTCCCTGCAGTGACCTAACCCAGAGCCCAGCCAAGTGTGGGGCTGAGTCCTCTGTCCCCCAGCTCCATCCAATGTCAGAGTTTCCCTGCAGTGACCTTCCCCAGAGCCCGGCAGCTCCTGGAGTGGAGCTCAGAGTCCCCTGTTCCCCAGGCCGATGGAATATTGGGGTTTGCTGCAGTGACCTTCCCCAGAGCCGCAACTCCAGGCCTGGAGCCAAGAGTCCCCTGTCCCCCAGGCGGATGGAGTCTCGGGATTTGCCAGCAGTGACCTTCCCCAGAGCCCAGCAGCTCCAGGAGTGGGGCTCAGAGTCCCCTGTCCCCCAGGCCGATCCAATGCGGAGTTCCTGCAGTGACCTAACCAGAGCCCAGCCAAGTGTGGGGCTGAGTCCTCTGTCCCCAGCTCCATCCAATGTCAGAGTTTCCCTGCAGTGACCTTCCCCAGAGCCCGGCAGCTCCTGGAGTGGAGCTCAGAGTCCCCTGTTCCCCAGGCCGATGGAATATTGGGTTTGCTGCAGTGACCTTCCCAAGCCGCAACTCCAGGCCTGGAGCCAAGACTCCCCTGTCCCCCAGGCGGATGGAGTTCGGGATTTGCCAGCAGTGACCTTCCCCAGAGCCCAGCAGCTCCAGGAGTGGGCTCAGAGTCCCCTGTCCCCCAGGCCGATCCAATGTCGGAGTTCCCTGCAGTGACCTAACCCAGAGCCCAGCCAAGTGTGGGGCTGAGTCCTCTGTCCCCCAGCTCCATCCAATGTCAGAGTTTCCCTGCAGTGACCTTCCCCAGAGCCCGGCAGCTCCTGGAGTGGAGCTCAGAGTCCCCTGTTCCCCAGGCCGATGGAATATTGGGGTTTGCTGCAGTGACCTTCCCCAGAGCCGCAACTCCAGGCCTGGAGCCAAGAGTCCCCTGTCCCCCAGGCGGATGGAGTCTCGGGATTTGCCAGCAGTGACCTTCCCCAGAGCCCAGCAGCTCCAGGAGTGGGGCTCAGAGTCCCCTGTCCCCCAGGCCGATCCAATGTCGGAGTTCCCTGCAGTGACCTAACCCAGAGCCCGGCCGAGTGTGGGGCTGAGTCCTCTGTCCCCCAGCTCCATCCAATGTCAGAGTTTCCCTGCAGTGACCTTCCCCAGAGCCCAGCAACTCCAGGAGTGGGGCTCAGAGTCCCCTGTGCCCCAGGCCTGGATCTGCAGCGACCTTCCCTAGAGCCAGCAGCTCCAGGCCTGGAGCCGAGAGTCCCCTGTCCCCCAAGCTGATCCAATGTTGGAGTTTCCCTGCACTAACCTTCCCCAGAGCCTGGCAGATGCTGAGTGTAGGGCTGAGAGTCCCCTGTCCCTCAGCCCCATCCAAAGTCAGAGTTTCCCTGCAGTGACCTTCACCAGAGCCCAGCAGCTCCAGGCCTGGAGCCGAGAGTCCCCTGTCCCCCAGCCCGATGGAATATCAGGGTTTCCTGCAGTGACCTTCCCCAGAGCCCGGCAGATGCTGCCGCCCCCTCCTCCCGAAGGCTGTCCCGGAGAGAACGCGGAGTTCCAGGGTGACTCATTCCCACACACATCCTCACTCACCCCAGCAGCTCCCTTAAAGGCAGGGAGCACAGCAGAGAATCTGTTCTCTGCTCTGGGATGCTCAGGCAGATCAGGACAGGGACAGGGATCCTCCCTGGGTGAAGGACAAAGCCCAGCAGGGACAATTCTGGGGTGCTGCTTCTCCACAGCACCCCTTACTCAGAGCATTCACAAGTGTTCATTCATTTCATTAATTTCTACACCACAGAACCAGTGTGAAGATCTACAGGCCCTGCTGCCCAGCATGGCTGACATTTGCTATTTTGCTTATTTACATTAAAATTCTTTTAAAAACCCCCAAAACTCCCCCAGTTCACTGTCTTTGAGGACACAGGTGAGTGCAGAGAATGCTTGAGCTCTCCAGCTGCAGAGATTTATCAGCAAAATGATAACCTAGATTTTAGCACAGCTTTAAATGATTTGGAAATTCAAGGCTTTACTTCCCATGCTTCAGTTCACTGAGAAGGGATAGAATACAGGGAAAAGTGCTTCTTTATTCTTTACAGGGATAAAATGCAAACCCACAGAATGTAAAGGGTGTGAAAGCAGCTGAGGAAACAGCCAGCAAGCCCTGAAACCCCTGTGCTCCTAAAGCTGCTTAGGAAACATCCCAAAAGAGGGAAGCTCCAAGAGCAAGGAAGAAAAGGGAATCAGAGGGAATGGTGGCAAGTCTGGTGAAAGAGAATTTAAGGTGTCTGCACAGGAGCTGTTCTGGGCAGAGACCACCACCATCATTTGGGGTGAGAGGTTCAGGGTGTCCAGGGCAAGGATTGAGGCAGCAGACCCAGGGTGATTCTCAGGGCTGGCACTGTGAAACAGCCAAAACATCTAGCAGATTCATACATTTTGGGAGGGGGGCTTAATTCCCTGCAAAAATGAGTTAGAAAATAAGGAGCACATTTTAATCAACTGCTGAAAAATGCATCTGAAATTTCCAGGAGGATCTTTGCATGGAGGATGCTGTGAGAGTCACGCTGGTGTGCTCAGGAGAGGGAAGTGCAGGACATCCAGCCTTGCAAGCAGGCAGTTCTTAAAGGGTGGTTTTAAAGAAGTCACAAAAGAACAGCTAATATTGGTGGAAGCTATCAGATAAATCTAAAATAAAGCAGAAAACGTCAGAGAAAAGGTGGTTTGCTGAGAATTTTGCTCTTGCCAACATCCGGAGTGCTGCAAGATCCACAGTCCCTCACAAGAAGTCAGGCCTAAAAATATTCCTTTCTCAAAGTAAACCTGCCATGCCAGTGCTGACAGTGCAGGCTCCTGGCCCCCCACCTTTGCATTTAGAGCCAGAAATGCAAGAGATTTTTTTGTGCCTGGTTGTTATTCAGACAGCTGGATACAGCTGAAAAATAAAATAACAATTCTTTTCTAAGCCCAGAAGTGTTAATTTCCCAATAATCTTGTTTGGTTAACTAAGCAAACCCAGAGGACAGGCTGACTTTGTCTTGTTTCTCTTCCCCCAAGTGCATTTTTACAGAACTCCAGTGGAGTTCTAACCAAAACAATGTGCTGATAGGAGAAGCTGTCTGCATTCCTCTTTTGCAATTCACCTTACACTCTCCATGTTGCTGGAAGATAAGCACTTCTAGATGCCAAAAAACTCCAGCAAGAGGTGAAGGCTCCTCTGCAGCGGGTAGAATACCACACAAGTTATTCACTGCATTTTTGCCTGTGGATCCCCACCCTGAGTGAAATCCCTGCAGTCATTCCTCTTCCAAGTGACCCCAGGGGTGGGAAGAGCCTATTTCAAACGTGACTATTAGCTAATCAACATTAGGCACTGTTTTAACATTTTATATTCACACTCACCCCTCTGGATGGAAAGCAGCACCTTATTTAACTTGGCACCTGCTCATTTCTTCCTTCAGGAAGGAATATCCACAGGGCTGGACTCATTTCCAGGGAAGGAGCTTCACATCCTGGGATTTTTTTGAGTGGGCAAGGGAGAGGGAGGAACAATGCTTGTATTTGTATTATTTCAGTTTTGCTCTAGAGATGTGCCCTCCATAAATAAAATATTTTTTAAACACACACACCTCTCAAAGAAACACAGAGATGCACTGAAATCTGCACTTCCAAATAGGTGCAAAAATGCAACAAATGCTGTAAACACCTTAAGCAGCTAAAGATGAGGTGAAAAAGGAGAGAACTGGTATTTTCTGACACAATTCAACCTTCCCTTTTGGCACACACATTTTATGACTTTTGCACACAGAAGGCATGCTCCCGTCATCTCCCTGTTTTCAGAGCTGATGATGTAACAAAGCAGAATTCAGGAATGGTGTCAGCTGGAATCCTCAAACTCAGGATCAGCAGGAGAGGAGAAACCAATGAACCTCAGAAGAGAATCTGAAAAAACTTATATTTAGTCTCAATGCATCTCTTGGATACCCCTGAAAGAAGGTAACCTGGGTGAAGATGAAAAATGCAGTTCCTTAGGGTTATTTAGGCCCTGCTGAAACTCCCCCCTGAGGCAATATTGGAAAGTTTTAAGTGAAGGATGACAATACCTAAGTGTAGCAGACAGCAGAATCCTGAGTCTTTTCTGGAGCAAATTGCAGTGTTATTAATAAATATTTCTCATGGAATTAACTGTTCTTCTCTCAAGTGTTCCTGTGAGCTGAGGAACAGACTTTGTGCTCTGTATTCAGAAAGAGCCAGCAGCAAAACAAAGATTTGAGGAAGAAGGCAAAGAGGTAAAAATGCATCAGTGGATGAACCAGAGTGAAGATTTGGCTGGACAAGAGTGTCCTGTGAAATGCAAGTCCTTTGAGTGCTGACAGGGAATAACATTGCATTGCTTCTGCCTTTTTTCAATGAATTCAGGTAACTGATGCAGATCACATCACCTCCAAAGTGATTCTGAATTATAACCTGCTTCAATCACTCATCTGAGAAAAAGCAGAGTCATTAACTGATAATTAACTTGTGCAAATTTTCAGAGATGTGGAAATAGAAAAGGTACATGGAAATTAAAGTCAATTAAATGTTAAGGCTCTTGAAAGCTATCACAATTTCTTCTACCCACTGCACCCCAACATTAACTCATAAAAAGAGCCCTCTCACCAAAAACCAGCAGTGGAATCTAAAGGCTGCCAAGAAAACAAAGCTACACTGCAAATAAATTTTTTTTCTAATAGAACTAATGTTTTATCTACTTATTCAGCTGTTTTCTCTAGAAAAAGACTAAAATTTATCCAAACCACTTCAATATTGGAAAGCAACTGTAAATCAAATAATTTCTTTTGGGTCAGTTCAAGGGCTGCTCCAGGAGAGCTGGGCAGCAGTCTGAAACCGAATTTGCTCATTTCCTCCTTTATTAACTCATGAAGTCAGCTTAAAAATATTACAAGTTCTATATTAGCAGAGTTTAATATCCCCTCCTTTTCTCGTGTGGATGTGTTCCAAGAGTGTACAAAGCTTCTCATTAATAAATATTTTAAAATTTATCCTACATAGGAGAAATATATCTGTATGTCTGAAAGTTATGCTGGACAAGCTACCATTTTCCCTGTATTACTTGGGAACATAGAGCTGTTGAAAGCAGTATAACTGAAGTCACAAGGATAAAAAATGCAAATATTTACTAGCTGAAGAGACTGAATGTCACACTTTTTTAATGCAAGAAGCAATGTGACATTGCTCATTTAATCTGGGCTCTGCTAATTGGTCTATTACACAATGAAAAAATCTTTGGGAGTCCTTCTGGGAATGTCTCACATCATTCCCTATCAGCTGTTGACATACAAATACTCTGGTAATGAAAATATTTTCATTCCTTCATAACAGCATTCCCTGTCCTGTTTAATCTTATTTTCTCTCTTTCTAAAAACAAGCTTCTGTGTGGGGTTTCTGAACTAACAGACCTGATGCCGTATATCAAAAATATCCCATGCTCCTGTCAAACTTGCTAGGAGTCCACCCAAAAGAGAGCAAAAGGGAAAAAACCCCAGGATTTATACCAATAACACCGGATTTTAAGCACAGTTTGAAATCCATCTCTGTTCTGCATCATTTCAAAGGACTCTGAGTGCAGCTGGAGCTGCCTGCACTGGCCAGGGAACACCTAGCACAGGGCCCAGGGGTGTGCTGGAAAGGAGCAGGTTCACAGATCCCCAGGAACACTGCAGAGCAGAGAAATTCAGCCATTTGTCACAATCCTGTCACTGGAATGAAAAAGGCCACTGAGCAACTGAGGGCTGGAAAATGAAGGTGCTGACAAGGAATTTGCAAATCTTGTCTTGTTCAGGGCGGCAATGCTGCTCAGTGTGGCTGAGATATAATCACTGCTGGTCACCCCAAAGGGGAGCATGGACAGGGGATGTGCCCTTCTTCTTGGCCTCCAGGCAGACTCCTCTGGAGCCTGTGACCATGAGGATTTCAGGGACCTGGTACTGATGGATAAAGTGGAGCTGGAAATCTTCCAGCAGCCCCCTGTGTGCATTGCCCCCATCCCCAGGGGGGTACCAGCACTCCAGGGCTGAGCCCTCTGTGCTGCTCTCCAATCCCACAGCAAACCCTGCTGGGGATGGGTTTTACTCAATATCCAGCTCCTGACCTGCTGGATCCCCACTCTGTGCCCAGGCAACTGGCCTGGGAGATAAAATCACATTCTGCAGTGCATGAAATCCTCTCAGCAGAGTCAGTGTTGTGGTCTCCCTGCAATTGCTTTTGGAAATGAAGCTATTTCAAAAGTTGCTGCATTCCCATTGTGCAGGTCAATACCTCTCTTCCTCAGTAAACAGCATACATAAAAACATCTCCTAAATAATTTTCTTTCTCTTAAATTATCGTCTTCAATATATCAAATCTTTCCAAATTCAAGGTCAGAAATACGATGCAAGCTCCTGCTTCTTCCTCCCCCACCCCACTCCCCCCTGGGACTGCAGCCTCCACCCACATCCTGCTGCCCAGGTTGTAACATTCCTTTCTGCACCCTATCAGTGTCACACTCCCTCCTGGAAACAGGTGCAAGAAGATTAAAACCCCACTCGTTCAGCTGGGATTTTCATCTGTTTGCACCTTCCTCTCTGCCCCTCCTGTGTGTCAACATCCCAGGGTGCTGGGAAGGAGCTGCCTCTGCCAGTTCTCACTGCTGTTTACAGGGACAAGCACGAGTTTCCATCTCAGGGACAGCTATATCAGCACACAGGAGAAAACTTCAGATACAAAGGCTTTACTTCAATTAGGTTGGTATTTCTTTCCTTAAAAAACACAGGTGTTTTGTTAAATCCTAAGGTCAATTTAAATGTCAGTGTTAACTGGACCTAAGAGGGTTGTTTTAATGAGTTTTTGAAGAATAGGTGAATTCTGTGTTATTCTTTTTAATTTCTAAATTGGTTGTAATATGAGGGTTGAAATATTGGAGCATTTTTCATTTCAGTCATGAAATCATTTTATGTCAAGCTGTCATTGCAATACAAACAAAAGAGTTTGACCTAGAAGAGAGATCATTCCATGCAATTGGTAACTGCACTTAATATTGTAAAAACAAAGATAGTTTGTGCAGTGACTAAAACCTTCTTCCACTGTGGTTCTGTATCACTGCAGCTGACATTGGGAAACAGTGATACAATCTTAGCATTCCCTTAGAAAAAATCCCAAAACATTTCCAGAGATTCCTTTTTTTCCTAAAAATCCCTAAATCTGAGGAATGTTTTGTGTCCTGTCTCTATGGCATTATTCTCTGCACTCCCTTTACATGCTGAATTAAAGCAGCCTATATCCTCTCGTCTAGATTTTGAATTGACAAGAGTTTCTGTTTTGGTTTTTTGGGTTTTTTTTGCCCAAGCACCAGCACTCTTTGCTCTTGTGGTGTGTGTTGCAGTAGTAATCACCTTTTGGGGAGCTCTGTTTTCTGTGCAGCAGGAGCTCCCTGGAACACCGTGGGGAGGAGAGGCCCCACAGGATAAGGAGCAGTCTGTGTGCAGATATTCCCTGAATGGCCATTCCAGAGGAATCCCTGGAGTGCCACCTGGAATCAGCACCCAGCAGCTGAGCCACTCCTGCACAGGTCTGTGGGGCAGGCAGACCTTCAAGGTTGAAGCTGTGCAAGGTCACAGAAAAGCCCACACCAATTAAACTGAGACAGGGACTGCTTTCCCTCTCCTTCCCAGCACAGTGTGGGCTGCAGAAATGCACCCGAGTGGAACTGAGCCCCAGGGGCAGCAGCAGCGAGCAGGGATCTGGGTGGTGCTCTCAGCTCTGTAACTGGATCTCTCTGGCAAGAATGGACAAGTGCATCCTGGAGCTGGGACACTCCCCTGGCTGCCACCAAAGTGTGGCACACAGCCTGCCCAGGCAGCAGCAGCTGCCAGCATGGACAGGGGATGTGCACTGCTGGTCATCCCAAAGGGGAGTATGGACAGGGGATGTGCACTCCTGGTTGTCCTAAAGGGGAGGATAAACAGGGGATGTGCACTCCTGGTTATCCTAAAGGGGAGCATGGACAGGGGATGTGCACTCCTGGTCATCCCAAAGGGGAGCATGGACAGGGGATGTGCACTCCTGGTCACCCTAAATGGGAGCATGGACAGGGGATGTGCACTCCTGGTTATCCTAAAGGGGAGGATAAACAGGGGATGTGCACTCCTGGTCATCCCAAAGGGGAGCATGGACAGGGGATGTGCACTCCTGGTCACCCTAAAGGGACAGGGGATGTGCACTCCTGGTCACCCCAAAGAGGAGCATGGACAGGGGATGTGCACTCCTGTATCACCCCAAAGGGGAGCATGGACAGGGGATGTGCACTCCTGGGTCACCTTAAAGGGGTTGTTGGAGAGGAAAGTGAAAAGAACAGTCACAGAGACCAGACCAAATTTTTCCAAGATAAACTGTTAATCTTTTTGTTAGGAGGAACAAATTTCTGGTGTGATACTTTGGCTAAAAGTGCATGGGTGACCACACAAATGAAAACTGAAAGCCAAGTGTGCTTTTTAGAGCTTTTTGGTCCCCCCCACCACACACACACAGATTTCTAATGGATGAAATCATTCCCACCTCCTTCCTTCAGCATATTCCTCGTGCATTCACAGGATGCATTTCTGACTTGCAGAAAAGGCCAATGACCCACGAGCAGACAACACGGGAATGGGGCACGTTCCTGAGCACGGCCGGCAGCGCTCAAACCCCTCTGGTTGTGCTGTGCCCAAGGAGGATTTTCCTGCGCTCAAACCCCACTGCTGAGCTGGTCTGAAGGAAAGTTTGCCCTCACTCAAACCCCTCTGGCTGTGCTGTTCCCAAGGAAGATTCTCCCGTACTCAAACCCCGCTATTGAGCTATGCCAAAGGAGGATTTTCCTGCACTCCAACCCGTCTGTTTGGCTGTGCCCAAGGAGGATTTTCCCTCACTCAAACCCCGCATATTGTTCTGTGCCCAAGGAGGATTCTCCTGTACTCAAACCTCTCTGGCTGTGCTGTGCCTAAGGAGAATTTTTCCTCACTCACACCCTGCAAGTTGTGCTGTGCCCAAGGAGGATTTCCCTTCATTCAAACCACTCTGGCTGTGCTGTGTCCAAGGAGGATTTTCCCTCACTCAAACCCTGCTGGTTGTGCTGTGCCGAAGGAAGGTTTTCCTTGCTGGTTGTGCTGTGCCCAAGGAGGATTTTCCCTCACTCAAACCCAGCTGTTGAGCTGCTCCGAAGGAGGATTCTCCTTCACTCAAACCCCTCTGGTCGTGCTGTGCCCAAGGAGGATTTTTCCTCACTCAAACCCCTCTGGTCGTGCTGTGCCCAAGGAGGATTTTCCTGCACTCAAACCGCACTGTTGATCTGCTCCGAAGGATTCTCCTTCACTCAAACCCCTCTGGTTGAGCTGTGCCGAAGGAAGGTTTTTCCTCACTCGTTTCTCTGTCGAGCCATGCCCCAGGAGGATTTTCCCGTGGTGTGAGGCGAGGAGGGCAGAAGGGGGCATCAGTGAAGCGGCGAGCGCCGGAGCAGCGCAGCGGAGCGCGGCGCAGCCCGAGCATCCCCGGCGCTTCCCGAGCAACTTCCAGGGGGTAAAACAAAGGGAAAGCACCCAGAAAATGCTTTAAGTATAGCAGTTTGTCTCCTGAACAGGAGAAGGATTTAGAAAAATCTGTT
Source organism: Zonotrichia leucophrys gambelii (assembly GCF_028769735.1). Lineage (NCBI taxonomy): Eukaryota > Metazoa > Chordata > Aves > Passeriformes > Passerellidae > Zonotrichia > Zonotrichia leucophrys. The sequence goes on from NC_088179.1 coordinate 2,963,012, forward strand.
AGCATGCAGCAGAGGGAAAGAATATGCTCATAATGTTTAGAAATGCATTTAATATGCGTTTATGTATGTAGGCACTGCTTTGGGAAAAAGGGTGTGTTATTTCCCCTGTCTAATCTTATATGCCAGGAAAAAAGTAATTTAGATTTCTAGTTAAAAATAAATTATTATTTCAAGGTTTAGTCTTTCAAGAGATTTGGGAAGTGTAAAATATTGATGCTAGCAGATATCAATTCACAAGAAGTTCTGGCTTTGTTAGATAGGAGAGAGTGAGAAAACACAGCAGACGGGTGTCCACTGGTGTGTGCACACATTAAAAGTAACATCATTATAAAATAAAAGTAACATCATTATGCAGTGGTACTTCCAAATGAGTCACTTCAAAGCCTCCAAAGCCACTCTCAACATTTCTAAAACACAGCAGGGAAATCACTGAGTCAAGGAAAAGCTGCACTGCTGGTGCATTTGCAGCCCTGCAGTAAGGGAAGGTTCTCAGCTGACATTTGCTGTCCTCCCTGCCCTGGCTCCTGCTGGGCACCACAGCCTGGCCAGAGCTGCTGACCCTGTCCCTGCCTTGCTCTTTGGAGCCCTTGCTTGTCTGCTTGTGGATTTTGGAATTCCAAACCAAATTTTCCTCAGATCTGGGCACCAGGGAACAACTCTGCTGCCTGCCTTCTCCTCAAGAACTCAGGTGCTTCCTTCAAATAAGAAAATTCAGTGAGAGCACTGTGCATCTCCTCACATCCCCAGCTCTAACACCAGCAAAGTACAACCCTCACCCAGCCCAGGAGTACCTGTGTGTCAGCAGCTCTGGCACAAAGGAAACAGAGATTTCCCTTTTTCTCTTTAGCCCTACTCATGCACAGGGCCCTTAATCTGTTTATTAACATGGTATTGCAGCAGAGCCACAGGATCCGCAGAGGTGAAACTTTTAGGAGGTTGGCTATAAAATCACAACAGTTTTAGTAAAAGGTGTGTGTCACTCAGCCTTCCACAGGCTGAAAATCTACTCCTGCTTTTTGCTGTCTCATTTTCCCTTTAAAGGAAAGAGGAAAAAAAAAAAAAAAGTTTGCCCTTCACAATCCTTAGATATTTTTACTGATCTTTTGTTGACCATTTAGTGAACTCAGAAGTCTGATGTCAGTTACTCTATAGAAAGGATACAGGCTGTTCTGCCATATCTGGAATTATTTTTAAACACTTCCCCCTCACAAATGAAATCCTTGGAGGTTAAGGGGGAAGGCAGAGCAGTGGGTTTATACTGAGAAGAGAACATCTTACAAGAATTTAGTTCAGGAAAAAATAAGGAAAGTGTGGCAAAAAAAACCACAGGTTCTACAAATCTGTGGTGGAGGTATTTTGACACTGTCAAGGGATAAAATCAACAACTTTTTCCTGGATACAAAAGCTCAGGTCAGACATTTCAATCAATGGGCTTGTGTGTATATTTGTGTCCCAGGCAAACTGCTGTCAGATTGAGACATCCTCATCATTATGAATAATTGTGCTTCTGAAGGAGTTTTCACAGCCATTGGAAATAATCACTCCAACCCTTGCCAGCAGAAGTTTCACCCCAAAACTTTGCCTTTGCTTTGAAATTCCAGACAGAGCATCTCAAGAGGGAAAAAAAAATATAAACAAGCAAACAAATCTTCATCTGCTTGAGTAGCTCAGCAATAACAAAGAACAGGGGAGAAAATTTACTGGAATGACTGAGGAAAAATCATAAAGGATACACAATCTGTAACTTCTGAAAAGCATGTACACAGAATCATATAACACCAACAGAAACAGGCATGGAAAGGTTTATTTTTAATTGAAAAATGTTGATTTTTCAGCTGCTTTCCCTGTGCTCTCTTTTCCAGCTCTTACAACCACTGCTGCAAGGATTGCCTCACAGTCCAGTCTTACTAAAGAATACCAGGCTGAACTCTACTGAACACTAAAATTTTTTTTGTTTTTGCAATTCTGGTACTTTCAAGAAAGTCTCCGCTCTTGGAGCCACAGAAGACTGCAATTTCTATGTTGCAAACAATCAATTATTTCACTTAAATAGGTTCTTGGCTCTTGTTAGAAGTAGAAAATGGGGGAAAAAAAAGTACTAAAACATATTGCAGTGAGATGTATTTTAGGTGAATATCATGATTTTGGGGAATCATGAAAAAAAAAAAAACAACCTGGTAATTACAGAATAGAAATGCTGATGTACAAACCTACAATAAAACCTATCCTGGAAAGCAGAAAAAGAGCAAAATCTAACAATATATGCTACACCTACCAAACTTCTCAGATTTTAAAGAGCACAAATCTGTAATCCTTCACTGCTGTCAAGTAAGCAGTTAGCAAAAAATTCAAATAGCACCTAAATGTGCTGTGCTGCCCAGTGCAGCACAAAGAAGGGAACCCCCAGTGGAGACAGAGTTGCACACTCATGATTTTAATCAAGTCATCTGAAATTTGTTAAAGATCTCAATAAAGCAAAGCCATCACTGTACCTGACAGGGGCCCTGGGTCACTGGAACCAGGCCATCCACCAGATGTCACATCTTGCAGAACTTTGTCACATCCTTCCTCAGGACCCCTCTGCAGTATTTTGCTTTCCCAGAGGCTCCTCGGCAGTGGAGGATGTGTGCTCCAGAAACAAACACACACTTCTGTCAGAGCACAAATGCCAGCTCTTCAGCCAGTATTTGCCTTCAGTTATTGAATAATGCTTCTGATGGACCTGGAAGCACAGCAGGGTTTGTATTTCTCTCCCTTAACAGTGCAGATTTAGTCAGTACCACTTTTAATATGAAATCCTATCTAGCAAGTATTTTTTTTAAATACACTAGACTTTTTGTGCAACTCTTCAGCAGGATTGTTGAAGTTTTAAAAGCTTTAAATTTACCCTGGGATTTTGACAAAATTTGTGTTTCCCATTCACCCACTCAGATCAATAAAATGATACTTTAACACAGCTTTAAACAAGCACAGACACTGTGTAGTGAATTAAAAAGTGTATTTCAAATTTACTGGTAGACAATAAGACCTGAAAAACAAATCTGGGGATAAATACACCAAAAGCATCAGTGAGATAAATGTGCCTTGTGCACTTTAGCCATGTCCAGAGCAGGATGTGTCCCTCTGGCCGTAGGGAGTGTGTGTGCAGACACTTTGCTGCACCAGTGCCAGAGTGAAGCACAGGGCAGGGAGCTGGAGGGGCTGCCCAGCTGCTGGCAGGGAGCACAAGGAAGTTATGCACATTTTCACTGGAACTGAACTGGGGCTTGCACTGCTCAGCCCTTGGCACTCACACACAAGGTGAATTTCTTGGCATTCCTCTCGCTGTCTTGAGGATTAAAAGGAATAAAGGCCTTGTGTTCACACACCACAGTAATGAAGCTAAGTATTGATACTAAATGGTGTAAGACAAGACAAAGATGCATCAATCTCCATTATATTTTTTTCCTGTGCATTGCAAAATAAGCTTCACTTGAGCCTAGCTTGTCATCAAGTGTGTGAGGCTCCAAATGGCCCCGAGGTTCTGATGCAGAGCTCTGCACAGAGCTAATCCACAGTCACAGCCTTGGAAGCACTTCCACTGCTTGCAACTGCAAGAAATACTCAACTTATTCATCCTTTGGAAGAATTGATAGCTTTTAGGGGTCCAGTTGAGAGGAAGGTGGGATCCATGGGGATGTGATCATTTTGGGTAGATCTCCACTGTCAGAGGAGCATTGGGGCTGGTGGTCTGGCCCACTGAACCGGCTTCTCTTTTTAGTTTAGGAATTTAATTTTATAGGGACTAACTAGAACAGGAAACTTCTCCCTCCCCCCAGCTTATTAAATGATTTCCTGTCAGTCCTTAGAAAAAGCAGCTCATTGCTCAAAGCCCTAAGAAGTTGTGAGTGGCTCACACCCAGGCTGGGAACAACAGGAAGGGAAGGATAAGCAGAGCTAATTGGCCTTTTCCCACTTTGCCAGGGTAGGCAGCAGTTGGAGATAAGCTTTCTCCACCAGAGATCCTGCCAGTCCCTTCCCCTCCCTCAGTTTGCTCTGCCTTTATTGGTGACCGTGTCAGATGTGCTCCTGGCCAACACCCACGGGTGACTGCGTGACCTGCTCTGCATTCCAGCACTCAGGGAAGCCTCATCTCAACCTGCTCCCTCCACCATTTCCCAGGCACAAGAGAAAGAAGCCTTTTTTCCAGTGGTCTGATTCACACAATTTATAAAACCAGACCAGATCACCTAACGTGATTTCTCAGAAGACACACTTCTCAAAGTGATCTTTCCAAAACTGTGTCAGGTGTTAATATGTTTGTGCTGAAACAAGCACCACCAGCGGTGTGGGAAGACAGCCCCACACACCAACAGTCTGGCATCCAGACCACAGAGAAGCTGGTGCTATTCACCAGGTATGTCCTTACAACCTCCATGCCCAGGCACATTTTTCTGGAGTTGGCCCTGAATGATCCATCAAGGAATTAAGGACAGTCCTTTGACCAAAACTTCACAGCAAATATTCCTTTTTGTTTCCAAGTTCTGCTGCCACCATGCAAGCATTAAAAAGTGCATAAATTACATTATTTACTAAAAAATCTGTTAAAAAAAAAAAACCAAAACCCTCACTTTAATCAGATTCTAGGAATTACTCTCGACAACAGCCACGTTGGTGCTCATGCTCTGTGAAAAGCCCAGTGGAGGACAGAGTGCTCCCTCACACTCATCCTCCTGGCCAGAGTGCTGCCATTTGCACATTTGAGCCACACTCTTCATCTTCCAATGCTGTGTGTGATGAATGAGCCAGAGCCAGGATCTCTGAAATCCCACTCAATACATCCACTCATCCCTTTGAAGGTGAATTGCTGATAACTGCTCCAGCAGGTTTCCCCCGTGCTTCTCACAGGTGTTCTTTGGCTGTTACATGAAGTGCTGAATTTTCTATACTTTGTACTCTCAAAAAACACCCTGAGTATATTTTAAAAAATGGGGTAAAATTACATTTTTTCTCTATTGAGTTGGCCTCTTACTTTTCCTTGTGGAAGAAACAGGGCCAACCTGGGCAGTAAAACTCAAGATCCAGTTGCAACCCATCCTCTTTGCACCACTTTTACTTGGACTGAGCATTTCTACTTCCTATTCTGCACTGCATTTACAGCAAAAGTCAATGGTATATCCTGGAAACAAGTACTCTTGGAGGTGATGAAAATATTGCCATAATTTATGGCAAGTAAAAAGATCTCAGTAGAATTTAAAAACCCCTGCCATTACTTTTACATGCAGAGTGTAAAAATAAAGATGAACACACTGATATTTTTTTTTTACCTTTGACACATCCTACTTCTATCTCTAGTTATTTTAAAAACTTTTTTGTTGTCCACCCCGAAGAAACACTCTGTGCAATGTGTGCAACTGGAAGAAGGAAAGAGAAACAAAAATAAAAATCCACATTTTTCTACTAATAATCAAACTTTTCAAGTAAAATGGTCCAATGGCTCTGCTTCTTCTAACAGTTAAAGATGTTTCATTCTGCATAAAAGACAGGCACTTTTTTTTTTTTTGTCTCCTAAAATATGTTTCTAATTTAAGTTTGAAAAAATATTTCCATTGTGCCATATATGCGGTAACTCAAAACCAAAATGAAAGGATTAAAATCAGGGCTGCACAGAATGGTTTAAATTAAATTCAGGTAGTGGGGAAGACTGCTGTATCTGGCACGCTCCCACTGCCTGGGCTCTCTGGCCAAGAGGCAAGATGAAGCATAACAACCCTTACCTGCCAAGTCTACAGCAATTTGGAGGCTTTCATTCATCTCTTAAAATAAAATGTTAATGCTCTTGGAAGCTTGCCCAGCCATGCAGTAGATCTCACCTGTCTTTTCCTTCTCCCCACACCAATGTACCATGGGAGGCTTCAGTAAGGACTGGAAATATTTCCAATTTTTTTTCCTTTTTCCGAACGCACGGTATTTAAACTTATCTAAGCCCATCACACCTCAGTGGAAAATGTGACTAAATGCTGCAGGTATTTTGAGAATCCCAGCCAACACATTGCAAACAGTTGCTGAAGAGCTGAAGCATGCACTGTGGATGTCCTCTTCTGTCACTCTTTCACACCTATAAAGCCTTTGCAGTCCCCCCATGATTAAAAATTAAATCTGATTAAATCTGCCTCCCTCCCCAAGTGGCTCTGCTTATGATAAATCAGTTTGCACTATTTATGGTCCTTATTATTGCTACAGCCACAATGAAATGAGCCCCAAGGCTTCCCCAAACACAGCTCTGTTTCTCAACAGATCACTCTTGGCCAAGCAAAGAAAGGACAAGCAGAGCTCTGCCTTTCAGAAAAGGCAGCAAAGTGGAAGAATTAAAGTTTTCATAGGATTCTTAGGAAATTACTCAAAACAGTAATGTTAAACTCTTTTTTACAACCATTTGGGAAGAAATGAAAATACATAAATAATACACAGATCTCTCCAGAGCTTTCTCCCAGTCTTGTATGAGGTTTAAAGACTTTCAGATGGCACCAGTAACAAAACAATTTACTGACAGCCTGGCTGCTAAGGCCACAGTTAATCTGTACAGACCATCTACCTCCAGGGAATTCTTTATTCCAAGCCAGGGAGTTCCCAAACTTTTTTTCTGCTGCATGTACAACCCTCAGTAACTGCAAACACCTCCACTGGCAGCACCAGTCCTGTTTGTTTGCTGGGCTCTGGGCATTTTGAAGTGGTTTGTGCCCCTCCCAGCAGCACATTCATCATGTTCCCTAAGCTGCTGCCTTCTACAGCAATATCTAGAAATTATTATTTGCTGGAAAACCCATAAACATGCAGCAATGGCACACCAAGTCACAGACATAGCTGATTTGAGAAACTGCTCCCAAATCCAGTGTTTTAACAGCACTGTTCATCTCCTTTGAGAGGATTGTTTTAGGATATTTCTACTTGAAACCAAGTTTCTCATCTTTCTTTTTGGGACTGGGGGCACCATAACGCATCGAAACAAAAGTAATTATTTTACTGCATATCAAGATCGTGCCTTATGGAAAGCTGTGAGTTCTGAGCAGCTTGGGATGGACTGACAGCAAGTAATGGAACTACTCCTCACACTATGCATTCTGCAAAACAGAAATTGCAGGGGAAAAAGGCCATAGAATCATTAGGGTTGGAAGGGGCATTAAAGATCAGTTTCATTCTTCATAACTTGTCAGGAAAAAAAGGCAAAGCATGACTAAGCAAGGTTGTAATAAAGGCCATTTTGTTCACAATTTCTTGTTTCTCAAACCACATGTCGTGAAAGGGGTTAGTAATTGTTGGAAATGAACACACACCATTGCCACAGAAAGGAGAGGCAGCAAGGATGCCCCCAGGGAAAGAGGTGGTGCCCAAATTGTCCCTCTGCAGGCTGCTCTCAGGCTGGTGGGACCCCAGAGCTCCGTGCTGGGGTCCTGCAGAGCCAAACCTGCCCAATTCCCTCTGCAGGGTTAACACAAAACCAGGGCTGAGAGAGCAGGGCAAGAAAATGCACTGTCAAACTGGAGGGAACTTTTCAGTTCTGCTTAAACTCCTGTCCCAAGTGACTTATTTCATGATGATTTCAACTGCCACATTAGTGACCTCTGTGCTCAGAGTGTGTTTCCAGCACTGCATGCAGAAAGCTTCCTTCTTAAATTACAGAGAGTTCAAATGAGTATAATCCTAAACGGGATCTCAGCTTCAGAACAGAACCAGAGTCACTCGTGCCATTATCAGATCATCTTCTCAGACAGCCCGAGGTCAGGCCAACCTAGGCAATTATTTATAGTCATCTGTGTGGAACTCATGGCATTCCAAAGCCTGGGGAAAGCTCCTCGGGCTGCACAAACTCCAGAGGTCATTGCTGCTGCTCCTCATTACACCAGCTCTCAGCAGTGAGGGGATTAGAAAGCCTCCTTCAATTCTAGATGGCAATATTTGGCTTATTAAGGAAAACCAGTGTAGCAGAGTCTGCACTGGAGAGGAGATGGAGCCTCGTGCTGAGCCCTGGCGGCAAGGCTGATCTGTGACATGGGACATCCCAGAGCAGGCAGGGATGTCATTCACCCTCTGAGAGGTGACAGCCCCCTCATTCACCCTCTGAGAGGTGACAGCCCCCATGTGCTGAGGGTACAACCCCAGGGGCTGCCAGCTTGCCCACATCAGTGCGTCTGGGATGCCTTGGCAGCCCAGCTGCCATCTGGGACCTGGATGTGCCCTGGGAGCTCTGTTGGAGAGCTGGGACTTTGCTCTGCTCTCCTCTCTCCTAGCAATCCTCCTCTGCTTTCCCAGACCTTGCTCTGCTTTTAAGAAAAGCCACAGAAATCAGATAAGGACAATCACAGTGCATTTGGGAAGCCTACAGACCCCTCCTCCCCTTTACCAAAATACCACTAATTATTCTGAAACAAAGATACCAAAAGACATCCACGGAAGCAAAATACATCCTTCACATTAAACAGAGGTAAAACTACTGCTAAACTCACTACAAAAAAAGGAATTTAGGGAATTTAAGCAATCTCTACTTTTAGTAAGTGCCACGAACTGGATGCAGTGTTTTTTCCCTGCTGGCAAGAAAAAATAAATTCAAAACAAATTAAAAAATTTAATTAAAAAAAATTTAAAAATTTAGAAAATGAATTTAAAATATATTTAAAACCAAGCTGTATTATTGCCAGAGAGCAAAAAGTAAATTAAAAATTTAGAAATTGTGCCCGTGTCCAACACCCACACAGGGCTGGAGCTGTCTCAGGAAATAGAAGTGCCATGCTTTCCACAGCCACTCACACACAAATGTGTGTTTGCATCTAAACAATGGAAAGGAGAGCTCAGTTCTGTTTGGCATCCACCTTTCAAGCTGCTGGGAGCCACCCTCCACTGCTGCCTAGACTTCGTTTTTCATTTCTATTCTGCCTTTTGTCACTCACTTCCCTGAAAATAATTCCCTTAATTCATGTGTGTGTGTTCATTCTGTTTAGCTACTGCTCCTAATTATTACATTGGTGCTGTGCTGGTGCCAATATCCCTGAGATCACTTTCCCCTGAGTTTCACCCCTCTGGGGTGGACAGCTCACACCAGTGCTTTGGGGTGCAAGGTTGTAGTGTCCTCCAAGGTGTGATCAGCCCATCAATAGCAGCAGAAAACTCATCTGGGGCTTCCAAACAGATCCACACAAGGCTGTAGGCTCTGATAAAATTTGTCACCCTCTCAGATGATAGGTAACAGGTAGTGAGAAATCAAATTCCAAACACAGGGGAAGAATTGATCTATGAGTGGATGCTGGTACCACTGAGTACATCTACTTGCAGAGCTCACTTCACAGCATGAAGCAGGTGGGCTGGTGTATCACAACTGGGGTGTTTTTAGGATCCCAAAAGAATGGTGACAGCTTCCCTTGTTTCTCTCTGGGACTGTGAGCTGTGAAGGTGACCTCAGAAATGTCACTAAGATCCACAAGTCAGTCTCAGGAAAGAAGGTGCTTGCAGGGCTATGTTCCTCACCCAAGGGAACCAAGGGGGTCAGTGCCTGCAGTGAGGCGCAAAACAGACTCCTCCACACACAGTTCAGCTTTGGAACCCATCTGGAGAGGGCAAAGCACCCTGGAAATGACCCATTTATAAACAAACACACACCAGAGCATGGTCTTCCAGGGCTGGAGCCTGGGAAAACAGAAGGTAAGGGATAATTAGAAAGTTGTGATGCAGTTCAATTTGATGTAGAGGCAGAAGTTTCCCTTGGGCTCACGCAGGCATTGAGGGAAGCTGGGAGAGAGGTGGCTCCAGTGCCCTTTTTCCTGCCCAAAGAAAAGGTGCAGAGACTGCAGAGCTGCTGGCAGAGCAGCATCCCTTCCCTCAGTGGGTCAGGCAGCAGTTCAGACCCTTGCAGGAGTGACACTGAAAAATGCTGAAGCCATTGGGTATGTGCCTCCAAACCAGCTGTCTGCTATTAGGATTTCATTACTGCACACTGCTCATGATTTTGGCAAGGCTCTGTGACAATTAACATGAATTCTTCTGGGAGGGATGCAGTGCATGACATCATGTAGTAAATTTTCTGATATTAGAAGCTTTCATTTGTGCCCTACTGTACTTGTTAGGGTAACAAATTCAAAATGAAAAATGTAATTACCCAACAGAGCTTTCAATTGTATCATATATTAACTTCTAATACTCTGAGTATTCATCCTCAAATCCAAATCTGGCACAAAACACTTTGGAAGATGAAACTTGACAGATCTAATCAGGCACTAATCTGATTCTTTGACAGACACTGATTTAAGGGCATTTCATAATGGGAAATCTCAAGATAATAGCAACACTTGAAGAACAATTACCCTTGTCTGCCTCAGTGCTGGACTCTGAAAAGTCCCATGCTAAGCGAAATGCACCACCAAATAAAACTCCTGAAACAAGCAGCATTCTGCAGATAAATATGTCTGGGAACAGCTTTCTGCAAATATTAATAATATTGGGAACCAGTGGTTTTCAAGTCCTAATTTGTGCTCAAAAGCCCCCTTGGATAAAATGATTCTAAGTTTACAGGTAAGTAGTTTGGATGAAGGTTAATAACTTGTTTTTCAAGAATAATCACCAGATACCTAAAAGGCCAGGATAGAATAGAGTCTGTGATTTGATCAATGAGACAAAAGTGAACACATTGAGTATTTACAGATCTTTATGACAAACTACACCTTAATCTCCTCTGTGCTTTGTGCAGTGAATTACTTGACAGGAAAAATAAACTGGTTTTCTGTACTTTTAGGCTAAGTTACCAGCTTTTAGGACTTCATGTGTGTCCTGGTTTAGGGTCCATTACTAGAAGACTCATCAGAGCAGAAGATCTGAACAACCACAGGCCGGGCTGAGTCACACTGGGATTAACCACTCCTTCTTTTGTGATCCCTGACTTCTGGCTAACTGAGTAAACAAGACTGCTCATGTCCAGTTTTTATTTCCCCCTCAGTCAATTACTCCCTCATTAGTGCAGCAGAGCAGGTCCCAGTGGCAGAGCTGTGTGCATCCAGGCTCACCAGCACAGGGCAGAGCTCGCACTGAGACAGAGCTCTGACATTGCCCCTCACAAATACTGACTTCTCCTTGGGGATGCACTTTCCTCAGGCACCACACAAGAACATAACCCCACAGCATTCCAGAAATTTACTTTTCTGGGCAGTTACAGAAAAGTATGTTCAAAATTTCAAGTGAAAATCTCGGCACTGCTGGTAGAAACTGTTCAAGCTTCAGTAATTTCAACAGCATGAGGACTGAGTATATCTTCAGACCGCCTAGCACACAACCCTCACTAGGACCCTGATTCAGTACTATTTCCTTTTCTAGGCAAAGATACAAACTTTCAAAGCAAATTTGAGACCTATACTCTTCTAATGTTAAGAGACTTTCCTATCCTTTTGCTGAAATTGTATTCTACTTATTACTACACAATGCAACATTGTCCTAGAATTAGCAGCAATGAGAAAAATTGAAAGCATACTTACTTTTTCTTAGGTAATGAATTCAACAGGAGGAGGTTTTAAAGATATTCAGCAGTGTGTGTTGGTTTCTGAACAAATCCACCACTAGTTTGCAACAAAAGCTGAAAATAACTGGAATTTCCATGAAGATTGAGAGAGCATCTTCTTTTAACTGTTCTGTGTTCTGCCAACATTATCTCTACCATCACAGAAAGATAAAAGCCAAAAGGATCCAAACAACCTACGCAAAATATTGCAAATAAAGCTGTAAAATAGATCAAGGTGACTCTGAGGTATCTCAACCACAGAAGTGAAAATTCAGCATGTGGTGTAGAGTTATAAAGAAGGAGGCCTCAGAATGCTCAGAGCATTGTATATGTGGTGTTACACTCAGCCCACAAGATTTGACTAAATGATCTTCCCTATCTCTTTCATTTTCCCCCATACCCTCGTGTTTTACTTTCCAGTCTTTGCTTCTGCTCTGGTTTGCTCAGTTTCCTCAGAGCACACCCATCTTCCAGCTCCAAGGCAGGGATAAATGAGATCCATGTCAGTGCTTGTCTCCAGAGCTATCTTTTGATACTCACCCCAAAACACCCTCACCCTAAAGCCAGGGAGATGGCTGATTGCCTGGGATAATTTCTCCCAAATGGAAACAGTAAATAGCAATTCCAGTCCATAACTGGATCCATCTCTCCTGCAGATCTTGCAGTAGAACTCTTTTGTCAATAGCAGACTACACCTGGGAAAAACCCCTTTATTTACATCTGCTCTTCTTGTAAAAACAATAGTTACTCGAGCTGCCTAGAAATGTCCAATATTCAAAACCCTGTGTTCTGATTATTAAAAACTTTTCAAAAATATTTGCTTCCTAGCATTTTACGTTATCATCACAGTTAACATTAGCTAGAGGCCTTCACTGTGTAAGATTCAAGTGCTCTTTAATGATTTTCATCAACATAGCCTGAGCTATAGCATAAATTGTTCATGTTCAATATTATTCATGTGCAGAGGTTCAGAGGCTGAAGTGCAGCAGATGTTCCTCAGGTGCATGGAAGGGCATATCCAACCTCCAGGAATGGATTGCATCCTGTACCCTCTTCTGCAGAGGAAATAAATCCAACTCTCCACGTACTGAATGCAGACAGCACCTTGGCAATGACAGCCCAAGCTGGTGAGACTTAGCCAGTGCAATTTAATAGGAAATTCATTTTAAATGAAGGGCAGAAGCTGTGCTCCCTCTGGAGCAGAGCTTGTACTCCTTAGGCACTGATCACAAGTACACAGAGAACCAGGACATTTCAACAAAAACCCTTCACACACTGCAGTGAGGAAAACATTTTGCTTTGCAGCACAACTCTCCTGAAGTTGTCTAAAAGCAGCACAGGTTGTAGCAGTCAACCTTTAAGTTTCCAATTCTGTATGTTTATGCCTCATTTTCTCCCTCCAGGGAGAAACTGAGATCAAGTCTCTTGAAATTATCTCCCTGTCCATACTGCTTTAACAACTAGGATAATTTTCCTACCAAGTGTTATTCACAAGCAGGAAGCCCATAAAAGTTTAAATAAAAATGAAGTTTTCATTAGAATATTATAGGATTAGCAGCTGCATCCATAATTTCCTCCCTCTAGCTACAGAAAGGTACCAGAGAATTTCCAGAACAGGCTACTGCAAGCTTATGCTTCTTTTACACACTGGAAAACTGCTTCTATGGCAAACCAGGTGATTAAACCCTTGATTTTATTTTGTGAGACAGGTGTTGATAAAGAGGCAGGTTATGAAAAACTCCCATTTTTGTGGGATAAACTCTGCACCCTGTGGCCCTCTTTTCAGGAAAAGCAAGGAACTGCTCTAAGTGCTCTTGTATTATGTGACCTGAGCTCCTTCCAGGGATCTGGCATTCTCTGCCTCCCAAAACATCAGCTCTTTCTGCCTTCCAAACTTTATTCAAAGATCAGATCTTTCCTTGTCCGGTATCATCTGCTCTACTGCCTTACTCTTCAAACCAAAAGGGTTAAGACATCTGTGACAAGAGTCAATCTCTGGAGTTTCAGGTGTACCTATGGTTGAACCTCTCCAACCTCTGTACAGGTGATAATTCAGAGTTCCTGCCCATCTGAACAAGATTTTAATGCTGTCTGTCAGGTGTGGGGTGGTCACACCACAGGGTGAGCTGTCAGCTGAAGCACAGCATCACACAGAGATCATAGCTCAGGTGGGAACCAGGGAATTCCAGGCTTTTGTTTTTATGGGGCTAGCACCCTCCAAATGCATCTGGGCTGCTCGTGCAGCCTCTCCTCCCTGCACTGGGAAGCTCAGTGCTCTGAGCTCTCCTCTTCACTGCTCAGTCCAGATATGAGAATCCACATCCAGAAATCTCTCCTGCCCCATTCAGCTCTGGATCTGAGGTGGTCCTGGCACTTTGTCACACATTGATGTTGGTAATACCATCATGTGCGTCACCATTAGTAAAGCAGCAAATGTATGTGAATTTTAAAAATGTCCTGAAGTTGATAGCGAAATTATGATTTTCTGTCTCCTTCCCCAGTAAAAGTCAATGGAATGCACTGACTGAAGCAAGAAATTTTGCAGCAAAACTCAATGGGCAGTTGTGACATTGGAGGCTTCCATGCTATGCAAACACAGGGGCTAGAATTCAGGTTACACAGATGTTTGGAATGTGAACACTCTGCTGTAATGCCTTTGCATTTCCTGTTCCCCTTGAGCTCTGTCTGCCCTTGCCAGTTTTGCTGAGCCATGGAATAGGTCTGCAGGGTGCAGGGGGGGATGCAGGGGCACTGGGGACACCACACTCAGCCTGGGGGTGCCACTTCTGCCTGGCTCTGCTCTGCTCCCCACACCTGAGCACCCCATCATGGCTGGAGCGTTGCAGTTGCATTTCTGAAGCACAATTCTCTGTGCTGGTTTGTGAGCTCCAGGTGAATCAATGCAGACTGAGCAGGGATGAGGGGAGGCTGGCTCCAGAAAATGCATTCCTGATCCCACTGAAATGTGTGTGGACACCTCCAGTGGTGCCCAGTACAGCAGCTCTGTGCAGGGGTCCCCCGGCCATGTGCAGAACACCCCTGGAGGGAGGGAGGTGCTGCTCAGCATTTGTGGGGGTGCCAGGATGTGGGGTCCTGTTAGGATGGCTCCCTTAAAAATACAAAATAGAAATCTCCTGGAGTAGATTCCAAACTTCAGCTCTGAATGGAGTCAGTCCATGGAATTGCTGCAGGATGACAGAAGGAGCAGGTATATATCTATCATGGGTGATTTTTCAATAGAAAGAATGTCAATAAATTACATTAGGTAACTCTATTTAAAATGAAGTATATGTAGCCCTATAGGTTCTGAAATGTCTATTTTAGGAGTAATGTACCTAATATGAGGTTCTTAATGAAGTCAGTCCATGGAATTGCTACAGGATGAGTTTTAAGACAGAAGGAGCAAGTATGTACCTATTATGGGTGATTTATTTAATAGAAACAATGCCAATAAGTGAAATTAGGTAACTTTATTTAAAATGAAGTGTATGTAGCCCTACAGGTTCTGAAATGTCTATTTTAGGAGTAATGTACCTAATATGAGGTTGCTAACGGAGTCAGTCCATGGAATTGCTACAGGAGGAGTTTTAAGACGCAGAAGGAGCAGGTATATTTCTATTATGGGTGATTTTTTTAATATAAAGAATGTCATAAACCAGTTAATTTAGATAACTTTATTTAAAATTGAGTATGTGTAGCCCTACAGGTTCTGAAATGTCTATTTTATGAGTAATGTACCTAATATGAGGTTCTTAATGAAGTCAGTCCATGGAATTGCTACAGGAGGAGTTTTAAGACACAGAAGGAGCAGGTATATATCTATTATTGTCATAAACAAATTAAATAATGTAACTTTATTTAAAATTAACTATATGTAGGCCTACAGATTCTGAATGTCTATTTTAGGGGTAATGTACCTAATATGAGGTCTAGTTTATGCATCTTGTCATAATGGTTGCTGTCTAGAATTATTGCACTATGAACCAATTGTTTTTTATGTTACCACTGGAGACAAGGATTTTATTAGTGAAATTTAGCTCCCAGATTCATTTCATAATCCCTATGTCCATCATTTAGAAGAAAAAACCACAAATCAAGATGACATTTTAAAAAAAAAGGAGCCTAGGCCGGTCTTGTAGGAACATCTAAATCCTTTCCCATATTAAAAACCTTATCTCACCAGCAGTGCAGCAGCCATTTAGGAAAATTAAAGAGGGAGATAGCACAAAAGAGGCAGCAGATGCTAAAGCAGAGCAGTTTCTAGTCACAGAGATAATGAAGGGACTTGGCACATGGCCTTTCAGTTTATCCCTGCTTCAGCTTATCCTTCATCTGCTTAAATTCAAATGGATCAGGCATTATTAAAATCATTTTGAAATTAGCTGCTCCAGTTTCATGTGACTTTTAGGCAGATCCTCTAAAACTTGGTAACTCTTTGGGAAGACACATGCTGTACACTTTTGTTGTTTTAATTTCATTTGGAACACGATTTCTAAGCAGCAAATGGTAGCTAATGCTTAAATAAAATTAAATTTTACTCACTAATACTCACTGTGAGGAAAAAATATAGACTTCTTGCTGAAAAACACCAAATATTTTGTGCAAGGTGCTGTGGGCTTACAATGCTAAGAATACTCTGGAAGTATATTTTCAACTCATTTTCTTTATTCTTGGATAAATACCCTTCTATCACCCTTGGAACTTTCTACTTGCTAATTCTGAGAAACACTATCTGTAAGCATGAATGCATAAAACAATGACCATCTACCCTGGCAAACATTTAAAATCTCCTTCAAACCACTGCTGAAACAAATCTCTTGCAGTTCCAGCCCCTGCCCAGCCTCACGTTGGCATCTCCTGGCAGTGCCCCAAGCCATGTGCATGGCAGGGCTCCCCATGCTCAGCAGTTACTGAGAATTCTGCACCCCCACTGATTTCTATAGAAACAAACACGCATTTGAACAGCAAACCCTGCAGGTTAGCACCTACAGAGAGATTCTTCACGCTGTTTATCTCAGTGGTTCATCATTTTTATGATGAAAACATGCCACTGGCCAATTTCCCCATGGCCATCCATTTCCTTCTTCCCCTTCCTCCTACCCAATTTAAAATCTGGCAATGGGGATCTTCAGGAGATTTCTGCCAACCTCCAGCACTTGAAGGGAGCAGTGATGGTTCTTACCTTCCCATTTGGCCACGCAGCACTACTGCAGTTCTCCTTTTGTGCCTCCTGGGGTTTAACACCGGTCACATCCAGCATGCAGGTGCCACATGGCAGCAGATGACTTCTCTGAGCTCCTGACAAAAGGTGCTTTATGGCTCTTCTGCCTTCTGGCTGTCAATAGTTCCTGAATGATCTGTTCTGCAGAGAGCTTCACTGCCACATGGCTCCCCTGGCAGCACCTTGCTGAGCTCTGGTAACACAATCCACAAGAATCAAGGATCTTGAACTGCATTATGTCTTGAAGCTCCTACCACTGAAGTCAGAGTTCTGCATTATTAATTTTTTAAACAAAATTGTGTTACTCCAATTTAAAAAGGCTTAGAGGTTACAGAACACACATAAAGACAGTAGCAGTCTTAAAATCCTTGACTTGGGTTTTGATTTGGGAAATGAATTAACACATCTCCACTATGCAGACTGTGAAAATATTTACAAAAATTAGCTTTGTAGCTGAGTTAACTCAAGTGCAGCTTTGCCTTTCATCAGGCAGAGCACCTCTTTGTTATTCTTGCACCAAGATGAAATGGATAGCTTCAACATCAAAACAACACAGCCCTACATTCTGCTTACATGCCTCTAACAATGCTCCCTCCCACCTGTAGGTCACCAGCTCAGAGGTGAGCAGGTCATTTCTGTCAGTTCTTCAAACCTAAGACCAGAAATCCTGGGTGCTTAAAGGAGTTTTAGATCAGCTTTTCTGAGTCAAAGCTCCCCACCACAGGTGCGTGCCTCTATTGTCACTAATTGCTGTAAAGACCTGGATTTCTGCTTCCAGTGACAGTCTTTGAAGTTGGCTGGGGCACTTCCCTGCTACCTTCCTGCAAGTGTACACTGAGGATTAAAGAGTGACAACAGTGCTCCAGCGAATTCCCTGTGCCAATTGATCTGCCAGATGCAAAGAGAGGAAGGCAGAAGTCACTGTGAATAATCACTGCCTAAAGCACTCGGAAAGAAAAATGAAATTTCAGGAATTGTCTGAAATGAGTGCACTTCAGAAAGCCTTTTCAGTTTTTACACAGTCCTAGGCTGAGCAAAGATTTTTTTAAGGCACTCGATTAGAATAGGAGGTGTTGCCTTACTGAAGAAAGAAGATTACAAAAGGTTCCAAGATTATAAAAAGGTTCAAAGCTCTCTGCTGCAGGCTGACACTGAGCATTGTGTAAGGGGTGGTATCAGCTGCTGTGGCCCAGGAGGAGCCTTGGGAAGGAGTTGAGGCTCTGCCAGTGCCCTCCTGATTTCCGGGGAAAGCAGCATGAAGCCACTGCTCACAGGTCACTGATGCCACAGGGCAATGGTGACACCAAGCTTTGCCACAAACGCCTTAAACTGGCATGCCCCAAGAGTGGCTGCTACAAATTGTGAGTTTAAACTGGAGAGAGAGGGAAAAACTTATTTTCCCCTCCTGATTTCTCTGCAGTGAAACTGTCAGTAAGCACAGTAAATACACTTCAGCTCTGTGAAGAGTTAAGAGTCAGTGTTGACACTTCTGTCTCCAGGGACACGTTTGGACCTGACAGACCCCAAGACATTTTTAGAAACACCAATACCTCCATCCACCCTGTGCTCCTCTCTGTCTTCTCTTTCACCCCCTGCACCAGGAGGCTTAGTGCCCTCAGCACCGTGCAAATGACTTCATAGGCATCACTTGAGATGAATGGAACTGGATTATGTTACAGCACAAAAAATGTGCTTTACAGACAGCCTGATACCAAACTGGAATATCACCTTTGGAGCTGCATTTCAAAATTAGTAAGGCTAGGCCAGATTCTGCCACCTTTCAGTTGTCTGTTTCTTTAGGATGTTCCAAGCCTTTCAAAAGGAATGATCTCAGGAGTACAGTATTTATAAAAACAAGTTGTTATTATTTATGTGACAGCTGTAGATTCAATACTGAATAAAAGGGAGCTTGAACACATGTTTAGACATACATTAGTGGGCTCCAGCTAGGATAGGCTTCAAACAGCTCTTCCCAGGAGCTTCTGCCATGGCCTTGCACAGCAAGCTGAGCTCTGGCAACAACAGCGATGTTGGCTTTTATCAGCAGAGGACTTGTTCCCATCTCTGTAAATCAAACAGTCATATTAGTGTTATTCTTCCTCTGACACTTTCAGGGCTGTAGTTTGAGATGCTATCAGCTCTCTTAAGCGCTGCAATTAACTCCTTAAGTTGTATGCTAATAAGAGCATGATCCTTATCTACCCTCTGGACACAAGCTACACCTCACCCTGGCAGAGCAGCACTTGTGCAGTTGGGACCCACTTTCCCCACTGCAGGTGACAAGCTTTGTGTGCTGGGCCTTTAGGATTGATGCACAGATGGAATTTTTTACTCTCAGAAACACAGGTTTAAAGCAGCTACAGTAATTAATTCTGGGTGCATAATTATATATCCAGGAAATCTCCCCATAGTACAATAGGTGGCCATAATATTTTTAATACAAAAATAACTCAATATTTGAACAAAATGGTGTTTGTGGGATTTCCAAAGAGGCGTTTCAAACTAGGGCACCGAGGTATAGTCTGAGCCTTCAGTGTCACAATTCTGGGTCCAGGAAGCTCCTACCCCTATGGATGGAGGGAAATAGGTTAAAAATAAGCTTGCTTTTCAACAGCAATGCGTCCAGAGTTCATCCTTCAATTCAGCTGGGATGTTATCTCCTCTCTTATCTTTGCTTTGCTGTAAGCAAGGAATTTGTGTGCCATTTGTGCAGCCTTTTCCAAAACAAGTAAGACTAAGAGTCAGTAGGAATTTTTATTCAATATAGAACACTCATTCATCAAATCCAGTACGAAACAATCAGGGACATTTCTCAGGAGAAGGTGGAAGGACTGGATGGAGGCAGAACAGCAAAGATCCCTCACCTTCATAGGGAACAGGGACCTGCTACAGACCACAGCTTCTGACTGATCCTTTGGGAGCCTGAGCTGCACTTTCAGCCCTCACCTGCATTTCAGACCCCAGCTGGGATTGGAACAACACAAAACCAGAGAGCAAAAACGACTCCCAGAGCAATTTATTGTCCTTGTTCCTAATCACCTTCTGCAGAAGGGAAGAACTGGGGCTGCAGTTCCACCACAAAGTCAAAGTGGCTGCTGTGGCTCCCTGGCTCCACTGGGTCAGACCCACCAAACCTCCTGACACAAATCACCTTAGAACTCCCTCCTGACTTCCTCACTTCAATAAAAGTGACTTTTTCTACAAATAATATTGCAAGACTAAAGCTCTCGACCAAAACTGTAATTTTGTAGCTGTTCAATAGTTGTTTTGAAATTATGACCCAGATCTTCTGATCAACAGTCTCAAAGATGCAGCACCCCAACCTGATTGTGTTCCAAACACAATTCTCAGTAAAGTGCTCAGTACCAATACAAAGAACTCTGAATATACAAGTTATGCTGTGTTAGTCTTCACAGTCTTTTGAACTTTTATACCATACAAAGTAAGTGAAAATTTTCCTTCTAACCAGCTGAAAAAAAAAAGATTTTCAAATTGATAAATAAATTCCTAAGAATTTTTGAATTAATTCTGAATTGTTTTTTTCTTATTTGTAATCTACTTATGGACTATCTTGATTCCATGATGTTGAAATCATAATCCATATTTCTAACACCTACACAGTGAAAAAATGAAATACCTTTTCCTTGTGACAGCTGAATTATGAGCACACGAAAGAGAAGTGAGAACTGACAACAGCTACTGCAGTACCAAATCTGAGTGAATGGAATATGAATTCTTCATAACACAAGCGCTCAACTGAGTATTCAAAGGCAATAAAAACGGTTGGAAGGCCAAGGTATGGATTGCAGAAACAAACACATGGATGTAAATCTGTCCTGCATTCAAACTGCATCACCAAACAATTCCTCATCCTACATCTTGCAGTGACTCAGCCCAACGCTGCCACTTTTTAGGAAATGTGAAACCATTAATTGCCTTATCTGATGAACTAGAGTCCTGCTAATGACTTATCAATTATCACAAGGCTTATCTTTCAGCTTCTTATTAACCAAAGATGTTCTGGAACTGACTATTCTTGGAATTGCTTCACATACGGAGACCAGACTATTGTGGGGGAAAGGAAAAACATTTTGTGTTCAAAACACCCAAACACCACAGCATTAACATTCCAGGGCAAAAAAAGAAAGCCAATGTGGATGTTTTTTAGCCACATGAAAACCACTTTAGTACTTAATTCTGCATACCTCCTTCACTTTTGGGATAGCTGCTGGTAAGTGTGATTAGATTCAGGAAAACAGGTCAGGTGTGTGGGACTAAAAGGTCCCTTCTGAGCTCAGCCAGTGCCTCTGGAACAAATTGAGGGGCTCAGTAAAACCCAGAGTCCTCCCCAACAAAAGCTTCAAATGAAAATTTGCACTCCCTTGTGGAGCAGGGCAGTGGGAGGTGCTTTGGAACACCTCAAATTTACATTAGGTGATTCCTACCTCACACCAAGAAGGCAACAGTGTTGGAATATTAGTTTCACTTACAAGCAAGAGCAGAAAGTGTCCATCCATCAGGTGAAGGGACAGGCAATCCATGCAGCTGTGAGGTGCACACCTACAACTGCTTTGAGGAAGAGTAAGAGAATATATGGAGATGAAAAACCAACTCTAAACCAAAGCTTTGATGTTAAATGTTGGATGCATCATGCCAAGCACTGGTAAATGAGAAACCAGAAAAGGTAGATGCCCTGTCAGGAAAATCATCTGGTTGGTAGAGCAATTAATACATCTGAAATGCCTGGCTTTGCCCAGTGCTGAGGCAGGCACCAGGAGAGTTGTGGTGCTGCCAAGAGAGACTTCAGCTCTTCATGCTGCTGCTTCCACCAAGAGGGCTGCATGGATGAGCACAGGCAGGATTAACAATAATATAAGGCCTCATTAGACTCTTGAAATGTAAGATATACATGAATTAATCGATAATGCAGTAAGCTATTGAGCACACAGCTATGCTTATTTAGACCTCATGGTCATCAGGAAGTATTTGAGGATGTACAGAAGAGCTTTACCTGTTCTGGGTGATCCATATCTGATTAGGAATGTTGTGCTTTAGTTATCCTGGTGCCTGGTCCTGGGCCAGGGTTTCTGACTGATCCTGTGGTATTTAATCTAAACCAAAGGCCCACAGTCAGCTGGGGATGTTTCCCCAGGCAGCTCCAAATGCAATCAGGGTCTCCAGAGTGTGCACAGCTCTGGCTCACTTCAAGCAGTTTTGCTCCTTCCTGGACTCCAGCTGCAAACTACTAAACACATACTTTTTTGGGTCATTATGGCCTAATGTCTGTGGCATTACATTATTTCAGTGACATATCTTTGAACATACCAAAGTAATTCCAAAAACTGCAGGTCATCTCCTAGGCTAAGTGGAGAGCAGGATTTTATATTAACTCCATCCTTTGTCTCCCTCTCCTTTTCTTAAAAAAGGCAAACAACAAAAAAAAATCCTACTGAAACTTCCTTTCCCGTTATTCCCTTCATGGTAAGGAGCCTTCTGAGCTTGCCCTATTAGGAAAAACCATTGCTAGAGGCAAAAAGCACAGCACCACTGTGAACATCCTCCATCCTGAGAAATCCTGGCCCAGGACCAGGCACCAGGATAACTAAAGCACAATATTCCTAATCAGAGATTCTCAGACAAAGAAACCTTGCCAAAAAAGACTTCTACTCCTCCCCTTGAAAAACAAACAAAAAACTCCACACATGCACCCAGGCCAATAAAAGACGACAGCTGTCTCCAGAGTGATGCTTTTTATGGTCCTTTTCTAAAGGAATCAAGGAACCAATTTTTCATTTAATATCCTCAGGTTAATCCACTGTCCTTAGATACATATTTATCTACTTAAACTCTAATTAGCTATCAAATAAAATTTATCTGGGTGGTTTCTGTTGGAGAAAGGAATTCTCAGAAGAGCAGAACTTCTCTAAATCAGGTGCAGATTGTGTCAGGGCTGTGACAGAGCTCCAGGAGCTGTCAAGCTCACCCTCCCAGCTGAGTGACAAATTCAGTGAGAGGACACTGAATTTGTCACTCAGACAGGACTGCAGGCACAGAATCTGAGTTAAGGTATTTCAGTTCTTCCCAGTTTCACCTCAGTGGAAAATGGGAATTCAGATGTTTTGTCAACACAAGCTCCTTGAGGTACCATTTCCTACAAGCAGAAAATCACTGGTATTTTGCACTGGCAGCAGAATAAAAAAATCATTTGAAGCATGCATTGAAGGATTCATTCTCCTTATTTTGTATTCCTCCTGCAGGAAAGGATTTTTTCCAGCAGCAAGCATGGCATGGGGAGTTTTGTCTCCACATCAGTTTTTCAGACCTCCATGGTCAGATTCTCCCAGACACAAAAATGAAACTCCCTAACTTTCATAAGGGGGAGGACATCAGCACTTCTTACATCCAGCAAGGAGAAAAAACGGAGCCATCAAACCAGATTAGGGAAGAACCTCATCTGGGCAGGACTGGGAGGTGAAGAAAATTCCAGATGTTGTTCCTCACCATCCCTCTTGCATGCCCCCATGCACCTACACACATCTGAAAGGAAACTGAGGGCATAACATGAAAAATTTTCACATCAGAAATTTCTGGGTTACCACCAGAGCCCAAAGCTCAACAGAAATTTCCATGTTACTATCAAAGCCCATCAGCACTGCAGCAGGAGAGGAGGATGTGCCAGGAGGGGACAGGGCCTCAGGAGGGTATCCCAGGGGGGACAGTAGCCCCAGGAGGATGTGCCACAGGGGACAGCGGCCTCAGGAGGGTGTGCAGAGGGGGACAGTGGCCTCTGGAGGACATCCCAGAGGGGACAATGGCCTCAGGAGGGTGTGTCACAGGGGACAGTGGCCTCAGGAGGACATCGCAGGGGAGACAGTGGCCTCAGGAGGATCAGTGGCCTCAGGATGGGGACAGTGGCCTCAGGAGGGTGTGCTGGGGGGACAGTGGCCTCAGAAGTGTGGTACAGGAGGTGACAATGGCCTCAGGAGGGTGCGCTAGATGGGGACAGCGGCTTTAGAAGGGTGTGCCGGGGGGACAGTGACCTCAGGAGGGACAATGGCCTCAGGAGGGTGGGACAGCAGGGGACAGGGGCCTCAGGGGGCTGTGCCACAGTGGCCTCAGGAGGATGTCCCAGGGGGACAGTGGCCTTAGGAGGGAGGCAGTGGCCTCAGGAGGGGGACAGTGGCCTCAGGAGGGTGTGCCAAGAGGGTACAGTGGCCTCAGAAGGGGCATCAGTGGCCTCAGGAGGGGGACAGTGGCCTCAGGAGGGTGTGCAACAGGGGACAGTGGCCTCAGAGGGGTGTGCCAGGAGGGGACAATGGCCTCAGAATGGACAGTGACCTCAGAAGGGGGACAGTGGCCTCAGGAGGGTGGTACAGGAGGGGACAGTGGCAGCAGGAGGGTCAGTGCCCTCAGGAGGCTGTGCCACAGCGGCCTCAGAGCCTCGTGCATGGCAGCAGGGTTGCAGCCGAGCTGTTCTCTCTGCAGCAGCCTTGTGCAAAGCTGAGCTCTCTCCACACTTGCTCATTCCAAAACGCTCTGCCCCAGCTCCTCACTCCTTTCACAGCCTCCTGGCTGCTCTGGCACTTTGGGCAGGGCTGCTCCTTCCCCTGGTGCAGGGGGAGCAGCTCCAGCAGACTCGCAGGCTCTGGATGCGGATCCAAACCAAACCCAAACATCTCGAGATTCTTCCTTCCCTAACTCCAAACACATTTGATATGCTCAAACATGCATTGTATTCTGTCAGGAACCAAATGGCTGCTTTGCTGTTCCAAATAATCAAATCTCTTCTGCTGGATGATTAACAGAAATATTGCTCACCCAAAGCAATCAAACTTTCATTTCCATGTTTGAGAGCCTGATCTCCAGTCCCTGGAGTCTCTGGGACTATTTCCAGTCACTCTGACAGACCTTGGATCTGGCTTGAAGCAATTTTTTTCCCCCTAGATACACTCATCCACTGAAGACTGAGCTCAGTGCTGATTTTTTCACACTGCAGCTAAAGAATGAATTTGCTTCAAGCTTCTTGCAAGGCCGGATATCACAAGGTAAATTGAACACAGAGGCTTGTTTTCCTTACATTTGGTTTTGATGTTCTGTTCACTGAGCCTATGACTGCAAAGGTTATAGATGATGCAATTTATTTTCCTTCTGCTTTTTACCAGTAGAATACTGCTCCTCTTCCTAGATTAAACACAGGCTTTATTGCACATTTATCTCAAAATACATGTCTTTGAAAGGCCCAACATCTAACAGCATGTTTCACATTTGCTAGCAGTCTCATTTTTATGCTGCTTTTCTAAGGAGTCTGCTTCCAAACCAGTTTTGCCTTTCTCATGGCAATGGTGTGTTAATCCAGAGTTTCACAGAACTAAATGCTGATCTCAAAACCTTCAGAAGGATCCTGATCCTTCCAGCATCACCGTTCCAGCACAAACACGACATTAAAGACATGGCAACTATGTAAGATAATAAATTCTCTCAGTTTACAGTTGATTTTACTTTGTTTCTATTCAAACTGAAATTATGTACACTGGTCATCTCCAGGGTTTATTTTATAACTACGTGGGGGCACAAACCTGCTCATTTTCTACTGAGGACAGCAGAGTGTTGGATTAGCTGCGCAATTCTGACCCAATCTCATGTGCTGTGCTTGATTACATGGGAATTACCTTAAAAAGACAATCACAAACTGCACATCTTCATCTTCCCAGTGCCTTTTGTGCCTTTCTTTCTGTAAATACAAAACTGAAATCCAGCTCATGCTGACAATACCTGGGTAAGCAGCAGTTTGCCCAAGGGTCTAGTAAACCAGAGTTTTTTGGTTTTGTATCCACCAAATGGTTTCCTTTAAAAAAGAGGCTATTATACCTAATTTTAATTTTTTTTTTCTGGGAAACTCAGATCTAGCCAGTAACAGGTAAGTTTATCTAATTTTGACAATAAAATGCAGTGGGATCTGCATTGGGAAATCTAAATGACACTGCTTTTACCTCAGAAGCTTTCCAGCTCTGTGATTTGCCCTCAATTAGTGTCTAAAACTGAAGGTAGATCTCCTCCTTCATGGGTCTCACTTGCAAGTCTGTTTTACTGTATTGCTCTGACACCAGGCAATTACAGGCACTAATTGAGAGCAAACCATTCCTGCAGTGCTGCTGGCTCAGCCAGCTCTGCAGAGCTTCCCATGGCTGGGTGCTACCCTCAGCCCTTAATTGGCTTTTTACAATTATCTCCCTCTTAACTGGCCTCACTTATGTGCTGAGCACCTAATTATAAGTGAAATTTTAACTTTTGTATCCAGCATACATTTATTAAATTTTTTTTTCACTGTTCTTGTCAAGGGAATAAAGTTAATTGTGAGCAGTGCAACAATCTAAGCTAAGTTGTAATGGAAAGTATAATAAAATATTGGAATAGTATTCTATTATGTATTTTATTTATATATAATAGATAATTATATAATATAATTATATAGTTTATTTTATATACATATATATACACACATATATATATATATATATATATATAATATGTAATATAATAATTAAAGTAACTGTGACACTCTTGTTCTAAGTAGTCTTCATCCAATCTATAGGACATCACAGCTAGAACAGGGTTTTTTCCCTGAAAAAAAAGAAGGAAAATAATGGTAAGCAGTGTTCTTATTGTTTAATTACTCCTCCTGTTTATAAAAAGCAGCAATGAAAACTGTTACTGATGCACTTCCCCTCTTGCTCAAGACTCTGCTCAAATACATCACTGCCAAAACTTCACTCCCTGATTAGTTTCAAGCAAATCTTGTCTACAAAATCAATATTTCCATGCAAGAAAGGAATATTCAGATGTTCAAAGAGGCCAGGACTGAGCAAGCTTTTCACAGCCTTTCTACCTTGACAACAACAAATATTTCCAGGGGTTTTCATGAGACTCCCAGTTAGGATTTTCTCACCTCAGTCTCACTCACAATCAAGATTTGAAAGTCCTTTAGGTTCAGGGGAGGTGAAAACACAGGCTATGGGCTTTGTTCAATTCCTAAAGAAAGAGATGGAAAAGCTCTCCTGAACCCAAGAGTGCCTAAGGAGCTCCTGAACTTTTGTCAAGCACCCTGCAGAAACATTTAAATCTCTAGAAATGGGCAAAATAATCAGGAGTTAACAAATCGCTGAAATAACACAATTTTTTATGACATTAATAAATTGAAATTAATAAATGTGTCAGAAATCTATTATTTCTAGTTATCAAGGAGGAAAAAGAGTGGAAAATTTAAACTACAAAAACACTTGGATGTGCTTTCAAAACCAGAGAGTTGAGGACAATAGGCAGTGCCAGACCCTCTGCAAGATGCAACGCATCCATTGTTTCTCCCACTGAACACAAGTCAGACATTGTCATAAAATTATTTCCACAAGCAGAGAGGGATACAAACTCATCTGAGTCACTCAATAATCTTGAAAAATTCATAGATGAATACCTGAGGCTTAGGAAAATTCAGATTCTTAAGGTGTTTTCCATAGAACATTGATAAGAACATTTTACTCCCAGTACTTTTGAAACACCTGCACATTTTTATAGAAAAGGAGAATTACCATCCATAACCTCTCAAGGAATCCCTGCAATATGTAAGCAGTGTGTAATGAAGCTCAATTTAGCCTCAGTGAAAATTTATGGAGCAGACAGGATCTTTATGATTAGCCAAGGATCCCTCAGCACAAGCAGAGTAAAAGACACCACTTGTTCTCTAGGGGGCTGAGGAAGGAAAGTGGGGAGGGGAAATAAATCTGCAGCCTCCCTCTCTATCTGAGACCACTGCCCTCCCAGGCTGACAAGGAGGAATTCCAGAGGAACCAAAACATTTGGCTGTTTTCTCTCTGCACTGCTCTCTTAGTAAATGTTATCCTAAGCACCTCTTTAGTAAACACTGCTGTAAATAGCCACCTGTTCACTGCGGCGACACTGGAAATCCAAGTACCAGCTCACCTCCTTCAGTGGAGTTTACAGCATCTGCAAAGCCGTAAAATAGGCTTGACCCAACCCGCTTTAGCAAAGCTTCCTTTGCTAAAACATGGATTCAGTAAGTGCTAGACCAAAACAAAATTTATGTCCTAATCATCACTGAAAATTCAGTAAGTGCTAGATCAAAACAAAATTTACATCCTAATCATCACCGAATCATCACTTACATCCTAATCATCACTGAAGTGGCATTTTGTTAAATGCCTTTCTTCATCTTACTCCCGTATTTAAGAATTTTTGTTTTTTGGGTGTTTTTGTCCAAGAGGACACAGATGTCAGTAATACCAATCCTGACAAGAGGAGCAGCCAAAAGTTACCACAAGCCTCGGGGTCTGTGCTCTGTAAGGAAACATCCCAGGTTTAAGTTTTAGATGCATATTTTATGACAAGGAGCGCAAAGTGCCTTCTGTCCTACACAATTCATCTCAGTTAAGTGGAAACACCAGACAGGGACTCCCATGGTACAAAATTGAGCTAATGCATTCAGCAAGCTGCGAGAAAAGTGACTTAAAGTTATTACAAACGCCAAACTAACACCACCATCTAGCCAGTAACCACACACAATGCACGAACATCCTTTCCTGAAAAGGAGAATGGATCATTTCAGAGGAAGGCTCTCAGCAAGCGGCCCTTGCTGGGCAGCACAGCTCAATTAGCACAGGCATCTCCCCGAGCAGTGAGAGCATTCACCGAGCACCCTCGGGATATTTCCTGATGAAAGAGCCTCCTGCTGCTCCCTGCAGCTCCCAGGGCATCCCAGAGCAGCATTACTGAGGGAACATCCAGGTGTTGCTGAGCTTGAACAGGAGAAGGGGCTGGGAATGAGAGGAATTCTGCTCCCTGCCCACCCCTTTTGTTTCCCTGCTTTTCTCTCAGCTGCAGCCACGTCCCATTTCTGCAGCAGTGACAGACAGCTCCCAAAACTTGCCCACCTGGCCTTTATCAATGGGCATAGGCAGAAAGCTCCCAGGACCTGGGCCAGATGGAAAGGCAGGCTCAGCAACACTGGCAAACAAAAGCACTTACACACTAAACCTTGTGTGTTTGTTTATTGACAGGTCAGCACCAGGAGTAAATCAGCTCCTCTAGGAATTGGTGTCAGCACTTCTCAGAGCGCTGCTAATTGTTACGCTGTGTTTGTGGCACTTACAGACATCAGCGCAGGAAAGCACAGCCAGTAAATCACTGCACCTCCACGCAGCAGAGCAGCACCTGAAGCCAAGCTCAGTTTGCTCACTCAGCATCCCAGCAGCGCACAAAACGTGATGCTCACGAGCAAGCCTGAAAATATTCAAATGAAAACTGCATTTACCTCATGATTAAGTGAAAACAAAGTCTGGGAGCTTTTCTGTTTGTTTTTGCATCTCAACCATGCCTGTTACTAACTCTGAGTTACTAGCTCTGAGGGGAAACAAATTCAGAAACACTGACGAGTTTCCACTGCATTTCATCGCTTTTCCTTTGCCAGTCTCCCGAGCTGCAGAGATTTCCTTGTTACCAAATGTTATTTACAACTTTTTGATTATGACAAAAACTTTTCAATGCTCCTTGCAAACACAAAATTTTAACAAATACCTTGTTTGTAGAAAGGGGACTTGCAAAGAAATTTTTATTGCCCCTAAGAGGAGCAGAGCTCCAGTGCTTAGCAGGGGATCTGGGAGCAGCATGGCAGGAGATGGCAGCAAGGGCCCAAGTCCAGGAAGATCCCTTCAGATTGGTGCTCATTCATTAAATACAAATCTTCTCTATTACCTGAAAAACAAATGTTATGAACACATAGAATTTTGCTAGTGAACTGAAGGTATAACCACAATAATAAAATAACTCTGCATACCTGGAGAGGCATTTGAGTGCTCATTAATGTTGCTTCCACTTTATAAGGTGGGAAAACTCCCCAAACTATTTTTGTATTTTAGAATTTTTCCAGTTTGAAGAGGGATAAATATTCTGATACATAAGCAGGACTAACTCTGAAAACTAAAATATCACCCTAAAACTTCAGCTCACTCATTGTAAGCTATCAATAACTATTAACCCCTGAGCTCCCAGCTAGGCAGGCTGGGAGCTGAAGCCATTCTTCAGGCAGGACAGACTTACATTACCTTGGCTGGGCTGAGATGATATAATTGAAATACAGAGATTTGCTGTAAGCTGAGGCTGAAATGTGGGAGCCAGCTCTGGTTTCAGGGCAGAGCTGCCCCTGAGGAGTTGCAGGACACAAAAGAAAAGAGGATTTTGGCTGTGGAGTGGGAAATTCTCTCTCTGCTGCCAGCCAGGGGTTCTCCTGGTTCTGGTTTTGGGTCTGCTGAGTGCAGGATCCTCCCAAAATCAGCCTTTGCCTCAGTGCACTCGAATCAAAGGGATTTTCCCCCCATGATCTGGGATGCTGAAGGTGCCACTGCCTCTCCTGTGCCTCTGCTCCTCAGAGATATCCCGGAGCTCAGCTCATTTCTCCTTCAGCTCACAAGTCCCATTCCTACTTTTCTTTCTACTCCTGTGTCAAGTTAAATATGTTCCACATTGAAAGACACTGATAACAGTGACAGAGTGTGCTCTGCTGTTGCACCCAGCCAAGGCTTTGTCTGGACACAAACCTTTCCCCAGCAGGCAGAAGTGAAGGGCACTAATAGCAAATGGAAACACGGGGCTCTGTTTATTGGGGCTGGTGCTTTGAATGCCAAGTTCTCTGCACAGGATTAAGTGCATTTTGTATGCAGCTGGAATATGTCATAGATACATTTAGGTCTTTGAATTTTAACAGTCCCAGGTGATTTTTTTTTTCCTTCTATCTTAGCCTGTGGTGCAGAAAGAACTCTGGATACATTTTAAGTTCTCCCACCGAGAAAAAAAGTTATTAAAATTAATGCAGTATTTTTGAAAAGAACATATTTTCAAATGGAATTATTATGAAGCAATGTCAGCAAAAGAAATGCTAAAAATTTCAGATTTTATGTACTTTTTTGAATGAAAATCTTTCGTCTTTAATCTCTCTTTATCTATTCCCAATACAATATTTGTTCTTGTAACTATTTAAAGCAGTGCTGAAGCTCACAAATCATTGTAGTCATATATGCCCAGTTCCTCACAAGGAAAATGAGCAGACAACTTCACCCCTGCTTTAAAGCTTTGGAAATTCTCTAAACAAAGAGGCAGCCATCTTCTTCCATGTGCTTTTAAAACAATACATTTGTTCCACACAAGGAAAGCAGGGTTTCTGCCTGCAGTGAATAATTTATATGTTTTATAAAATCTGTGGCTCACTGATGGCATAATGTAAATCTTAGTGAATCATAAAAATATCCCTATTTCTGGGGACTCTGGATATAGTCCTTAGGCAAAATAATTTCTTACAGTTTTGTTAAAGTATACATTTGGGAATTGTGATGTTCCGCATGTTAACATCAAGGGTTATTTTATATGCATTCAGATTGGGTTGGTTTCAGATTTGTTTATTGAATAATATGAATAATGGTCATACAAGAATTTATTTTGAGTGCTGAAATTAGGAGATATAGAGAAAACTTTTGTAGGAATACAAACAAAAAAGAACTGAATAAATGAATTGGATGTTTCATACATATAAACAATTCCTAAGCTCATCCTCTGGCCTGCCACCAATCAGGACCAGCATGCCTTTATCAGCTATGATTTTGGGAAGTAGATGAAGATGCTCATTAGCATTTGATCATCATTCCAGTGTCTGAGAACTCATCTATTCAAAGAAATGCCCTGCATATTCTTTTCTTTTATATGCACTCTTGCATATAAAAGGTTTTTTAGGCAGGAATGGTGGCTTGTTCTGCTCCTCCTCAGTGTGTAGCTGGTCAAACCCTGGAGGCCGGTGTGATAAGGAGCTCAGCAGAGCTCCTCATGTCTCTGACACTTCCATGCTGGTTCACTGCCCTGTTTGAATCAGCCTTGGGGACCACCCAGAAGTACCAGCTGGGGGTGGCTCAGTGCTCGCATTCCCAGCAGAAAGGAGCTGCTATCGCCATAAAACAAACTGTGCTCAGTGTTTGGCTCTGCCTGTCTCTAGCCTGGTGCTGCTGCAGCAGCTGGCCTGGGGAAGGCAGGCTGGGCTGCAGCCCGGGCTCCAGGCTGCCTCTCCTGCTCCACCAAGAGCTGCTCCCCAGCTCTTTGATAAAACCTTCAGCACCAGAGGCAAGCCACACTGAGGGGAAGATCAAACTCTGCCCCTCAGGCAGTTTGTCAGCACGAGAGCTCGGTAGGGCATAGTGCACATTTGTTATGGCAGGTTTTTAATGACATCTTTGATAGGGCAGTGATAGGATTCCATATGTGAGAGCAAGTACTGCTGCATCAGAGGTGAAACAAATTCAGGTCAGATCCTCACCTGATGTAAATTAACTGTTTCACTGACTCAAAGGGAACCCTGGGTACTCTTCATGGCTGAGACAGTAAAGCACACTTTTCGTGGTGAGATTTTGCTAAAATGTTTCAGCCATAAAAATCACAAACCCAACTGTCATTTTACGCAAATGCAGTTTTCTCTCTCTCCGAACCCTGGAGCTGGCGACGTTTCTAAACTGTTGGTGAACTTTTAGGAGAGGCGGACCATGTGCTGACCTGTGTAAAACACATGAAACCTTGAAAATATTAGAAGGTTGTGGACTTTGGAACTGTGAACCTCAGCTGGAACTTCCTGCCAGCCGCTCTCCCGGGCAGGAGGCATCAGGTTGAGTTTGTGCCGTGCCGCGAGCAGCAGGTCTGATCACAACTGACAGACTGCTCCCATCTGCTCCAGAGCAGGGCTCAAAAGGGTTCTGACTAAGAAAATAAAGCCCAAAGGGGTAAGATGATTTGTTTATAATATAATGTTAGTGGTTTATTATCCAGAAATGACAGCAGATTTGTGTATATGTGTGTGTCCGTGGATTTTGGGAAACTGATCAGTTCAATTTCAGTAAAAGGCATCATTGAAAGTAATTTACACTTCTAACTAGTGTTCTGTACCAATCTTTAATTACCTGAATTGTGTGCTCTTCATATTATGCACTAATTTATACTCAGTAAGTACCAATTGAATTTTATCCAGATAAAGTGTTCATAATAAAGCCATCCCACTGCAGCCTGCTCCCTGCACAGCCTGGAGTCACAGCACAGCCCCACAATCAGCTCCTGGGACTCAGCCCAGCTGGGCACAGTTTCCATCCCTGCCAGAGGCCCACGGCGAGTGCTCGCCAGTTTAAAAGCCAATGCTCACCAGATTGGGCTCTCACTGCTAATTTTAGGCTGCAGAATGACTTCAGAGAAAGAGATCTTTACTTTGAATGTGCTTTGGAGTTCTCCTCTCCTCTTTCTTTCTCTACCCCATTTCCTTCCAATTATCAAATATTGAGGCTCTTTTCTAGTCATGCTGAACAAGATATTTTTTACTAACTGAAGAAGCCAAGTCCTTCTTGTCCCCAGAAGACAAGAGGACCATTGTCAGTGTAAGAGCAGAAGTGTAACTGGTGCAGGTGGAAGTGGTGGAAACCAAAGCAAGAGCTCCAAGTATTATTCCCTCTGACTTTGGTAGGTCCCAGCCTGGTGACGATGATGTGGACATCAAAGTATGTGTTGAAGATTGCAATGCAAGATGTTTTCCATTCCCATCTGTATGGCAGATTACCTTTGTCAAGTGGGCAGTTTACTTTATCTCTCTCTTTGTGTGACCACATTCACACCTCCCTGGCGGGGGGGGGGACATTGCTGATAACAGCTATTGAATGTCACTGCATGGCTGATAAGAACTGCAGCATCCCACTGGGAGATGTGAGCCCAGAGGGAGGAGCCAAGCATTGCTACCCAGATATAATCCAGAGGTTTTGAGACACCAGCACGGCTTCTGCACTGGATTCCCCAGAGGAACAGCAGCTGCCTCTTCTTCCACTGGATCTTCAGAGGAAGAATCCATCCTTCTCTACAGGATCCCTGCTCCAGCAGAACCACCCCTGACACTGCAGGAGGGCTGAGCCACAATTCCAATGGGGCTGCCACCAACACCCTGACCCACAGGGTGCCAGGTTGGGTTCTGACTCTGTCAGTGTTGTTCTAGTGTACTGCATTGTTTATTTCATACTTTCATTCTTTTCTTTTCCCTATTAAAGAACTGTTATTTCCTGCTCCCATATTTTTTTGCCTGAGAGCCCCTTAATTTAAAATTGATAGCAATTGGGAGAGGTGGGGACGGTTTGCATTCTCTATTTCAGGGGAGGCTCCTGCCTTCCTTAGCAGACTCCTGGCTTTCCAAACCGAGACAGTATCCTTA
Source organism: Zonotrichia leucophrys gambelii (assembly GCF_028769735.1). Taxonomy (NCBI): domain Eukaryota; kingdom Metazoa; phylum Chordata; class Aves; order Passeriformes; family Passerellidae; genus Zonotrichia; species Zonotrichia leucophrys. The sequence goes on from NC_088179.1 coordinate 2,997,029, forward strand.
AAGCCGTGGGCTCTGTGGAAAAGTGATTGGAAATCAGGGTCCCATGGCAAGAATAAAATAGCAGGAATGAGTTTCAGCTGCTACATGAATAAGATTCAGGTATGGGTCTCTTCCAGTTGCTGTTGCCACAGGAGTGGAGGGCTCAGTGTTCCCACAGAAGGGAGAGGAGCCCCCAGTGCTGAGAGCGGGCACACAGCCCTGCCCTTTGTTTGAACCTGGCTTCTCCTCACACTCCTGCAGCCAGGGATCCACAGGGCACATAGAGCTCTTGGTAACTGACTCAGTTTTGCATCTCTCTTCTCTGGATGTCCAAATCTGGACAGCACCATGGCCAGATGTTTGGAACTGATGGAGGGAGGGAGGGAGGGAGGGATGATGGCAAAGAGCATTCGACTGGTTTTGCTTCTCTGGCATTATCAAATATGGGAATTAGGGGAGGCATCTGAGCCTCAACAAGTTTTGAGGGACTAAACTCAGTCTTTTGTAGAAGACTGGAAGGGAACAAAACAGCTGATGTGTGTTGGTCTTTTGCAGGGAGAACCAGCACACAAAAGCAGTGGGCACACTGTGTGGCAAGGCAGGTGGGCAGAGGAGACAGAATGCCTGACTGTCAGATTCATCCTCTCATTCCTCATCTGTGAGCTCAAGCCATGGCTTGGATGCCTAAAAACATGCTGAGATTTTAGCCCAAGGGAAGAAAATGACAAGGCATTGACCCAAAAAGGGAATGTTCAAGTCTTATGAATACTTTTGTCCTGTTTATCAAACAGAATCTTCAGCTTTTCCAAACAGAATATTTTCATTTCATGCTTCCATTTTCTATATCACATGCACAGAGAAAACAACTGAAAATGTCCTACAAGGACCAACAGTAGGGAAACAATTCACTTTTCATGCTCTGATTTGCACCAGAGTCCCTCAGGTTTGCATGGACAGCCCTACCTGTCACCATGAGCGCCAGGAATTAGTGGCAGAAGTTGTCTCATAGCCTTACTGCATTATTTTCAAACTGGAGTTTCTGGGGTAATTTTTCCCTGCCTGATTAAAGGCCTCCCCCTGTCCCCCAATTTGTCACAACTGAGTGGCAAATAGAAGGTAGAAGATAATAGCTGGGAAAAGGTAACTGTGACACAACAGAGCATGAGCTGGAGGTTTTCAGAAAGCAACAGAACCCTTGGAATTTCATCTTCCAATGAGAAAGTGAATCTGAACAGTCAAACAGCAACAACACGTTTACTCAGTTTTCCCTAAACTGGGACTGAGGAGGAAGGGATGAAAATTTCCCAGGGAAACAAGATTGCTTCCTTTGGCTCTTATGGAAGTGGCAGCTACATGGACATGAACTCCATGGCCAGACTCTCATGAGCAGGGACACAAAGAAAAAACTGCTTTCTTAAATGAAGACAGAATAATGTACAGTGACTTCTCAAAAAAACCAAACAAGCAAAAAAACAAAACAAAACAAAACAAAACAAAACAAACCACCAAAAAACCCACCAAAAAACCATCAAAACCAAAAAATCCCCCCCAAAACCAATTAGAAAAAAATCCGAAAAAAAATTCTCCCAAAAAACCCAAACAAAAAAAAATCCCAACCCAAACACACACACAAAAAAAAAAACAAAACGAAAAAAAACCAACAAAAAAAGAAACCCCAAAACCCCCAAAAAATCCCCAAAACAATCACAACACAGAAAACAAAACAAAACAAAAAAATCCTTTGGAGTATGCAGAGCACCTGCCAGCTCTGATGCTGTCTGATGCATGTAAACTGTAAATTTTACCTCCCTGTCCTTCCTGAGGTGCTAAGAACTGGCCACCCTTTACGATCCTCATCTTCCACTCATCTTTTCTGTGCTATTCACCTGCTCAAAACTTCTCTTTATAAGGCATTTGTCATCCTCTCCCTCCAAAGGAAGAGCCTGATCCAAGTGCTGCAGGATCAGTGGCAAATGTCCCACAGCATGGAGTTGGATGAAGTCTTTAATGTGTGTGAGCAGCTCCAAAGAGGGCAGAAGAGACAGGAAAGAACACTTTTCCAAAACATCTGTGAGTTTTGCTAAGATCACAGCTGAAGGAGCACTAATTTTTAAAAGTATAATATACCAAGTAACATCAAAATTATAATTCACAATGTTACTAAACCACATAAACAAATTTTCAGCTTTCACAACTTCAACAAAGAAAGAAATCACCAGAAAAGAAACAATATAGGAACATTACAAGGCACAGGGGAGGGGAAAATGTGTCTTAAGCCAATGGCCCAAGGAGCACCATGTTAGTCAGGATGCAGGAGGGGAAGGGATTTCCACTTCCACTGAATTAGTGGGGCTTTTGCTCTGTCTTTATTTCTTTAGAGGTTATCAACTTAATATTTGGCCAATAAACACAATGATAATGATTATTCATCAGCCTATAAGGCCTCTCATGTGGATTTCATACTGTGAGAGAATGTGTCTTATTTCACAGCTTGTCAGTACAAAAATATGTCCAAAAAAAGGTTTATCCCAGCATTCTCCGAAGTATTCAGTATAATTTCCCACTATTTGCAACAACCATCACGTTGGCCTCTTAGTGGAAAAATTCTCCAGTGTCTTACAGTCTGAAATCCACAGGGAATGAACCATACCATTATTGTTATTATAAATACCAGTAGTATTAGATATAATATCATAATAAAGTAATAATTAATACAGAAACAAATGCCCATTTGATCCCATGTATCTAAAAACTGGTCATCGCTATGATTTGGAATTGAATGAGCTGTAAGATTGCCACTCTGAATAAAACAAGGATTGCTGAAGTCAGGCTGATTTATTGGCTCTCCCCAGTGCCATGATGATACACAAGCAGCAGCTCAGCATAAAAGTCAATTCCTCTGTGGTATCATAGAAGTGAAGTAAGGGGGTAGAAAGGATGAAAAGAGATAGAAAACTGTTACCTGCAAGCAGCAACTCTCATCATTGTGGAAGAGAGAAGGGCTACAAATGGGGCTGTGTTTGCCTCCAGATGAAAGGAAGGGTCTCCTACTTTGGAAAGGTCTCCTTTTGGTCTGTAGGAAGGAAACGGGAGAAGGAGCCAGTCTTCATCTTCAATATCATCTCAGACAGGAAACACAGCCTCTACAGAAAAGTCAAGGAACCTCTCATCAAAGCTGAGCTGGAGACATAAATAAATAAATAAAAAGTCATTCCTTTGCTGGGATCCCTGTGAAAGGGCACTGATCTCTTGGAGCAAGGTCTCTCCTGCCTTTGTTCTTGACTGTCCTGGTCAGTCCCCAGGGACAGGGCTGTGCTGGATGCAGCCTGCTGTTTTCAACGGTTAAAATGGCATTTTGTTCCTACCAGCAGATCCCAGACTGCCAAATGTGCTCCTGCTGTGCTCCATCCCCTGATGGCAAGAGCTTGTGCTGCCTGAGAGGGGTCAGGCTCAACCTGCTCCGATTTAGGCTCACAGATCCTTGCCCTCCAGGGCAGAGGGAAAAGCAGAGGCTGCAGCAGCTCCTGTCCTTGCCTGCTGAGATGCTGTGCCCAGGGGGCAGCTGCAGCTCAAACCCAAAGTGCATTTGTAGCCTTTGGGGAGGTGCAGATCACACCCCTACCAAACCCCTTCCCAGTGCTGGGAACCAAACCCATTCCATAAACTGGTTTTAGTCTTGTCCGCCCTGCTTTGTTAAGGAGGGGAGGGAAGGATCAATGTCATGGACTGTTGGGAAGGATGAAAGTTTGACAAGAAAGTCTCACAGATATGTGTGCTTAGCAGAAAGATTTATAAATCTAGAGTCTGAAGGAATAGAGATGGAAGCAAGTTTTGATATAGAAGAAAGGAATTGCTGAGCCAGTCTTACTGGATAACCAAGGAGGCAAAGGGTGTGTTAGTTAGAAGGGGGTTTTATGGTTTAGAGCAAAGGATAAACCCACCTCAAACAAGAAGGTGTTTTTACCAAGTAGGAAGATAGCTCAGGCATACAAGCCTGCTGCAAGTAGAAAAAAGGTCTCAGAATTTTCCACTGCAAGAAAACTGAAAAACAACTTCTAGCTTAAACTGTAATGTACTGACTTTTAGTGATTGGAGAACAGTAACATGAATTTGGTAATTACAGTAGTTATGATAGGCTATAGGTAATAGTTAAGGTATAGATTGGTTCTACTGTATGAAGATGCTCAGCAAAGAAAAGTAAGAATGCATTGTAACCAAAAGAAAAGTATATAATGCATTTGTAACCAAAACCAAAGGGTCTCCAGGCCTGCCTGCAGCTGGAGCTGACAGCTGTGGGCACAGCTCTGTCACCCATGACCTTGGACTGCTGTAACCTCTTGGATGGAATAAACTGCATTTTTGATACAATAAACTGCATTTTGGATACAATATACTGCATTTTGGATACAATATACTGCATTTTGGAGAGCTGCCTGGAGTCCCACATCTCTCATTTAGGCTCTTACAATGAACTGAGGGTAACTCCCCAGCATTGCCTCTGAATTACCCCAAATTCAGACAATAACTGGGGCTTCTATCCTGGACATCAACAACCACTATTGTGATAGGAACTTAGCTGCTTATGTCCTGTGCATAATGAATGAATATCTCAAATGACAAATTTTAGATGATATTCCTCCAACACAGATTTCTCAGGTTGTTTAACTGGACATGTTCCCCAAATTTTCACCAGTGACAGTTCCTAATTTAACTCTTCAGTGCTCAGTAACATCTTTGTATTAAATTGTCCCAGTATGTAAAACACACCCAAAGAGCTAAAAGGATTTTTACTGCAGTTCATCTTTTCTCCCTAGTGAGAAAGTGACATCTGCTAGCTTGGTTGGACCCAGTTCCCCAGGCAGAAAAGCATAATTTATGATGTGATCAATTCATTGCCACACTTTGTTTTCTCCTTCCCAGCCTTTCCTAATGTAACTCTTTGAAGCTGACCAGGATAACATCACTAAAGTAAAATGAGATGCGTATAGTATTTACTAAAAAGAATGTAAAGCCCCAAACCTGCAGACATTTTCATTTCCTTGCTAATAAATGGAATTTCAAAGGTCACTAGCTGAAAACAGTTTTTAAATCAAATGACAGGACCTTGTCAGGTAAAATGTCAGGATCCTACCAAATTTCTGTATCTGCACACCTTAATTTTTATTTAGCAATGAAAGGAAAGCTCAAAAGGAAGCAGGAGGGTTCAGAAAAGCAATCCTCCTTTGAAGAAGGAGCTGAAAAAGGGACAAGTTTTAGGAATGAGCAGAGAGAACAATTTCTCAGATACAAAAGATGTGATGTTATCTCGTGCACACTTTAAAGCACAGAGGGAGAAAAAGAAGCTTTCAGTGCTCTTGGGAGGTCTGGCAGATTTACATTTCTGGCCTCAATGGGATTTTAACTTCCCAGTGACACACTGATATTGGATAGACCACAAGCACACAGGACTATTTTGCTTCCTCCAATATGAAATGGCATGTGAGAGTGGAAAGTAATCACGATGGCAGAATGAGTTGCCTGAAAGATTCACACCAGATGACCACATTTAAATGGGCTCCAGCTTGTTCCTTTTCATGTTTGCAGGGTGTATGCATTGCACAAGATAGAAACACGCTGTAATTAAATGCAAATATATTTTAGCTTCTAAAAATAGATATTCCTCATATTTCTCTTCATTCTCTATGTTGTTCCTCAGTTATTTCTCTGATTCCAAACATGCTGCCTGGAGGCTGTAAAACCCTCTGCTGGTGTCTGGATATTTCTGCAGTAATAAGAAATTGAGCCATCACAGATAGGACATGCTGAATGTGGAAAGAGCGGGGAAATAGAAGTAAATTAAAACAGATGCATTTCACAGCATGCAAAGACAATCAGAAATCAGATCTAGATGGTTTTTATGTCTATATAAACTAGGTACATCAGTTTAATAAGCTGAAATTGCCTTATTATTCTGCAACAAAACTAGCCTGTTAAAACATAGTAGATTCAAAGACAATTCAATTGTGCCTGTGTTAGAACTCTTTTAAGTACTCTGATGGAGGGTAAACAAGGTGTTGCAGAATATACATATTCTGAGCTATTTCTATTTCTATTTCTATTTCTATTTCTATTTCTATTTCTATTTCTATTTCTTATTTCTTTTACAGGTCTTTATTGCCTTGCTATAAGCTGAGCCATTTTTATTTGAAAAGAACAGAAAGGCTTCCACTGTGAGATGGGCTTTGTACGCTGATTTTTTTCTACATCACTTCTTGATATTATTAATACAAAAGTACACATTTCCTTTGTGCCTTTCACCAAACTCTTAACTGGAAGGAAAATGTAGATATACACCCTAAGAGAGAATGTTTACCCTCTGTTTGAGAGCTCATGTCCATACTTAGTCACCTAAAGAAATGCTAGACTTCAACAAGCTCCCAAGGACTGTTCTTAAGCTCTGAGTATCTTCAAACATGATTTGGCAGCGTGTCAGAAAACAAGAGAATCAGGACAACCACAGAAGTTGCTTCCATTTTTCTCCTTTTTTTTCCATAACAATTTCCACATTGATGCTGTTTCACTGCTCAGTCCTTGGAATTCTGGGACTAGACAGGACTATTTGCTTGATTTGAGTGCATCACAAGGCTCCTGTACTTAATTTATTGTGATAATTTTAACAAACACGGTATACCACAAAAGCAGATTCATGAATCTCTAAGGTAACTCCTGGAGATTATCCCTGTCAGTAATGCACACAAATTCTAAATGCAAATCCCAATTCCATTGGCGGTTGCAATTCTATTTCATTGCAGCTGCCAATGGAACGAAGTTGAGGGATGAGATTGGACTTTTTAAGGATTTGTGTGGACTCTCACTGTGTTGTGCACAAGTGATGAATTCCATCAGGGAGCCAGGGATGCACAGAGCAGCTGAGCCAGAGCCTGCTCACACCAAGAGTTTGGGAGCTGCAACCCCAGTGGTGCCTTTGGCTCAGCAGGGATCTTGCAGAAGACACAGAAGATAAGCAAAGATAGCAAAAATAAATGTGGTTGTACCAGATGGTCCCCAGAGGACCCTTCCAAGCCCAACCATGCTGTGATTCTGTGAAAATCATTGTGGCAGGCTTGATCCCCTACTCCTGAACGCCAGAATTTTAAAAAAATCATTTCTGTAACTCTACTGGTTTATGTTTAATAAGGATGCTGGATTCCCTGGCAGCAGGTGGGAGGGAAGGAGATGGATGAGAGCTTGTGAAGAGCTGCAAGAGCTGAGTGTCAACTTTGGCCAGCTTTGTCCCTCAGCCCTGGAATCACCTGAGTGCAGCCCCAGGTTCCCCATCCACCTCTCCTGCAATGAAATTGGCATTTCCCCATGCCTGAAATGAAATGAAATGAAATGAAATGAAATGAAATGAAATGAAATGAAATGCCAATTGCTGTGTCACCTGCTGTGGAGACATTCTTGGTGGAATGAGCTTCAGAGCTGCTTTGGGTTCCTGTGCAGTGCTATTTCAGGACAGTGGGCTTTGGATCCATGTAAGGGCACGTTGGGCAGGATGTTTGTTTGCCTTTTTTATGTTTTGCCAGTGACTTCCATTCTCTCTCTGTCATTTCTCAGCAGTGAGGCATTTTCTCTGATGAAGGCAAAACACTGGAGGATCCAGAGACGCTCAATAACCATGCAGTGTGTGAGAAGAAAAGGAGAATTATTTCAATAATAATGCAATGAAATATCCACTTTGCCCGGCAGGGTAAGGAAAACAGGCAAAGGAAAGAAATGACATCTCTGGTATAGGATAAAGAGGGGAATTTGTGATATGCTTGGATTTTAGATTTCTTCTCATCATGCTAGTATGTAAACAAACCACTGTGGTTATTAACTGGTGGTTTGTTTATTGGATTGATTGATTTGTGTAAAGTCTGTGCTTTAGTTTCTACACCATAAAGTTTTTACTTATTTTTTGGACTAAGTTAAAAGAGGTTTATCAAGTAAGGAACATCTTCTGGGGGAGATGCCACGCTGTTCCTTCAGCCAGAACTCTTACTAACCTGACAGGGATTATAGTAATGCTGGGTGATGCTTTAAGATTTCTTTATTTAAGCTTAAATTATTTTAAATAAATTATAATATATTATAATTATAATTAATTTTATTATTTATTATATAATATTATATATTATGATAATATAGGATATTATAATTATATTATAATAATAAATTATTTTAAAAACTATTTAAAAATATTTTTGTACGATTTCTTAATTTAAGATTAAATTTCTACACCCATTACTCAATCCTTACTCACTTTCACAGTGAAAGATGTTTTTGTTACAATGCATTCTTACTTTTCTTTGCTGAGCATTTTCATACAGTAGAACCAATCTATACCTTAACTATTATCTCTAGCCTATCATAACTACTATAATTACCATATTCATGTTACTGTTCTCCAGTCACTAAGTCAGTACATTACAGTTTAAGCTAGAAGTTGTTTTTCAGTTTTCTTGCAGTGTAAAATTCTGAGACCTTTTTTCTACTTGCCACATTGGCAGGCTTGTTTGCCTGTGCTCTTTTTCTGCTTGGTAAAAACATCTTCTTGTTTGAGGTGGGTTTATCCTTTGCTCTAAGCCATAAAACCCCCTTCTAACTAACACACCCTTTGCCTCCTTGGCTATCCAGTAAGACTGGCCCAGAAATTATTTTCTGCTATATCAAAACTTGCTTCCATCTCTATTCTTTCATCAGACCCCACATTTAAAAATCTTTCTGCTAAGCATACATATCTGTGAGACTTTCTTGTCAAACTTTCATCCTTGCCAACAGCAGAGCACCTCAGCAGGTGTTTAGGATGGAGCAGGCAGTCCAGTGCTAAAACAAACCTGCTCTGAGAGCATATTTGAAGGACTGATGCCCTCTCCATCTGCCCTCTTTTTTTTTTTTTTTTGTTTTTCACAATGTGAGAACGTGCTGACATTGTTGAGGCTTGTCCTTAGCACACAAGATAAATTTCAAATTCATTCTCTTGGCTGTTTTTAATAGGAAATGTAAACAAGTAGGATCCCTTTGCAGTGTCCTCGAGCAGGATCTCCTGTTAATAGTGATAGGGTGCCTGGGATTCTCAATGCTGGGAAATCACAAGTGCTTTCCCACCAGGCTTTGCCATTTTCAGTGAAACTCACAACAGATTAGGAAAGTTGATTTAATTTGTACTTCGGTGTCACTGATATTTAATCTTATTTTTCACATAACAGAATTCAAAACAAACAAACAAAAAAAAAGAAAATAGTATTCAAAGGTTCCAGTCTGTTGGCATTTGGGCTGAGCAGACCATGTTAAGTTTAGAGCTGCAGTTATTGATCCCAGAACTGGTGCAGAGAACCACCAAGGAGAGTCTGTCTGTCTGTCTGTCAGTCTGTCTGTCAGCTCAGCATTTTAGAAAGCCACTGGAGATAACAGGTGAAAGTGTTTTAATGCTTCCAGATAATTTGAAGTTTCAGATTTTTAAGTACAGACGTGCACCCAAAGAAATTTTTAGCCATCTTTTGGTTTTTCCCATGAATTTACAAACAAAGATTAATGGCTGGTGATTTTTCTAAACAAAAAGGTAGGAGGGCTGTTCTGCATCACTGCTGGCATGCCCAGTGCACTGGGACTTAGGGATGGTGTTAAAGTAGGTTTCTGTCACTTCTAAACTCTGCATTAATTTACAGCAGAGTGCAAAAAGCAGAGCAAAATTAAAGTCAAGTGCAGTGATAGCTTCCAAAACTGAAAACCAAACTTATAAACATCAATAATGCTGTATTAGTACACTATAGAGCCAAGCAAGTGTGTTAAGGGAAGAATTTGGCTTTCTGCATTCTATACAAAATACAAGGTGGTGCTGGGAGAAAACCCCTATTGGCAAAGTTAACTATGGAGCATCAGAATTAAAAAATGAAGTACTCCAAACTGAAAAGATAAAGGCTAAATGCACGAAAAAAAACCCAGAATGATTATCAGAGACAAATACACATGCAGCAGTTTTGTCAAAATTCTTCATGCAAAATGTTAAAAGTCTTCTCAAGCAGCCTTTTGTCTATTTGTTGGGTAAAGGTAACAAAGTAATTATACTTGCAAAATTCAGGGGGTTTGAAGGGTCTTGCACATCAGGACTGAGCTCCACATCTGTCTGTCAGAAAAGCATTGCAGCTACCTCAAGAAAAAAAAATTATATTTTGGTGCAATGGATAGGATTTTTTTTCTAAAACAACAGAAACAAAAATTAACCTTTATGATGAATCAATTCATTATTATAATTAATAAAGAGGGGGGAAAATGTCACCCACAAACCATCTCCCTGCACAGCACATGAGCAAAAGTGATGTCCAAGATGCCCAGAGAGGCCATGGGCTCTGTCCATCTGCTCAGTGCACCACTGGGACAGGGAAAAGGAGAGAGCTGGAATTACCATTTGTGGGGAATATTGACTGCCATAACTGGGGCATGGAAAAGGAGAGAGCTGGAATTGCCTTTGTGGGGAATATTGGCTGCTATAACTGGGGCATGGAAAAGAATAGAACTGGAATTCCATTTGTGGGGAATATTGGCTGCTATAACTGGGGTATGGAAAAGAATAGAGCTGGAATTACCATTTGTGGGGAATATTGACTGCTATAACTGGGGCATGGAAAAGGAGAGAGCTGGAATTGCCTTTCGTGGGAATATTTGGTACCACCACTGGGGCAGTGAAAAGGAGAGAGCAGAAATTCCCTTTTGTGGGGAATATTGGCTGCAATCACTGGGGCAGGGAAAAAGGGAGAGCTGGAATTGCCTCTCCTGGGGAATATTTGGTACCACAACAACATCTCACCTATGAATATCACAGTTATTACTGAATACAACGCTTTTATCACTGATTTGCTTCCTCAGGGTCTCAGAAAAAATCACCTTAAGTACCAAAATATTTTGCAGGAAAAAAAAGCTTTGAACGATCAAAGGGCACAAATGTTTTTAAGCCACTTCCATGGAATGCCAAGGTTTGGGAGGGCCCAGGAGCAGGGCTGGAAGCTGGCTCAGTGTGGGCAGGACTTGGGGACACAGCTCAGAGCCCCGGGGACAGGCAGAGCCCAGATGTGCTCCCAGATGTGCTCCCAGCCCCAGGGAGAACAGGCAGAGCTGATCTGCGCTCTGATAGCAGGAGCTTCTGCACCAAGCAAGGGGAGAGAGCTGGCCATTAGGTAATTGCATTAAAGAAGCATGAGAGGACCTGGGCTGAGGGATAGAAAGGAAAACAAAGAAAAAACAGAAAAAGATGGGGATAAAAGACTTTGTTAATCATAAATTAAGAAGCCAGTCCTTGACAAAAGATCTGATAATTATTGAAATTCAAGGCAAAACTTTTGGAAAGAGATATAGGAAAATCCAGAAACGAACATTTGCCAAATAATGAAATTCACACTGTTCAAGACTGGAGTTTATGGAAGCAGCCAGCTCTGATACAGCATCTCCCAAACAAAATTCAAAATATTTTAACAACAGAGACAGAATACAGAGCTAACAAAAGCTAACCCAAACATGTCAACAGCATTGCAGCGACCATCTCAAAGTAAGGAATGACTGGCAGTTGGAAAGAAGACTGAAGAAATTCAGCAATTACATCATTTCAGAAATGCTCCTCAGCAGCAGCAGAGGGTTTGCTACTGAGGGGAAAGGAGGAAAGCAAAGCAGCTTCTTTGGAATAAAGGACAAATATATATATATATGCATTGTATAAATAAATAGATATTTATACAATGCATATATATATAAGTATAAATTAATAGAAATAAAAGGGCCCTCAAATAAACCAGGTCATACACATGTTTAGATAAAAGTAGGGATGAGGAAATAGCACCCAAGGACACCTTTGTATCCATTCACTGTTCTCTTTGGGAGACATAATGCCCTTTTAGTGTCATGTCACTTCTATTCAGTACCAGAAAAGAGACATTTGAAAATACACTATAAATGTGAAATATTTACTTAATATATATATTAAATATATATTATATATAGTAAATATATAATATTAATTATAAATACTTCAAATATAATATAATATAATATAATATAATATAATATAATATAATATAATATAATATAATATAATATAATATAATATAATATAATATAATATAATATAATATAATATAACACAATATCATATAATGTCATATCATATCATATCATATAGTATAATTATTGATTAAAATATATGTTAATAATATATTATTAATAATATATTATATTTAATAATATAAAAATTATACAATATTAGGGAAGTTTATTTAATTTGTACTTCAGTGTCACTGATATTTAATAATCTTATTTTTCCCTTAATAATATATAATATATAATATATAATATATAATATATAATATATAATATATAATATATAATATATAATATATAATATTTAATAGATAATAGATAATAGATAATAGATAATGTATATAATATGATATAATTATATATAATGTATCAATAATAGCATATTATATTAATATCAATAATATACAATGTAATATAATATAATATAATAATATATCATATAAAATATTTAATAATATATAATGTTGTATACTATATAATATTATATAGTATTAATATTATATATCATTACATAAAAATGCATAATAATATATACCATTATATATAATAATATATAGTATTAATACTATATAATATAATATTTTATATGTATATGTACACTATATTATGTAATATATAATATACTTGATAATATATAATGAAATATATATATTTTAAACCACAGGATGGAAGTGTGAGACCAATCACTGCCTCATGTAGGGAGGGCTGGAGGAAAGTGTTGCCAAAATAACCAATTGCCTTAAACAGAGCCCTGTGGAGCTCAGACCTGCACATGGTGCTGCCAAATTGTCAGCACAGGGCAGGGGGATGCTGCCTGTCAGCAGCTCAGGCTTTTCTTCAGGCGGGAGAGGGAGAACCAAAACGGCAACACTTATGAAAAAAGATACAAAATCACTAAGGACTGGCCACCCGCGGTTAAGAGGAAAACATAGCAATAATCTGCTGCATTTGAGATTCTGAGATACTCCATGATCTTTTGTAAATGGCCTGAAACAGGCTGGGAATGGAGATGGGAACCCCTAGAATTGGCTCACACAGGTCTGTGAGTCCTGAGGAGCAAATACAACAGAGGAAAACTCCCAGAGGTGCCAGAAAGAGAAGCTTGGGAGGGTTGTGGTACTTCTGGTGCTTTGTTGGTGCCTCAGGCAAGAACCACCCTCCAAAGATGGACACATAGGGTGTGAGGACACCAAACAACCACACCAACAATCTGACAGGGCTGGGCTTCAGATGAGCTCTGGTGTCACAGGCATCTTTTATGAAAAGTCCTTTCCTTAGGATTTTTCCTCCTGAGAAGCTGGGAGGCCTCAGGAACAAAATGTAAACAATGGTTATCTGCTGCTGTGGAATGCAACAGGTGCATCTGGGATTGGTCTCATGGGGTTGTTTGTAATTAATGGCCAATCACAGGCAGCTGGCTTGGACACTCTGAGACACAAGCCTTTGTTATCATTCTTTCCTATTCTATCCTTAGCTAGCCTTCTGATGAAATCCTTTCTTCTATTCTTTTAGTATAGTTTTAATTTATTATATATCATAAAATAATAAATCAATCTAAAACAAGGATTCAGATCCTCGTCTCTTCCCACATCCTCAGACCCTGTGAGCACAGTCACACTCTGGGCTGAAGGGCTGCTCAGCACAAACCCAGCACTGAGGGGACGCTCCCAGGAGCATTCTGAATCCTGCCCATGCTGTTATCTGCTCTTGTCTCTGGCACTGGATGCGGTGCTACAGCCAGGGACATCCAAGGCTGGGTTTTCCATGCACCAAACCCAGGAGCTGATTTCTTGTAACAGAAGTCAATGGCCAAACAAAACAGTGTACTTGCTAATTCTCAATAAATTTTGTAGACCCTTCCACTTTATAAAGCTATTAAAACTCAGTAACGTCTGCCAGGGAGTAAGGGGAGGCAGGCACCTGAACTAACTCTCTTAACTTCAGTCATTGTGGGTGCTATCCTTTATCTTGAGTAGGATTTACCCCCTATGCTCACATTCCCTTCCAGTTTTAGTCCAAATGCAGCAAATATTCACATGCCTGAGTTGCTTGACGCACATGAGTAATCTTATTGATTTCAGTGGAGTTGTACATATGGACAGAGCCATTTGCAGATGCAAACAAGATGCACCCTCAAGCCTGAATTTCAACTAGTGGTTGGAAACTAAATTACAGATTACAGCCTCTTGCAGCATTTGAAATGAGTAGTTTGATTTTGATTTTTCATCAGTTCCATACACAAAGCACAGGACAAAGAAAAAGGAAGAAAATTTTATTTAGCAGCCTTCTTGCAAGGTGCACTGCCAAGAGGAGCAAGGTGCAGCATAAATTCAATCTCTTTCAAATCCATTGGAGGCCAAACACAGCAGAATCCATAAAGCACAGCTGGATGAGAGGAAGGATAATGGCAGTGGCCACTCCAGTGGTGGCACAGGGATGGACATCCATGACAAGCAGCAAGACCTTGAGGAAAGGCAGAAACTGAGGCTTCTCAGCCTCAGTGATCCCAGTGAAACTTCCCAGCATCCAGAAATCAATGGATAAAGAGCTCTCAGGGCTGAAGTCAGCACTTTAACTAGATGCCACTCATGATTACCCTCCTCAAACCTTTATAGTTCCATTTTGAGACCCTGTTTCACTCCTAAACATCTGGTGGCTACAAACTCTATTGTACAGTTATTAACTTCATGAAAAAGGAGACCATTGTCTTAAATCTATTGTCAATATCAGTAGATATATTGCCAATATCTATTGTATATTATCTATTGACAATATCTACCCCTGGCAGCATGTAAGTCTGATTTTGGGAGAAACAATAAATATACATTCGTAACTCTCCTCATTCATAGTATTTACTTGATATTATCACTACTTTTCTATGAACTTCCCTCATATCTAATGTCTGCCCACAGATTATCTCTTTCAGGACAGAATTCTACTCTGTTTTGCCCCTCTTATGCCTTTGGTAATCCTTGTGGCACTATTCCACACCTTTTCTGGGTCTGCTACACATTTTTGAGCTGGAATGACCAAACCTGCATGACCTTATCAGATCAGTAAAATTTCTCTCTTTTGGTCATTATTTCCTTGCCCCTTTGGCAATTGTCCATTGAGTTCCAGCCCAAGCTTCTGCTCTCCCTCTTTACTAAATAAGCACATCCTCATTTCTCTCTGCTCCCGTGGCAGGACAAAGCTTTTAGTGATGTTTATAAATGAAAATGGTATCTGTATTTGCTACTTCAGTGCCCCAGCTCTCAAGATTATTCTAATACAATTTATAATGTATTATAATGCAATCTCAAGATTATTTTAATACAATTTATAGTGTCAAAGTGGGCATAGAACTAACAGATTACAGAACTGAAGCAAAAATGTATATGAAAGTAATGCTATAAAGGCTGCAAATGCCTCCTCTTTCCATAGTCAGAAAGTTTAGAAAATGGTTAGAAGGGTTTTGCTACAGATTACTGTCTCTCCTACTCTAACTGCCCAGGATAGAAATTGGGAAAAACAGCAAAATAAATATGAAAAAAGAAAATATCTTGGACATTATTCCTGTTATTGGGCTCAGTGGCATAAAAGAGGGACAAAAATATTTGGAAAATTCTGAAGATTTTAAAGACAAATATTTTCTATTATAAAATAACACCAAGGAAAAGTTCAGTTGAGATTTAGTCTTTGTGTAATAGAAACAGCTCTGCAATTTAAAAATGTTAGGTTAAGTAACTGTTTACTGGTTTTAAGCACTTACATAACTGAGTGTTAGATGGGAGCCTCTTGTCTCTGAAAAAGTAGATGTAATGTAGGTAATAAAACACAAAATGGATGAAAAAATAACCACCTCTCACCCAAATAAATCATTCCTAATCCAATCTGAGCCACAGAACTCTTAAGTAATTCTAGGCAAATCACTTAAACCATAGATTTCCCAGAGGATCTCTTGTTTATAGTCTTGCACAAACTCTCTGTGGCTCAAGACAACAGAACAGTTATTGGAACCTGCTTTTCTCAAACTGAATGTTTTTCTTCTTTCTTAGCTGCTTTTTAAGTTTTCAAGGATCTGTAATTTCCTTCCCTTGTTCCTGGGCTTTTAAATCCAATTGGAGGAGAGCAGTCATTGCAGGATTAACATCTTTACCTGCTTTTGAAGCCCAACTTTTTCCAATCTGATAGAGACAGAAAATTTGTCACTGAATATGCATGGTTCAGTAGACTCATGTATACATATTTAGCAGACTAATTCCTCCTTGACCAAAAATCATTTCAGACTTCTACTTCAAACAAACAAAAAAAAAAAAAAAGAGCAAATCTGTCATATTAATTTGGTGCCCTGATGGATCCCTCAGGGAAAGGGCCAGCATTGCTTTTATTTTAAAAGCTCATAAGATGTGTTTAATTTGGTTCTGTAGTTATTTGTTCAGTATGCAGTGCAAATTTTTCTGGCTGCAGACATGGGATATGGTAAACCTTTGCCTGGATAAATGTCCAACCTCTTTTAAGTTGGGGAGAAAGTTACTCTCTCATAAAGTTCAGACCTGCCAGACTCAATAACTCTACAAAAATGTTCAGATGAAAATTGCTTCAAGCAATCCTAGTAGAAAGCCAGCACCTCACCCCTAGTTTAAAGTTATGATCCTTATCATAATTAATTCAATAAAGAAGTAATGTACTTCAACCTAGGCATAGAGAATAATTTTCTGTCCTGACTGGTATAAACTTTCAGCTAGGGACGTTTAAACTCTGGACCTGATCTTATAGAGCAAATAATAAATTACAGACCTAGAGCCTGCAGATTACAGCTGAAGTTGAACCATCACAAATATGTCACTCTCAAATGAAAAGGTACACTGGGTAAGAGTGATAAAAAGTATAATACTATTTATAAATATAAGAAAGATGAACAGTTCCAAAACACAGAAATTGCTTTTCCAAGACATCTTGTCCAAGCTAAATATCCCCCTTCTCACTAATTTAGTTTGATAGATAGATAATCTTTATGAGACATACTTAAAATACACATACTACTTTAATGCCATGTAAGAAATGTATTTTTATCCCAATTTTCCAGGATTTGTCTGCTGTTTCTACTGTTTGTTCTTACTGTTACCTATATCTGTTTATATTCCATTCTCTCAGTTCTTATTGAATAGAGATTAACCATCTCTCTACCTTTAAAATAATGAGAGGTGCAAATTGCAGAACTACTTGGGAGCATTTTTGACCTAAGATTTCAATTATATTCAAGCACAAACACATTAAAAATTACAACTGCATGTGTGGTTACAACAAGAGAATATGTGTGGCATTCTGACTTGGAGATGCCCACTGAGGTGAAAAATTCCCTCAGTGACTAGGAGGATTCATTTTGTTTTACTGAATGAGGGAGAGTTTGTGGCATTTTAACTCATAAAAACCTCTCTTTACCATACCATTATATTAAAGCAGAAAAAGGAAACAACAACCAAAAAAAATCTTTAAAAGATGCTTTGAGTAGAATTTGAATTAAATATTTTTTCACGGAGATTTTCTGATTCAAAACTGCTGCTGTGGGTCTGGCAGGATAAAACAAAACCACTTTATTCAGCTTTAAGAGCACTTCTCACTTCCATTCTCTGTTGCAGCAATGTTACTTACTGTGTTGTAAGTTACCTTTCCTCCACTGAGTAGCATTTACACTGGGAGTAGTTTCTGTCATAGGAATTACAACTCTCAAACTTACTTGTGTGCATGATCAGGCTTAGATAATGTCAGTAGGTGTTACCCTGTAGAAATCTATGTGTGCACTTTTGCTATTTTGAAAGTAACACCGTATGAGATTTCAGGCTCTTTTACGCTAAATTACCTCCACTCTGGAAGTGCCTTAAATAAATCCAAGCTCACATTTGTGTACATACAACCACATCTTCTACAAATTTAGCCTGCAATTACAGCCCCGAGAGCAGCTGAACTGATTGATCAGTTATTTACGGCGTGCACAAACCCAGGGCTGGGGGAAGTAAGTCAACACACCAGAGATTGGTTGCTGTTACAACAAATCCCTTTTTGCCAGAATGTTTGACCAACACTTGCAACCCTGCACCCCCACCCCCTTGGAGTCCCCCTTGGATTGATTAAATTGGCTCAAGATGACACCAATAATTGGCTCAAGATGCCGCTTCGACAGCCCCAATGATCCATATCTTTGCATTCCCTAAAATCAGCCATTTCAGCTCTGTGTTAGATTTAGGATGGTTTACATTGGCTCTGTCACAAACATTTTAATAAAGTCCCAGAGAAACCTCAAACTGGTGACATCATTGGATGGTGTTAAAAAAAAGTTCCACTTTGCTGGTTAGTTGTTAGCCTTTATAATCCAATCAGAACCCTTTTTTCCACTATATTTTGTCATTCCTTTATAACTCTCTGCAATTAGGACCATGGTATTAAAACGAGAAAAAAAATTAATATTAGCTATAAGGAGAAAACAATTATAAGTATTTTGACATCAAGTAGTAAAATGAAAAAAGCCAAGCTTAAACATTTACTGTATCTTAATGGCAGGAGCCTGAAACTGCTGGGTGTATTATTTTTGAAATATTAGATGAATTAATTACAACGAAACTATTGGCTGTCCTCATGAGACTGTTGTATAAAATAAATAATGTCATCAAGCTCACTGGAAAGGCTAATACTCATTGAAGTACTTGTAGAAAATAAGTTGTGTGTCCCAAGACTGTGCCTGTGCAGAGAGCAGGGCTGGCTCTGCTGCAATTTGTGTGCATAGAAGGGCAGAGACATCTCAGCTCCATCACAGCAGCAATGCCAGGGGCCTGGGGCTGCTCACAACCCTTCCCAAACCTGTTGTCTGTATTTCCTGAATGCACAGGTTTTTAACAATTAGGGTTTTCCTCGTTAATTCCCATCCACCACGAGAACGGAGCTGCGCCACGCAGCATTCCTGTTATCTGATAGCCAGGCTCCCTGAGCTCTCCAGTTCTTTGAGTTTAAACAGATGACAGTCCTTGTGTCATCAGATGTTATTACTTAATTACTTCTAGCAGTGGACTTTATATAAAAAGGATACTCTGAGTATTTTTTTCCACAGCACGCTGGAAAATTTGACGTGCTTTTCCTTTTTGAACTCAGAGGCTGATTTCACGTCCTGAATTTCCATACAACTGTCCTTGAAAAGATGAAAATCCCAAATAAATGAGAACTGAAGTCTACACCCAATTTAACCCACAGGAACAGCCTGCCTTGCTGTGATGCCAGGATGTCCTGTGAAATCTTATTTATAAAGCAGTAGCACCCTGACCCTACAGAACAGTCTGACAGCCACTGATGCTAAAAGCTGTGCTGATTTGTGGGTGATGCCCCAAAGGTTCATCCCACCCTCCATAACTGGAACCCTGAGCAGAAGAGGGAGCAAAGGGACAGGAAATTACTGGTTTAAGGTCAGCAGAGGCAGCATCTGAACCCTGGGCTCTCCTCTTTATGGTGGGGCATGCTCTGGTTCCTTCACACACAAGGTGCAGAGCAGCAGGTCTGGGGCTTGCCTTGCTCCTTCCTAAAGCAAACCCTGTGTCCAGATGTTGGTTGATGGTCAGCACATCCTCATCCTCAATTTCCACTCCTCACCCAGCACATCTTCATCCTCATTTCTACTCCTCACCCAGCACATCCTCATCCTCAATTTCCACTCCTCACCCAGCACATCCTCATCCTCATTTCTACTCCTCACCCAGAACATCCTCATCCTCAATTTCCACTCCTCCCTGAGGAAAAGGCAGCCTGCCTGATTCCTGCAGCCGCTCCAAGCTCCTTCAAAAATCAAACACAAAGAAAAGGGCTTTCCTATCAAAACACAGAAATATTTATTTTTAACACATTGTTAAAAGCGCTATGGCATGCTTTAGTCATGTAAAAAATAAACTGGCTTTCAAAACTAAATCAGCTTGCCCAACAGATATAATGCTTACAGCCAGTGTAAGACCATCATGGTACTGCTACACAAATATTAGGGAATTACAATGTTTTTTCATTCTGTTCTTTTCATTCTTTACAATACTGTGCTAAAATACAAATACTTTGTTTAAAGCCTGTTTTCTAGAAATATTTCTAGTAAATCTGAAAAGCCTGGTTTTGGTGGGCTTTTTTTTTTTTTCTGGGTAAGAAAAAACACACCAGGATAACTGCAAGCATATTTCCAAAATAAAACAAAAAAAGGTGATTTTCCAGGTTTCAATATGTAACAGCTTTTTAAATTATCCAATACGCTGCCTTGATTCTGTACAAATGTTCCCTTCCTTCAAAGAGACAAAAAAGCTTGTACTGCCAGATCTGATTGTGTGTCGAGAGTGGATCTGATCCCCTTGTCACTAAGGTTACTAATCAAATTTCCATCCAATATGCTCATGCAGGATTTCCTGATCAAACACTTAAATCTGCCCCCTCTGCACCCCCATTAGCTAACATGTTTTATATGTAGCGGGGTCATCAAAAGTGTAATTCCCTTAAAGAAACCTAATCCTGCCCCCTTGTCAACCAGCAGATAGCTAATAACACTCTCCATCCCACACTTTTTGAACATCAAGAGAGTACCAGAAATTAAAATCTTATTTGAATCTCGCAGCAAATGTTCAAAACAAAGTTGTTGCATACGTGCGTTACGTGTATTTAAAAACCATCAGGTGAAGAAATAAGAAAGTTTCAAGTAAGAATAACTGGGGCTTTGCCAGAAAAATACCAGGCAGGTTCTTTTTTGTGTTTGGGCTGGGTAAGTGTCCTGTAGAACCACACAAAAGAAGGTTCCACAGCATAATTTCAGTGGTGAAGTGACTCTGGGGAGCTGTGGGGCCATTCTGGTGGCACTCACAGCTCACCCTCACTTCCCATCCTGCTGGATTCCCACAACTTTCTGCTCTGAACTCTCGAGATGCATTAGCTATGAGGAAAACTTTCTCTGCTATGAGGAAAAAACCCCAACCCAAAGCAAACTGTGAAAACTCTCACATCAATTTCACTGCAAGCAGGATTCAGTCCTGTCAGTGAAGGTGGTTTTTATTCTCAAGAGCACCTTTTACATTGTTAATAATAAAATCAAACCTTGAAGACTTGGTTCAAGATTTTTCCTCTCGGTAATTCTTTTTTAGCAGGTTGAACAAGAATTTGCACTAAAGAAATATAATTCCATGATGTATTTTTTTTCTTTTCTCTGTTTTTTTTTCCTGAGCAATGGTCACAATCAGAGCAGCAGAAGTGGGTCAGGAAATTTAACCTGACTGGTCGAACTCTGGGCTGAATCTGCAAGGTCTGCAAGGCCCAGCTTTGTCAGAGCTCTGTGGATTACATACATCTGAGTGGCAAAACAGATTTAAAATGCTGTCCATTTCCACTTAACATTTGCCCCAGACATTGCTGCATTTCCATGAGCACCAACCCCGCTCTCGCAGCCACCGCCGCTCCTTTAAAATGAAATTCTTAATTGCACGTGTGGGAGGGAATTTATTTTTTCTCTGACACACTCTTATTTAGCAAATTTTTCATTTGTGAAGAGAACAAGTGCAATGTAATCCTGGTGCTTTCAGTTTTAGTTAGTGGCATTTTATGAAGCCAATTTATAATGCTGACAGATCTGAATAATGCTTCATGAGGAATTCTGTGGGACCCTTTGGAAATATTTTAAGTGTAACTGAATCATTTCAACTACTGTATATGGTAAGAAAATGTATTTTAAGCATGTAAATACCATTTTGAAAAAACTCTGCAGAGTTTCAGGATTTTGTTGATTTTAAAATGACTTACTGAATAGAGTTAATGAAAAAGAGGAGAAAGGGGTGATTTAATTTACTTCATATTTTTCTGTACAATATATCTAATGGAAAACAAGTGGATGGCTTTTGCTTTAAGTAGAACAAAATTTAATATAGTAGTGTGTGGGAACAAATTCAACAGCAAAACTAGCACTTTAAAAAAGAAAATACTCGTTATGCTGAAAATAAATTTTCTTTCTCCAAACAAGATTTTTTCAGGTTCTTTCTCTGACATCTCAGAATTATTTCTCTGATATGCATGTTTTTAAACACTAAAATGATAATAATTTTCTAGGTGGTGTCTGATGATATTTAAATGAACTGCTAACATTTTAGTTCCAGAAACTTAAGAAAGGATTCAGAAGAACTGCTTTAATAGAACAAATTAAATAGCAAGAAAATAAAGTGGGCACTGTAAATTCTTATTTTTATCTGTAGAAAAAGAATTTTTTTACTTGTCAACTCAGAATTTTCAATTGATGTCCTAGCCTGAAATCTTCCATTTGATACGAATAACTCTCTAATTCAATATCTATTATCATCTTCAGCTTTCTTGTTTTTTATTCCCAGCATATTAATATGCTTCAAAGTTTGCAAAGGGAAGAGCTGAGTAACTTTCCAAACAGTAACACGAGTCTTGCTGAGAGGTTTTGAGTGAAACCAGCAATGAGTTACGCAAACGCAGCTGAACTTGCATCATTCTCTCAAATCTCCTCCAAATTATCTCCATGGCAGAGGAATCTGCTGGGAGAATGGCTTCTTGTGGAAGTGGGTCAGATTAAAAAACGTTACAATAATATCAGTTCGCTGAAAAATCATTACATTTCATTGCAGTGAGCAAAGATTTTAAGTTCCGTATTTGGTTGTTTCCTTTTCAGGCCGTAGCTCAGTTTGATAAATTACTTTTAAGAATTGCTTTCCCGATTTTTTCCAACACAAAACATTTTCTGAGTTTAGTGCACCATGAACTATAGGTATAAGCAGACCTTGCCCAAGTGGCTCACAGAAGGAGCAACTCTTTCACATGAGCTGTGTTAGAATTTCTGAAGTGATTCCAGTTTCTGCACAGGGATGGAGAGGGACGCCAGGCAAACATTGCATGTCACCAAGTCTGTAACTGAATGGAAATACAACCCAGGGAAACACCACAGGCACTTGACAGAACAAATTGCAACTCTTTGGAGTGTTCCTGCTCATAAACTGTTGGAAAATATCAAAAAGGTGAGTCCTCAGACTCAGTGCAAATTTTGGAATTGTGCAGTCCAGAAGGCACCACCGGGCTAATGAAGCTCTGCAGTATTCAATCAGTTGCCAGCACAACAGACTATAAAAATCAGCCAAAATGATGAACATTAGCAAGAGCTCAGTTATAACTCAGCTAGAGAACAGACCTAAAAGGTGCAGAAGAAAACCCCTCACCAGGGGTTTGTGTGGCATGTTATATATGGCTACAGCACTGCAGTGACTGAACTGGGGAGCAGGAATATGACTGGGATGTAACTGATACACACAGAGAGAGTATTAAATTCATACTAGAAAAGTTGTGTGTGCATATGTATCTTTGGCTTACCTTTTTTATGTTTCTATAGATGAGTTTCATAGGCAAAGAATGAATTTAACTTATTCATGCAGCCTTTTAAATTATTTTGCAATAACAAAGACGTAGTAGTGCAATATAATTATATAGAATATAATTTAAGTGATTTTCAGGAAAGCTTGCTGTGGTTATGCCCTGACCCTGCTCCAGGCAGGAGGGACACTCATCCCCACAAACCACAGCAGGAAAAGATCACTGTTACTTCTCTCTAAGCCTTTCCTCCTCTGCCCACCTTAGTCTTTTTTAAAAAAATAAAAATCTGCCAACCCCTAAGTACTTAATGTACCTGTAACTCATCCTTACAGGCAGAGCAAGGAGCGTTTATTCAGAAGGGCCATCTGCTGAAATGAAACTCAACTGAGCTCTCAGGCTGCCTGAAAATTGAACTCAGAGTTTTCTGCTGCACCATGAAGTGAAATAGAAGTTGCAGCCTCTGACTTTTCTTGTGGTGCTGCTGCTGTGTATATTTATTCATTATTGGAGCTTTCCATACTCAGAAAAATCACCTCCTGGCAGAGGAGCAAGGCAGAAGGAGCAGGAAGGGCAGATCACAGCTCTGTGTGTCATTGGAACACTTTATCTTTGGAAGAAAACAGAGATTGAAAAAAGGCGGCACTTAAGCACTTGCATCTCAAAATTCCTTGCTCTCTCCCCTTGAACATTGTGTACATATGTTTTAAACCTCCTTCCTCACACCCACAGGTACATCAGGCTAAAAAAGAGGCTTAAAATGCAAATATTCAAGGGTAAAATGCAAAGATTTCTTGGGAAAGCTGCGAAAAACTCAGTGTCACATTTCTGTATCTCCCACTCCAGGCCAAAAGGTAAATATTTCTTGTTTGTTGATTATGTTTAAAAAGAACTGAAGGCTTCATACCAGTAGTCTCACATGTTTGGTTTAGACAGGAATATTTTGATTGTGAAGAGGGAGGTTTTGGTACTTGCTGTTAATTGTTTAAAAACAGAGAGGCGGTAGAGCCAGTAGAGAATAAAAACAAAGGAAATTTTCTTCTCTAAACAAGCTTTCCTTTATTTTCTACTTGTTTTGTCCACAGCAAATGACAGGATTTATAATGGATTTTCTTTTCTTGTTTGGCTGTATCTTGATCAGAAATAGCTGCCTGGCTAATAAACTTTGTATAAAATTAAAAAAAACCCCAAAACATCTTTAAGAAGTCTCCTATTTTATGCCTAAGGAAACAGAAAATTTTGTTAGTGTTTGTGGAGTAAGAATTTTAATGTATTTCCTTAGACATTTTCCTAAAAATTTATAAAAACCAAAAATTACCAAAATACAATCAGAAGAAAAAAGGAGAGAAACCTAATCCTGAAATCTCTAATCAAAGAATAACTTTTTTTTTTTTTTTTTACATAGTGACACTGTGGCTTCAGGGAAAACATAATTTATGTTTTGTCAATTACTGCTTTTTCCCCACATTTGCTTTTTTAATGGTTGAAATTAAATTAGTCGAATTAGACATTCTGTTACTCCATAAGAAACAAGGTAGAAAGCAGTGTAGCTTCAGTTACAAAATACACAACCAAATCTACTTGTTCTGCCTCATATCATAAATATGGCCACAGGGCACTACGAATGGGCTCTGTGTTAAAAAAATTGTAGAAATACTGAGAAATGTGACTCTAGAAAAATAATAATATTCATGTTCCTTCTCAATGGGACTTTCATCAAAGTAAAATCTGTGAATTTCAGCCTTTGCTGCAGCCCTGAACATTCAGAGCACACTAAAAACTATAATAACATTATCAGAAAACCTAAATTGAAATTGGGATGAAATGAGCAGGGCACCTTGGCTAATGAGGAATTGCAGCAAACACCATGCTGAAGATTGCAATGTTTTCCATTCCCATCTGTATGGCAGATTACCTCTGTCAAGGGGTCAGTTTGCCTTATCTCTCTCTTTGAGTGACCACATTCACACCTCCCTGGGAGGGGACATTGCTGATAACAGCTATTGAATGTCACTGCATGGCTGATAAGAACTGCAGCATCCCATTGGGAGATGTGAGCCCAGAGGGAGGAGCCAAGCATTGCTACCCAGATATAATCCAGAGGTTTTGAGACACCAGCACGGCTTCTGCACTGGATTCCCCAGAGGAACAGCAGCTGCCTCTCCTTCCACTGGATCTTCAGAGGAAGAATCCATCCTTCTCTACAGGATCCCTGCTCCAGCAGAACCACCCCTGACACTGCAGGAGGGCTGAGCCACAATTCCAATGGGGCTGCCACTAACACCCTGACCCACAGGGTGTCAGGTTGGGTTCTGACTCTGGAAGTGTTGTTCTGGTGTACTGCATTGTTTATTTTATCCTTTTTTTTTTTTCTTTTCCCTATTAAAGAACTGTTATTTCCTGCTCCCATATTTTGCCTGAGAGCCCCTTAATTTAAAATTTATAGCAATTCAGAGGGGTGGGGAGGGTTTGCATTCTCCATTTCAGGGGAGGCTCCTGCCTTCCTTAGCAGACTCCTGGCTTTCCAAACCAAGGCACACCACCAAGGGTGTCAGGGTGGTGACAATGAACAATCTCAAACAGGAGGATTTCCCAGTGGGAAATCTGCAATGAAGCAAGAGGCACTCATGAAACCTAACACCATCTTTCAGTGACTGGCAGGATCATCTCTTGGAGAAAGACAGAAGGAGACAATTCAATATCTGCCTGTGCAAACTATATCTGGATTTGCTCCTTGCCTGGAGTGGAGGCACGGGGATGGTTCCAGCCCTTTGTGGTGCTCAGAGCAATGGCTGAGCCTCACAGGTAGGCAGGGAAAATGTTGTGATTATTTCACTGGCAACTGCTGGACACTGAGCTTTGCAAATGGGGCTCACTGTGCACACTGCTGCTACCAAAAGCACTGAGTCACTTCATGTTGCTCCAGTTTCAGGCATTTGCTGCATGTGTGCTATATGCAACAGCAATACATTGCACACAGGATGTGGGAGGCTTGTCAAATATTGTACTTTCTTGCCAAAAACTCTAAGCCAGCAGTGGCAGAATGGAAATGAATAAACAAGTTAATGAATAAAATTATTAATGTATGTGCTGCAGCTTCGCTTCCAATCCAAATTCCCTGAGTTTGGCAGGCAGAGAGTTGAAGTTTGGCTCTTTGCTCCAAAAAGTCAATATGTAAAAAGCAATGATCCTGTCACCAGCACCCAGAGATGCTGCAAACACACAGTAACTCTTTTTGGGTAACGCTTCCATCTGTGCCAATGCCAAAATGAGCTTTAATTTCAGCATTGTCACCTCCCAGCTGCACTGAAAGTGTGATGCAGGGACACGTCCAGGTCACAAGGGGTGCTGTGCAATGAGGGATCCCACACACTTCCATGTGAAGTGCACCTCCCTGAGGCACACCCAGCTGAGAAATGGGGTTTATATCATTATTTCTGCAGCAGCTGCTTAGCAGGACCCTAGCCACAATGCATTCCAAAGGGAGAACACTGCTGCCTGTGCAGGGCAGGAACTGCTCAAGGTGACAAAAGCTTGATCCACACAGCTCCAGTCCCCAGGAACCATTACTGTGCTTCCTTCAATTCCCACTCTGGACAAGCTCTTACTCAGTGAAGTCCTGAGGTCTCTCCTCTGTCTCTCATTTCACAATCTCTTCCATGAGCTAAGTGCCAAGGAAAGGCTCAGCCATTTGCTAAAATGTGTGGTTCAGTCATCACTCCCTGCTTTTTGCTTTCCCGAGAGGATTTGGGAGAAAGAAGGGCAGTGGAATAAGAACAGATTGGAAAAGGGAGCAGAGGAGAACAGGAGAACAATCACTGAGCAGTTCTAGGAGGAAAGTGTTTCAGGAGAGGGAGCACCTGATGCATATTACTCTCTGAAACAAGTCAGATGAGTGGTAATAAATGGTATTTAATAATAAATGGTATTTATAGTCAAGGAGAGGAAAGAAGATGAAGAAAAGCTGTTGCCAATAGACACACTCTGAATTCCTCAGTGCAGGGGCTGCAAACCTTCTCCAGGGGATGGACAGGGGGCCAAACCCTGGTAACACTGGGTGTGAAAATCCTAATTAGGACAACTCCATCATCCTGCCTTGGAAGAGGCTGGAGCCTTTTCCAATGTGCTCTGAAAACCAAGTCTGATGAACAACATAAAAGTGGGGAGCATAGAGACAGCAGCTCTGACTGAGGAATAATCCTGGGAAATGGATCTTGGCAGTTCTAACACACATTACAGCAGCATCTTTCTAACAGCTACGAAAATCTATTTATTATTAGGTGTAGCCACAAAGAAACATGCAAATATCTTCCATGTTCCTGTATTAAATATTATTTATTTATTGATTTTTTTCTTCATTTAAGGCTTTGGTTTTGTTTTATGGCAGCTAACAGTATATTTTTCTTTTTAAAATGAGAACCACACCAAACAGAGTCATGCTGACTGTCAAATACAATTTGCATATGCGATAAAAAAGCAGAAACCCTTTTATTGATGAATCATAAATTTAATATTGTAGGTTTCTGCCTAAAAAACAGCTCAACATATTCAGAGGTCAGAAAAAATCTGGAAAAAAAAGTATGGAAAAAAGGCGTACATCTATCTATATCTATCTATTTATAGATATAAATATAAATCTATCTATCTATATCTCATCTATATCTATATCTATATAGCAAAATCTATATCTGTATCTGTATCTATATGTAATATATCTATATCTATATCTATATCTAATATAACTGTATCTGTATCTATATCTAATCTATATGTATATCTAGATATAGATATAGATATCTATGTATCTATCTCTCCAAAACCAGTCAGAAAATACAGTGGGTATTGGAAACCAATTCTCTATTAGAAAGCCAACCATTCATAATTCTGTAGAAATGTCCAAAATGAATAATTGCTAGGGAACCTTACAACAATGTTTGTGTATTATCTCAATAAACACCATCCTGAGGCTTTTTAAAGAACATTTATCTGGTCAGTAACACCTTAGGTCAAGCCCTGCAAAAGCACCAGGTTACTGAAGGGCTCATCCCATTCTGAGCACAAGAAATTCTTGTAACCTGAGATATGTTCCTGCTTAATTCCTTCCCAGGAACATTCTGTGAAACGCCAGAGCTGGGTCTGCTCAGTTCCCCACGCTGCCCCATCTGCCCATGAGGTGCTGAGAAATGTGACTCTAGAAAAATAATAATATTCATGTTCTTTATTCAATAATAATATTAATGTGCTGAAATGTGTTTTATGGGTGAATTTCACACCACACAGAGCCACAGCATCTCTCCCATGTTCTGCCTGGTTCTATCAACTCTGCTGATGTTTCTTTCTTTCATACTTTAGCTGCAAGGCCTCTGGGACCAGGACCAGGGAATATTTTACTCATAATCATTATGAGCAATGAATCACGAATGCTCTGCTCCTAAAAATAATCAGCATTTCTTCTAACAAATGAGAGATCTCCTATCATTTTCAGCCTGTCTCTGCCTCTCTTCAGCCTCACTCTGCATTTCTGTCTGAACACCTGATTGACTGATGCTCCACACACCCCTCCCCTCTGGCACTGCATAGCAGAAGAAAGAAACACAGATTTTCCAACTAAAAACACGCAAATGAGAACAGCTTTGCCTCAGTCTGCTCAGATTTCTTGGGCCTCCTTTTTTTTTTTTTTTTTTTTGCGACAGCCTGTATTTTTTTTTTTTTTTTTTCTGGTGAGTGTAAAGCTGCAGAACCTCATTGCAGAACTATTGCAATAAAAACAAATAACGTGGCAATTGAGATAGCAATTCTGGCAGCAACCTCTCCTGCCCTGTTAAGTGCAGAATTAAGCACTTTGTGCTGCAAGTGGGACAGGCCTTCAAACGGGCAGATGGCAGAGAACCAAAATTATTCTTTCCTGCTTGACAAATTGTTTGCTTACACAGGCATAAGATGTTATGCTGGAAGCTCTTTAGTGGTAGTGTTGAACAAGTGTCTGCTGCTCATCAAAGGCTGAGTGGGGCTGCATTCCACGCTGGGGAAAAAGCATTTGGATGTGTTCTTTTGGTAGAACAAGCATTTGAATGTGTTCTTTTGGTAGAACAAGCATTTGGATGTGTTCTTTTGGTAGAACAGGACACTTCCAGCTCTGTGAGCTGTGGTTCTGGGCAAGGATTTACCCACAAAGAAGCCTGTGGTATTCCAGAGGATCCCTCAGGTGCATCCAAACAGGCTGAATTGCACTTCCACTTCCACCTTGGGAAGTTTTTCACTCATTGTGGTTGACAATATCCAGATTTTCTGACCTCCTTCCATCCTATGTTCAGGTAAGCTTTGGGCATGACCATAAAATATCCTAGCAGAAACAAGCCAATGAAAATACACATCCCTACTCCATCTAGGAGATTTTTATGTCAGCTCTTACAGACATGATGAAACTTGTAATTATTTAATTAATTTAGCCTATACAGTTCTTTGCTGAGGCAGCCAATATTTATATAATTGCTGAAGTAGTATTTACATCAGTCACACAGAAGAACAAGGGGATGTTTCCACATACTGGAATATCACAAGCTGATATTTCAAATGAAGAAATAATCATGGGATTATTTCCACTTCTAATAATCATGGGATTTCACTTTGACAATTCAATATAAGCATAAAAGACCCTATTTCTCTGAATTAAGCCTTGTGTATTTACATAAACCCTCTACAGAAGTGCTCCTGTGGCTAAATAAGCACACACAGCTTTAGGAGCTGTTTACACATTGAGTGAATTGCTGCTATATGTTTATTTTGGGGGGGAATTCTGGACTGCACAGTTCACAAGACAGAGAAGCAGAGGATGAAAAGGCTGTTTCTGTCCTCCATTTGCTCAGCTGAATTAGCAAACAAGAATTTGGTTGCATCAAGCATAGCTCATGACAGATATGCTTAAACTTTTTATAATTTTTACAATAAATTCTGCTATAAAAAGTTAGATTTATATAATTATTGAAAGCAACCTCAGTGAGGATTGAATTTGATTGAAAATACATGACCCTTGTTTCAATAGCCACCCTATCCATGAGAGTTGAAGTGGGACATCGCCCAAGAAAATAATTTGTGTAGCTTAAATCCCACTTGTGAAGATACTTAAAGTCTTCAGGTCACTTGTGCTGGTCTGTGTGGGTGGAAAGTGACTTTAATCCCTGGCTCCCAGCATTGCTGAGAAGTGTGGTCCAGGAAGATGTCACTGTCACAGAGCAGCCAGCTGTGTTTGCTTGAATCCAAGTTCATCATTGAAATCTATGTCTTTTTGGAAAATGATCTTTAGAAAAGGGAGAACTTTTAAGAGAGCTTGGTAGACAGCAATGTTCAGTCTATCTGATCAGGCATAGCCACAATCTGAAAATTTAAACTTTTGATTGTTTGCACTATAAAGAGGCATGGGAGGCCTATGGAGAAGAAAAAAGTCCAAACTCCTCTCTGGAAATCTTGCATTGACATCAGACCTGTGGTGTGGAGAGTTTGGTTTAAGTACGCTTTAAAGAAATATAGAAGCTTGTTGTAAAAGCAGCTTTTTTCAGGCTTGATTTTGTAAATAATTAGGTTTTCAGTTACTTTTTATATAAACAACAAGTTTCTTAGGCTGTTCTGTCTTTGGCTGCTACTGGGAGCAGACAGTCAGTTTGAGAATAGAGATGAAGTTTTTGAGAACTTTCTATATTAGGGTGAGAACACTGATCTTGGTTTTAGTAAACTAACTTCAGGTATTGTAAACAAAAAGAGGAGCTGAAGTTTTCTCTACAACCTATCAGGAGCTCAGATTTTGCAATATGCATGAACTTGATTAACACTGTTATAAAAAGTGCCTGATTGATGAATAAAGTGGAGTCAGTGCTGACCAATGCAAGGTGGGTCGCTCCCTCCGACTTCAATACTGTGGGATGGAGGAAAAACCTGTATGTTCACCATACCCAATGCAGATGGAGAAGTTCAGGTGTGCATGGGCTTCATGAAGTCAATAGGAAAGGATTGCAAAATATTTTCTTTTTTCCACTTTTAAGGATATAAGAAAACCTCATACCAAAGGCGGCTGGTGGGAAAAAAACAGATCCTGAAGTGCACATGCTGTCCCAGTTTTCTGAAGCCAAGAAGTAACAACATATTTCCTGGTCCAGCCCCTAAACAGCACCAGCATCAGCATGGGATCCTGTTCAAAAAGGTTGTTGGAGCCCAAAAAACATGAAAGTGATGATTTCCCTGCCCCCAGCAGAGCAGAGCATTTCAGACTCCCTTCAATGCAGACATCACATAAATTCTGAGAACATCAAAATGGAATTCTCTGCGCACTGTTATGAAATGTGAGAATAGCAACAGGGAAGTGTTACATTTCTATTGTGCAGTGCTTAAGTGAATGCTTATAAAATAAACCCTGGAGTTTCTGCTGTCACATGTCTGTGTACCATCTTCTTGTTTCCATAAGGTTTCTTGCCTGCAGTTTGTGACAAGCTGTGCCTCTGATGCCACTTTAGGGATAAACATGACTATTTTTATTGATTGTTTTCATTGCTTCTGCCCCACATCTGCTGCAATAATTTCATGGACTCATGGATGGGTAGTAATGAAAGGTCCTAAAGTTCTGTTCTATTGTTTTTAACACTTTTGCTGTCAATGTGATTGTAGCTGCATACCTGTGCAGCATTCACTGCTGGACTAAGGAGTGCTCTGTGTCCACACACTGAGTATCTTTATCAGAAATGTTGGGGGGGTTATAGGTTTTAAAAATTTTTCCTCCACAAATACCCCAAGTTTAGTCCTTAGCCAGAACAGGTTTGGAAATAAAGCAATCACAATCAGACGTTTTTAGTCTCCAATTGCTCTCATATGGGGTAGGTAGAGGCTTTGGGACAGTGAAGTCTGAGATTGTAATAGGAATATTTTTAAAAGTGATACAGGTATATGTCACAGACATCTTTTATGAAAAATCTTTTTTTTAATAATTTTTTCTTTTAAAAAGCTGAGAAGCTTCAAAACCAAAATGTAAACAATGGTTGTTTGTTGCTGTAGAATGTAATAAGT
The DNA here is from genome assembly GCF_028769735.1 of Zonotrichia leucophrys gambelii. Classification (NCBI taxonomy): domain Eukaryota; kingdom Metazoa; phylum Chordata; class Aves; order Passeriformes; family Passerellidae; genus Zonotrichia; species Zonotrichia leucophrys. The sequence goes on from NC_088179.1 coordinate 3,029,525, forward strand.
AGATCTGGGATTGGTCTTATGGAGTTGTTTTTAATTAATGGCCAATCACAGTCAGCTGGCTCGGACCCTCTCTCCAAGACAGAAACTTTTGTTATCATTCCTTTTTCTTTATTCTTGACTACCCTTCTGATGAAATGTTTTCTTCTATTCTTTTAGTATAGTTTTAATATAATATATATAATAAAATAATAAATCAAGCTTTCTGAATCACGGAGTCAGATCCTCATCTCTTCCCTCATCCTCGGACCCCTGTGAACACAGTCACAGGTATATGCAACTGGTTCCCAACCCTGAAGGATTTAAGACCAGATTCAGCCCTCCTGAAATTTTTTGTATTCTTTGCATTAATTACAACAGGAGTTCAGGGGGACAGGAGTGCCAGCAAAACCATCCAAGGCATTGGTTTTGTACTTTTTATGTACTAACATGTACATGTAAAGATCCAGGTCTGAAAGAGCTTTACATGATTTGAAAATCCATGCCCTCTGCAGTCCTTCCAGCCTGTTCTTCTTTGCACTGGGCATTGCACAGGTTTAGCATTAAGACCTAGAAATAATTCAAAAGAAGAAAATTGAAAAAATTTAAATCTGGAGGGAATGGTTCCACATCCCAAAGCAGTCTGTGTGGTCTTTGCTCTCAGAGAAGGCATTGCAGATACAAACATGCAGCCCAACACATTTCTGAATTACATATTCCTGTGAATGCATTTTAAAAATACACCTTAAAGAGCCACTTGGAATGATTCTCTTTTTCTCTTTCACAATAACTTTGCAAACAGGGGAAAGAAGTATTCATGACCAATTGTATTGCTAATTCTTCCATGTCCAGCTGTTTATCTTTATTGCCCTTTGTTTCAGATCTAGTTAACTGCATGTTTTACAAATGAGTGGGTGGATTGGATTCAAGTAAATATTTTAATGTCTTGTTGCAAGTCATCTTTGCTTTCTCTTTTTTAATCCTGCATCTATTACTTTCCACAAGAAAGTTTTCACAGAAAGAAGAATTTCCTTATGATGAAAAAGATTTCTTTTATTTACTAATTATTTTATTCTGCATGGCAAGAGCAGATTTCTGTCCTCCAAGGAAGCCAGTTGGAGTTGCACATTCCAGCTCATGAGGCAATTATGGCTAAGTGAAGAGGAAGTTAATAGCAATGTTATATTTGGGGTGGCTCCAAGCATGCTTTCACAGCTTTGATAGCTGACACAGAGATGGCCATTTTATGCAAGACAAAATCCATTTACCACTGAGGTTCCCCTGCCAGATTTTTCACGCTGTCTCTGGTAATAAGCGGACATAGAAACGAATGCCGTTATTAAGCACTATTAAACCCATGTCTTCTCCAACAGAAATCACAGAAACACAGAAACACAGAAATCACATCGTTCTTGTCCTGTGCTGGTGCCTCAGGCAGAGCTGCTCCTGCCCACGGGTGCCTGGAGTGCCCAGGTGAGCAGAGGGACAATGGCAGGGGCATTGTCCTTCCAGCCACCCCTGCAGAGCTCAGGCAGGCAGGATGGACTGGAATTGGTACGGAACTGGCTGCAATCAGCAATTGTTGATTATTCCTGCCCCGAGATGTGCAGGATGTCTCTGCTCCGACCCGCGCTGCTGAAGAACAAGTCTGGACTCCTCACTTTTCGGTCTTGAGGTTGTTTATTAATTCTTATCTATAAAATTTTCTTTCTGCCCAGCAGGGCAGCCACAGGCACTCTGTGTTTTCCCTTTATACTACAAATTACGTATAACATATTTACACTTAATTCCCAATACCTATCACCTGTGTTAGTGCACTTCTACTCTAAACCAACCCCAAAGTGCCAACATCACTGCAGAAAATCGAGACCAAGAAGAAGAAGAAGGACTAGACATGCCCTGATTCCTCCATCTTGTCTTCATAACCCCCATACCAAAAATCCTAAAATCTGCATTTTCACCCTGTGATCATTTTGTTATTACACCATTCAAAGCTGTGTGACTTTCATGTCCTCATACAAAGTTGGCAACTTGCTCCAAGGGTAAAAATCAAATCCCCAGGTGCTCTGGGCTGTGTGCCAGGGTCTCCAAGCCCCCCAGCAGGGTCCTCAGCAACTCTGGACACCCAGAGGGATGCACTGAGTTCTGACAGAGTGGGATCACAAAGATTTGTAACTTAGAATACCTGGCAAAGCTGCAAGGGGCAAGAGGCCAAGCCTTGGTTCCGGGGTGGTTTCATGGGGCTGGAATCTCTCACTGCAGTGAATCCTTACATATGGTTGCCTTTACTGCTCCTGCTGATCCTCTTTCCCATGCACTCACTGACCCCTCTGACTTTCTGAATAAATCTAATAGTGGGACTGTCCAAAGATATCCTTGGAAACTTGCGATCTAGTGACACCAGAGGGATATGTTTCCAAATATTGAGACAGTTATCCCTAAGGATACTTCCTATTCCAGGCCTGGCAAGTGGGGAAGCTGCTGTGGTGTTATTTTATGCTCAGAAAAAATGGCCAAGAAGCGAAGGAACTGGTGCCAAAAATATGCCTTAAAAATTAGAGAATGACAGAGCTAATAAGAAGCTTTTGAGCTGGTGAAAAACCAGCTGAAATTCTGTTGCTCAGTGTGATAGTTGGATCACAGGAAAATTTGAAAACACACCTGAAAGATTTTTCAATGTCCACCTAAATGCAGACTCATGGTCACCAACAGAAATGAGTTCGACACACCAGGCATGAGAATTCCCTTATTTTCTACATAAGATTAACTGCAGGAAAAAGTGATTTTAACTGATAATATACACTCTAAGCAAAGCAGTTTTGTTCTTCTTTCTGTAAGTCTCTAAATTTGCTCCAAACACAAGGTGTGGTGGATCAGTGGATGGAGAGGTGAAGGGAAACTGAGGCACAGAGCAGGGATGTGATTTCTCATGGAGCCACAGGGAACCAGTGGCCAAGTATTTGAGCTGACCAGTTATCCACATTATCGCTAACCAGGAACATAATTTACACTGATTTATTATAGAAAATTATTTTCCAAAGTCAACATCTGTGGACTTGCATGACTTTTAACACCACTGGGGCAAAAGATGTCAAACAAACTTGCAGCAAGATGTTGCAAGTTTAACAGAGTGCACTGAAAAGCGACACAGGCTGTGATGTCTAATCTGATTTTTCAGTTTAGACATCAAAACAAACCCGTACAAAGACACAGAGCATTTGTCTCCCAGTTCCTGTCCTATGAAATACCACACTGGAGCCAAGAATATTAAATAATTCCTAAGAACATGTCAGAGAGGATTGAGTTTTTGAGAAGGCATATTTCTGTAATTTGCCAGAACAGGAAGAGGATGAATCACTTTCTGCCCAAAAATAAAGCTGAAGCTTTCCTGCAGTTCCACTTGCAAAGGGCTGATTTGTGTGTGGCTGCAGCCTGGCATCCCTTGGGATGCTCAGGGGGCTCTCACCCTTCCCAGGTGTTCACCCCTGGGTCAATACCTCTGGTTTTTGGTCCCAAAGTTACCTGTGAACAAGGATGTGCTCACACTGTGATGGGCAATGACATCCAAAATGCAACTGCACACACTCAGCGCAGCTCCGATCCTGCTCCAGGGAAAAGATTACCAAAAAAATCTGTATATAAATACAGTATTTCCCTTCAACATAGTTTAAATGGCTTCGTTTCAGACATTTTTCTTGTGCAAAAGTTACTTTTAGGAAACATATATTCAGCTTTAGCCAGAGCCTGACCTGTTATTTATTTCCAAGTTCACACCACCACCTTTGTTCATGTGATAGCCCATGCTTGGAATCTGCTCCATGCTCAAACAGGTATTCAAGCTGAGTCAGAGCTCTAGGCTTTTCTTAATCACAACACTTCATAAATAAAATTTAAAAAGGAGAAATTTAATTTTAAAAAAAGGAAGAAAAAAATTGATCACTGTGATGTCCATAGCACAAGAAAACATAATATTTAAGGAATATCTGGTCCTATCTGTATTTTCAGTAATTTGACATGTATAGTTTGGTCTAATAAGCCCACTCTTAAATGGGCAAGCTATGCTTCCTCTGAAAATCAGAAAATTGAAACTACCTTGCAGAAGTTTTTGAAAAATAGAAACTGTTTTGACTCTGTTTCACAAGAAAAGAATTCATTGCACCAAGCTGTCAGTCACTAACACTGAGCCACTCAATTTTCCTGCAAAAAAATGCACAAATGGCTTTCATTATATTTAGCTGCAGCTTTAAGAAAATTTAATCAACTTAAACTGTTTAGTCTTTTTCCCTGATGAGAATCATAAAGTCAAATTTACGTTTAAACCTGTTTAAACTGAAGCTCCTGTCAGCACCTCTGTTTATATTAAATCTATCGGCATGAAATGCATTAAAATAAGAATAATGATATAATGTCCTAAGTGTATAATGTTAACACAGGTCCCAGACAGAAAAGTGGGACAGACAGGCTGAACATTGTAAATTAATTTTTAATGTGTTATATTTATAGCTGTCAACTTTTTAAAATAGTGGCTCTTGTAGCTTTTACACATTCTGCTTGTCCATCTGTCTCTGTTAGTCAATGTCTGTCCTCTGCCATCAGAATTTCGGCAGAAAATTGCTATTTCCACGTTTGCAGAGTGGGCTGCCACACTGCATATCGAGCTCTCCTGTGCTTGCTTTCAGAAACAACAATAAGTTACCCAGAATGGGAAACCTGAGATACTCCATGCCCTAAAATGAAATGCCAGTGCTCCTCCAACTCTTCAGGAGCTATGGGGCAATAAAAAGGAGAAAACTGCTAGGAAAATACTGGAATTTGTGTCTAACCTGTCTTTTTAGGAGCTTCCATCTGATCAGGAATAAACCACCCCAGAGGTCTCACAAGCTCACTTAAAACTTTGGGGTTTCTTTGGAGCATACTTCATGCTCCCTTAAAATACTGCAGCATTAAAACCCAAAGTCCAGAAAACCCCAACTGCACCTTCCCAAACCCCACAGGTGACGTTGGAGACCTTGTTTTGGGCATTCCAGTGCCATTTTCAGTCCCTGGCTCAGTGGCTCAGGCTGGCTGGAGGGCTGCATGGATATGATGGCAATGCTTTCTGGAATTTGAATTCTGAAGGCTACCAAAGCTCAGAATTTTACAAGGCTTGTGATAAATGAGGATGTATATGAGTTAAATAGTAGAGGTACCCTTAAATCATGCTAAAGAAACCAAAAACCTATTTCCTCCCTTAATGTACTCAACAAGAAGGGTCAAACATCAGGATCCATGAGAGAAAAGTTCATGATTCTCACACAGTCCATTTGTGGGAGCAAAAGATGTAAACAGTGCATCTATTTCCTGTCCCAATTAGTCACTGGGCACAGTAATTAATTAATCCTGACTACTCCTCTGGTCTGAAAATGAATTTGTATTTCTTTCTTGCAGAAGAAAAAATACACTGGATGTGGGCAAAGGGGCCTCTGAAGCAGGTAATAGAAAGCAGTGACAATAAACCTGACAACAAACCTGAGTTGTGTGCCTTGGTTTTGTTTTCAGGTACATTTGTGAGAGGTGCACTTTGAACTCCATACAGTGACATTCAGAATATCATGAATATTCTATGATTTAGCAAGGCTTACATTTAAATAACTTATCTCCCATAACAATGAAATTAAAGGAATTTTTGTCAAAGTCTTCATAGCATAGCAAATCAGGACAGCACTTCACACTACATTTAATAATTTCAAATTGGAAAGCAAAACTTCTGTTATATGAGCATGCTCGAGATTTTTAATTTAATTTAATAATTTCATAGTTTTATTTTTCATTTAATAATTTCAAATTGGAAAGCAAAACTTCTTTCACATGAGCATGCTTGAACTTCTGTTTTATGAGCATGCTTGAGATTCCAGAAATCCTCCCATGTGAAACTGAGATAGAAATTTGAGTTATTATATGCAGATTTTAAAGAATTTTGATTGAATCATTAGTTGTGAGAATAATTTCAAACTGAAAAGAATGCTACTGGGTTTAGAAAATATCAAAATAGGCCCTTTACAAGGTTTTTCAATGGAAAAGCAAATTTACAGTTTATTATTTCAGTGTGTGTAGGCAGACACGTGGTTGTTGGTGTGCACATGCCAGTTTTGGTGTGAACATGTAAATTCATTAGATTTCAAACACCTCTCCAAAAATATATTTATAGCTGTCAACTTTTTAAAACATTGGCTCTTGTAGCTGAACTGTTATTTTCTGGATACACAGTGCTCATTACCAGGGCCTGGGAGGGTACAGAGTTTGTAATGAAGATTATAAAACTTCTCATATATGAGAAAAGGTGCTGAAAGTGAAACTCTCCAGGCTTTGCCTTTTGTTAAAATGCCTCCAATAAATTTCTGACTGAAAATCCAAAATTAGATCTCTGAGGCCAGAGAAATTAACAGTGGTCAAAAAATCAATCTCCAAAGAACTTTAGCATTGATGTTTAAGTGATGTGTTTGTTTAAGCTGCTATGCTTGTTTACAAATGACTCATTACAATTGGAACTAACAAATATTTCATTTTGCATTCTCTAGATACCTTCTGCTAACAAATGAAGTAGAAGTAAAGCCCAAATAAATGACACATTTGAATAACTTTAAAATGCAGCAAACTTAATTCTCCAATGACTGCAAAAGGCTTTATTACTCCTACATCATGTCCATAACTCCACAGCCATGGAATCAGCAATCACACACCCCTTGGAACAACACTATTATCACTCTGATGGTTTGCTGTGCTATTTTTCCCTTTTTTCCTTTTTTTTGGCATTTATATTAGGAACTGGATTTGTTGTCCAAGCCATGCTACTTTCTCCTCTCTATTGACAACACATTCTCTGGAAAATTCCCATTTTCTTACACAAGTAACAGTTTTTTGTGCATGTTAAATTCCCTTCTCCATGGGATCAGATGTGACTCTTCAGTCAACTACTCCTGAAACTCAGAATACACCTCTTGAGTGTCCTTTCCCATTTTACACTCTCCTTAGTCCCTGTGAATCTTGGATTGTTCTCCTGCACCTTTTAGTGCCCACCACCTTAGTGACCATATATTTACATGTATTTAAATACATGTGAGCCAGTGGAGCTCCATGGAGGTCACTGGAGCAGGAGTGATTTTAGATTTAGATCTAAAATTGTGATTTAGAACCAGTGATTTACATTTCAATGTACAAGGAGTGATTTTACCAGTGCCCCCAGATTTACAGTTCAATGTACAAGGAGTGATTTTACCAGTGTTCCCAGATTTACAATTTAATGTACAAGGCACTTCATCCCAGCAGAACCACACTGAAAAGAAAGAGAGAGAGATGAAGCAGAACCTTATAGTATTGATTACTGTGACACAGCCACAACAATCAGTGATCTGCCACAGCTTATGCAGTGACTTCACAAACCTGCAAAAATGTCAGCAGGTTCAGTGGAGGGTTTAAAAGACAGTAAACAGGCCCAATATTGAGGAAAATGTTTTTTTCCTTTTGAACTCCCTGCTTATTTCCAAAAGAAGTAAACACTGCACACAGCACTAACTCAGCCAGCTCATCCTCCACATTCCACCACAGCATCTGCAGCACAATTCTCGAGTCTGTTTGGTTCTCTCTTGCCTTGTAAATAGAAATTTCTTGTAAATAGAAAGGGAAAAAAGACAGCAAAGCAGTTCAGCTTTCTGGAAGAGACAAAGAGGTGAGTCCTTGCCTCAGGGATCAGAATTCCAAAGAAGAAAGTCTTGTCCCTTTTCCCCACCTTATCAGTTGCTTGCTCATCCCTTTTAGATTCACACAGGACTTAGGTCCAGGTTTTGTGCTGTGAATCTGACCTGCCCCAACTGCAATTTAGTTATCTCTATTCAGTTTTTTCTTTCTTTTTTTTTTTCCCCAATACAGTTTAATCTTCACTGTTTGCATTTTAATTGCCTGGCAGTGCCAAGTTGTTTTGGTTCAGTGGAACCATGGAGGCGACGTTTATCACAAGCCTTGCACTGGAACCAAGTTCAGTTCTCACCAAAAGGAACTGTTACTCCCATCAGTGACTTTTTGTTCTGAAAACAAGGCTACTGATTTGGCTGAAGGAAACAAAACAGCCTTTCCCACCCTGAGATAGCTGCAAGACTCATCTCAGCAGTGAAATGGAGGGGAGGTGACACAGAACCGGGGATGTTGTGTTTCTGGGGGACCAGGTACTGATAGAGAGGCTAAATCACAGAGAGAGAAAGATGCTTCCTTTTTCAAGCATTCCTTGCGGATAAAAATATTCAAAGTAAATTTCATTCATGTGTTGGCCAGACTAAGCAAGCGTGAGAGAGATCCTGGTACTTTTGAGAAGGCAAAATCAATCAGTTCTGTGGTCACCCTGTACTCCCTGTCCTGCCAGTGACACTGGGAGCCACCAGCAGCTTGTCCCGCTCCTTAGACAGCACAGACACGCTCCAAATCACTGCAGCTAATTAATCAAATATCTGGGTTGCTTCAATAGATGTTGAAGAGTGTATTTCAGTTTCCTCTCACCTTAAAGAAGGGGGATGTACAGCAGCTATGTGCTGGTCCTTGAGGGTGCCTTGGCCGTGCTGGGATTCCATGTGTGAGGAGCTGCAGGAGGATTTCCTTGGACCAGCTGTGCTCTGCCCTGGGGTATGGGCCCAAAACTGGGCAATTTTGGAACTGCAGGGCTCCCTGATTAACATCATGGTATGCAAAGATGTGCACCCATCTCTGAAAGGAGCAGGGCTCTGCTGAGCAGCAGTGAACAATGGTTTAAAGCCAGCAGCTAAGGAACATCAGAGGAAACAGTGTTGGAGGGGGATTAAAGGGAGGTAGCATGTAATTATCCCAGTTGGAGCCCAGCCTAGAGCTGCATTTCAAACTGCTTTTCCTTTTTCAAGAGTAATGACAATGAAAACACTTAACCAACACTGTCAAAACAGATGTCAATATTCCATTCAAAATATGTAGGAGCTTTTCATTATTAAAGAGCAACAACTGAGAACAACAGAAGTTACAGATTTTACACATCTCTTGTCTGCCAGTTTGTCAACTGCAAGAAATAAAGTCAGTGCTCAGACCCAGCTGGTTGGAAGGAAGAGGTTAAAGTCAACTGTGGATGAGCAGTAATTAAAAAAATCTGAATAATGTGTGTTTATTGCTAAGCAGAGCTCTGTGGCACCACTCAAGGCCTGGCTGTGCCCTTTGACATGAGTGAGGAGCAAGGATTGTTACAGAGCAAACTGCTGGGAGACATTTCACTGACAATGCTGTGCTTGCCTGCACCACTGCTGCAGACTGAAAACCCCCTGGTGCTGAAAAGAGAAGAGATTAAAAGTCAAAAGTGAGGTGCTCAGTCTCTTTCAGCTTGGGAGGAGCTGAGCATGCACGCCACGTTACAGACAGGAGGATTTTCTGAGAAGTTAGTGTCCTCTAAGAGTTTATAGGAAAACTACAAAAGGTTTTTCATGTTCCTTTTAAGTAAAAGAGCAGCTCTGATAGCATCTACTCCTATTGAACTTTTTATTCATTCCAAACTTTCTTTTGTTCTCCAGGGTTGTTTTTTTCTTGGCAAACACAGGGAATTTACTTGGGTACAGAAGTACATCTTGACCAAGTATTTTGCAGTTAAAATATTTCTCTCTTTGTTGGATGGAATTAAAAAAAAAAACCCACTGTGACATTTCGCTAGCCCAAAATTATTTCTACCATCTCAAATGTTCTTCTATGCCAGGATAGGAAATAAAACATAATGGATTTTGGGCACAGAGGGGGAGATACATTTTGTTTACTTTTTTATTTTAAAGCAATGAGCTAAACATTAGTCACAGCAAATAGGAAGCAAAATTTATCATTAACATCACCAGTGTCTGGGTGTCTGAAATAATAGGTGCTTTTATATTTTCAAGTAATCATTTGAACAGACCATTTCTGACCCACCTACTGGTGGGCTGGCACACGCAAAGTCATTAATAAAGGGATAATGCAAAAGTTAGCTCCAATTTGCATCAGCAGAGCTTGTCCTAGTACAAATTTGGCTTTAGAATATGAGTTTTTCCAGAATCAGTTTTCCAAACAGAACTAAATGAAAGAGCTGGATGCAGAGTGAACTCTTGGAAAGCTGTGTTGATAATTAAAAGCTGAAACCAGAGAAGCAGCCTTCACAATTAATGTAATACTGATCCAAAGGCAATTAATTTTAACTTTGGATGAATAAGAACGAAATTTGCCAGACTTTAAAAGCTTGCTTTTCCCCATCCTGCCTGCTTTCCTCTCTGTAACTGACACCACACAATTTGTCTCACACAAAAGCCTATGTGGTCATTATGGCACATTAGGGGAAGTTTTACAGTTTGCTATCTATGAGAGAAAAGAGAACAGCTCTTCTTAGTCCTCCTCTGGATGAAATATGGCTGTTCCCAACTGCTGGATGCTGAATTCTGTGACTCAAGAAGTCCCCAGCTCATTTCAGTGCTCAAACTGGCGAGTGGATTTTTAAACCTCAGGCTTCCTTCCTACTTGCATCATTAGAAAGTTCCTTTTAAATTGCCAGATGAGCCAGGCGTGAGTTGTGCATGGAAAGAAGGAGCTGCAGGGACAATAATGCAGTGCCCAAGCAGCCTGGCAGTGCCAGCAGCAGCCTCACAGCATCTCCAGAAATCAGCAATCCTAACTCCATTTCAACAAGCAGGTGTATTCTGGTTGCCTAAGCACAGGCTTCACTTTACACAAAAGAAAGTCATGTTTAAATGCAGCAATTCCCTTCACCTCTGCTCCAAAAGCAAGATTAACTTTACATATCAAGGCACTTTCTTCTAGAATAAATGAAATTACTCTATTGACCTTACCTTCACCCTGTTCTGGGAAAAGGGAAAGATTCTTTTAAAACATTTGATAAGCAATTTTAGGGGATCACCAAGCAGCACTACCCACAGGCATGTCAATGAGTATATTTGTGTGCATTGTTAAATCGCCCCAAGCATACTTGAACACTTCCTAAACTTGAATCTGATGACTGAAAAAAGGAGACTCAGTAACCACTTCCTTCTGCTGTTGGATTAAAACATTCAGCAAGCCTTAATTCCTTTTAGTTCAATTCTAAGCCAGTACAATTCAGCTGTTCTGGTGAAAATGAACTTGCCAACTTGTAACCTTGCAATTTTCAAGATCAGGAACAGCTGGAGGCCAGGCAGGCCCCAGCTCTTGAAACCTGGGCACAATTCCATTCTCTTATCAGTTTGCAAATGCATCATGCAAATGAGATAATGAAAATAGAAATATAGGGTGAGTCAGAGCTAGTGTTGGGAAGGTTATTTTGGGTCTTCATTTTACTTAAGGGTGGCAGTTGTAAGAATTATGCTGAATATCTGTTGATGACCCCTGACTTTTTATATACTGTTCTTTAACAGAAAATTCTTTTTCTTTACACAGAATATCTGTACAAGGGATACTATTGTATTAGCCTCATATGAGATGAACTTTTTGTATCTTCGTTTGCTTAAATAATTGATTGTCACTTTTTGCTGAACTCTGACTTTTTATATACTGTTCTTTAACAGAAAATTCTTGTTCTTTACACAGAATATCAGTACAAGGGGTACTATTATATTAGCCTCAAATGAGATGAACTTTTTATATCTTCACTTGCCTAAATAATTGATTGTCACTTTTTTCATTTAACTGCTGTTTTTCCACTCAATGAGAGTGGAATTCAACTGACATTAAAGTGAAAAATTGTGTGTGAAAGCATATTATAGACCAGATTAGCAACTCTATTCAGCGATCCTATTTTTATATTGTAGTTAATAACTTCTAAAAAACTACAACTGCTTTCTTCTTATTATTATTATTTGTGTGACTGTCAATATTAGCAGTTAGAGAAGTTCTAGAATTTTACCTGTTGTATCTGAACACCAGAAAGACATAACCATGAAAAGTTTTTACTTTAGTAGTATTGTTTGATATGCTGACATTGAGTTTATATGACCTGGATCAAACTTGCTCTCGCTGAAATCTGTGGCTGATAATGTTTAAAAGTCTACCTGGGACACAGGATACTTGTATCCAGACTGAAAATGTGGGAGTGAGGTTTTTAACTTAATCACAGTATAAGATCTTCCTTGTTTAATCCCTCTTACCAACTGCCAAACTGAGAAAAATTAAAAATAATGAAAATAGAAATCTTGACTGAGTAGTACTGACAAAGCCAGTTACTAAATACTTCAGTACTGAAGGGAGTAAATATTAGGCAGGAATTCACTCTTCTCAGTTATCTGCTGAGCACTGTTCTCAGTACATTTGGTTCTCCAGTTGGCTCCTCTGCAGCCACAGAGATAGCAATTAATTGCTTCCCTTGATTAGAACTCACAGCTGCACCTACAGCAAGAAAGCTCCTCCTGAAATTAACTGAGCTATCAATCAGCAGAATAATTTGCTAGGCTGAAAAGCAACTGGTCAGCTGTGTACTTATCAACAAAAGCAGCAAAGTTTCTCTGGGAAAACTCCTAATGTTTGATAAAACAATCATATGCTGCTCTCCAGCCTCAAACATCAATATAAATCATTGCCTTCTGCACTTTAACTTTCACAGCACTTTTGCCAGCTTTCTTGTCTGCGTGCTACTGTGTTTACAGAAGAAATCCTTTCAGGTTTCTCTGATGGATTTTGACATGCAGCACCAACCATGTGCTCTCATCCAGGGGCTGATGAGACTTTCTGATTCCATTTCTTTATGATGTTCTCTTTGGAAATCGGGCAAACCTGAAGTTAACAAGGAGGTTGCTGCATCTTACACTAACTACTAACAAAGTTCAGGTTCCAAGGAAAGCAAGCATAAAAAATTACCTGCTCTGAATATTTTGGAAGAAAAGGTTACATGAAACAGCTTACTACACGAATTGTTTCAGCCATTGCAGCCCACAGGGTAATTTGAGATTTTGTATCACCTGCCAGACAGCACATGTAGTCATTGAGGCCAAAGTTATTTTTTAAGAGGAAACTCAAGCTTTTTTTCTGCTATAGGAAGCCTTGGATCTAACTAAATTGGCTGTGGTAACCCCTTTAGTTCAAATCCCAGCCTTCAAATAGATGTTCATCAGTTTTGCCTTGTTTATATTTGTCAATTCTGAACTAAGCTCCTTGATGCTTAATTATGATCACTGACAGGCTCTTCTTCCCCCTCAACCTGTGCACAGAAAAAACAAGTAAATCTCTTTTCTACAGAAAACCAGGTACTCATTGCCTCTCATGTACCTTTCTGACCCTGGTGCCACAGGAGCAATTGCAAGAACATTTATCACAATTGTGTTTCTGCACATTTGCTAAAACCCATGCCTGTAATGGCTGCTATCCTCTGGGTTATGCCCAGCAGGTAATATTTTACATAGTTTCATATCCACTGAAATGAAACTAAAAATGTTTTCTGTGATTCCAAAGCATCAAGGCAAGCACAAAAGCATTTCTTTTAAAACTGCAAATTAGAAATAAAAAAAAAAAAACTCTATATTTCTGATATAGAGGATCAGCTGAGCTGTGCACCAACAGCTTTGCAAAGTGATGTCTGGAGCCAGGTTACTGAAACTATTTCCCAACTATTTCCCAAGCTCACAAAGCTGACACAACACTTGCAACACAGAATCCATGCCAAAAGCTCTTCCCTCACATCTCACAGTCTCGCATTTACAGCTTCACTATCAATTTAAACCTTAAACTGGTATTATTAAAATACCTATAAGTATTCTGCTGTTAGATTTATAAGTAAAAGAGCAAATACGTAATAGCAAATGTTTTTGTCTAATTTTATCTGATGACTCAGTGGGATTACTAATGTTTTCTATTTATGCACTTTGAAGGTATCCAGGACTTTGCACAAGAAAAGTGCTGCTATTCAAGGATTAAAAAGGCTGAATTGTGCTATTCAATAATATGTCAATAATTTCTCCATGTCATACTGCATAAATATTAGTCAAGGGTTCAAGCTTTCACAGCAGAGCAGTTTGTCCAGCATGATGTAGGGATTTTTTGGAGCCCTGTATGTGGCTGGCAAGTGAAATTCCTGCAACAAAGACAGAATTTCCCCTGGGTATCCCCTAAGTGTCAGGAGCTCCAGGTTCAGCCACAACTTCCTCAGCAGGAACATCACTGCCCTTTGAGCTGCGGGAAGGGGAGGCATTTTATTAACTGCAATTAGAAGAGAGTTAAGCCAGAGATGAGCACATTATAAACCTCCCAAGTGTCTTTCTGTAAATAACTTGGACATTTTTATGTCCCAGGCATATTTTATACATTATTTCTGGAGGTTACAAAGCACTTCCTGACACACAAATGAATGCATACAGTGCCATAGTGAATATGCTTGCTGTAAGTCATGATTGTCAATTAACAACAAAAGATCAGTCATCAGATTAACTTGTTTTAGCAATTACAACTTCTGGTGTGTTAGAAGTCATTGTCTACAGCAGTGACTTCCTTTGGGGGTCCTAATGATGGAATTTAGAGTTCACAGAATAGACACTGGGCTAGAGCACTGAAATGCTGAAGTGCTTGTGCTTTGAGGAAATAAGAAAATGGAAGTGTAATTTCCTTTTTTTAGTGGAAGATTAACACCATATTTCCAGCAGCTCAAAAGCCAGGCATCCTATAGGCAAATTTTGGTATTATCAGCTCATTCCCAGACACAGCAATAAAACTGGGCTACATTAAATGGGTGTAAGGTGGAGAGCAAGGTCAGCCTCATAGTTAAGATTATCAAGAAGCAGAACCAATCACAGGGAAAATATCAGCTCAGTCTGTTTTGTACTATTATTGGTAAGTTTCAAACAAGTTTGTTAATTATTTTGAACAGAGTGATTGGGTGATATTATGACATATAAAGGTATTTTAAATTTTAGTTTTCTAAATTGCTTTCTGATCTGTCCTTCCTGCCACAGGGCAAAAGGTTCTGGTGCTACCATTGTCAGAAATATTTCTGTATTCCAGTTAAAGTAGACTTGGAATAACTGGACTCAAGGCAGATATTATAATTAGAAAGCTGCATGTGTATAGGTCTACATATTTTTGGACTGAAAATATACATCTTAATCCACTCAAAATCCATTTTTAGAGGTAAGAGAACCAAAAGAAATAAATGTTCTCTTTACAGAGCAACTGTAGCAGCAGTTAACTGATTTGAATGTCACTGCAAACTGTGTGTGCTGTGTGTTTCAACATTCCCTAAAGCTGGAAGAACTTCCAAGAAGCTGCCTGACAGAGGGAAGCGCTGCAGCAGCTCTGGGCTGGCAGGGCAGGAATGACTGCAGCAAACAGGCTGTGCTGTGAGCTCCTTGTGATCAGACAGCCCACCAGGCTCTTCATGAGCCTTGCAGCACTACCAATATAAATTTTATTCCTTGGTATTTTTTAGAATCGGGAATTTTAGCTGAAATCAATAAAGAAATTCAGCATTGAATAAAAGACGATGATTGCTTGCCTATAGCTCGGTCTAGATGTTCATCAGGATAAAAACAGTTTTTGGGGGTTTTAACTCTCATGGCTTTGATTTGCATTCATTTTATCCTGTGTTCCTTCACTAATTAAGGTTTTAGGAATGCTTTTTGGGAGCTCTGATCCAGCATCTCTGAGCGCAGTACGAGTGAGCTTCCTGTAGGGTACTGACCCATAACTGTGAACAGATGTGCTGCTTTGAGGCAGGCAGAGGTTACAGATGTTCTGCTGCCAGAAAAGCAACGCTGTTATTTCAGAGCAGCTCAGAGCACCTTGACCCATCCAAGGAACACCTTACCCTTTGCTTTACTGTGCTGCCAGCTTTTGCTTCTTTTCATGCAATGTCGTGACGAAGCTTTAATGTGTGGGAGACAAGGCTGTTGCTGTTTATCAGGCCCTTTGAAATGTCCAAAGGCATTGCCAGGGCTGGGGAGCACAAGTTTTATTGAACTGACTCTGCAGTGAACTCTCTACACCAGGCTAGTTTTGCTCCCCCCTCTCCAGCCCCCCCAGTTGGTTTTCTAATAAAGCAGCAGCTGACTCAGCAGGTATGCCCTGCTCTTTTCATTATCATTTTAGGAAGCTTAGGGGACAGGGATGCTGTAGAAAGCAGCTTTTCCAGTAAAGGGGAGTGATGGTTTTGGGGGAAGAACATATTAAAAAATCACTTTTTAGTAGCTTTGACTTGCATTGCTTCTGATCTAGTTTCTCCTTCACACTGAGGAGGCAGCAATGACAGCACTGAGGGCAGAAGGAGGATTAAGGGGTGACCCTCTCTGTTACTCACAGCTCCCATTCCCATGGATATTCCCTGGGAATGCTGATTTTTAAGCCTACACAAATTCTGAGCTCGGTTCTAGACCAAGAAGGTTTCAGGAAGGTTTTTAAGATGGGGTGAGTCTGCTAGAAATAACAAACAAGGGAAAATATCCACTGGAATGAAACTAAAAACGCTTTTTGTGATTCCAAAGCATCAAGGCGAGAACAACAGCATTTCTTTTAAAACTGCAAATTAGAAATAAAATAAAAAAATGCCACAATTATTTTCTTCCCTATTTCAGTTATGTGTAAGGGCTGCTGCTTCCACGTGTGTGAAGATTAGAAAGAGTTTAGGCCAAAATGTTCTGCAAGAAAATTCATCTTCTGTTGTCTGTCTAAAGCATTTTGGGATACACTTGGTAATCTAAGCAGTTCTACTCCATTTTTTACTGTCAAGTTCTACATTTATCTTTGCCCACTTTCTGAGAAAATAATGAAACTCTGTTTTCAAAGTGGCACAATAACAGATGTTTCTAGAAGGAGAGTGATTTCCTTTCCAGAGAATACTGCACAATTGATTTTCAGCCTGCATTAAAGCACTGAATACAGGGGGTTTGATAATAAATCCTTATAAAATCATGTAAGTGCAATGGTTAAAATTTCAATTTTAAAAATAATTATTAGAAAAAAGAAATAAAAATTATCAGCAACTAAGGGATGTTAGTACATATTAGCTTTTAACTGAGTGAAACCCACTCATTTGAGGCAAAACAATCCTGCCACCAGCTTTGGATGATTGCTTTGCAGAGGTGCAGAACAGCCTGGATTATCTGGGGGGAAATATCACTGCAAGTCTATCCTGCCCATGCCATTGAGAATGTGAGGAATCTTAAACTGCAAGTGCTGACACATGAGCAACTTGGCAAACAAGCAACTCAACAAGAGGTGGAATATCAAGATTTCTGCTAAACACTGCAGCTGCAGTGCCTCAGCTCCTGCCTCCCTTGCTTCTCCATCAGCTCAGAGATTGCATCCACTGCAGGCAGCAGAGCCTCACCTGGGAGCTGCTGCTCTTCCCCAGCAGAAAGCTGCTCTGGAAAAGTGAGGAGCCCTTGCTGGGGGTGGCTCTGCAGCCCCTGCTCGGTTTGTAAAGCTGGGGTAGGTTTGGGTACCCAGCTCCTTCATTCTGCTGAGCAATGGGTTCGTGTTTACTGAGGAAACCTGGTATAAACCAGCTCCTTCTTGCCTGGCAGAATTGGATCTGTAAATCAGGAAGGTATTACAATAGGTCTGTCCTTATCCCTGAAACAGGCACTGAATGCACACAAAGGACAAATAAGAATTAGGAGGCAAAAAGAGCCACTTTAGGCAGTAAATTGAGAGTGGCTGTGGTTGTTCACGGTGACCAGGTGCTGTGGTACTTCCAACCACAATAAGAATTGAAGGTGGGTGCTCTTCACCACTCATATAAAATTGGAATCCTGTGCCTGTGCTAAACATCACTGATTACATTTTTTTTGTCTTAATTGCTACTATTTTATGATGTGCATTATTGATGATTTATGTATATGCTCCATACAAAGCAGATAAGATTTGAGTTTTTGTCACAGTTGCAAAGTGAGCATAGCTACATGATGGTTATAGTTTGATCTTCAATCCTGAAAAGCATCAGTTAAGTTCCATTTGGGAAATTTAACTGAATTTAAAAAAATTATTTGCATCTCAGGTCAATGTAGAAAGAAACAATCGAAACCAATGAATGTAATGAGATGAAGAAAGGAACTATGGCTACAAAACTCTCCAGATGCAGCCAGCTGTTATTAGGGATATTCTAATCTTGCAATCAATCCTTAGTCTCATAGAACTAAACAGCTTTCTGACTTCAGAACTATGAGGTTTGTTGATTATGTCTTTGAACTCAGATAGTCCAAGTACAAAACAGCTGTTTTTCCATAAAAAAAAATCAGACTTACTAAAAACAGCAGCATGAAGATGGTTTCTGCTAACACCACTACTGCATGTAGCCTCATTCACCAGGCAAAACCATTGCAAGCAACTAGATTAAATAGAGGGTAAATGAAGGAAAAGATAGAATATCCTAACTGGAGCTGGTTTATATTCTCTTTAACTTGTCTTAATTGCAATCAAAATAGTGACACGAATTGCTAATCACATCACCTTGGATTCATAAGGCATTACAAAAGTAAGAACAACAGTACAGCTACAGAGACATTTAAGTATTTCTAAACTTCAAAGACAAAAGGGAGGCTAGAGACGACTATCAAATGAACATGGAGCAGTGCAGCGTTGTGCTAATTAAGAACCACAGCATACTCTTTCTTAAAAGCACGCTCAGACTGAAGTTTTACCTTTTGAATGTTAACTCTCTTAATGCTTTGTAACAGTTTAAGAATTTGATAACCACCTGGGTTAAGACCCCTTCCCCTTTACACTGATTTAAGATGGAGTTCAGGATCTGGATCTGTGCCATGCTGCTCTCGTGTTCATTAAAGCTCTGTGAGGGAGATGCCATTCCCTTCACCATCATCCTCCAAATCTTCATCTTCATTATCCTTCTGCCTTGCAATGGGCTCAAGTGAAAGGCGCCATTCCTCAATTTGACGTTTTCTGTTTTATTTTGCAGGGCAATATGCAATATATGTACTGATTCAGAATCAATACAGATGTTACAATGGTAGCACTCTTCCCACAAAGAAAGTAATCAATCTTACATGAAAACAATTGTAATCCAGCCGGCTGTCCATTATCTACTGAATTGGGAAGGAAGGCAGTAAAGGGAAAGCCATGGCTGAAATGGGAGCCAGGACAGTAAAGGTAAAGCCATGGCTGAAATGGTTACCAGAGAGCTGTGTGGGGCCAAGCAAGGCCCACCAGGATAATGGTGAGTGGGAGGGAATTCATCCTGCAGAGGAAAGGATTTCTGCACATTGGTGCTCTTGGCTGTAGAAGGAACCAGGGGATGTAGAAAAGCACCTGCCCTCTTATGGAGCCACATCTGCTCCATGGAAAAAGCTTCTTGGGCCCAAGAATGTTGGGAAGAGTGCACCAGGCAGGTCTCCTTGGGTGTCCCTCTGGTTGGGTTCCACTCAGAGCAGCTCCCTGCAGATTTGTGCATCAGTTTCTGTGCTGGAAGTTAGGCTTTGGTTTTAAACATCTGTAGAGCACAAAGCTTCAGCATCCTGCTTATGAAATTGCTCACTGAAGTCTACAAAGATTTTGTATTCAAAACAATTGCACCTTTAATAAGTGATCTAAATGTCATCTAATAAATTAAGAAGAGGGTGTTCACACATAAAACTCATTTGTTCCCATGTTTCTGTTCACTTATTTAGCAAGAAGAAGATAGAATGAAATTCCATAGCTGTACTGCATTAGAAATGCTGTCAAGACTGGCTGAAGATTACTGATTCTGCTTCAGTTGGAATTTGTACAAGTAATGTTATCTAAAGAAGAACCATATGACGGCAAATTGAGAAGCACAGAATGAAAACTATTAAAGTTTAACCTAGCGGCAAAGTAATTAAAAATAAAAAAGAGACATTCAGCAATCCATGTGAACATCTAAGATGCCCAAAGAGGAAACCAAATTCCTCCAACTTCTCTTTATCATGCTCTAGTAAAAGTCAGAGTATGTTCAGAGCATCTCATTCAATTATAGATCCACTAGTTACTTTCCCTTGCTAGTGCTGCATCTGTTGATTTATAATTCATTGAAGAGGACTGATGCTTGAGAACAACAGAACATGGCAATTTTACAAAGTGGCATATGCACAAAAGAAAATTAAAAAGAAAAAATCTACTTATTCAAATAATTTAACTCTATCAGTATGTATTATCTTAGCACAGGCAGTTATTATTTGATATGTACCAAACCTGCTTCTCTGAATGCTATTTAGATTAGAAATATGAACAGTTTAGTTTGAAGACGGTCTCAGACAATAAATTACCTTCACCTGCAAATGTTCACTTTTATTGAGTATTAATACTCACTTTTATTGAGTATTTTATTGAGTATTTGCTTGTTTAAATGCTGGAATAGTGGTACTCAGCATTACCACTGCTCACTATACAACACTGATACATGTTCCATAAAATACAACAAAAAAAGAGTCATGGGGTGAACAGTCACAGCCCAACATATGGCAGCAACTTGTGCAGTGAACTGGAGCAACAGTAAACCAGAAAAAGAAAGATAATACTGGACAGCACTTTCCTCAGCGAAGAAATTCTGGGCCTTGTAGTTACAGCACAAGTGAAGGAGACAGGAAATCTGGGATTTATTCTGGGATCTGTCACAGATTTCCTGCATGGCTTTAAGAAAGTCCTGTGGGGTTAACTTCAGCCATGGGCTCTTGTTCCTGTGAGAGCAGCTCATACCCCTGTCTCAACTCTCCTTTACAGAGTGAGCCAGTTAACACTAAGGGAGGTGCTATTGGTGCAGATTTTGTACAGAAAAAACAGCAGAACCAGGTCTAATGCAGGTGAAACTGTATGATCACAGCAGCCTGGGCAATAATAGACCAAACACCAAGGCAGGCAACTGGCAGGGAGGGAGTAAAAAGGATGTGCAGTGCAGTTGTGACACTGTTGGAATCAGGAAACAGAAATTTATCTCCACTGGAAGCCAAGACTTCATTTCCCTACTTTCTTCCAAGCCTGAAAACTGAAGGGGGACATGGAGGGCTTCTAATTTCTTGAATGACACCTCCTTTCCAGTTTTCACACAGAATGCATTCTCCTTGTGCAATCCAGCTGTGGGAAACCAAGACACTCATTCCCCTAAAAGACCCCTTCACATGCTCAGCTAAGTTAGCCCAGAACTTTCAGTTAGAGAAAGCAGTATGATAATTTCAGCAGGTCGGCTTTATTCCTCAGGCTTGTGTGGCTTAATGTCTGAGATTTGAGCAAAACAGAATAAATCCCAGGTGTTCCTGTTGGGACCTGATACCCCTTTGGGTTCTTCTGGCTGGAGAGATGGTTCCACTCGTTCTCTGAGGACTACCCCAAATGAAGACAACTAATCCACAATAAACCACTTGATTTAGGTCACTTGCCTGGTGCTCCCAGATGATCCCTTTTTATCCTTTGTGTTCTGAGCTATTTTGTTTCTACTCAGTGTTGCTACCTGCAAGGAAATTAAAACCTCTAGAAAACAGCTCAATGATGCTCTGGTGTTCAGTTAACAAGGATTTGGAACCAGGCATTACCCAGCTGAATTTCCCACCCTCTAGCCAATGGGGGTTATTGAATCACAGCAGGTGTTTCTACTTGTTTCATGATGTTAATAGATGCTTGGATGCTACCTGAGTTTGCAACACATTTGCAGCTTTTGGTTATTTATGGAAAATGCAGTCTAGAAAAGCCTTATTTTGACTTTGATCTGTGTGAAGAATTTATCAAACTTCTGTAGTGATTTATTTTAGTATGTGCATCAAATCTTCAGCTGAAGAATGACTTGCTTGAACTTTCATTTTTCAGAGAGAAAGACAAGACTGGAATTGGGCACATGGGTCATAAAATAATATTGCATCCCAATATATTAAATCATCCTCAAGAAGAAAGATGTGGCAACATAGAGCTGCATCCACATAACCCTAAATCACAGCTTTTGGTACAAATTGTCTTTATAGACAGTTGTGGGATTTAATTTCTAGGAGACCGGAAACCACATTTAACCACTGAAAATGAGGCATCTGGTTTCTCAAAGACATCCAGCTCCTTCAAAAAAGGAAAATGTGTGAGCTAAACACAACACAGCAAATGACTGGATAGTATGTGGATAATTTAGACAGGACTCTGGTCCTGTCTAAATTACAGTATTGTAACTGTTTTATTCTCTTATATATATTGCAGTTCTAGATAGTTTTGTTGTAGCAGACAACACCTTTAGAATATTTTAATTTTTTTTTTTCATTTACTATGTCTTTATTGCCATGAAACACATCCTCAGTCAGAGTACATTCTTGTATATAATAAACTTTACCAATTTGTAATTTTTTGCCAGTATCTTACACTACACATTTGAGAAATTACTGAAAATCTTACATAGATCCTCTAAGAAGCAGAGGAAGCATAATTATCCCTTTCTTATTATTGCACTTTGGCTTCCTTGAATTATTGGTTTAGCATGAAGATTTGTTTATGTTCATTGATACTTTGCTTAAGTTTATTCTTTGTTTATTTGAATTTGCTGTTCCAAGGATATTTTACTGAACACTCCTTGTAAGACCTTCAACTGTGGCCACCCACATCCTGAAATTTTCTCTCTAGGTAATCCTGCCTTATGTCATAGCACAGCATATATATATATATATATACAGTATATATGTATTTATCTACACAATATATATACAGTGTAAATAAATATATAAAAATATATAAAATATATAAAAATATATAATAAATATATAAATATATATTGATATATCTTAATATATTATATAAAATATAAACTATATAATAACTAAACAAATATAAATATATAATAAATATACTATATAATATATAATATATACTATATAATATATACTATATACTATATACTATATTATATATTATATATTATATATTATATATTATATATTATATATTATATATTATATATTATATATTATATATTATATATTATATATATTTTCTATATTTTCTATATATACTATATATACAATATATACTATATGTACTTTATATACTATATATTTATATATAATATTGTATTTACAACACAAATTTCTTCCAGCAAAATATACTGAGTATTTTGTATGTTATTTTAAAAAGCTTATGGAGCATTGCACAGTGTGTGTGTGTGTGTATACATAAACATGTGCACTTGCTGACCACCCTAAAAACATGCACAGAGCCATTGTTGAAAATTTTCATTAAAATTGTGTAAAGGAAGTCCATCTGCCACAGCTCAGGATGTCCTGTTTCTCTGAGGAGCTTCAGCTATTGCTTGGCCATTTTCTCACTGAAAACATAAGTAGGAGACTTGAGGGCATTTAATCTGCTATTGAAACAAACTGATTTGGAATGGGTGCTGTGAAGAGTTTTCCCCCACCAGCTCAGAACCCTGAGGCAAGGACACCTCCCCACACCCAGCACACTCAGTTTTGTGTCCTCTGGGGACACAGTTTGGAGTTAGACTGTGCTCATGGTACACATCTGCTTGCTCTGAGACTGTTGCAAGAGGATGGGGACAGCTCTGTGGCCAGTTTGGATTCTGACTTTATTTTGAATCAAAACCCCAAAATTTCAAACCTCAGGAAAATTCTTTCATGATTCATTGGGTGTATTTTGTTTTACTTTAGCACAGCTTTCCAAAATGTTCAGCTTTAATTTTACAGTTGATCAGTCTGCAGGAAGTCCCAAATTTTATTTCCACTAAACAAGGGCTTTCCTTGTTTGTGTTCCTCATTGAGAAATAAAAGATTGTAGCCATGAGAGGTTTACACTTACATACAGTTGTTATGAGTACCCAAACCAAAATGTTTTTGGTGGGGACTGGTGTCAGTCCCAACCAAACAAAACCAAAAGCCACAGGGATACGCCCTATTACCAGGAAAAGAAGAGGAGGACAGAAAGAGACAATGGGTGGAAAAAAAGGAAGTGCACAAGGGGTCAAAAATGTCAAAATAAAGCACCAGTGGGGAACATGGAGAAGAGAGACCAACAGCAAAGAAGAGACTGGGGGCATAGAAAGTTCATTAATAAAGGCCACAAATATCTTGGTTTTCCCATCCAAACTCCTTTTTCCAATGGAAAGACTGCTGGTGTTTATCACAAGACAGCCCTGGATGCTGCACTAGGATGGAGAAAGCAAGGAGACACTGGAAATCAAATGTCTGCTCTGGGCTCTGCCTCTCCTTTTGGGCATGGAAAGCAGCATTGCCTCTGAAAATAGAGAGAATGAGACAATGCTCCCTTCATCCCACATTCCAGCAGGAACACAGGCCATGGATGGCCCTTCAATTCCAACAGAGCACAGCTGAAAGAGCCTTTTCACCCTCCTGTTGCAGAGGCAGACACACCTGCAGACACAAACCCTTCCTGCCCCACGGAGAGCACTCCAGTGCAGGGGCAATCAACCATTCTGGGATGCCTTAAGCAGAATGCCCACCTCAACAGCCATGGTGGGCCCTCACCATTCCAGATTTCCCCCTTGTCTGAACAGCAATAATACACTCCATGAAAAATTCCTCAAGAAATTATTTCTGCCTGCCTGTCTGCAAAGTGAGATCATTGAGCCTGACAAGCACAGGGCACCAGCTTATCTTGATAAAAAGTGACCCTCACAGGCTGGTCAGGAGGGAGAGCTAAACAGAGGTAGGTTATGACATGGAAAAGTAGAAACACACCTCAAGAGGTTCAGCTTCATTTCCAAAACACACATAATATTTTCTATATTTTCTAGACACCCTGTGCAGGATTGGGCCCTTCAACAAGTGTCAGTTGTGTGGTTTTGAAGCCACTTCTTTTGAAGTCACCCAAAAGCATTCAAACACTGGCAGCTGCTGCACTGCTTGTCCTCAGGATGGCTCCATGGCTTGAAATAGGGGTATAAGTTTCCTATTGCCACCAAACACCTTCTGCTTTTACCTGAGTTTTTAAATGTTCATTCTCATCATTGCCCTGAAACCAAGTAAAAGGTTATTTGAGGAGAGAGGGGAGGGCAACATCCTGTCATTCCTCCTTCTTCTTTCATGGTAAGGAACACCCTAATGATGCCAGGAACTGGAAATTCTGCCTTTTGATAGATTAATCAGTTGGAGAGCTTTACAGCAGACCAAAAAATGGGTAAATGTTGTACTCACCAGTCTAACTCATTAAGAAATGTTCCCCGTGTAGTCATAATGCAGGGAAAAGGAAGTTTGCACAGCTTTTAGACTGCAAAAAAGGAGCATTTACACATTATAATTGTTTTCATAATAAGAAGGCAATATTACAAATATTTTTGAAACACGAGGATTCTCTCACGTGTGGAGACTTTCGCTGCTGCCGTTCCCGGGATGTCGCACAGCCACATTGCCATCTAGCGCCCGAGGCCACTCCCGCAGCGACAGCGACAACCTGGAAAGGATATTCCAAATTAGTTCACAATAACAAACACCGAGCAGTTTTGTTTTTCGCAAGTGCAGTACTATATGATAAAACAATCGCATCTAACAGATGTCAAGGAAGATTTTTGTGTTAGTTATTTTTTTTAGTAGGATTAAGGAAACTATGAGGAGAAAGCAAAAGAATGTTTGACTATAAGCAATGTTGAACTATCAGTAGGAAATATAATAATATTTAGAGAATATAGTAAATTACACATATCGTATCAGCATTTAGAATAAATTTTATTGTATCTACAATGAAAAAAAAGAGAAGAAAGGAGTGGGGAAAAGAGTGAACAGCTAATTCAAATTATGCTCTCTGCTTTAAAGGCAAATATTCAGTCCTTCAGGCAGAAATGTGCATAAAAATGGCACAGTTAATTTTAGAGTGTTACAAAAAAACCCTCCAAGCAATACTCTGCTTAATTTGCACGTATCAATCAAAAACTCCCCTGCCTCCCTACAAAAGTGAAATTGTCTCAGTGCTGCCAAACTCTCCTGTGAAATACCCTTGGCTTGGCTGCATCTCAGTAAAATACCTTGTAAGGTTTAGGAGAGGTCTGTGCTGTTGCAGAGACTCAAAAGGGATGGAATCCAGTTTGCTTTTCCATTTAAGCTCCCTTTCAAAGTCAGACCTTGAATTTCTGTATCACAAACTACTGTTCTTTTAATCAAAATTCACAAGAAAATTACTGACTCTGTTTAGTGACTGTTATGCAGAACAAAATGTTTTTAGGGAGGGCTTGAACAGAGGGAACAGGAAAGTCTGAGATCAGTTTTGGGCAGATATAAAACTGCATCTTGAGGTTGCAATTACCTGAAAAGCTGCTAACAAACTGGGAAGATTCCTCTTCCATTTTTTCCCTCAGAGCATCTGGAACTCAGTGTGTCCCTCTGTAACTCGACTCAGCTTTATAACCAAAAAGAAAATTGATTCATTGTTTCCACTTGGATGATATACTGAAGGTGTTTATGAAAAGATAAAAATGTGTGTATTTGGTGTGGGTATAAAGGGAGGAATCAAACACAGCCTGCCCAGAAACGGGTAAATAAAAGGGAAGACCAAGACATTCCCTTTTCCTGTGCAGTTGTAAAAAAATTAAATAAATAAAAAGATCTAACCAGACAAAAACACTTGGACTTCTAGCACTTTTTACTTTAATTTTCAGTCTACTTGCTTGCTGAAGGGTTGTTTTTTATCCCCTTCCCCAACAATGAAAGAATTCCCTGCTCTGTCTGTCCCTCACTCATCCCTCTGACAATGGGGACACCCTGCCCTGTGCACAGGGCAGTCAGGCCTGTGTTCTGTATTTCTATCACTAATATTTCCCCTGCCATGCTTGGCTGTCTGCTGGCTTTTATTTCCCTTAAAGCATTTAATAAAACCAATACTAGATTCCCCCAGCTGCCCAGCTACTTTATTTATTAAGATATGAAATATATGCCCTCACAAAATGCCACTGCATTGCTGCAGAATGCTGTGGGCAGCAGGTAGGACATGCAGGAGAAAGCTTTGTAGAAATGCAGGGCTCTACCCAGAAACACTCTCTGAAAATCCCCAGAATCATAAATGCAATTGATTCCTCGGTGTACAGGCTTAAAACAATTTATGAAGAGCATATATATATATATATTTTGGCCCAAATACAGCAGGGATAGCACCAGCTGAATCATTTTTTGTTGTGGATCTTCTGGAAATCATCTGGTGACATCTCGTTCTCCAATCAGACAGTTTGTCCAAAAATGGAGGGGAGGCTTTCTATGAGCTCCAGTGAGCTAATAAAATGTCAAGAGGTTTATTTGGAAATAAATGCAAAAAACAATCTGGTAACTATTTGACCAAAT
Source organism: Zonotrichia leucophrys gambelii (assembly GCF_028769735.1). NCBI lineage: Eukaryota > Metazoa > Chordata > Aves > Passeriformes > Passerellidae > Zonotrichia > Zonotrichia leucophrys. The sequence goes on from NC_088179.1 coordinate 3,056,701, forward strand.
TAATTATATTTCTGTTTTGGTTTCTAGAATTTTCTTGCTTCCTTTCTACTTAAGCAAATCAGTTAGAACAAACACAACTGGAAAGTGTCCTTGTGAGATTGGCTCTTCCCTAAAGAGCTGAATAACCATTTTTTCCTGGGCCTAAACACAACCTTCATATCAAAAAGGTAAATAGAGCTGTTTGATTAGCAAATGAAAATGCTTCTGCTTAAAATGAAAATGAAAAAAAATGTTGGATTTTACAAGTCTAACAGGAATGGCTAAGATTTTAACTGACACAAAATTCTTTTAGCTCTGCTTCTGTGAGATAAAAATATCTTTTACTTTCTGAGGCTTTTCTTTCACTTATTTGATCCTGAAGAAAAGATAGTGTAGATTTATGTGTTGTTTGTCCTGGAGAGCACAGCTGGTTTAGCTTTTCTGTCAGACCCCCAGGATCCTGTCTTTAAAATGACTTTTTAAAATCCACAGCGGGTTTGCCTAAGCAAATTTAATTTGGATTACAGTTTGGATCCTAAGGAAAGGAAAAGAAAAAAACAGAAGGAAAAAAACCAAACACACAAACAGATCTCCAGTGCCACCTTTAAAAGAGAGGTGATTCTATTTTAAATAGTGTGATATAGGTATGAAATAGTTAAAAATGTTGGCCCTATCATGCAGGCTATTTATATATATGATAGCAAGCCAAAGGTACACACTGCCCTTATCAACAACAACAAAGTAAATGAAAAAGTGCAGACTGTTAAATAACAAACTACAGGAGCTATTTCCACAAAAAATTCAACTGGGGAAAGACAAAAGAAGAATCAAGGTGACAAAACAAATCCTAATAAAGCCAGATGAATTCAAAGTAATATGAAGACAGGAAGGCTTAGGGGTAGTATAAAGAACAAGTAAGAGACTTAAAGAAAAATAATTGCATAAAAAGACAAGTGAAATTGTAAAAGAATCCCAGACAGATGAGTCTCAGAGGGAAAAAGAACTTGAGAAGGGAATGGCATGCAGATAAGAGTAGTTTCTTGGCATCACTAAGCAGCAAGATGGTTGTTGTTAAACTGGAAAAAAATAAACAAACACAATTATAGAAATTGAAGTGGTTTTGGAGAAAAAATTAATGTATTTAACTGTTACAAGTCACAAGAAGAGAAATATATTCACCTTCTGAGGCAATTTAAGAGTGAAGTAGTTGCTTATTAATAAAATCAAGAACAAGCTGGAAGAAACAAAACTTGGCTTGAGTGGTATTAAACCAGTTTATAACTAGGAGGATGTGCTTCTTTGACAGGTAAATTCATTGATAAAATAATTAAATAAAATACCATAAAATGAGTCAATAGCCCAGATGAAACTTGGATCTAAAAAAGCAGGAAAACCAGACCTCCAGGCTTCTTTGTAAGGATCACAAAACACAACAGTGTAACTAGCAGACACATGGGATTTAGATTTTTATGAAACCTTTGACAACAGACCAGACAATACACATCTAGGTTTAATTTGGACAGTTTTGGTTTCAGAAGATTCTCTCAGGTGTCAGGTTTCAGTGAAAAACAGATAAAAGTACAATTATGAGAACAAGGTATTGACTACTTGTGCTGGCAACAGGAGAGAAGGAAGATATTACAATTAACCTTTGAATTGGAAGGTGCCGTCTTCTCCTAATTTTCCTGTGCCCAAAGAACAAAACAAACCAACAAATCTGCCAGGATCATTGCTCTTCCTCTCCTGTGAAAACAAAGGGATCAGACACATCCCACCTGCCCTCACATAACAGTTTGTGCTGCACACCAGATTTAGTTCACTGTGCCCTGGCAAGTGCTAGGATTCAGAAGGAAAATAGTGATGGAATGTAGAGGGAGGTTAAAAACTATTAAGATTGGAAAAAAAAACCCAGTTACTGAAACCATACCCTTGCTTTGAATAATACTGAATATGTACTATTATTTTTTCCTTGATAACTATTTTTAAAAGATAAGTATTACAAGAGGAGAAAGGAATAATAAAATTAATTTGAAAAATAGGAACTCCTAATTCAGAGCCCGCTGAAGTTAGGAAAGGACTTTAATGGGCTTTGGCTCAAGCCCTTATAGTGTAGCAAAGAAAACAATATAAACTGGAGTGGGATTTATATCCCTACTATAAATAATGTATGTAATCTCAACTACTGGAGACGGTTTTTGTGTGTATCTAATTCATCATTATTAAAGTGAGATTATGGCAGCTTTATGTGAGACAGAGGCAAATGTGGGTCATTAATGGAAACAGTTTATTTACATTACCCTCGTCAGCTCCTCAGGCACTTCCCTTGCTCTAAGCCCTCGCTCCTGCCCCGCAGTGGCCCACAGGAACACAGCACAGAGCGCTGCGTGAAACAAGGCTGAAAACTGGAAATAAGGAGCGCGGATAATCCTTCCTGCCTTGCCATTTCCCCCTCGAATTGGAAACACAGATGTCAAATAGTCACGGCACAAATAAAACCTCGAGGGGCACTTGGTGTACAACCTGTGCTGACCAGGACCGCTCGCTAAAAGTGACAGCACCAAAGGAGCAGCTTTGGGAGCCTTTTGCATCACATTTGCTCAGGCATCTCCCTGGGGATGTCTGCAGCAGCAGAACACAGCTGGCACACAGCTCCAGCTCCTGAGGTTCAGTGGGCAACTCTGAAAACAAGCAATCCTACAGAAAACCACAACTCCAACAATTGTAGCAAAAAATACCCACTCCCTCAATGTACATGGTGAAACAAAACCAGCCATGTGTAGTATTTAATTCCTTCAAAAACTAATTTGATGATATAATAAGGTTTGGGTCATCTCTCTTATGTTAGCACTCTATGCCTTCTCTGGAAAAAATAATTTCTCTTCAGACTAATCCATGCAGGTTTAGTAAAAAGAGCTTCCAGCTTGGTCCATTGCGTCCTTCAGAAAAATATTCCACAGGATTGCCATATTTTTTTTTTATCAGGATGAAGAGAACCAACTATTATGTCTAAAAAGGTCACATCATCAACTGTGAACACATGCACTGCCTGACTGGGTTCACTCTGTGTTCTTCACATAACAATTGAATGCACAGTTACCAAACCTGATATTTTGTATTTTTCTCTGTATTTTTTCCAAGAAAGAATTCTTCCTTCCAAACAACTTTTCACTACTAATTTGACATATTTGTGGCTCAGGAAGACTAGTAAACTGCAGCCCCTTATTTTATCAGTTAAATAGGCAGAGCAGCAACACAAGCTCCTAAGCTCCTCATTTGTCTCTTCTCTCCCTGAGATGTCACTCTCAGCAGCCACCTGATCCTTCTGCTATCCTGAAGTTGTCAGCAAAAAGGAAATTAATGCCAACTGTACAGGTGATCTTGTACAGACACTTTTCCTGCAGTGGAAACCCATTGGAACACTCATGGGTTTCACTGAGGACATCCACCCATCATCAGATGATTGTAATTTTCCAACAGCCAACTGTCTTGGGAGGCATTGAAAATAATAGCAAAAGCTCAGAAAAATTCTTCATTTCATTATTGATTTTTACACCACCCATTCTTCAAGCTGGTGTCACATTTTTAACTATATCAAAATAAAATATCCTACTTAAAGCTGTTACTTCAGTACAAATTTAATCCACAATAAAATATAGCCAATCTACCCATTATAAATGATCCTACTTCATAAGTATGTTAACCTGCTATACTTCCATCTACAGTATAGTTAGTTAATATTTCCTTTCATCCCACCAGCCAAAAAGGTTAATCCTCACAGCAGCTGTTACTACTCCAGTACAGACTGAATGTGAATTTAACCTCTCCTGGATATTGCCCAATAAATTCTGTTGTTTTTCTAAGCACTTCTGTGAATTAAAATGGACGTTGGCTTGCCATCCAAACTCATGAACAGGTCTGAAGTGGCTTTTAGGCACGTTGCCAAATAACTTCCCAATTCCCTTATAGGGTATAGCTCTCACTCCAGAGATCTTCCGTGCAAGAATTGAGAAACAACACCTTCTCCATTTCATCAAAATTATTTTTCATTTTCTTAGCATTATTTAAATACATTCTGCACAAAATTACATTAAAATAATATTAAGGGTTTCATTTGCCCTCTGCAATACCCAGTAATTTCAATTTAGATGTAACAAGGCAAATATGAGAAGAACATATCCTCCTGCAACCTTCCTGACAAGGCCAGGATATTGAAAAGCCTGATTAATAAATTCAACCCAGAGCACGTGTTTGGATATAAAGCTGAAAAAACCACGAATACTCCCCAGTACAAAAAAGATCAATTATAAGAAACAATACACTTTTAAAACTTTATTTTAACTAAAACCAATATATGTTAAAAAGTCTTCATTTTCTCCCAGACTTCAATCATCATTTTCAAAAGTAGTATAACAGATCTGGCAAAGCAATGAACAACCCTCTAAAGTTTAAAACAATTGGAGATCTACAGAGCATGAGCATCATAAGCATCTTTCTCTGTTGCCCGTCCTGGAGATGAACTCTTTCCTGTCTCAATGGGAAGGCAGGAGCCAGCTTGCACTGATGGATGGCTTTGATTTTCTGGAACTTGAGGCATTCCCAGTTCTTGGACAGAGGCTTGCCTGCTGATAAGAGAATCATACAATAATCAGGACTGGAAGAGACCTTTAAGATCAAATTTTGTTTCACACCTCCCTGAGCACAGTTTGTAAGACTAAAATTCACAATAAAAGATATACAGACCAACTAGAATAACTAATCTTCAAGTCATAATAAACTTGCAACCCCCTAAACTGACCCAGTTATAAGAAGTCAGTATCCTCTCTTCACAGACATTAGAGCCGATATGTCATAATTATTGAGTATAAAGCAAATTTTGGTTTTATGTTTAAGTGCAGTTATGTATTTTCCTTCCTTTACAAAAGCGTTAAAGCTCCCTGAACATGAGGGCAGCAGTTCCTCACTACCCGCGGCAGTGAAGCCGTCGCCGGGCTGACGAGGCCGGTGCCCCGCACAGTACAGGCGCCTCGGGGCATCACGCAGGGCCGGAGTAGCACAGCCAGAGCCAGGTGGGATTTCATGGGCGAATTTCTAGCTTGTTCCTCCCTCTGGGGCAGCCTGTCCTACCGCAGGGCCGGGAGCTGCCTGCCCCTCACAGCGGGCAGCGCACCCACTGCCGCCCGCAGCCCTCCGAACCCGCGGGCCAACAGCGCTTTAATCCCGCATAGTGGCCTCAATTCCACCGTTTTTCCTACTACGGAGGCTCCAAACTAAGGAAGGAAACCCGCAGCCCTGCTCTGTGCCCGGGGCTGCTGAGGGAGCCGGGCACTCCGCGCTGAGGAAGGGAGCCCGCAGCCCTGCTCTGTGTTCTGGGCGGCTGAGGGAGCCGGGCACCCCGCAGCCCTGCTCTGTGCCCGGGGTGGATGAGGGAGCCGGGCACTCCGTGCTGAGGAAGGGACCCCGCAGCTCTGCTCCATGCCCAGGACGGCTGAGGGAGCCGGGCACCCCGCGCTCCTGCCGGGCTTGTGCCATAGACGCAGAATGAGCTCCCCGCCCTCACCCGGCCCTCAGGTGCCCGGCACAAACGCGCTGGGAGAACAACGTTCTTGCCCTTTGCCTCGGGGACAGTGCCGGGGGACTGCGTGTTTCCCTCACGCCGGGAGGAGACTCAGGAGACCTCATAACAATCTACAGCTTCCTCATGAGGGGAAACGGAGGGACAGGCACTGATTTCTGCTCCTTGGCGACCAATGACAGGACCCGAGAGAACGGCCTGAAGCTGTGTCAGGGGAGGTTTAGGTTGGATGTCACGAAAAGGTTTTGCACCCAGAGTGGCTTGGGCGGCCGTGGTCACAGCACCAAGCCTGTCTGAGTTCAAGAAGCATTTGGACAACGCTTTCAGGCACAGGGTGCGACTCCTGGCACACGATGTGACTCTTGGCACGGGGTGTGGCTGCTGTGCAGGGCCAGGAGGAGCAGGGCGCCCTGCACCCGCTGGGTCGGGCTCACTGGTCCCGCTCGGGCTGCTCCCCGGCTCCGTGACTCCATTTCCCGGCGCGCCGCGGGGCGGGAAGGGGCGGGACTGAAGATGGCGGCGCTGGCGGCGCGGGGCACGGCGGCACTCCCGGCGCGGCTGCGGCCGCTCTGGGCGCTCCCCGCGCGGCGGGCGCTGGCGGCGGCTGCGGACGGTACGTGGGGGGACCGGGGCATCCCTCAGAGCGCTCCCGGCTGCCCCGGCCTCGGGGTCCGGCTGCCCCGCGTGTTGGTGTGCGGCTGCTGGGGAGGGATGCGGGTCGGGGCGCGTGTGGGGCCGTGAGGACAGGGGTGTCCCCTGGGTGACTGTGGCGCGTCCCCTCAGCCCCCGGCTAACAGCGTGTGCCCTCTCCCGCAGAGGGAAAGGCCGCCCAGCCCAAGCCCGCCTTCACGGACGAAGCGGTTCAGACGCTGCTGTACAAAATGACGGGACTCGACCTGCACAAGGTGTTCCGGCCTGAGAAGAAGGGCCTCAAGCCGCCCCACTACAAGCTGATGACCGAAGCTCAGCTGGAAGAGGTAGGCTGCTCTGCTTCCTTCGGAAGTAAGTGTTGATTTTAGCAAAAGACCTGTAATAGCCCATATTTCTTCCTTCCTTACTGCTGCGTTTGAAAACATTCTGGTTTCTTTTCTTCCTAATTCTGTCAAATACCTTAATCTGATATTTAAGTTATAGCTCTGGGAATCCTTTGACTACTTTTTCCCCCTCTCTTCTGGTCTGACTTCATTTAGGATGACAAAGGGCTTGACTTAAGCCAGTTCTGCTGTAGCCACAATTAAAGTTATATACAAACTGTTGCAGTTGGTGTTTTGGGGGAAATTTACCATGGAAAAACACCTGAAATAAACTTGGTGTTTGCAATAGTTTGTCCCTTGTAGTTTTGTAACTTCCTCCAGCATTTTGTCCAGGTTTTATTAGTGGTGGATTGTTTACATGACATTCACCTACCTAGAGGTGGAATTGGTGTCTCCTTTTTTCTCAACTGCAGAAGAAAAAAACCAAGCTTGTCTAAATGAAAATATTTGTCCCCAAATTGTATATTATCTTTCCAATGGGATGATATTTTTAGTTGTAAAATTAAACTACTTTTTTCCCCCCCTACAAGGCCACAAGAAAAGCCATTGAGGAAGCTAAAAGAAAACTAATCATGCCCCCTGTTTTGAATGAACGAGAGCCAATTGATGATGTCTTAGCAGAAGACAAAATCCTTGAAGGAACTGAAACTGCAAAATATGTGTTTACAGATTTAAGCTACTCCATTCCACATCGTGTAAGTAACGTGATCAACATTATTAATTTGTTCTCAAAATAAGCTTTAATGCAAATGTAGATGGATCAGTTTGCAAAAGGGCTGAGGAGTCAGTCTGGTACAAGGCAGTAGAGAAAAATGTATTTCTAAATACCTGCTTCTAACTGATAATCATTAATTACATTCTGCTACTCAAAAGCAGGCATGGGAAGGTTGTGTGGCAGGTAGTTGATTATTTTATAAGAAGGAGCTTGTGATATAAGCAGGTGCTAGGAGTGCTGAGTTCTTCCATGCTCCTAGAAGGTTTTTGTAGGATTGGATTCCTTTGTAAGATGGAATTACTCCACACTTGCAAAGATCTGGAAGAAAGCTGTAGAAATGATGAATGAGTTCCCAGGAAAGCTGTAAAGAAAGTCTAATGGAACTGGGGAGTATAAAGATAGTTTCCTTTGTGTAATGAAACATCTCAATTGTCTTTAAGTATCAGTAAGAAGAGGCCAGAAAAATTCTTATCCACCTTCTGATTCCAAGAACCCTTGATGGTTCAAACGTGCATATAGTGATCATCCTGTGAAATGAACTGCTCAGTCTTCCATCTATTACTCTGTCTGAGAGCTTCCTCCAGGAAACTGCTGTTTATTCTCCTGCTGGTGTCTGCTAGGGAAGGCAGGAGCCTCCCTTGGAATGGAGAATGTAAACCCTCTCCCTCTGAATTATTATAATTTGAAATTGGGGGCTCTCAGGCAAAGATATGGGAATAGGAATAACAGTTCTTTACTAGTGTGTGTAACAAGGCAAACAAAAACCAGGAACCACAAAACAGAAGCAGGGAGAGTGAGGTTTGGGATTCCTCTCCCCACTGCCTCAAGCACCCAGCCACCAGTGCTTCTTACCAACTCAATGGGAAAAAGTTCCACAAGTAACAAGGAAAGAAAAACCCAGCTCCCAACAACCATACTGAAAACTTTCCTATCCAAAAAACTTTCCAACTTGCCACCCTAAAGCAGTTATGCTTGTGAACAGATCTGAGTATATTTAATTTGTTGTACTTTTTGCCTTGCACTTGCTCTTACTTGATTCTAGCCTGCCTCTTGAAAAAAGGTACAAAAGTGCACAACACTTGCATTCCTAATTTTTTAAGTGTTATTAAAAGATAAAATCAGGCTAACTCCCTGTCTGGGTGTGAATCATGTTATCTATAAACTTCCCAGAGCCATGGCTTTCAGTGTTGGCACATGCACAGTTGTCAGACAGTAAAACCGAGGTGCAAAAGCAGCACTTATCCAGCAGGTAGTAAGGCAGAAATGATCAATCTGGCATATGGCCACAGTCAGCTAGAAACTGGTGTTACAAGGGTGACTTTAGGAGCAGAAGGACTTTGACAAATGAGGGGTTTTTTATGATGAGAGAAGGCTTTGGACAATGTTTGGTTTTTGCCTCATTTGCAGGAACGTTTCATTGTAGTCAGAGAACCAAACGGGGTGTTACGCAAAGCTACCTGGGAGGAACGAGACAGGATGATCCAGATATTCTTCCCAAAGGAGGGGCGCAGGGTGATTCCCCCAACATTATTCAAGGACGAGAAGCTTGGGGTAAGCTCTTCTTGCCTTTGAAACTGAGCACTTTTACTTCATTGCAGTCTGACAGTGAAACTCTGCTCTCTGGGCAGGGTAACTCGGAATAAGCCATTCTGCATGAGTGTGTTTAGTGCTTGAATTCTGTTTGGAGCAATTGCCTTTCATTGTAACTTGGTTAAAATACTTGAAACAAAGTTGCAGGTTAGGGCCAGGTAAATCCTGGGTAGGTGTAAATACTGTGTCATACTAGAAACAATTGTCCATGTTGTCTTTTGATGAAGGGGTTACTCATTGTGTTGTCCAGAACAGAGTTGTGGCTGCTGTTTTGATTTTGCAGAGTTGGGATGCTGGGAGTACATGACCTACCCCTGAATCCAAACTCTTGTTTCAGACTGTATTTCAGCAAGACCGTCATGAAGATGTCCTGAACATGTGCATTGCTCAGTTTGAGCCAGATTCACCTGACTATATCAGAGTGAGTTCATTTCCCATTTTTCTAGCAAGCAAAAAAATCCTGTTTGTAAAATTGTAGGGTTTGTTTTGTAAACATAAACATTTATCTGGGAGCAGAGTTGTTGGTCATATGTGCTCTAATTTCTCCCACATCCTTGTGATGAGTTTTGGGGTTTATTTTTATGCAGAACAGTATAACAGGATTTTGCACAAGTAATTTTTACCAGCCTAGAAGGATACTGCACATACAAAAATAGTCTTTATTCAGGTATTTTTGGTATCACAGCAGAATTGATGGTAACACTTGTCAGGGGCTCTGAGCAGAGTTTTGCTGCTGAAGTCACACTAACTGCTGGCTTGGGAGCTCACAAAATGCATTTTGAGAAACAGCACTGTGCACAAAGTATTATTTTTGACAAAGACCAGCTACCAAAATGTAATTCTAGCAGAATAAAATTAGTAGCTATAGCTGCTGGTAAATGTAAGTCTACACTTGCTTTTAAAATGTTTACTTCTCTTTAAACTGTAATGTCACAGGCATAATTTATGAAAAATCCTTTCTTTAGGATTTTTCCTCTTGAGAAGCTGAGAGGCCTCAGGAACAAAATGTAAACAATGGTTATCTGCTGCTGTGGAATGCAACAGGTGGATCTTTAATTAGCCTATGTTAGTTGTTTCTAATTAATGGCCAATCACAGTCAGCTGGCTTGGTCAGAGAGTCTGAGCCACAAGCCTTTGTTATCATTCCTTCTTAGCTGGCCTTCTGATGAAATCCTTTCTTCTATTCTAGTATAGTTTTAATGTAATATATATAATAAAATAAAAAATCAAGCCTTCTGAAACATGGAGTCAGATCCTCATCTCTTCCCTCATCCTCAGACCCCTGTGAACACAGTCACACTTGTAAATTGTATTAGGCTTAATAATAGGCTTAATTAAATTCGATTTTTCAAGTAACTTTTTTTCCTAAGAAAAGTTTCACAGCTCTTTGCTCTAGGATTTTTCTCCTGAAATAATAGATACAGCTTGACAGCTGTGCAGTGAAGGTGCAGAGCTTATGTCCCTATGTCCCCAGAAGTCCAAGAGAGACAGGATTTAGCTTCCTTTTACCATAAGGATGTCTATGCCTGAGTACCAAGGACTGGGCTAGCCTGGCGTTACCCTGAATTATAACAGGTGTGTGGTTCAGCATGGGGCTTACCCCTGCACCTTAGGGTCTCAGGTTGCTGTTGATAATTGCTGCCCTGAGATGTGCAGGATGTCTCTGCTTTGGCCTGCACAACTGAAGAACGAGTCTGGACTCTTCCCTTTTAGGTCTTGAAGTTGTTTATTAATTCTTATCTATAAAATTTTCTTTCTGCCCAGCGGAGATCTGCCCAGCAGGGCAGCCACAGGCACTCTGTGTTGTCCTTTTATACTACAAACTACATATAACATATTTACACTTAATTCCCAATACCTATCACCTGTGTTAGACAGTGCACTTCTACTCTAAACCAACCCCAAAGTGCCAACATCACTGCAGAAAATGGAGAACAAGAAGAAAGAAGGACTAGACATGCCCTGATTCCTCCATCTTGTCCCCATAACCCCCATACCAAAGTCCTAAAATCTACATTTTCACCCTGTGCATATTTTATTATTAGACCATTCAAACCTGTGTGACTTTCCTGTCCTCATACAAAGCTGGTAACTTGCTCCAAGGGTCAAAATCAAATCCCCAGGTGTTCTGGGCAGCATGCCAGGGTCTCCGAGCCCCCAGCGAGGTTCTCGGCAGCTCTGGACATCCAAAGGGATGTGCTGAGTTCCGACATTAGGGAAATGAAAAAGATGAAAAACTCAGGTCCAGGGGGAAAGCTGTCAGCAGGCTGCAGTTCTGCCATGAACAAGCCCGTGTGTGTGTGTGTGTGTGTGTGCAGGTTCACCACCGCACCTACGAGGACATCGAGAAACACGGCAAGTACGACCTGCTGCGCTCCACCAGGCACTTCGGGGGCATGGTGTGGTACCTGCTCAGCAGGAAGAAGGCAGATGGATTACTCATAGACATGATCAACAGAGACCTGTGAGTACAGCCTGCCACTTGGTAATGCTGCCTTGCCTTAGAAAAGTACTGCTGTTTGACAATAAAACCAGTATTTGTGTCAGATGTAGGAAAGTTCTCATTTACCCGATGTTTTAGGCCAGCTGTGTAGGTACTGTGACCTGTACAGGAGTACCAGTAACAGTCCATGAAGTTGTAGGGTGTATATATAGGTTTCTGCAGAAATTAGCCTTCTGTGGTTTTTGGGTTTTATTTTTTTTCCCATGTAATTGTCAGAACACTTCCAGCTCTGAGCACTTCTGATCTCAAAGACTGCCATTTCCATACTGAGTTCAGTTTTGCCTTATAAAGTTGATACACTCTGGGTTTTAGAGCAATTCCTAAGTAGCTTAGGAACATGTAGATAAGGTTTCATTTTAAATGGGTGAATTTCTATAAAACATGGTGCTAAATTTATTCAAAGTTCCCTGAAGTGAACAATATTCAATAGTTCAAAATGCCACTAGAGCTGGGAGAAATTAGAAATGTGTACCATCAGAACTCCAGGCTGCAGTGATAGTGGCATTTATTTTCTGCTGTTTCAGTGGTCAGATCTTGCTTTTTAACCTGAGCACATGGAGAAATCAGGAAGGTTCCTGGTTTAGAATTGAATTGGTAAAAGGAAAATTCATGTATCTGGCTCATTTAAACAAGCAGAGTTTGAATGTCTTTTCCTGCCACACACTTCAGTAGTTTTAAACTCAGCTGAGAGCTCTGTGTCACAGGATTTCTAATGCTACTTGTGTGAAACATACTGGTCATTGCAACCAGAAACTTCCACTAAACACTCATTATTGGTAATTAATTGTATTTTCAGAGGGATGTCAGCTGTATTACTGCTGAGCAGGCCAGGAGGGATAGATGTAGGTACTTGCTTGTGTATTCCAAGGACTGGATACTTGGTGGAACAGCAGTTTGACAGCCTGTGCTGTGCAAAGCACATCACAAAATACACTCTGTAAGTACTCTGAGAGAGGAATTGCTAAATGAGCCTTTATTTGTTTAGGCTGGATGATGCTACAAGTTTAATTACACTGTATCATATGCTTCACCCTGAATGTCAGTCAGCAAAGGAAGCTAAAGAACAGAAGCTTCAAGGAGTTGATCTGATCAAGGTAAGCTTTTCTGCTTCTACATAACCTGCACAAGAGAGCTTTTAACCAGCAGAACCCAGTGAGTAGTTACATTTCTCCTTACCTTAGGAAGCAGATACTTAACCAGAACTGTTGTACATGCCAGGCTGGGGTTTTTGTTAAACTCTGTACCTGCAGCTGCACCAGGATTGCAGTTGTGGCTGATCTGTCACTGGCATGGTTAACTCTGCTGTTACATTAACCTCTCTCCTGCCATGGCTGCAGGTATTTGTGAAAACTGAATCTCAGAGAGAAGGTTACATCCAGCTGGCCCTGCAGGCTTATGAAGAAGCAATGGCTACTTCTTCAGCTTCATGAAGTAAACCTCAGCTCACCAGAAGTTTTAAGTCTGTTTATAAACATTTTCTGTACAGGATTCCACAATAAATATGTGAAAATGACTGCTGTAGAATGTATTTTTCTTTACTGAAATACATGTGCATCACTAAGCAGTTCTGTAAGTGAACTTAGAGCAGCCCTCATGACTTGTTTTCACTGACACTGTACTCTGAGTTCAATTTTTTTATTGTTGCATCTTGAATCTAAGGAATTTCCCACAGTTCATTTTAGTTATTGAGGTAAGTGCAGGGTCTGGACAGCTTCATTTAGGAAAGGGTGTTACACACACCCCTTCTAACCCTAAAGCTGTATCACTGCTCTGTTGGAGCTTTTAGCTACAAGTGGTGTCTGAAAGAGTAACTGAGCTGATAGTGATGGTTACCAGTGCTAGATGGCAGTACAGTGAAAACATAACCACAGACTTCAGTGGAGGTGCTGAGAAAAGTCAGCTTAAAATACCATTTTTCAGCTACTGTGCTGTTTCACAAATTTGGAATATACACTATGGAAGCTGGGTTATTCTTAAGAATTTGAGTAGTCTTAGTAAATATTACTAGTAAATGGAGAACTGAGGGAGCAGACTTTTTAAAAGGATTTATTGAACAGCTTGATAAATGAAAACTTTTTTAGTATGTTCTGGAGCAGGCTTACATCTCAAATTTCAACATACTGGAAGCTGATTCTCTTTGTACAGTTGCTAGCTGTATACTTCCTTCTACATGTACATGGTCCACTTGTGATACAAAAATCAAAATAACTTGGAGCACATAGTCCACAGAACTTCATTCCTCTGGGTTTTGACCGAATTATTTCCTGATTTGGTCATCTAAAAAAGGATGTTCACTCATCTAAGATCTCTTCATCCAGATTGATATCTGTGGTATCAATATCCTCCAGATCCAAGTTATCTAAGTCATCTTCCAAGTCCAGCAGTGTCTAGGGAGAGAAAAGACTGGATGAGGAGGATTCCACTATGGTTACACGTGCTGCAGCTTGTGGGATGGATCTGCACTCTGCAAAGGCCAGCCAAGGCCTCATGAGGAACACAATGCTCAAGGAGGCTGCAGAGCAGCTGGGTTTGACCTCCCTCTGTCACCCTGCCTGCTGCACTGCTCTGTTACTTTGTGCAGGGCTCTGAGCACTGCTCTGGGACTGCCACACTCGTGTGCAGCTGCTTGAATCACACTCCTTGAAGTCTTAGTGTAAAATGAATTGAGTGCTTATACTTCACCTCATCAAACTGTTTGGGTACCTTTTGGTCTCTTGCTGGAAGGTTATCAGAATTCTGCACAACTGTCTTCATCACTTCTTGTTTAGGAGAGGGAACTGGTTCTTCAGCCTTCTTCTAATGGCAAAGAAATTCCTTTAGTTTTTTTTTTTTCAATTTAAATTCTTTCAACAAAAGCAAGTAAACAACAGCAGATCCCTAATGCCCCTTGCCCAGTGGCTCTCTTTCAGCTTCCCTCAGTTACTCTTGAGCCAGATCTTCACTGTCAGAAAAGATTTTAGTCCTCACTCTACTGAAGACTATTTCCCTTCCCAGTATATCAATGGAGGTGATAAAATGAGAACCTTCAGAAATTAACAGTTCATTTTAAACACTGAAGTGCTGCTAGTGATTTTCAACATGCTCAGCAGGAGAGACTAAGTTAGTTGAGACTGACAGGAAATTTTAGGAGTTGCTGGGCTTAGTGTTCCAAATCCTATAATGGCTTAATACTTTTTTCTTGCTTCACTGCTGCATAAATTTTATATTAAGATAATTCATCAGTCAGTACTATTATTGAAGCAATGGTACTATTCACTTAGCTGTACTTAATTATAGAATTAATTTATCTCTTACCAAATGTCCCATATTCAGCCTCAGCTGTAAGAGACAGCTGGGATTTAGGGCTTCTATAAGAACATGAGCTGAATGCAAAGATACACTGAGGTCTTGTTTTCAGCTTCTATGCAAGCTAGTTCTCAGTTATTTCCATTTGTTTCCATAGGTTGCTCAGACAGTTTGTTTATCATCTTTAACAAACAAGCAGACAAGTTTGATTTTGCTTTAATAGCATTTCCTTTGATGCACAAGAGGCAAAGAGTCACTACAGAGGCTTGAGAGTAACCAAACCTCAACCTCTCTGCTCTGTCAGGGATGTCCCCCTATGCTCTGTAATGCACCTCCTATGAGGAAAAACATACAGACAATGGAGAGCTGTAGCTTTTCTGTTTCTCCTTCAGTTTCCAGTGCAGTTTTGATTTTAGATGTTTGTAGCCTCAAAGTGTTGTGCCAGTATCACTGCCTTTAAGAAACCCTCACATTACGATTTTCACATACAAATGTAAAGTGTATTTGAGCAAAATTAGAAGTTGTCATTTTCTCCCAAGGCTCTGAAAAGCTTTGTTTCAATCTCTGTGCTTACCACTTATACTTGTCCTATTTTCTGCATAAGAATTGGACAACTGAGGTGGTAAAAAAATTAGTTTGTTACTTCAGACATCGACTAGAATCTATGTTCAAGTACCCAAATAGGATTCCTGGCCAGTTAGTTATGGAGCAGTGTTATTCCAACCCATGGAGCACACCAACAAAGAACACAGAACATTTGTCATTGCTGTAATAGGCAAGAATTTCCATTTCCAGCCACTGAGCTTTAGAAAACCAGCTGCAGTCGAGGCAGTGTTTGTAAATGCAACTGGAATTACTTTTCTGTAGGATGAATTCACTGGAAAGACTCTAGAACTACTCACACTACACAGGGTGACCCAAGGAAAGGAAGCACACAAATCATTTCACAGTCAAGAAGCTGTTAGTAAGTGCACATGTAGATGAAAAAGAATCTGAGGCAAAAGAACATGAAGCCAACTGCAGCACTTACAGTCAAGGTAATAAAAGCAACAATTTGTCAATTACTGGTGAAATATTCTCCAGGGTAGAAGTTACTGTGAGATTGCAAAGTTCTCCCTTAGACTCATCACTGACTGACCTGAGATGGCATTATTCCAGAGGGCTCAAATCCTTTTGCTTCTTCAAGTAAGTTTCTTTCTTCATTTGGCTAAAAGGAAAAAGAACCCCAGACACATTGAAGTGTTGCACTGAGTTGCTTAGAGCTGATTTTACACAGCACCAAATGTTACTCTTGTAGGGACAGTAAAACCTTCTACTTACAGTGACAAGGGGGTATTCCCTGGCTGGCCTCAACTCAGCAAGACTTTGCTTAACATACTCTTCAGCAACAAAAGCTTCCTTTAATCCAGGGAAAAGATTTTCGTATTCTGTGGGATCAGCAAGGGACTCAGCAGCCTTCTGATTGACTTTAGAGAGGTTCTCCCTCCAGAGTTTAACCACCCTGGGGATGCAAACCAGATTTGTTAGAGACAGCTCATTCACACAACACAGCTCACGCTCTGCACATGCTCAGAAATTACCTGGAAACTTGGCTTGGCAAATACGTCCGTGCGAGGAAAGCAGCTTCAGGGAGACGCCCAGTTTTGATCAGCAGTTCCAAACATGAATCAAGCCTAAAAAGATGTCAAAATATAATTTTAACCAGTAAACCTAATAAAGACAAATTTTTGTATTAGAACAGCTGTTTATTCCATTCCATTAATTTAAGGTGCTTTCATTTCAGACTTTAGATCTAGCAGTCATAGAATGAGCTTTTCTGAAAAGGACCTATGCTCATCTTTCTCCATGAAGTTTTCAGTTAGCTGAAGTTAACCACTTGAAGAACCTGAGGGTCTCCACACTTGAGACAGCAGAACAGAACAATCAGAAGCTCATTTGCTACTTACTTTCCCTGCAGGAAGTAGCTCATAAATGCCACATTATTCTTGCCATCCTTCTCAGCACCTTCTGCCAACTTGTTCACCATGCTGGCGTTCCCTGAAGCTGTGGCCAGGAGCAGCAGCCCTCCATAGTCCTGGGCATGGTGGAGACACTCCTGGGCTAAGCCAAACTGGCATTTACTGATGGCAAGCTCTGCAAGCTGCTTCCACTTCTGTTCTGACTGATTGTGCCAAAAGGGGAGAGGGAAGGAAAGAAAAAAACCACTCACATTTCTGAACAGCATTTAAAGGTTTTCAGAGCACTCAGTATGAAAATAGGAGTTGACTTGTGAAGGTGCTGTATCCCATGACTACATCTGTCTTCCCATTGAGGTACTGCAATTACTGCAGCTTCCCAGCAAGGCACAGTGAGTGCCAAGAGATCCCTACCTAGCTGTAACACTACATAAAATAAACAGCTTCTCAGTAAACATGGAGGGGGGAAGCAGGCATAACTCTGGAAATTTAACTATAACAATATCTTAAAGCTGCCAAGTTAACCCTCAGAACGCTGAAAGGCATCTGTGTCTGTAACTAAGTTAACATTCCTTCTAAATAACTGGATTATTTTACAGCAGGAACAAGGAGATCGACTCTCTGCATTATAATGATGGGACAAATCAGTTGTTTTAGTGCAGCAGTCTAGGTTTGCCAAGGCTGGAACAAAGGTCTGAAGGCTTCAGCCCTGTCTTTCCTCCTCTCACTGTTAAATACTGGAGATTAAGGCTTGGTTCTGGGCTCAAGTTTTGTATTCTCCAGGAGTTCCTATGGCTTTCTGAGCAGACACCATTCTTTGTCCCTATCCCACAGCTCAGATTCCTTTGAATTACAGGCAGCAGAACTTCACCAAAGGAGCTGGAGTTGTATTGCATCCCCGCATACCACTGCATTTTCTTACAGGGCCTCTCAGATTCCCACTAATACTCAGAATCCAGGATGAATCACCCAAATTTATTTCATTACCTCTGCTTCCACTGCAAGCTGATAGGCTATTTTTAATTCTCCAAGTTGAAGAGCAAGTTCAAAACGATGCTCTGGATCTGTAGATACTGCAAGAGCTTGTTGTTTGAAGCCCTAAAATAAAAATGTGACAGTGAAGCTGGGACCTGTCAGGTCAATCATAATCCTAAATACTTTAACAGAAGGTTACAGTGTTCTCAAACAAACAGGATAATTAACAAGAGTTAATGCTCACAGATAATATCACTGGGTTTAACTGATTTCAACTGATTTATTTAGTTGGATAACTAAGAAGTAGTTTTCTTGCCTGTTTTTCAAGAAAATGTGCCACCCTGGTTCTCTGTTCTTTTGGGATTGTGGGAAGAACTTTGTCAGCCATGCCGAAATCCCTCCTCATGACAGCAGTTTGATATTCGAGCACTGAGACCAGCAGAGAGTAGCTAACAATGTTCAGCTCTTTATCACCCAAATACAGCCTGTTGTCCTTGGGGATATAGCCCAGGAGATACATTGTTCTAGAACAAAACAAACAAAACAAAATGTCAGCTTCAACAGATCCACACAAACAGTCTGTACAAAACCATCCCAGTAGCTCTTACGGTAGCAAGAATACTCCCATCAAACACTCTGCTTTTCCTGGATGTACACTTTCACACAGTTCATCCCTCAGAGCTGCAGTGCTGCCTCACAACACCCCACTTGTTCCCACTCCTGCACCTTGAACCCCCTTCACTGAGAGAACCTTGAACACTTGAACTGAAGCAGCAACTCACCTGTCCAGGTGGGCAATGGTGACAATCTCTCCTCCAACGTAGTAGTTGAGTCTGTTCACAGAACTGGTGTAAATAAAGCAGTCACCAACCCACAGACCTGTTTTCACAATCTCCTGGATCTCACCAAGAACCTGCAAAGCAAATTCTGGGTAATTAGATATATAAAAAGGGACTTCTAGGTAGCAGAAAGACTACTGCAATTTAAAATAGAATTCCATATTCTATACTTTAATCGTTGGGCAAGTTGCAAATATAAGTTTAGATCTAGATTAGAAGTACATAAATTATAATTTCATTCTACATGCATGCTACCCTAATTCTTAACTAAGCCAATTATAAACCTAGAAAACAAGCACCAAACTAAACATTAAGCAAGACAATCAAAGGTAACTTTCCTTCTGAAATTCTGATTTACTGCATGAGGTTTTTTCACTTCTCAAACTTGAGTAACATGTCAAAACTTGAAAGTTGTAGAAAAAAAAATTAATCAATGACCCAAAAGTGTGTTTTAAAAAATATCTCTGTAACTCTCTGACAATAGTGAACAGATGAAGAGAAATGCTGGCATCAAGGTCTGTTATGCTGAGATTGAGACAGAGATACACTCCTCGTGAATCCCAAAAAAATTATTAAGTGTTCCTCAGGCAGGTGCACAATGTGTGAAACTAAATATGGTCTGGAAACCAACATTAAAATTGGACTATGTTAAGGACTAAGTTTGCTGCACTCTCTTGCTTCTACCATCTCTAATCTCTTTCCACTTTTTAAATAGAAGGTACCTCAAAGGCATCTTCAATTCCATCTTCAGTGACACCTTCATGTGTTTCTTGGGCTGCTGCCACTTTTTCTGACAGGTACTTGAGAATGAAGAATGACTCTTCTGTAGCAATGCACACGAGCTCACCCGAGTCAGACCAGAAAATCTGTGAGAGCAGAATCAACAGTGGCAGTGTTACACACCCCAGGCTAAGAAGGATGATGTGGGAATTAAGGGTTAAACACCCCAACTGAGAAGTCAACACATATACAGGAATTTTTCAGCCCTTTCTGCTACATGACTGAGATAAACTTAAATTATTACTTTATTATTGACAGCTTTGCTTCATGCAAGAAAACCAGTTTAGTAAAAAAGAAATATAAATCAGTAAATCAGACAGGTAAATATCTTCAGTGCCATGCAGAAACTCACATGTTTGGGCTGGATTTCAATCCTACGAATCAGCTCTGTGTTCTCCCAGTCATAGAATGCCAGGCCATTGACAGATCTGACTCCCAATAGAAAGCCACCATAGATGCCTACAAGAAAATAAAGATGAAAGAAATCCACATTGTACAAAAAGCATACCAGCATATCTATTTTTAAAGTATTTACCTTCTGCTCCAAAATCAGGCTTGAACGACTTCTTCTCTTTGAAATTTTTAAATATCTTTACAACACTGTTGCTCTCCCTGATTGCATACCTAAATAGAGATTAAATTGTAAATAAACAAAACAATTATTTCATTTCCAAAGTAGCAAATTATTAAACTATAAGCTGCTACAAAGCAACTGCATTTGACTTATTTTCTAAAACCAGCAGAGTCCTAAAAACCCAAACTTTTCAAGCAGGACAACTACTGAAAGTTCATTTTACATGCATGTTTCATGGCCTGAAAACTAAACTAAAGTAGCAGCTGCAAACGTAATACAAAGGAAAAAACTTGCAATACTTACTCTGAAGAGTCATGTGCCCACACAAACTCCTGTGCAGAACCAAAACTCTTGTTCCTCAGAGCCATGGCTGTGTAGATGATGTATTCACCATCACCACACACCACCACAAACCTGGGCCAGGAGAGAGAGGCACTTGTCAGATATCTGTGTCCAGGACAACAGGCAGCAGCAAGAAGGCAGATTATCTGTAAAGGTAAAGGCTCTCATGCCCAAGGTAATCACTGAAACACAGAGCATGAGCTTTATATATGCCTAAATGTCATGGAACTCCATTTCCTTCCTGAGCCATGCTCCTTCTGGTCTTCACTGAGCACCTCCTGGACTCTGGATCCCTTTTATTTGAGCCTGTTAACAAAAAAACCCAACCAGCTCAAGAGGAGTGATGAAGGGATGTGTTACCGTCCATTAGGGTTGTGCTGGATTGTCTGAGGATAGATTTCACAGCTGCCCATATCCTTCACAGCCAGGGGCAGCCTCTCTCCATCTTTGATTTCAGCATCTCCCATTGCTTTCAAGTTAGCCTGCTGGACTTCAGAATGTTTAGCCCAAATAATTTTTCCATTTGCATCCATGGACATGGCAGGTTCTTCACGACCAAGCTAGAAAGTAAGAAAGAGGTGAGGTATGTAGGAGTTTTAGTAAAATATCTGTATTGTATATTGAATATCTGTATATAGGCCTATAAGCCCTGGTTGTTTTTGATAGACTGCAGCTGTGATGTCCTTCATTGGGCTGCAGCTGTAGCTAGTGAAGATAACTGGGATAAAAGGGGCTGGGCTTGGCCAGTCGAGTTGAGCTGACAGCAAGCAAGAGAAGTCAGAGCTGTGAAGAACTGCCCCCAAGAAGTATCACCGAGAAGGTATGAGAATTTAGAAATATGATTGAGACAATATGGGACTTTAGAAATACAACAACAAGATTACAACAGTGAGGCTATGGAAAAAATACACTGTTGATTTTCTTTTCAGTTGTAAATATCAAGTGAAATAGCCAATCTCTATGAAAAAATGCCAGTATTTTATGTATTATTCCAGAATCAGAAACCAGTTGTTGTGCACACAGGACAGGATGAATCACAATTTCTCACTCCAAAGCAATAAGTGTACCTTAACAATGATGCTGCCCTCATCATAGCCCAGAGCCACGTTGTTGGAGCCCCTGAGGCTGGCCACACACCACACCCTCTCCATGCCGTAGTTCAGGGTGCTCTCCAGGCGGTAAGTGCTGGAGTGCCAGATCCGCACCGTGCCTGGGGAGAAACACAGCCATGCATCCCTTCAGCTCAGGGGTGCAGCCACAGCACCACAAGAGCTCTGCCCTCAGTGCTTTTCCTGTCCTTTCTACACCACAAAATGCAAAGTTACCATCTTCAGAGCCGGTGATGATGATGGGCAGCTCCGGATGGAAGCTGACACACGACACGTTCTGAGCGTGGCCTTCCAGTGTCTGGACACAAGTTTTATTCTGAAAGCAAGAGAGAACAAAATGCCACATTTTAACCCTTATTTCTTAAAAAAAAATTCCCCCAAATCCAAAATAGATCTGAAAATTCTCTAAATTTCTTACATTTGCAAGATGTTCAAACAACAGCACTAAGCTATTAAAAACTGATTGTATTGAGCTGTACCTCCTGCCCAGAAGAAAGTATTTCCCTTGACAGAAGTGATTTCCTCTATTTTCAGAGGTGTTTATGGCTAGGAAATATGCTTTCTCAGCATAGCATAACACATTGAAGCATGACAGAAAGCTGAGTTCACTGTGAAAAAAAAATCATAACCAAATATTGCATTACAAGTGAAAACAGATCTAGTTTAGGTCTTTGGTAAGAATGTTCATTCACACAGTTGTGAAAGTCAGGCTGCTCTGCTTGAGATAACGAAGACTGGAGCATGTACAGTGTCTCCAGCTGCACATGGTGGCAAAATCCCAAGCACTGTTGTGTAATATTCATGACTGCATTGAATGCTTAAATTAACAGTGCCAGCTTCAACTACTGGGCTTGGATTTACTCCAGGGCAATAAGTTTTAGTGACCAGAAAGTACCACCTAACAACTTCTGTCTCACCCTTCTGGCCATTCAGACACTTGAAGACAGGGAGAACTCAGGAGCTTTAGGCTCCAGCAACAGAAGTGAATCCCTGGATTTAAATCTCTCTTTTCTGAGGAGGATTCAAGCAGGGCACCTCATCATTCCTGCCCTGTTTGGGGGTACAAGCACTGCACTGTGCATGCGACACATGGGGCTGTGCCAATGTGCACAGGATGAAACAGGAGGGGGGGAAGCTATAAAGGATGAAACAGGATGGGGGAAGCTATAAAAAATGAAACAGGAGGAAGGAAGAGCTATAAAGATTGAAGAAAAAAAAAAAGAGGAATAGCTTAATCCACAAACATGAGGCCTAAAAGGCAGGGAATCAATTTGTCACAGGAAAATAAATCGAACAACAGAAACTGAATAAGAAATGTGGCACAAAGGCTTCTGAGGAGCTGAGCACACACCTGGTAGTCCCAGATCTTCACCAGGCGATCATCTGCCCCAGAAATGAGGTATGGCTTGTCCCCACCACTGTAATAGTCAATGCAGTTCACTCCTTTCTCATGGCCTTCCAAGGTGAAGTTGGGAGAGGATGATCCAAGCTGCCACACCTGAGCAATGAAACACAAACACTTGTACCCAGCAACCTGCTGTGCCCAGCTCACCCTTGTGTCCAGAAGTACTTCACAAGTGCAGTGAGAAATAACACAGAATTCCAAAGACACTGTTGTTTTCTTAGGTGAAAAACCTCAACTGCTCAGCAAACTCCAGTCCTTCCCCCAATAAACACAAATAACATGCTGAATTGCCCATGCTCTCTGCTCATACCTCTAAACATTGAAATTGGTTGCTTTAAACTTTTTTTAAGGACATGAAACCATATAAAGCACTGTTTTTATGAAGTACTATGTATTTATAAAATTAACTAGTAACTGATTGTTATTATACATGAGTTTCCTCCATGTCCTGAATTTTAATTTTTTCAGCTATGCTCAAGAATATCAAATCTCATGTTAAATGAGGATACAAAATGAAGCAAGTCAAGTGTAGATATACTAGTGTTTTCTCATGTTTATCACATCAAATCATTTTCATGCACCTGATCTCAACATCTATGGCCATATGAAATCAGTGCTGGCTTTTTACAGCCAATATACCGATGACGTACAGGAAATATGAGGAGGTGTCCCTGCTCAGTGGCTGAAAACCTGTAGTCACAGATATTTAGTAACAACTGCACAGCAGATGAGACCATGAGAAGGCCAAAGGCATCACTGGAAACAACTCCATGCACAGACAGCCAAGGACATGCAAATAATGAGAGAGACACCTTTACCAGGGTTGTTTTTACTTTTTAGTGCACAGTTAAAGATAGAGCACTTAGAAAAGTTTAAAGAACTACTTTCCAATTGTTAGAGACAACAGGCAATCTGGTAAATTTATTGAATTACTTAGCAGGTGCTTGGAGCAATGTCCAGGTCTTTGTTCAGTCAAAATTCCATTATTGCACCTGCTTTTAAGAATACTGACCCATCATCCATCCAGGATTATTGCTTTGTGTACACTGATAATTACTTAATGACTAAAAACCCCAAATACAGCTTCTGTACCTTAATTGTCCTATCCAAAGAGGCACTGGCAAACTGGTTGTTGTCTTTTGGGTTTATGACAATCTGCATGACGTAATGGGTGTGTCCTTCAAACACCTGAGAACAAGACCACTTCTTATCCCAGTCCCAGAGCTTGATCAGCATGTCATCTGGAAAAAATCACAAACAACCAAGCTTCAGTGGGTGATAACAACCTCCTTAAAGTGCATAATCCTCCAGAAATTCATGGTACAGGCTGGAAAGGAGGCACTAATAATCTATTTGCATCTATAGGATTACCAGTCCTTCAGAAGGATCAAAGGGAGATGAAAGCTGTCTGTTGCTTTCAAGCCAGATTCCCAGCTAAAAAGTCACTCCAAACCACAATGAAATTTGTGAGTTTGCTGTTATTTGAGAGTTTGCCACACACAGACACACACACAAATGTCTCCTCTGGCAGATATTAAGAGAGAAAGCTCTTTTCTCTGACAAGAACACAAGCCATTATATTTTAAATCTTAAGTGCAAATGATATTCCATTAAAAAAACGTGAACACGTCTAACAAAAAACAACAAAATGACAACTGCAACGTTGGCTTCTTGCTCAAGGGCTCCTGAGTCTCCCCAGAGGGTGCAAGCCCTCACCCCACAGAAAACAGGAGCCTGGGAGGAGCTGAACATGAAAAGATGCCAAGGGACTCTCACCACTGCTCGTGAGGATGAAGGGCTGCGTGGGGTGCACTGCAATGCACCGGATGTAGTCGGAATGAGCCTCAAACATGTGAACTCTTTCCAGGGTGTTGTAATTAAAAACTCTGATCTGCATGTCATCCTGGGAAAGGGAGGAAAAACCACGTGAAAAGAAGTCTCTTGTGTAGTACACCTTCTGTGCAATGCAGGGGAGCTAGGAGAAAACATTCCACCACTGAAGACAACAAAATGTTTAAGGAATTTTGCTTGCTAATGATATAAATTATACTTGGATTCAGAAGGCTGTAAATTACTGCTGTTTCAAGTCATTTATGAAACGGAAAAAGCAAATTTTCATTTTTACAAGTAACTGAGTCATGGCAGCATATGGTAATGAAATGAAAATACATTTTTACTCTGGGTACAGGGCAGAAGACTAGGAAATGAAAGTTGAGGAAAAAAAACATTTAAGCATTACCTTAATTTAGCCAAAAAAATATTCACTCCATAAAGAAAAATGTGATACCAAGATCAGAATACAACTATTCCTCTCAAGGTACATTCACTGAATAAAAGCAGGCATTTTTTTTCTAGTGATGAGCAAAACTAAAAATTATTTTTAATATAACCAAGAAAAAAGTAGAAAGCAATTTCCAATTCATCTTACCTAGGACTGTCAATAGCTTCATCTTAGTTAAAGCAGCACTGAGTCAGAACTCTGTGCTGAGTATGTTCCAGCTGGCAGTAACAGCTGAACTCCATCTACCTGGCATTACCTGCAGTCAGTCACCTTAGCAGGTTGCTCTTTTTTGAAATGAAAATTTAAGCTTTTAAGCTTCCTTAAAGGAGAAAACTTCTGGGAAACTGTAGTGCAGTATTCCCTTCTCCTCTACAAATTCAGATCATATTATTACATGATGCAGAAAGTAATGGCATGAAAATTGATGAGAGAAAGTGCAGCTGAAGAGGAAATCACAAGAGGAAACAACTTACAGCTCCAGTTACAACCCAGTTCTTCCTTGCCACGAACTTGGCAGCTCTCACAGGCAGGTCACACACTTCAAAATTCTTCACCAGAGTCTGAAAATAAAACCAGTTAAGTTTATAACACTGGGCAAAAATACCAACTTTGAAATGAGCTCTATCTTCTTAACAGTGACCAATATGTCACTTCCTTGTCTACTGATACAGTGACTCTTGCACTCAGCCAGAGGAGCACAGTTATAACAGCGGCGACTGAAGAATCTGTACAAATCCCATTTCCAGCACCAGCTACACAGCTATGCACACTTCCCAGCAAGGCCCTCACCTGTGTCTCGTGGTTCCAGACACAGACACTGCCGTTGTAGAGGCTGGCCAGCATCCATGGCTCCGTGGGGTGCAGGTCCACGCTCTTGACGCGGTCAGAGCGCGCCGTCAGCTTCCGCTTGATGTCCAGGCGCAGAGGCTGGGGGAACAACAGGGACAGCAAACTGGCTCAGGAAAGGGACAGGGAAAGCTGCAGTTCACTCTGAGAATGCGAGGATTCAATCCTGCTGCCCGTGCAGACAGAAGGTTACCACTCTTTTCTATCTGTCTGTGTGTCTGTTTTTGTAGGAAGGCATCACATCCCCACCAACGGCAGTGGCTCCGCTTAACTTAATTCTGCGGAACTCAGATTTTCTTGCAAAAGTACCTCCAGCAGAGTCAAAAAAAAAAAAAACCAAAAAAAGATGCACTGCACATCCTCCTGGTGTCCCTGAACTATGATAGCAAAGCAAAGAGAATTTGCTCCTAATACAAATCTAGAAAATTAATCTTGCTACTTCACCTGACAAACCAGGAAGAAACGTCAGTTACCACAACATTTGCCCATTGTGAATTTACTTCCATTCAAAATTCCAAATGTTAGAAAATAAATCTTCCTGCTACTTCACCTATTTGCATCTATAGGATTACTAGTCCTAACTGACTTTTCTTCCTGACAAACCAGGAAGAAAAGTCAGTTACCACAATAAAGCGCAACATTTGCCCACTGTAAATTTACTTCCATTCACAATTCCAAAATTATGGCTTAGAATGGAACACTGTCTGGCAAAAACTGAGAGCAGGGGAAAGTTTAAGTCTTTCCCTTACAAAGAAGGCTCTGACTTTCCACTTTAATCACTGGCAATGTAAAGCTGTCAGCACAGAGCAGAGGTTGCTCCTGGTCCCTCGCTTCCCCTTAGGAGGATGCTGGAGATTGCTGTGAGCTCTCCCCGAGTCTCCTGCAGGCTGAACACACCAAGTGTCCCAAAGCACTCACACGGTATTTAAAAGGCATGAAGTCTAGCAAAGTGATTTTCTAATATATTTGAGGCATTGTGGATTCCTTTAGACACTCACTGGAGATCATTTAACGCTGCTTTTATCTCAGACAACTCAGCGGATAATGGCTGACCAAAGAACACTACACGCATTAATAAAACCTGCAGTTACCTGTGTTAGACACTGCAAGGAAAAAAACCACCTGGTTATCAGGTAATACCTGAATCATGGCTATGACACGGGATGTGGAGATGAGTTTGGGTTCTCTCCTGCTAAAAGCACCAGCAAGGCAAGCACAGCTACGCTTGGCTCCGCGCTTATCCCGGGAAAGGGGCCGGGAAGGGCCGCTCCGAGGGCTGAGTGCGACACGCACCCCGAGCCCCGGGACAGCCGCTCGCTGAGGCTGAGCACAGCACGGGCAGCACCGCGCTGCGACCCCAGCCCCGGTCTTGGCCCCTCATGCGCCCGCTCCGCCGATCCCGGGGCTGCGCTGCCTCGCCGGAGCCGGTCACCCTCCCGCAGCGGGGGCGAGACGCCCCTCGGGACCCCGCGTGTCGCTCACCATGGCCGCGCTGTGCCGAGGTGCCGCCCGGTGCCCCCAGGTGCCGCCCGCTGTCCCCGGCCCCGCTCCGGCCCCGCTCCGCCCGGGCTCGCTCCGATCTCCGACGTGGAGCTTCCGGGCCGGCCGCTCTCGCGACAGCCCCGCAGCGCGCCCCTCAGTCTCGCGAGAGCGAGGCGCTCCCGTGGGATGCCGGGATGTGTAGTCGGCGGCGCGGGGCAGGGTGGGAGTTGTAGGCGGCTCGGGGCCAGGGAGGCGCCGGGCGGGGCGGGACCCGCCGGGACCGTGGAACCCAGCCCCGGGCGCTGGTACCGCATCCCGAGCGGCGCTCCGTGTGTCTGAGAGCGCTTACCAAACCCCTGAACCCTGTCAGGCTCGGTGCTGTGCTCACCGCCCCTGCGGAGCCTGTTCAGTGCCCAACCTCCGTGAGAGCAGCCTCAGTGTCTCCTGACCCGGCTCTCTCTCTGCCATTCCCTCAGGTCCTGTATTTCACCACAGAGCAGAAATCCCTACCGGCCCCTCGCTTCCCCTCACGAGGATGCTGGAGATTGCTGTGAGCTCTCTCTGAGCCTCCTGCAGGCTGAACACACCCAGTGTCCCAAACCGCTCTCACGGCATCCCCTGCTTGTGGCCTCCTTTGGACACTCCCGAGTCGCTGAATGTCATTTTCTGTACTGTGATGCCCTGTGGGAACTCAGCACATCACTCCGGATGTCCAGAGTTGCTGAGAACCCTCTTGGGGGGCTCGGAAGTCCTGGAATGTTGCCAGAAGTGCCTGGTGGCTTGACTTTGATCCATCTAGGGATGTGCCACCTGTGTATGAGGACATGAGAGGCACTTGGGTTTGAATGGTGCAGGAATGATATATTTACAGGGTGAAAATATAGATTTTAGGGGTTTTGGTATAAAGGGTAATGGGGACAAGATGGAGGAATCAGGGTGTGTCTTGTCCTTCTTTCTTCTTCATGTCATCCATTTTCTGTGATGATGTTGGCACTTGGGGATTGGTTTAGAATAGAAGTGCACTGTCTAACATGGGCGATAGATATTGGGACATAAAAGTAAATATGATATGCGTAGTTTGTAGTATATAAAGATGGTGGTCAGAGTGCCCTTGGCTGCCTTGCTGTTCAGACCTCGGCTGGGCAGAAGGAAAAACTTTGTAGATAAGAAATAATAAACTACCTGAAGATTGAAAACTGAAGAGTCCAGTCTCATCCTTCAAAGCTCGGGCTGCCTCCGAACCATCGCACGCACCTCGGGGCAGACACAGACAACAGCTCCCAAGAATGGCCCAAACTGTGTCCCCTCAGTGTCCCCTGCAGAGTCCCCACTGTGACCCTGGACCCCTCAGTGAGGAGGTGTGGTGACAATGTCCAGGAGTGCCCGGCTGTGCCCGGTTCTGTCCTCTCAGTGCGGTCTGGCCGTGCCCAGTGCTGTCCCCTCAGCACTGTCCCCTCAGCGCGGCCATGGTGGCACTGCCAGGGCACAGGAGCCTGGTGACAGTGCCCCTGGGCCAGGTGCCAGGGAGCCCGGCATGCCCATTGCCACCAAAGACAAACACTGAGCCTGGCCAGTCCTTTACACCCCGAGACAGGCAATGGGACACTTTTCTCAATCATTGTGCCAGCTAAAATTTCTGCAAGTCCGAACAGCATCTAAAGAAACATGGGGAATGTGAGGGTTCCCACGAGGAACCACTCCTGAGGGAATTTCTCCTACCCCCACTCC
Source organism: Zonotrichia leucophrys gambelii (assembly GCF_028769735.1). Classification (NCBI taxonomy): domain Eukaryota; kingdom Metazoa; phylum Chordata; class Aves; order Passeriformes; family Passerellidae; genus Zonotrichia; species Zonotrichia leucophrys. Next base: position 3,085,695 of record NC_088179.1, read on the forward strand.
CAGACTGAAGTTCCATCACTAAAATTGCACCCCCCACATGTTGTTGTAGAAGGGAGAGGAATAACACAGAGCGTCTTTATATTTATTGGGTTCCAGTTAAAGAAAATTTTCCTTTTGATACAAGTGTTCAGCTGGGGATTAGCAGCCCTGTGTCCTCCATCCCACAGCACTGCAAGAAGGATTACACCAGCCTGGAGTGTTTACAGTCTGAAGGACATAAACAAACAAAAGCCCGAGAGACAGAACAGTTACTGCAGTTCTTGTCATTTTCACTCCGAGGGAGAAAAACCAGATAATTAAGTATTAAAAAAACCCCACAAGTCTGATGAAAAGTGAGAAAAGAAGCAAGAAAAGGGGCACAATATTGTCAAGTGCTATGAATTAATTTGGACTTTCAGCTTCCTTTAAGTCTTGCTTTGCACTTTGAGTTCATTACAATGATGATTCTACAAAGTAATGAATAACACTTAAAATGTTTGAGTACAGAATCCGAGGATGCAGAATCTGGATAACCCTGCCTAAAAGGAACAATTTGAGTAAAATATATGAATTTTGAGTGTAGTTCAGGATTTTTAGATGGCTGAGGTGGAACACTGAAAGAAGAGATGTAGAGGAAAGTGACCATAATAGAGAATGTAGAGGAAAGTGACCATAATGGAGAATGTAGGTGATGGGGGATATACAGCACACACTGTGTGTTTTTCCTTGAAAAATTCAATGAAGACCTGTCCAGAGAGAGATGAGACTATTACAGGGCAATTAGAGATGGTCAGCAAGGTAAGAGAAAGATGAGGGAGTAGAGCTTGTTAGTCAAGAAAATAACAGCAGAGAAAGGAAGAAATTATTTTGCTGTTAGCTTCTCCTGGGAAGTTGTAGTAATAGAAAAGCTGAGGGGGAGAGAAAAAGCACAGGGTATAAGCCAAGACTGATCTTACAGGAGGAAAGAAGACATGAAAAAAAGCAATTAAATTCAAAATAAGAAATATCCCTCACAAGCTGTAAGAGGCAAGTTTACCAGTTAGGTACCAGTTCTGAGTGCAAACCATGATCCATTGTGGAAATTAAATAGGTGTACAGAGGGAATATGCTATTTATTGTTTTGTCTTTCCTGTGCTTTTCCCTGTATCCTGTACTGATCACTGTTTCACCAGGGGCTGCATACAGAACAGCTGGAGCTGTGCTGTGTCCCTGAGAAGACTTTCAGTGCAGGGATTACATGAGAACACAGTCTCTCCCTCAGGTTTTTTGTGTAACTCAACAGCTATTCCTATGCTTGTTTACTGAAAGATATTTTTCAGGTAAAAACCCCAACACAGTGTTTTATTGGAGAGCAGGCACACCTAGGCTGGGCATTTGGCTCTTTCCTCCCAGGCCTGGAAGAAATTGGACATTTTCTTTACTCTGGAGGAAGGGCACAAACCTGAGTTTGCCTGTAGCTATCAGACATCTTACAGGCCACAGACGGGAAAAGGGGAGAGGAGAGGAAATGCAAGGAAATGATGAGATGGCTGCAGATGAGAAGAATGCAGCCTCAGGCTTGGCTTCCTTCAAAAACCAGAATAAAGCTGGACAGGACATTTTCTGTGCAGTGGGGCTGGCCATTCCACAACTGCCTTTTTGTTAGGAACACATGTGTAAGTGTGGATATTGGTGTGTCTACAAGTGTATCACAGAGGAACTGCTAATAGGGTGTTGCAGGACACATTTCCTGTAGGTGCAAAGCTACTTTTAAATCTCTTGAAAGTTCTCAATGCAAAGCATTAAAAAACATTTTTTTATTACCCAAATAATTGTCTCTCAGAAAAGCCAATCCACTCAACCTTACTTTTCTAAGATTTCAGCTTAATTAGTTTTGCTATATTATTATTTGTGGGTTTTTGGCAATAAAAAGGCTTTTTGGAAGTAAGATATAGCATATTAAGGTTTATAAAAAAAGATACAGTACCGTTATTTCAGAGAAAAATATGAAAACAGTTTGGGATACCAATCACAAGCACTGATTGTTTATTTTTAGTGTACCAAATGAATTTTAACAATAAAATACTAATCCAATTTCTTTCTCTCTCAAGTAAAGACTAGAGGTCTGGAGAAAAGAGTCATATCTATGTGGCACATCCCATATGTGTGAAAATTCCTATTCAGCTCTGCAGTGCTGTCAGGTAGAGCCATACCCAAAAATAAATAATAAATGTATTTTATTATTAATATAATAATAGATGTAATAAATAGAATGTGATGCATATGTATTAGATGTAATATTTATATGCAATAAATATTTGTGCCGCTTGCTGCAGTAGGCAGCTCAGTCCTGGGGTCCAGGGTTTCTTTGCCCTGATTGATGAACCCGGGACACAAATTCTTTCTGCAGGCACTGCTGGTTCTCCTTACAGGGAGGCACCTTGTGGGATCTCTGCATTTCACCTGGAGCTCAGCTCCCCAGGGTCTCGGGGCTTGGCTGGTGTGGGATCTCAGCACCTCAGGACTGAGGTGCCGAGCCACCGAGACCACCCTTGGGGGGGCTCGGGAGTCCTGGAATGTTGCCAGAAGTGTCTGGTGGCTGGACTTTGATCCTACACAGGAGATGACACCTGTATGAGGGTAGGAGGATCCCACTGGGGTGAATGGTGAAGGGATTAGTTAATTAGAGGGTGAGACACAGGGTTTAGGATTTCTGTACAGGGAGGTTTAGAGAAGTAAGATGGAGGAACTGGGGCGTGTCCTGTCCTTCTTCTTCATCTTCTTCTCCTCCATCTTCTGTGGTGATGGTGGCACTTTGGGATTGGTCATTACTGAAAGTGCACCGGACAATAAGAATAAAAGGTATTGGGGAAAAATGATAAATATTGTACACGTAACTTTGGGTATAAAGATAGGTGACTGTCCGGAGGGCGAGACAGTGTGCTCATGGCTGGCTGCTGAGCAGACCTCTGTTGGGCCGAAAGAAAATCTTTTAGATAAACAATTAATAAACATAGAGACCGAAAGAAGAACTGAAGCCTCTTCTCGTTCTTTGATACGCGGGCTGCCCCAAGGCCACCCCGGGCCTTTCCAGGCCCTCCAAACAGCCGAAAACCGGACAGGCTGGCTGAGCTCTGTTGGAGATTACCTATTCCCTAAGTGAGCTACCCTGTAACCTGAAATTCTCATAAGGTCCTTGCTTTTAGGAGAAACAGAGGCACTCACCTCTTCAGGTCAGCTCTACAGGGTTGTGAAGTGTTTATTTCATGTGGAATTAATGTGCTGTGCTGCTGATTGCCAGGAGTTAATACTTGCAGTGCAGTGAACTGAGGCAAACTCGTTGCAGCCTTAACTTGGCAGCCAGTGAAGATTGATGGAACACGGTGGGTTTAAAGGAAAGGTGTTATTAACGTGTAGGAGGCAGAGCTGGGAGACAAACCCTGCTGTAAATCTGAATTAAAGCCTCCCTTGTTAGGACAGCATTTCACTCTGTGGTGGCTCAGGGACACTCAGTGGTGTGGAATGTACTTTGTCTCCTTTAGTCTGAGCTGCCCAGCCTGTCTCTAACTCTCTAGGAAACATCCCAGCCTTGGATACAATCCTGACTCACACATCAAACATTAACCTGGCTAGAATAATGAGGAATTAAAATGCCAGGAGAGAAATAAAAACTGTCAAAAGGCTAGAGCTCAGATTAGAAAAAACATAACCCCACCCCCCCCAAACCTGCAGCCTGCCTATAGCAGCCTGATGGTGCATAAAAAGATTATTTCCAAAAATGGTTGTTCCTTCAAATGCAATCATGTATGTGGTGCATGCAGAGGAACGAGCTACTGCAATCAGTAAAGGAGAGACTGAAAGTTTTGTATTTTGTGTCATCTAAAATAGTATTGCCTGACACTTTCATTACAGACCTGCCTTTTCAACTCACGATTCTGCCAAACCTCAGCCACGTGGGTTTGGATTTTTTGTACTGGGTGTCTTTATCTCAACAAGATAACTATTTCAGACTGTTTTCAAATTTCAGTAGAAAGGTTTACTATTTTTAAGGGGATTTCAGTGAGCACAAATACCACCTTCTTTAAAATCAGCAACAGGATAATCAGCAAACTTTCAGCAACATCTGATATGGATTTAATTTAAAGAGAAAATCTAAAGTATTAATTGTGGTAGCGCTGTAGTATGTGATAATGCCAATAACAAGGAGAGATGGCTTTAAACAGACAACTCTGAGAAAAAAAGGTTGTCAGTGAGAGAGACCAAAGTGTTGTACATAATAAAAAGACTCCAGTTCTTGACCTCTTGTGCTACAGCTTCTTTGGGCCCATTTGATTCATTAGATAAGTGCTATCTTTGTGTCATTCATGTAATCACTTAGCAAGAACCATCCTGATTGACCCGTTAGTGCTCCTGATTTATTAACACTTGCTTCTTGTTTTATTTCCTGGAGGCCACAGATCCAATTCTGGCATGATTCCATTTCCATTAAGATTGGTGGCAATAGGGCAAGCCTTAAACCACAGAAATGCTTTGGAAGGCAGCAGTTTATATCCTCCCAGGTATTCCAAGTTTGGAGCTTGTAATTTCTTTCTTTATCAGATTTACAATGCCTTCCACTATAGTTGAATCTTGGTGCTAATGTTCTTTTACTGAGTTTTGAGGCTTCAGATAAACTTATTCCATTTTCTCTGCTCATCTTCAAACCTGCCAAACTGCTCCTAAGATCTGATTCAGTGAGCAGTTTAGTTTGCTCTGAATATAGGCTTGAGATAACATGAACTAGAAATCCTAAAATGATTTCTTCTTGTCTGAGGAGTATCAGTCCAGTAGCTACTTAAAATTTTCTGTAATGGCATTGATTTCAGGACAGAGAGATTCTGTGATTTCCATTTTTATTTACTATTATATATTTTTAACTTATCACTGCTGACTACAGAGTAGGAGCATTCTTGGGAAATGATTCAGCATCAGATTTTCCATAAGCTTGCAAAAATTGTTTATTGAATAGCATGGGTTGCCAGCACCCTGGAAAACTGAGAACACTGTGTTTGTTTTCTATTAAAGTTACACAAAATTGACATTGAGTTATTTTTTATCCAGATACAAAGTGGTAATGAAAGGAAATTTAAGAGCAGCGCTATGGACACTGAGTCAATGTGAAAGGTTCATGGCCAGACTTTGATAATTGACTGTAGCTTGTGAAGGAAGGAATTAGGTTGTTTTCTCTTGATCTGGCAGGTTTGCATTTTCCAGATGCAGAGGTGAGGCTTCAGCTCCTACTGCAACATCTCTACAATGTCCAGAACAATCCAGAATCCAATATCCTGTCCAACAGCCTACAGGTGACTGCCTCAAAGGAGCAGCAATGATGGAAAACCTGCTTTTGTGGCAGTGCAGAGATATCTGACAATGCCTTCCACATGTGCATTTCATCAGCAAACAAAGGAAAGGGTTTAAAGCACAGATGTCACTGTTGTCACTAAGATCCCACAGCACAAAGTCTTTTCTCTTTATCATTTGATAGCAGTTGTTTCCCCATGGGCTCAAATGCAGCTCAGCCTTGTGGTGTGCTAGGCACAGAAAACCAAACCCTTGGTAATTTACACAGGGTGTCAGAAGAACCTTCTAGAAACCCCAAATGTGACCATAATCCAACACTATTCTCTCGAGATATGCCTGTCAAATGGAAGGTGGCTTTGTCAACAGGTTTGGAACTTTTTTTTGAATCTATTATAATTTCTAAATTACTTTACAGCAGTGTAACATGTAGGTGTTTTTCTAGGAAAGGTCAAAGCCCTCTGTATTTATGATTGGAGCTGCATAGTTACATGGTTTATGAGTTTGCATTGCGTTCAGAAAACCAGCAGCACACAGGATTCTGTGGCATTTCTGCAGCACTGAATGTGTGTCTTTGTATTGGAAGATTTTTCTTCACAATAACCCAGTAACAAGTTGTTTATGTAGGAGAGCAGGCTGTGATGAAAGCTATATTAAATTTTATCCTTGCTCTTTTACAATAATCACACATAAATAACATATTGCCAGAGGCAAATGTAACAATATATTTATATGTACAAGTCTTATACAAGCACTGTTTTTTCTTTTTCCATTTCTAGTAGAACCTGAATCATTAATTTTTTCAGAAATACAGTCATATTTTAAAAATTCAACAATATTAGTGTGTGGTGTGTACCTTCTTTGTGTAGTCTGAAGACTGCAAGTTATCTCAACAATCTCTGCCCATTGTTTGAATTTCTAAACTCAGACTATAGCAATGAATTCTTTTAGCTTTGAATACATCTTTTTCAATCCTTGCTCAGTATATTACATTCATAGAACCTGACATAGGATTTGCAGCATTCAGATCTGGACAAATTCATTCCCAAAGATGAAGTATAAAATCTGTTGATAAGTGAGGATCAGTACAGAATCTCAGTTTAGACTAAAACAGTTTAGGCTTTTAATGCTAGAGGTTTTTGGTTCAACTCTTCTGCTGCTGTTCTTGCCATTCTGTAATACAGTCAGCTTCCCCCTCTTTCCAAGCAGTGATAATAACCATCACCCACACACAATTTTATATCTTTTAGCAATTCTTCAATCGAAAATGGAGATGGATTATTTCTTATATGGCTTTCCAAATTAAAACTGAGCAGTCTGAGCAGTTTTAACAACATGTAGCCAGTATGTTGTTGGAATTTCATCTCCCCAAAGTAAAAGTACTTGGAAAGTTGTGATGGGTTATGAGTAAAAGAATTATCTTAATAGTTCTTGAAAATAAATGACAAGGATGTTATTCAATTTTCCACAGAGGTATGGCAATAATGACTAATTTTGGTTTGAGGGAAGAG